>NC_064620.1:581807179-583007179 GCF_023898315.1 Schistocerca nitens | reverse complement strand
CGCAAAGTAGTTACAAACTAAGCCGTTCACACACTTTATTCAACATGAGAAAGTCGCTACAGATATTCGGATTTTGGTAATGACATGTTCGATATGCCTGCCACCATTTGCGACGACGTGTCTCAGACGAATAGCGAAATTCTTAATGACTCGCTGAAGTGTCGGAACATCGACGCTGTTGATGACCTCCTCAATGGCTGTTTTCAGCTCAGCACCGGTTTTGGTGTTATTGCTGTACACCTTGTCTTTAATATACGAAAATACCGCATAAAATATGTGCATATATTGTCGCTTAGCTACATTTGACAAACCAGTGCCGTTAAATCGTCACTGCCCTACAAAATCTGTAGAGTCTAAACGACAGGTAAGGAGTGGGGTAAGGCAGCTGTAGGCACATTTTGTTTATCTGGGTTGCATACATTAGGTGAAAGTATATATCCACAGGCAAAGTATCACCCTCCCCGACACCTTAACCTACTGTTATACTAATTGATTTATGACCCCCCTGAGGGTTGATTTATGGCCTCATGGGGACAATCCATCATTCTGTCAGTCAGTGGGTGGACCATGAGGCACCAACAGCAGCCAAAATCGTCATCCATCTCCACTTTGCAGAATATGTGTAAAAATAAGTACATGTGATTTAGTTCCATGTCTGTGTTCAATACCGTGTATTTGTATGTGGATGCTTATTGTTTCTTCTTCTTTGTTCAGACCTGCAACAACTTCCAGCTAGATGGGGCCTGCATGTCTGGGCCAGCAGTAGCCACTGTCAGCTAACTGTAACCTGCAGCATCATGTGACCTGTTGGGACTGGCAACACCAGCATCAGTGCAATGGGATCCTGGAGCACACCTGACCGGCATGTTTGAGCGGGACGACGAATTGCTATTATCCATTTCACCCATTAATTTGTGTAATGAAGACACCCAGCTAGTCCCTAACTCTCAGAAGAATTGTGGTCGGGGTTGTACACCTCACTGTACAGATCAGTACTGGTCTCCAACATATGCACCATCCCAGGACATTCTGGTGTTACTGCAAGGACATAGTGTTGATTTGGTGGATGAGAAGCTGCTGATTCCTCCCAGTTCTATACTCCTTTTGACTTCAGCTTATAATTTAACAGCTAGCAGTTCAACATGTGTAAACATTGCTACAGAAACATCAATATACAGGGACCAGTGTGCTGTGTTAGGGATCAAAAATGCTTTGAGAAGTGTAAAAGTGTGATTTATGGAGTTGGACTGGCATGAACTCTGTCATGCAGAATCTTAGATGACGACCAAGTGTTGTCCGTCTCATTCACCCCCACATTTACTGTGCTGCCAGATATTATCTATGACATCATTGTGCAATGGTGCAGCACTCGTGGTGAGATCTGGAGGCTCATCCACTGCAGCACACCACCATCACAGACTTGTTCAGCCTATGAGGCTGACCCATTTATATGGAACACTCCACCATTACAGATTTATGGGTCTTACGAACGGACCTATCCCATGTGTTGGAAAGACTGGGCATGTGGCTTCCTTGTGTTCGATATGTCTATAAAGACATTATGAACAGCCACTGTATGTAAAGTGTGCTTGCAGACAATTTAGAACACTGCATCAAAATCGTGTCAAAGGAAGAAACTAAACGGACATCCACCAGTTTGAGGGCAATACATTCTGTATTCTGTGCAAACAAGAAAGCTTTATTTGCTAAGTTCTGTACAGGTGTGCAGTTAAGAAACGAATTTTTTTTTATGCAGTGCACCGTACATATGGATGTTGAACAGAAATAGGTATATTACAGCAAACTGTGTTTCATCTTGTTCATACCTCTCGTACTAGTGTTCCTGCTACCAGTATTTTCGCTGCACTGTCTAGGGCAGTGTGGAAACAGCACCATTGCCCCACAGTCAGCATCTTTTAGTCACTGTTAAACTGAATCATAGACCAAACTCAACTGGTGGCATGTGTGTGTGTGTGTGTGTGTGTGTGTGTGTGTGTGTGAGAGAGAGAGAGAGAGAGAGAGAGAGAGAGAGAGAGTACATGTCAAGCAGTTGAGCTGCAGCTTCGGTGGGTAAACCATCAGGTCTTTCTTGTAAGTGAATGGTCCTCTGTGATATTATGATGTTATGGAGGAAGAAAAATAAGAACACTGGCATACTCCTAATTGTTAATATGAGGTGATTGAATCTTCTCAGATCACTGCTAACACAATCAGATGGAGTCCACTTTGAGCATGAATGTCTATTTTTAAAAAGGCATTTCAGCCCAAGCACCGGCACCTGCAAAAGATGCTGTGGGGTGTTGATGGTGTAACATAAACAGTATTTAGTCAAAGTAGTGAAATAACAGCAGAGAAAGTAAAGCCAAACACCATGTTTGTATTCATGTTTGATGATGTCACTGTGGAAAACCAATATCAGATTCTACAATATTTCTATTTTGGTCGTCATATGGGTGCTGACATATTTGGGTCAAACATATTCCAGAATCCCAAACAGATGGTGAGGGATAATGCAAACTTTATTATAGGCTTCAAACAAGAAAATT
This sequence comes from Schistocerca nitens, assembly GCF_023898315.1. NCBI lineage: Eukaryota > Metazoa > Arthropoda > Insecta > Orthoptera > Acrididae > Schistocerca > Schistocerca nitens. Next base: position 583,004,633 of record NC_064620.1, on the reverse strand, counting down.
TGAATTTAAAGCAGTTTTAACAGGCTCATGTATGAACTGACATGTCATGCAACGAATTTTTGAAGATAGGTGGACATTTCTGGAATGACACACAGTTAGGATTTCATGTTATTGATAAAACAAGAAAATCGAATGACGATAGGTATAGACACAACTTCCAGAAGTCTTTGTATGTATATGCAACTGCAAAAGAAGTGTCTACAAGAGTATACATTGAACCATAGACAAGTTTGTATGCATTCAGTGCACTCCACCTGAGAGGATGAGCATACATAGCGAGTTCTTCTACACATAGATGTAAAATTTCAGTGCGTAGAACGTAAAGATCAGGATCTAGAGATGTACACCCAGACCCTCCTGAGACTGTTGTACAAATCAGATGTCAGGGTTGCTCAGCTTGGAAAGAATGTAAATGACTTAATTATAAGGGCTGATTGAAATGGATGGAATGTGTATAAGGTGCACAATGTGAAAGGGTCCACTCAGTATGTAACAACATGTTGACTAAGCATAAGGTCATCACAGGGTTGAAGGCTGTTCAAGATAACTTATGATCACTAAAGTTAGGACTTTTGGATTGTGAGCAGAGACTGAGAGAAACCTTTAAATATGTTACTGAATCTCCTCATGAACTCACAGAGAAATTGCATGATGATGATGATGTTACTGACTTTCTTAATGTCACAGTTATGCTAGGATAGACAAAACATTTCGTGTCAATGATGAAAAACCATACATGTTGGGCAGACAGCCTATAAATTTAAAAGTAAAAACAATACAATAGGTGACAGGGAATTTCGAAAAAGAACTAGTCTAATGAACCTAACTTTCATAAATCCCACAAAAACTGTGAATTATTTACTCAAAGAGCTGGAGAAGCATGGTGAAATACTGCAGTTTAATGGTGTACATAGGAAAGTGTGATACCAACACTGTGCAGAAGACAGAACCACCATAAAACCTATATTAGGTGCTTGATGTAGTAGGGCACAGACCGAGTTTTTCCCATTAATCCAGCAGTGGGGGAGAGGAGCGGAGCAGTTGTGTTTATTTGAATTTTAATCAGCAAGCTTGTAGGGTAATTGTCAGTTCAGTTTCCCCACCAAAATTCAGGAAATTCTTCCAGAGGATAATACACTCCTGGAAATTGAAATAAGAACACCGTGAATTCAATGTCCCAGGAAGGGGAAACTTTATTGACACATTCCTGGGGTCAGATACATCACATGATCACACTGACAGAACCACAGGCACATAGACACAGGCAACAGAGCATGCACAATGTCGGCACTAGTACAGTGTATATCCACCTTTCGCAGCAATGCAGGCTGCTATTCTCCCATGGAGACGATCGTAGAGATGCTGGATGTAGTCCTGTGGAACGGCTTGCCATGCCATTTCCACCTGGCGCCTCAGTTGGACCAGCGTTCGTGCTGGACGTGCAGACCGCGTGAGACGACGCTTCATCCAGTCCCAAACATGCTCAATGGGGGACAGATCCGGAGATCTTGCTGGCCAGGGTAGTTGACTTACACCTTCTAGAGCACGTTGGGTGGCACGGGATACATGCGGACGTGCATTGTCCTGTTGGAACAGCAAGTTCCCTTGCCGGTCTAGGAATGGTAGAACGATGGGTTCGATGACGGTTTGGATGTACCGTGCACTATTCAGTGTCCCCTCGACGATCACCAGTGGTGTACGGCCAGTGTAGGAGATCGCTCCCCACACCATGATGCCGGGTGTTGGCCCTGTGTGCCTCGGTCGTATGCAGTCCTGATTGTGGCGCTCACCTGCACGGCGCCAAACACGCATACCACCATCATTGGCACCAAGGCAGAAGCGACTCTCATCGCTGAAGACGACACGTCTCCATTCGTCCCTCCATTCACGCCTGTCGCGACACCACTGGAGGCGGGCTGCACGATGTTGGGGCGTGAGCGGAAGACGGCCTAACGGTGTGCGGGACCGTAGCCCAGCTTCATGGAGACGGTTGCGAATGGGCCTCGCCGATACCCCAGGAGCAACAGTGTCCCTAATTTGCTGGGAAGTGGCGGTGCGGTCCCCTACGGCACTGCGTAGGATCCTACGGTCTTGGCGTGCATCCGTGCGTCGCTGCGGTCCGGTCCCAGGTCGACGGGCACGTGCACCTTCCGCCGACCACTGGCGACAACATCGATGTACTGTGGAGACCCCACGCCCCACGTGTTGAGCAATTCGGCGGTACGTCCACCCGGCCTCCCGCATGCCCACTATACGCCGTCGCTCAAAGTCCGTCAACTGCACATACGGTTCACGTCCACGCTGTCGCGGCATGCTACCAGTGTTAAAGACTGCGATGGAGCTCCGTATGCCACGGCAAACTGGGTGACACTGATGGCGGCGGTGCACAAATGCTGCGCAGCTAGTGCCATTCGACGGCCAACACCGCGGTTCCTGGTGTGTCCGCTGTGCCGTGCGTGTGATCATTGCTTGTACAGCCCTCTCGCAGTGTCCAGAACAAGTATGGTGGGTCTGACACACCGGTGTCAATGTGTTCTTTTTTCCATTTCCAGGAATGTATATGTATAAATAGATGAACACAATACAGGCGAGACAGTACCTTACATCCTTGTTCTCCAGCAGCTCAGCACAGATTGAGTCTTCTTCCGAGAAATTCAAAAGTAGTGAGGGGAGAGGAAAGGAGATCAGGAGCCCTGTCTTCTGCAAAATGATTAAATAAAGAATATGAAACCTTAATTTTATATATAAACAGTATATCCTCTGCAACTTAATTGACATTGATTTGATGTCCTGAGATCCTTCCACACCAAAATCTCAGCACAGTGGTAGTGTTTTCCACCAATTTTCAGATGTGGGAGGGGAGGCAGGGCAGGGGTGAGGAGGAGAGGGGAGGGTTGGAGGAGAGGAGGGGTGGGGCAGGATGAAGGCTGAGTAATTTCCCAGATGGGGAAAAGTGACTCTGAACTGAAACAAGGAGGCGGTGACAAAAATAGTGTTCCAGCATTGGCATCTCTTTTTGCGGAGTGGTGGTGTGGTGGGGGGGGGGGGAAGAGGGGCAGGGAAAGGGTAAAGTATTACTCAGAAGAATGGATTAAATCAACCCCCCGAGACTTATAAACCAATTAACCGAACAACAGGTTAAGGGAAGGGAGTGGGGGATAGTTTGTACCTAAATGTGTGCTTGTCCCTGAATAATGCATGCCACTCAAACAAAATGTGCCCACACCCCCTGTAGAGTCGCAAGTTTGTTCCGAGTGAACGTTTGTTTTAGGATAGCTAGCTGCATGTAACTTTGGGGGCTGACATCTGCTGGCCTAACCGGGAGACACCCGCGCGTCTGTCACTACCTACCGTGGGAAAGCTATCCAATGTCTCTTACTGGACGCGTATATTCACCACGTATAAAAACCTGAATAAATGATATTAAATATTATTCAATCATTTTCAAAATCAGTAAACTACCTTCTGACATTAAGGAGAAGATTGTATCCAAATTTCAGCATTATAACTATAATAGTTTCAGAGATAAAAAAAATTGCTAAAAAAGTCTGAAACCGACACTCAGGAAACTAAATTCAGTTAGGAAATATAGTAGTTTATCCTTTGGTATTATCAAAAAACATAAACAGAACTCGCAGGGTTAACTGAAATTTTAATATTAAAACTTTAATAATTTTTCGTTTTCGTAATATAAAAATCAGACAAAATTATTATTGGTGTCTAAGATTGTTGTTGAAGTATATGTGAGGAATGGGAGTGTGTACGTGGGACATTCGTCAGATTTTAATGTTGCATTATATACCGTCTTAAGTAACCTGCAGGAGATACACAAACCTGTCGTGGGAAAATGTTAATAGGAAATTTACTCACTTTGCTAATGACATTGCTAGGTGCGATTGCTATTGTAACAGAGCTGCCAGAAAGTCAGCTGGAGTATAATCTGTATCTAAAGGATATTTACAGATCTAATGCCTTTTCGATTTCGTTTAGTAAACATTACTTTAATATCAGAATGACGTAGATGCGTCTGCATGTAAGGATTGGTGCAGGCCAATTTTTGCAAGAGTATGGTCATGAGCGAGCATTCTGATTGGCAGCGAGTATGGTCAGCCAATCAGAACTGAGGCGGTTCCCGCTCGTTAGCTGATAGTTATACGGGGAGTGAGGCCACGAGAGGGGAGTGTGTCGCTAGCTTTGAATGCGGATGGTCATGTTACTAGTGCGAGTCAAAATAATATGTAAAATGAAGGAATATTGAGTATCTCGAGTTCGATACGTGTCGTGACTAACGTTGATGTAGTTATAGACAGTTTTGTGAAGTTTGGAAGTTTTAGAACTGTATTGTTGGAATGATGTTCGCATGTGAAAATTTGGCCTTCGTAGTATCCGTGTGGCATGTTTCAGTATTCAACCAGTGAGCATTTTTGGCGAGCAATATCTTTTTTGAAATCCACCAGAAGGACCAAATGTAATAACTCATGTTAGTGGTGGAATTAATGACTGTGGAATTTTTGTTTGACACGGATCGGATTTGGACAGATTTCTGGCTGCTGTGCATGCGAAATGATTGTATGAATTGTGAACTTGACGAAAATAACCAGTAGTTTAAATGTGAATTGAATAGTACCCTTTCTTTGGTTATAAGAACAAATAAACATTTTGTGTGGAAATTTCGGACATTATTTTTCAGAAGCCAATGCATTATCTTACCGGACAGTTTTTCTACAGAACTTTATTTCATTACTGGAGTTGCGCGGCCTCGATAATTGTAGATATTAAGTGGTGTTTTCTATCAACGCTGCTTTTACATCATCTTGTAAGTATCTACGTTGCCGAGAGAAGGGACATCGAGCAGACGCCGTTATGAGGTAGGTGAAAAGCAGCCTGCGCAGCACACGGAATTTCAAACCCCCTTATCATCTTGAAACATAAACATGAAACATATTGACGGTGTTACTCCTCTTCTAGGTATTGATTCTTCAATGCGGCGTACTTTTCCCTTCTATGAATGGCTTAGCGGGAAACCTGGCTGTAAACGTCTGCATGTAGGCTACTCAGGAAATGTTCCAACATCAAAATCACCTCGTTGTTCTGCAAATGCCAGCCATACGTTGGTTTCTCTCTCCGAATACGAAGTAGTCTAGTGGTGCGATTACACGTCACCAAGAATGTCCAACTACGAAACCTCCCAGAAGATTAAAACTGTGTGCCAGATTGGAACCTGAATGTAAGCACGACTCACGACGTGTCGTCACAACTTTACTTCCACCTACCTTCCAAGCTACACAGAAGTTCTCCTGTGTAACTTGCGGGAAACGTATCCCTAGCAGAGAGAACATTTCGGAAACATGGCTTGGCCACTGCAGGGCGGATTGCTTCCATAAAGAATTTTTCACTCTGCAGCAGAGTGTAGGCTGATTTGAAATATCCTGGCAGATTAAAACGGTGTGCTGTATCGAGACTGTAACCAGGGACCTTTACCTTTCGTAGATAAGTACTTTTTCGCCTGAGCTATCCAAGTACAACTCACGACCAGTCCTGACAGCTTCACTTCCGCCAGTACCTCGTTCCCAACCTCTAAAACGTCACAGATCGCATTACCCATTCTTCCAGAAGTGCAAAGCGAGTCTGAATAGCTTGCACGGATGTTGCAGGGTAGGTTGTGCAGAGAAATAATTGGTAACAGAAAGCTGATACGTTTCCCTATTTCCTAGATAATTAGCGCTGAAGTTAGCCAATCAGGGCGTTGTGTGTGCAAATTAAAGCCGGCCAGTCAAGTACAGTTGGTGCAAGCTGTTGTCATAGTGTGCCGCAGATGATAGCACAGGAGACTGCTCGGCCTTTGCCTCGGGTTCGATCTATACTACCGTCCCACTTCCAATTTTTGTAACGCTTCCTTGCTCGGATTTCGGAAACCAAACGAAGAAGTTTGGCGACAGCGAATATAGCGGATCGTTTTAATTTGCCAACACAACAGCCTGACTGGCTAACTTCAAAGCAAATTAATTCTGAAACGGCACTACGGTTCGAATTTTCTTTTCTTAACTATTATTCCTCAGCACAGTCTATCTTGAAACATGCTTACAAGCTTTTCAGACTGTTTCTGCCCACCATGTGTGGGAGAACTTCTGTGAGGTTTGGTAGGCAGCAGGCGAGATACTGGTGGAAGTAAAGCTGCTAGCGTGTGTCGTGTGTCGTGCTTGGATAGCACTTTTCTGCAAAAGGCAAAGTTTGCAGGCTCGTTTACCTGTTCAGCACACAGTTTATTCCGCCAGAAAGTTTCAGATCAGCACACATTCTGCTGCAGAGGCCTAATTTGTTCTCAGGCGTACTGCTAATTTCATCATAACAATATTATTGTTGCCTATCTAAGAGACATTGTTCACTGTAGCGAATCAAGCTTTGGTGGAAAATTAGAAAAAAGTAAAAGTTCAGAAGCAGAATGGGAAGACATGTTGTCTGCCGTCTTAGCCAGTTGCTCTAACGCCACTGTTCGACAGTTTAGGTTCTGGTATGCTCTTATAAAGGCTCGCAGAACGACAAACCTCGATCTCTCCAAAGCAAATGGGAAGTGCATGGTACTATAGTTCAATCTATAACTACAGCCGTGTGAAATATTGCCAGTATAGGTGAAACATCGGGTATAAGAGCCCACTGAAAGAGTAACAAGCGTTGAAACTCCTAGTGATGACCATGAGAAATTTAATTCGACGGTCATATTATCGTTTTCTGATTGCAGTCATGGAGATTGAAATATATCGATTGCTTTTCATAGTTTTTGCACAAAGGGTAGCCGAAGTCAAGAGCCGTGGGCCACACGATAGCTTTTGAAAAAAGTAAATCGTTGTAATGCACGCTACTGACCTAATTCTTTTGCTTTTCAAGTGTCACTCTCAAGTGCGCTTGTGTCAGAATTAATGGAAGTAACTGTAACTTTGACCAAATTTGCCGGCCAGTGTGGCAGTGCAGTTCTAGGCGCTACAGTCTGGAACCGCGCGACCGCTACGGACCGCAGGTTCGAATCCTCCCTCGGGCATGCATGTTTGTGATGTCCTTAGATTAGTTATGTTTAACTAGTTCTAAGTTCTAGGGGACTGATGACCATAGATGTTAAGTCCCATAGTGCTCAGAGCCATTTGAACAATTTTTTTGACCAAATTTATCATCATACACTCCAAGAAAGAAAGAGAAAAACGACAGACCACGAAGGAATTATCCGAATGGGTCGGAAATTAGTAGACGTGATGGACATGTACAGATAAACAAATTACACTCCTGGAAATTGAAATAAGAACACTGTGAATTCATTGTCCCAGGAAGGGGAAACTTTATTGACACATTCCTGGGGTCAGATACATCACATGATCACACTGACAGAACCACAGGCACATAGACACAGGCAACAGAGCATGCACAATGTCGGCACTAGTACAGTGTATATCCACCTTTCGCAGCAATGCAGGCTGCTATTCTCCCATGGAGACGATCGTAGAGATGCTGGATGTAGTCCTGTGGAACGGCTTGCCATGCCATTTCCACCTGGCGCCTCAGTTGGACCAGCGTTCGTGCTGGACGTGCAGACCGCGTGAGACGACGCTTCATCCAGTCCCAAACATGCTCAATGGGGGACAGATCCGGAGATCTTGCTGGCCAGGGTAGTTGACTTACACCTTCTAGAGCACGTTGGGTGGCACGGGATACATGCGGACGTGCATTGTCCTGTTGGAACAGCAAGTTCCCTTGCCGGTCTAGGAATGGTAGAACGATGGGTTCGATGACGGTTTGGATGTACCGTGCACTATTCAGTGTCCCCTCGACGATCACCAGTGGTGTACGGCCAGTGTAGGAGATCGCTCCCCACACCATGATGCCGGGTGTTGGCCCTGTGTGCCTCGGTCGTATGCAGTCCTGATTGTGGCGCTCACATGCACGGCACCAAACACGCATACGACCATCATTGGCACCAAGGCAGAAGCGACTCTCATCGCTGAAGACGACACGTCTCCATTCGTCCCTCCATTCACGCCTGTCGCGACACCACTGGAGGCGGGCTGCACGATGTTGGGGCGTGAGCGGAAGACGGCCTAACGGTGTGCGGGACCGTAGCCCAGCTTCATGGAGACGGTTGCGAATGGTCCTCGCCGATACCCCAGGAGCAACAGTGTCCCTAATTTGCTGGGAAGTGGCGGTGCGGTCCCCTACGACACTGCGTAGGATCCTACGGTCTTGGCGTGCATCCGTGCGTCGCTGCGGTCCGGTCCCAGGTCGACGGGTACGTGCACCTTCCGCCGACCACTGGCGACAACATCGATGTGCTGTGGAGACCTCACGCCCCACGTGTTGAGCAATTCGGCGGTACGTCCACCAGGCCTCCCGCATGCCCACTATACGCCCTCGCTCAAACTCCGTCAACTGCAAATACGGTTCACGTCCACGCTGTCGCGGCATGCTACCAGTGTTAAAGACTGCGATGGAGCTCCGTATGCCACGGCAAACTGGCTGACACTGACGGCGGCGGTGCACAAATGCTGCGCAGCTAGCGCCATTCGACGGCCAACACCGCGGTTCCTGGTGTGTCCGCTGTGCCGTGCGTGTGATCATTGCTTGTACAGCCCTCTCGCAGTGTCCGGAGCAAGTATGGTGGGTCTGACACACCGGTGTCAATGTGTTCTTTTTTCCATTTCCAGGAGTGTATTACGATTTCAGAAAAATCTGGATGATTTATTCAAGAGAAACAACTTTACAAAATGTGCAGGTCATTAACGCGTTGGTCCAGGTCTGGCCCTTACGCAAGCAGTTATTCACTTGGCATTGATTCACAGAATTGTTGGAGATCCTCCTGAGGGATATGGTCCCAAACTCTGTCCCTTTGGCGCCCTAAATGGTCAAAATGCCGATCTGACTGGATGGCCCTACCCATACTGCTCCAAACGTTCTCAGTCAGGGAGAGATCCGGCGATCTTGTCGGCCAAGGTAGGGTTTCGAAAGCATAAAGACCAGCAGTAGAAAAACCTCGCAGTGTGCAGGTGGGTATTATATTCCTGACATGTAAGCCCAGAACACAAAATGTTGTTATCAATGGAGAGACGTCTACAGACGTTAAAGTAACCTCTGGTGTGCCACAGGGGAGTGTTATGGGACCATTGCTTTTCACAATATATATATATATATATATATATATATATATATATATATATATATATATATATATATATATATATATATATAAATGACCTAGTAGATAGTGTCGGAAGTTCCATGCGGCTTTTCGCGGATGATGCTGTAGTATACAGAGAAGTTGCAGCATTAGAAAATTGTAGCGAGATGCAGGAAGATCTGCAGCGGATAGGCACTTGGTGCAGGGAGTGGCAACTGTCCCTTAACATAGACAAATGTAATGTATTGCGAATACATAGAAAGAAGGATCCTTTATTGTATGATTATATGATAGCGGAACAAACACTGGTAGCAGTTACTTCTGTAAAATATCTGGGAGTATGTGTGCGGAACGATTTGAAGTGGAATGATCATATAAAATTAATTGTTGGTAAGGCGGGTACCAGGTTGAGATTCATTGGGAGAGTGCTTAGAAAATGTAGTCCATCAACAAAGGAGGTGGCTTACAAAACACTCGTTCGACCTATACTTGAGTATTGCTCATCAGTGTGGGATCCGTACCAGATCGGGTTGAGGGAGGAGATAGAGAAGATCCAAAGAAGAGCGGCGCGTTTCGTCACAGGGTTATTTGGTAACCGTGATAGCGTTACTGAGATGTTTAGCAAACTCAAGTGGCAGACTCTGCAAGAGAGGCGCTCTGCATCGCGGTGTAGCTTGTTGTCCAGGTTTCGAGAGGGTGCGTTTCTGGATGAGGTATCGAATATATTGCTTCCTCCTACTTATACCTCCCGAGGAGATCACGAATGTAAAATTAGAGAGATTCGAGCGCGCACTGAGGCTTTCCGGCAGTCGTTCTTTCCGCGAAACGTACGCGACTGGAACAGAAAAGGGAGGTAATGACAGTGGCACGTAAAGTGCCCTCCGCCACACACCGTTGGGTGGCTTGCGGAGTATAAATGTAGATGTAGATGTAGGTGGCTTGCCATGAAGGTCAATAAAACGGGTTATATAATATCGTCGAGGTACCGCTGGGCTGTAAAGGTGCTACTGATGACAACCAAAGGGATCCTTTCGTGACAAGACCATCAGTCCTGGCTATCGGGGCGTATGTTAAGAGACAGTCGGGTTGGTATCACACTGCTGTCCCGAGTGTCTCCAAACAAGTCTTCGATGGTCGAAGTAGGACTAATCACCAAGACAATTCTACTCCTGTCAATGAGGTTCTAGGCTCAATAAATGCCTGGAGGCACATAGGACTGCGGTGGGACACCAAATTGACTATCGCCCGCGTACAGTCCGACCATCAGGAGTGATGCTCTGGGTTCCCACTTATTTTCATAACAGCAACCTCTTTGGTTGTGGTCAATGGCACCCGTACAGCACGGTCGTACGTCGACGATATTCTGCGCCCCATCTTGTTCCCGTTCTTGGAAAACCAGTCCAGGGTTACTTTTCAGCAAGATAATGCCAGCCCGCACACGGTGGGAGAATCTACGGCTCGTCTTCATGCTTGCAGAACCCTATTGCCCTACGAGGCCACCGGATGTGCCCCCAACTGAGAACGCTGGGAGCATTATAGACAGAGTCCTCCAACCAATTCCGGATTTTGTCAATCTAACGGACCAACTGACAGAATTGACATGACGTCCCTCACGAGGACATCCAACAGTTCTATCAATCAATGACAAGACGAATAACTGGTCACATAAGAAACATAGGTGGCCCAACGCGCTATTGAGTTGCTCGTTTTTGAAGCTCTTTCATTTGAATAAATTACCCAATTTTTCTGAAATTGTAATTATTTAATTGTCTCTACATGTACATCACACCTACCGATTTGCGTCCCACTCGGACAATTCATTCACGGCGCATCGACAGTTTTTTTCTTAGGGTGTATATTTAGGTGTGTTTTTGAGCAAGTGACTCTGTCAAATTGTTGAATGTAGCTGTTGAAATTAGTTTGCTCGTTTGCCAGGTATTCTACACTATTAGCATTTCATGTGGTCCTAGTACGTGAAGTTTGTTCTCTTTAATTTCTGTGTGGAGTACGGTCAGGGTGCCCAACAGCCAACGCGATAACTTTTTTTTTTTTTGCCTTTATTACGGACGCAGACACACACGACTCAGAGTTGAATCAACTTTTTTTCCTCTCGCTCTCTACAGCGAAACAACTACCAGCACTCCACCCACTCTGTTTTCGTTCGCCCCTCCCGCTGTGCCTCAGGGATATGACTGGAGAGCGGCCATTCCCTGCGAGCCTCGCAAAATTTTAGTTTTAATCCGGGCTGCAGCAGGAAGAGGCTAAACGTCCAACTGACAGAGGCGGGAAAAGTAATCCAGTTAACCAATAGATCTTTTTTCTTTTTTTCCCCCGCGAAGCAAAAAGCAAATTTCTGCTGCCAAGGGCAGAAACGACAAGCAGGATCCAACTGACGTAATCATCGCCATTCCGTTTTAACACGTTTGAGGCAATGAAGAGGGAATTTATCTAAAGCTAAAGCACCCAGTAAATTAAGTTTCAATTTATAATTTTCAACCTATCACTTTGAGAATATAAATTCCATTTAATTTTCAACTTTATTTTATTTTCAAGCAACCGTTCTACACAAATGCTCGAGTTTGCACATATACAGGCCGGAATCAGACTTCACTGAGGCTCCACAAGGATAATTTTGTGAGTAATTTGGTATGGGGGATCCACGGTCTCTGATGCTTCGTTGCAGGGTAATAATCTAATTATGATTGAATCATTCACATTATCAATTAAAGTTGTACGCACTAAATTATAATCTGGATGCTAAAGACGTGTCCGGCTGTTAATTAGTTTTCTGGATCAGGGTGACATTTCACAAGCACAGAGTTTCACAACTTGATTAATAATAGTTTAGTTACCACGCTCCACAATGATTTCAAATACTCCGCAGGAACGTAATCAATCCCTTGGACCTTTAGTGATCAAAAGACTTCCAAAGCTCTCTGACTCTAATAACGTATCATGTGTTACTTCCATAACATCTCTGTGTTCCTTTGTCACGGCAGCAGCCAGTTCCTCTCAAAACTGTGACATGATGGAACGTCTAGTTTATGCCGTCTTATCAAACAAATTTAAACCCCTGCTCATTCGTGGTACTATGCTACTGGTTAACTGTATCTTTCCTCTCAGCTTAACAACGCTATTATCTTCGTACTCAAACCAGCTTAACATTTCTATGACTACCCTGGTCAGTGAAATTTCTGTCATCCAATATAGTTTCTACTTTAGTCCCATCTAGCAACTCGACCAACATAGTAAACAAATTTATGGCTTTGCGACACTGCCTCACACTTGTACACACATCGCACAAGTGCTAACACTCATCACACTTACAAAATCATGCACACTGACAAGGCTGTCAGAACATTGCTTGTTTGTTTGTTGTTGTGGTCTTCAGAACGAAGACTGGTTTGATGCAGCTCTCCATGCCACTCTATCCTGTCAAAGTCTCTTCATCTCCGAAAAAATACTGTAACCTATATCCTTCTGAATTTGCTTACAGTATTAATCTATTGGTCCCACTCTACGATTTTTACCTCCCAGGTTTCCCTTCAGTATTAAATTGATCTCTTGACGCCTCAGAAAGTGTCCTGTCAACCGATCCCTTCTTATAGTCACGTCGTACCACAAAATTCTTTTCTTCCCAATTCTGTTCATCACCTCCTCATTAGTTACATGATCTATCCCTATAATCTTCAACATTCTTCTGTACCACCACATTTCAAATGTTTGTATTCTCTTCCTGTCTAAACTGTTTATCGTCCATGTTCCACTTTCATACATGGCTACATTCCAAACAAATACATTTAAGGAAGTCTTTCTGACACATCGATACTCGATGTTAACACATTTCTCTTCTTCAGAAACGGCTTGCTTCCCATTGTCACTCTACATTTTACATTCTCTCTACTTAGACCATCATCAGTTATTTTGCTGCTCTTATAGAAAAACTCAGCTACTACTCTATGTGTCTCAGTCCCTAATGACTGAATTAGACTACATTCGACTATCCTCGTTTTGCTTTTGTTGATGTTCATCTTATATCCTCCTTTCAAGACAATGTTCATTCCGTTCAACTGCTCTCCCAAGTCCTTTGCTGTCTCTGGCACAATTACAGTGTCATGGATAATCCTCAAATTTTTTATTTCTTTTGCTTGAACTTTAATTCCTGCTCCAAATGTTTCTTTGATTTTCTTTACTGCTCGTTTAATGTAGAGGTTGAATAATTTCGATGCTACGCTGCAACCCTGTCTCACTCCTTTCTCAACCACTACTTCCCTTTCGTGTCCCTCGACTCTTATAACTGTTGTCAGGTTTCTGTAAAAACTGTAGATAGCCTTTCGCTCCATGTATTTTACTCCTGCACCTGTTCAGCATTGGCAAAAGCTTTCCCTAAGTTTACAAGAGCTAATAACATTGATTTGCCTTTCCTTAACCTATCTTTCATAAGAGAAGTCGTAGAGTCTGTGTGGATTCGCGTATGCCTACATTTCAACAGAATATACTGATTTTCCCCGTGGTCGGCTTCTACCAGTTTTTCCATTCTTCTGTAAAGAATTCGTGTTCGTTCTTTGCAGCCGTGAGTTATAAAACTGATAGTTTCGTAATTGTCACATCTGTCAGCACCTGCTTTCTTTGGAATCGGAATTATTATATTTTACTTGAAGTCTGAGGGTACTTAGTCTGTCTTATACGTCTTGCACACTAGATGAATGAGTTTTGTCATAGCTATCTCTCCCAAGGCTATCATTGGTTCTAACGGAATGTTATCTCCTCCGTGTGGCCTCGTTTCGACTTAGGTCTTCCAGAACGTTAACGGTAATAAGCAGTAATAATGACAACTCACTAAGTATTTGATGGGGTAAAAGCTTCTAAATCACTAATCAATCTGCCTATTGATGCTTAAGTGGAATCACGAATTACCAGTGTTACGATTCGTCCTCTCTAACGCGGAAAATATCGGATTTACAACTCTCCTATTATCAGTACTCAAAATCCTTCAGGCTTTAACTAACTGCACATGTACGAAGGCTATACGACATTCGACAGCGAGAAGAATTATTGCCTATGTGATCCACCAAGGGGTCACTGTTAATGTGCGTCTGTTTACAAAGTTTTACACTACAAGTTTAAGTTTGATTCTATTATTTAAGTTCCGACTACGTATGGATGTTCTATTGATTAATTAATTAATTCCCTGATTGATTTAGTGATCATCGCATTGTTCTGGGCTGTAGCAAACATACTTTTATTATTGTTTTCTGGCAGACGTCGTCGTTGTGTATCTGAGATGATTCTCCTACCTCAAACTATCAACTGTTGGTTGTCTTTGGAAGCTGTGCGATGTATCTCTGGACCACATTTTTATACATACAGTCACGACGCTCTCTGGTGCAGAAATTGTTACTGTTCGATAACTGTAGCAGTGAGAAAGGAGACAGTCACATGCCTCATAAGGACAATCATTGTTTTAGTTGTTCTCTACTTTATTAACAAAACAGTTGTTATACACACCTGGAAATGGAAAAAAGAACACATTGACAACGGTGTGTCAGACCCACCATACTTGCTCCGGACACTGCGAGAGGGCTGTACAAGCAATGATCACACGCACGGCACAGCGGACACACCAGGAACCGCGGTGTTGGCCGTCGAATGGCGCTAGCTGCGCAGCATTTGTGCACCGCCGCCGTCAGTGTCAGCCAGTTTGCCGTGGCATACGGAGCTCCATCGCAGTCTTTAACACTGGTAGCATGCCGCGACAGCGTGGACGTGAACCGTATGTGCAGTTGACGGACTTTGAGCGAGGGCGTATAGTGGGCATGCGGGAGGCCGGGTGGACGTACCGCCGAATTGCTCAACACGTGGGGCGTGAGGTCTCCACAGTACATCGATGTTGTCGCCAGTGGTCGGCGGAAGGTGCACGTGCCCGTCGACCTGGGACCGGACCGCAGCGACGCACGGATGCACGCCAAGACCGTAGGATCCTACGCAGTGCCGTAGGGGACCGCACCGCCACTTCCCAGCAAATTAGGGACACTGAGGCGAGGACCATTCGCAACCGTCTCCATGAAGCTGGGCTACGGTCCCGCACACCGTTAGGCCGTCTTCCGCTCACGCCCCAACATCGTGCAGCCCGCCTCCAGTGGTGTCGCGACAGGCGTGAATGGAGGGACGAATGGAGACGTGTCGTCTTCAGCGATGAGAGTCGCTTCTGCCTTGGTGCCAATGATGGTCGTATGCGTGTTTGGCGCCGTGCATGTGAGCGCCACAATCAGGACTGCATACGACCGAGGCACACAGGGCCAACACCCGGCATCATGGTGTGGGGAGCGATCTCCTACACTGGCCGTACACCACTGGTGATCGTCGAGGGGACACTGAATAGTGCACGGTACATCCAAACCGTTATCGAACCCATCGTTCTACCATTCCTAGACCGGCAAGGGAACTTGCTGTTCCAACAGGACAATACACGTCCGCATGTATCCCGTGCCACCCAACGTGCTCTAGAAGGTGTAAGTCAACTACCCTGGCCAGCAAGATCTCCGGATCTGTCCCCCATCGAGCATGTTTGGGACTGGATGAAGCGTCGTCTCACGCGGTCTGCACGTCCAGCACGAACGCTGGTCCAACTGAGGCGCCAGGTGGAAATGGCATGGCAAGCCGTTCCACAGGACTACATCCAGCATCTCTACGATCGTCTCCATGGGAGAATAGCAGCCTGCATTGCTGCGAAAGGTGGATATACACTGTACTAGTGCCGACATTGTGCATGCTCTGTTGCCTGTGTCTATGTGCCTGTGATTCTGTCAGTGTGATCATGTGATGTATCTGACCCCAGGAATGTGTCAATAAAGTTTCCCCTTCCTGGGACAATGAATTCACGGTGTTCTTATTTCAATTTCCAGGAGTGTATTTTTCCGTTCCATGCGTTATTCAATAACCAAGCTCGTTCCGTTCACTCACGGTAATTGCTGTTAGTAACACAAATTCCCAGTTTAATCATTCGCGTTCAAGCTTCCATTCAGTACTGCTTGGGTCTGTCTCGGGTTCTTTTTCCCAGCAGGATTTGTTGTAAGTTAACAGTGATACACAGCATGGATAGGTTTACAGATAGATTTGCCCAGTACGCACTTCGTGTATGGAATCACTGCCTGAGCTGACATGTTCCCGCAGCGACGGCAACCACATCACAACCTTTCGTCCAATAGTTCTCGCGTACTTTGACTTCTAGGTCGTACATTTTAGTGATTACTTCTACAGAACTGTTCTGTATGATAATAGTTTTACAGAAAGAAAAGTAATTGAATGTGAATGATTTAAGCTCTAGCTACAGATCCTGAAGTGGAGGTTTGTACAGAGAAATTGTTTAATATGAATGGAGTCTGTTTAGCAGAAACAAAATTTCAATTAAAATCGTAATTACTCCAAATAGTTGATGAATGAATATGAAACGATTCACAAACGCTTTGTGCGAATTCTAACTAGTGAATTTATGGATTTCTAGAATTACCTGAATCAACAAGATATATGCCCTAAGCCAGCATGCTGCGCCTACACACGCACGCAGAAATTATCCAGAAGAACAAAGAGCCCACTCATGTTAAAAGTAAAGAAATGAAGCAACAAAGAGTTCATTGTGTACAGTCACTGTGATCCGATATACTTTAATAAAAACATTGTTGTAGAAATCCGCATCTTTATTATCTTCAAATTACTGAATCATCCTCATATTGCCTGTCATATTTTAAAGTGAAGAATCTATGAGACTTGAGAAATTCCGTAAAGACTTTCGGAAGAACATTATCTAACAAACCCGAAGATAGTGAAAGATAATAAAAGAATTAACTCACCTGTCGCACAATCTGTTTCATAGCCCACCTGGCCGAACTGCTGACAAGAATAATATTCAGAAGAACGTAAAGTAAATTTGGGATATGTAAGATGACGATTAAGTTGGAGTTAGGAAAGGTAAAGGCACCAGAGGACCAGTTCCGACGATATACTCTTTAACAGAAACAAGTCATAAGAAAAATCAAGGCCTTCTCATACTATTTGTTGATCTAGTAAACGGCCTGACGGCGTAATATGGTGGAAAATGTTCGAAATTCTAAGGAAACAGATAGTCATATAGCGAAAGGACGAGTAATATATAACAAATATGTAACAATAAGGGCGGAAGACCAAGAAAACTAAGTGCACGGATAAAAAGGGGTGTAAGACAGGAATGTAGTCTAGCGTCTGTACTGTTTGATCTATACGTCGAAGAAAATAAAGAAAATTTTAGAGGTGGGAATAAAATTATAGGTGAAAGGATATCGATTATAACATTTGCTGATGTCCCTGCTACCCTCTGATACTCTGAGGAAGAATTACAGGACGATTACATGGAATGAACATTTTAATGAGCACATACGTTGGATGTGAGTAAGCCGAAGAACGACGAAAGTGATGAGGAGTAGCGGAAACGAGATAAGCGATAAACATCAAAGTTGGGGACCACGAACCTGAAGTACTACGCTACTTCGGAAACAATATAACACATGACAGACGAAGCAAGGAGGACGTACGCGTAGAAAGCAGATCATCACAGGGAAAGAGGACATTGGTGCTGATGAGTCCTCCTGACTGTCCGGTCGTGGTCAAAGAAACATTTTGGTTTCTGACATTTCGACCAGAGGAGGGCTGTACATCTTCGGAAGTGCTCCTGGTGACGCTGAGTCTTGCCGAATGACGAGTCGGACGTTGGAGAGCGACATAAGAACAGTGTAGTGGGCATGGTCGGGTTTACATGTGATCAGCAGAGACTGTCAGAGATAACACTAATTTACTTCCAGTCAGTTCCAGGGGGACGATGAATTTTATGAGCAAGTTGATGATGTAGTAATGGGTAACCCATTAGGTCCTCCGATCGCTAATATTTATACGGAAAAATTCGATCACATCTAGAAAAAGCAAATAAGACACCATTTGGATGGTGTCTGTATATCGACGATACATTCGTGGTTTGGGCACATGGTAGAAAAGGTTTAGAAGAGTTTTAATGGTATAAATTCAAAAATCCCGTTTACCATGGAGATCGAAAAAAGACAACACAATCTCCCTCTTGAGGATGTTGGTTGTGAGACATGCTGATGGAAGTTTGAAACATAAGCTTTTTCGTAAAGTCACACAGACGAATAGATATTTGCATTAGAACGCCAATCATCGTCTGCATTTAAAAGGAAGGGGCCATTAAAAATCTTGTTGAAAGAGCCAAAAGAATTTGCACGCCGGAACACATGGACGCCGAATTAAAATATCTGAAGCAGGCTTTCGAGAAGAATGGTTATTCAGACAAGAAAGTAAATGTGGCACTGCGATGGAATAGTAGTCGGAAAAGGACAGCAATAAAACACAGCAGTGGAAGAACACGGTTTCTCTCGTTTTTATTAAAAAAAAGTAAGTTTCAGGTCGGCAAAATTTTACCTAAACATGGCATCAGACCGATTCTAAGACCAATTAAGAAAATATGCCAAGCACTCCGATCCGGAAAGGACAAACGCCCCCTTCTGCCAGCAAGTATAATATATAAGATTCCGAGCACTTGAGAAAAGATCGAGATTGAAACTACTAAGAGAAGCAAGAGTTGGTTTGGTTCAAATGGCTCTGAGCACTATGGGACTCACTATCTGTGGTCATCAGTCCCCTAGAACTTAGAACTACTTAAAGCTAACTAACCTAAGGACATTACACACATCCATGCCCGAGGCAGGATTCGAACCTGCGACCGTAGCGGTCACACGGTTCCAGACTGACGCGCCTAGAACCAGAAGCAAGAGTAAAAGACTTAAAAATGAAATAATAGTCTTGGGCGCCTAGGGAAAACAGAAAAATCAGCTGTAGCAGAGCATGCTTCTGAGTCAGGAAATCATGAAATAAGGTTTTCCGCAACAGAATTTTGTGTAGTTCGACAAACTATTATCCAAGGTTATGCAGAGGAGCCATCTAAATATATAAGCATAGGGAAAATTTAACAGAGAGAAAGAAGCCATGAAACTCATTGATATATGGACAGTGGCCCTGAAAAATCGATAGATACGTTTTTATCCTTGATAGGCGGTAATCGATAGTTAAGTTTTATCTCAGACAAAGATTATATCTGCTGATATCATGTAACCTGGAACACGTCCACTTTACACAGCGTTTAAGTTGCTCCCCGACTTCCGACTCGTCAGTCGCTAGACTCGATGTCGCCAGGAGCTCATCTGAAGGTGTTCAGCGCAGCTCTGGACGAAACGCCAGGAACGGAAAAGTTTCTTCGACCAAGACCGTACTGCCCGGAAAACTCATCAGTAACTATGACGTCCGGTCGTGTAAGCCCTCATTGTATGAAAAGAGACCATTCCTGGTCAAGAGAAGCCTGCCGGTATCATATATCGGCCTTTGACTGATGAAGAAACTTCGAAAATGTTCGTCTGGAGTACACTGCGGAGTACGGAAGTGAATCATGGACTGTGGGAATTCCGCAGAACAAGAGAAAGTCACTGTTTGATATGTCGTGTTATAGAAGGATGTTGTAAAGTAAGCGGCCTGATAAGAAACGAGGAGGATCTCAGCAGATATGGTGAAGAAAGGAGAATGTGGAAAATACCGACTCGAGGAAGGGACAGGTAGTGAAACGTCCTCTTTTGAAAAAATTGTACAAGACTGTGCTTGTCCTGACACACAATATTTTTAGCGTAACGCAATCTGACTTTCAAAAATCCCTACAAAAGAATGGCCCTGACTAACATTAACCTATGCGTTTCACAAATCACTTACCTCACAAAAATCTTCGTTACTCGAATTACTGCAATACAGCGAGTGCCACTACTGCCAGCTAACTAAAAGATTCAAACTACTGAAGGCACTAACTACTCATGGGCATAGTTAGCAAATGAAAGATTTTAATAGATAACAAACAATGTATTTACCTTCATAGTCATAATATATATATAGCAGATCATGACATCCAGTCTTACAAATTTCAAAACTCCGCCATCTCTCTCCCCACATCCACCACTGCTGGCGGCTCACCTCCAACTGCGCAACGCTACGCGCTGTTAACATCCAGCTGCCCTACACTACAATGGCAGACAACAATGCAAACTAGCCACATACTGCACACAGCACAGCCAGTGATTTTCATACAGAGCGCTACGTGGCGTTACCAATATAAGAACCTAAACAGCCTACTTACATAGCCCCCATGCTCCCCACAAAAAATTTTCCAAATTGTTTTGGGCAGTGGCCAAAAATGAATTGATAAAAATTTTTCATAATTACAATAACAAAGATATCAAATGCACACACTTATTGATACAATGTTGGTCAAAAGCTAAAATTTTCTCACAGTCCATAAAGACAGTCCTGATCATTCATCACAGTAAAATTGCAGTTTTTTTTCTCAAAGTCTGAGAATTAAAGAAAATGCAGACGGAAGTAATGGATTTCCATGCAGTGTTGAAGAAGTAGTGTTGTCCTTCCAACGGAAAGACAGTGCTGACTCTTGACATGCAGACAGGTAATGGGCCACAACAGAACAAACCCACAGCAGAGTCATTCGAAGTTTTGAAGAATATTGGTAGGTAGCTCATCACAGAGCAGACCAACAGTAGTCCTGGTAGAGATTACGGTATTGGTGGGCCACCAGAGGTGCAGACCCACTGCAGTCCTTGTAGAAATAATGGTATTGGTGAGTCATCAAAGGTGTAGACCCACTGTAGTCCTTGTAGATATGGCTAGCAGCCATCTGCTGGGACTGTGCAGGTGAACAATCACCATTGAAGAGTCTTGCGGAGAATATAGCAAGTCCACGAACCAACACTTGTGCACTCACAAAAAAATTTTTTTTGAAATGTCCTTAGAACCAGCAATGCTGTTATCCAGTCCCTTGCTGAATTATTAACACACGTGCAAACACCAACAGTCCCTACTTCTCACATATTGTCCATATACTCTGACCAACAGCAATGTGTGCAGTGAAATGTAACTTACAAGTTACTTAATTTGATGAACTGGTGTCAATTACAATTTTATAACATAAGAATACAATAACACAGGTACAAAATACATCATTAAAGAACATAACAATATAGATAACATTTGTAGTAAAACAGGCTTTACAAAAGAATAGAAATAAACAGATACTTCAGTGTTACAGGAATTATGACATAAGTGAATACATAAAAGATCAGAATAACTTTTGAAACATCAACTTCACACATGAGCATTAAACCAAAACAGAATAAATAATGTCTAAACATCTTTACAAAGTAAATAACATATTATTAATGCAAATTATATTTGCGGATAATAGTATTCCTCATCATAGTGAATGTAACTGAGTATTAGAAAAATTCTACAACATAAGTCTTATCAGATAATCACATGAAGACAGTAAGAACACAAATTCACAAGGGTACACAAACACATAGCGCGATGATACAAAAGGACAGGACAGGGTTTGTTTTCAGTGTGACATATGGTACTGCAGTCCAACACAAAACTTCATTCCATAGATCTTTCCTCTTATTTCAACATTTGTTTCCACCAAAAAAAATCCTATCCAAGCATGCTTTCTGTATTTGTATGTTCACATATTTCTTACCTCATTATTTATTTTCCATTATCTTACCTCATCATTTATTTCCAAGAAAATCCTACCGATACCTACTTTCTGTACTTTTTCGTATAACTTCTCAATGCATGTCTTCCAATTCATCGCAACTCATTCTCTTATATAGTCTACCCCCTCTTAATCTAACTTAAATCTACTGAGCTCAGATGCTAAACTAAGGGATGAGGCAATGCAGCAGCACAAAACAATTAATACAAACAGCAATGAAAAAAATGGAAACTGTCAAATCAAGCAGCAAAAGAAATATAAATTAGCAAAGCATTTGCAATATTACAACTAATCTAAGGCACTGCGAAGCAAACAAGAAAAATAAATCAGTAGTAAAACTGGCTTAACACAGTAACGCAAAGTGAAATTCAGTAGCACTATGCCTGGCACACAGCAGCAGCAAATGCAATAACTTATACATAAACATGACAAAGCTCAAGCAGAAAAAATATTACAGTAAAAATGGCCATGTTTAATACCTATGTCACATCTTAACACTAGAGTGATGCATCACGAGAACTTACTCTAGCAGACAAGTTACCAAATTGTAAAAAAATTATTTATGCAATTCCTGTGAAGGGAAATGTCTATTTATGTTCCCTCATTTTCTTGGAAGTAGATCATAAAATTTTTTTTACTGGATCTGTAGGCATAAAATAACTATATTAGTACATCTATTAAATTTTATTTTAACCAATGCTGCAGTGCAGCTAGAAACTAGATATTAAACAAAATAGGCAAAGCAAGGCATGAAACGTCATTCGCTAGCCATAAGGCATTTCATAATGCAGTAAACAATCTTCCAACTAGCAAGACAATAGACGTGAAATGTTTCTCATCATTTCATTTCAGTAAATATCATAAATTAAGAACTCTACAGTGTAATCATGTTTTCAAGTCTGAGGGTGTCGTATTTACGATGCTTTCTAGAAAGAACTGTCAATAGCGAGGATAATGGCCTCTTTTTTTCCCACCTAATGGCTTTCTCTTGTCAGACGACTATCTCTCAGCTGGGCGCCCAAAATGCATTACGTCAAGGTCACTTACCTTTCTTACTGAAATATTTACGACAGCAGTTTCCGCTACAGTGACAGTCTCATACCTCAACAGCATAATACACATTGTCATCGTAATAATATCATAAAACCTCAGCCAAATCTCAAAATCGTCATAGCTTTCTGAAATAATTTCAAAACCTAAAAAAATTCTCTACTTATTTAAATAGTGTCATCGACCTCAAACATACTTTAAAAAACATTATCCCATACCAAACACATCATTCAAAGCTCTCATAGTATCACAATGGTTCCGAAAAAAATATAAAGAGTTCACAAAGTACAGACGAAATACAATTTCATAAGTGTGAAGTTATCCAACTGTGTAATTACGTAAACATCTGTCATTGATGTGGTAAAAAAAATGTTTGTCTCTCTCAGTTAAATGATCAGATAGCTTTGTAATTTATGTGTTAGAGAAACATGGTACCGATGCGTAAAGTTTTACAAGCAAATACCATATTAGCTAGGGCTCCTTGTGCTTGCCACACACATGGTACACAAAGTAAGCGTGTACCCCCCTGAGGATTAATGTAATTATACCCTCAGGTGTTACAGATTACAGCAATGGAATGAAATGTATCACGGAAAACATTTGTACCATTGTACTTCAAATATCTTTAAAAGTAAATGTTTTAAGTACAAAATTAATCACTCAAACACGTGTACTGTAGCGCTAAAATGTGCGTATTGTTGTGAGATAATCTCTGTGGAAGTGTCGTAGTTATCGTCCTCCAAAAGCTAAATTCTGAAGAAGTCAATGTACTTACCTCATGATAAACAAAAGTGAAATGCTTTGCGTATAGATATCTTAGTTATTACGCTTATTGCCGTGATGAAGAAAGTACTGTGCTGTAACGTATTGTTGTGCTACAGAAAAGGCTGTCTCCTTGTAAGTATACCACAAAAGTTACTACTAAAACACGTTTTACTTTCCAGAAGAATTCAGAAAAACTGTGCAGATATAAAACAGATCCACCGCAAAAGCAACATTGTAAATTGTCACTCATTAGTAGTGTCGTGATAAAATCGTGTAGCTGTCACATAAACTAACCTCTGTGTCATCTGGTATCTCTCAGAAAGCACTTTAAATTCAGAATGTATTTTCAAATAAACTAAAATGTTGCATTAAAATCTCATTAGCAGTACTGGTAAATGTTCTAAGTATGTGAGCCTTACAGTCGTTACGTAATCGTGCAACTAACAAGCAAAAATGTACACACACAATAACAAAAATGGTTCAAATGGCTCTGAGCACTATGGGACTCAACTGCTGTGGTCATAAGTCCCCTAGAACTAAGAACTACTTAAACCTAACTAACCTAAGGACATCACACACATCCATGCCCGAGGCAGGATTCGAACCTGCGACCGCATACAATAACACTGTGTCGTCTGTTCAGTATAACAATGCATTCGTAATTACTGTCTAAATAAGTTGCCCAGGTTCTTGACTGGATATTTAACTTCAAACATTGCTGCATGGTAAGAGTTTCTTAAGTCTGACAAAGCATACTAGAAATGTGAAGTGAAAAGTTTTATGGCAAAGACAAAGTTAAAAAGCAGATTATCTTTCAACAAACGGTTTTACATGTGAAATGTGGTGTAAACCTTTACTCTTCCTGAGACCTGAGTTTCTCCTGGCGTATACAACTTTCAAATAACTTCCGGGAATTCAGCCAGGTAACACTTTCAGCGACCGCCGATATTTCGGCGGGAGAACACCCCGCCATTTTCAAGGCAAACTGCAACGGACAGGCGGCGTGCATGCAAGGAGGGACTGAGGCTGAATGACTCTGATATTTTAGTGAGTTTCGATGTGGTCTCTCTCTTCACTCGTGTTCCTCTGTCTGATTCGTTGCGGTTAATTGAAGCCAGGTTTGGTGCTGATTTAACTAATCTCTTTAGGCATGTGTTGACATCCACTTACTTTTTATTTAATGACCAGTATTACGAGCAGACAGATGGAGTTGCGATGGGTAGTCCGTTGTCTCCTGTGATCGCAAATTTATTTATGGAAGACTTCGAGGAACGTGCATTGGAGTCGGCGCCTTTAAAACCCGCCTGTTTCTTTAGATACGTTGACGATACCTTCGTTGTTTGGCCTCACGGTAGGGAAAATTTGAATGTCTTTCTAGAACATCTGAACTCGATCCACCCGAACATTCGTTTTACGATGGAGGTGGAAGAGGATGGTTGCCTTCCCTTTCTCGACGTGTTGGTTAGGAGGAAGGATGATGGATCATTGGGACATGCAGTCTACAGGAAACGTACTCACACCGATTTGTACTTACAAGCTAATAGTTGTCACCATTCGGCTCAGCGTGAAGGGGTACTTCGTACCTTGGTACACAGGGCACATGTCGTTTCTGACGCTGAGACTTTGCCAGCTGAGCTGTCCCATCTTGAAGTTACATTTCGTCAAAATGGCTATAGTGATAGACAGATTGAACGTGCGTTGCGCTATCGACCAACTGTACATCGGGTGATTGATGATAATTCTGAGTCAACACCTAAGTCTACTGCCTTTTTGCCTTACGTAGGAAACACGTCCAATAAGATCGGTCGTATTTTACGGAAATACGATGTGAAATGTGTTTTCCGACCTCCATCTAAAATTAGAGCACTTTTGAGTTCCGTTAAGGATGATCTTGGATTGCGTAAGGCAGGTGTGTATCGTATTCCCTGTAGCTGCGGTATGGCATATATTGGTCAAACTATCAGGACCGTGGAGGACAGATGTACTGAGCATAAACGGCACACACGATTACAGCAGCCTAATAGATCTGCTATTGCCGAACATTGCTTGGATACTGGTCACCCCATGTTATATAATAACACCGAGATATTGGCATGCACGTCCAGCTATTGGGACAGTGTCATTAAGGAGGCAGTTGAGATTAAACTAGCGAGCAACCTCGTTAACAGGGATGGAGGTTTCTGTTTAAACTCTGTTTGGAATCCGGCTCTCTCCCTTGTCAAAAAACAGAGGAACAGAGTCAATGCTGCCTCACCTGTGAATTCATAGTCTCACTATCGATAGCTCTGACTTTGGTCATCTTTGGTGGCACTAGTGTTCAGTGTGTGTGTTATCTTTCCTGCTTCTGTCGCAGAACCGAGGTATTAAATTTGCATGCACGCCGCCTGTCCGTTGCAGTTTGCCTTGAAAATGGCGGGGTGTTCTCCCGCCGAAATATCGGCGGTCGCTGAAAGTGTTACCTGGCTGAATTCCCGGAAGTTATTTGAAAGTTTACTCTTCCTAGTACGCAGAGTTTCAGCTTCAGTGGAATTATCATGTGGTATATGGTACATCGGTAAAGAATGCTAAAATTTTTCTCAAGGTTAGCGTCTATGTAATTTTTCCCTGAGCCAGCCGGCGCACGTGGCTGCCGGTGCGAGTCATTGTCTGTCTCTTTGTTGGCGTGCGTCGTTATTGTGATTAGGAGACCTAGCTGCTACAAATTCCCCTTGTCAAGAGTGCCCTGCTCTGTTTGAATCCCGCCAGTTCTGATGGAATTCAGGTCTGTCGGTTTGTCGGTAGTTTACATAGTTTCTTGTTTGTTGGTCTTGTAGTGGAGAATTTCTCCTGGAATCGTAACTGCGCGCTGAACTGTTGCGTCTGAAGTTATTCTGCCTCCCTTGATAATAATTGTTTTTGTTCCCATATTGTCTGTTTCTATGGTAATCGCTGTCATATTCATTACTACGGAATTTCGATCTTTGTCTGTAACTATTATTACTCTGCCAGTGGTTGTCATATGGGTGGTGTCTGTTTTGGTCACGATTTGCGTTGTAAGAATAGACTTGTCGTGTCCAGTTATTGTTTCTGTCGTCACGGAATTGTGACGGATGTGACCTGTAGTGATTGTTTTCCTGTTTTCGCATCCCGCGACTGTCTGTGTCAATTTCTAATTCTTGTAAGAGTCCCTGAAAAGCTTCACTGTCGTCTTTGCAACGTCCTGCAAAAATAATATTTCTTAAATGTTCAGGAAATTTCATTAAGCAAATGCGGATGAGTTCTGAAGGGCTGTATGGCTTTGAAAGATACTGATTCTTATGCATCATGTCTTCAAAACATTTCATAAGACCGGAAAATTCAGATTGTTCAAAACGTTTCATCATTATGATGCTATGTTTTACTCGGTCTTGTGTAGCTTGAGGCCAATACGCTGAGAGGAAGGCATGATAAAATTCTCCTTCACTGTGACAATCGTGAATGACTGATCGCATTCTTACAGCTGGTTCATTCTCCAAGTAGCCACACATAAATTCTAATCTGTGCTCCAATGACCAGTTGGGAGGAAAACAATGAGAGAATTGATGAAGCCACGCTTGTGGATGAATGTCGTTGCCGGAATTCTTAAATGTTTTGAATTTACGTGTAGTAATAAACAGCTTATAGTCAAAATCATCATGTCGACGAGTCGCATATCGGTCATTGTTACTTCGTGTCGGTGGTTCCATCTCAAAATTCGGTGTGCCTTGCCAATTTCTTTCATAACTTCCGAAATGCCCTGTGTTATTATTTCGTAGCTGTTCCGTATTTCTATGTCCCTCTTCCCGTATTGGAGGGCGAGTGTCCTCTGAAATATGTAATTCTTGTATTACTTGTGCCAACTGATCTTGTACTTCCCGGATTTCTCTTTTGTACTGTGCATTGATTTGATTTTGATTTTGTTTGAATTTTCTAATTTGTTCATACTCTTCAGTGTCCGTGAAGGCTACAGATCTTGTGTCATTCAAATCATCATCTACCTTTGTAAATAAGTTAGTGAACAGGTCTGAAAGTTCGGCTACTTTATCCAATAGTGAAATTATTTCCTCTGTGTGTTTTTCTGAACCAAGTTTCAGAGTGTCCATTTGTGTTGAAATCGTATCTACTGTGTCCTTTAAGTTTTCCTGGGTTTTTGCAAGTTGTGTAAGCGAATCGGTAGATGAAACTGAGTCAATTTTAGCTTGCAAGGTGTCGTGATTTTCATGAACAATAGTTTGCAGTTCTTTTATGGCTGCTTCCTGATTCTGCAATGCATTTTCAAGACGCGAAAAAATAGGTTGGAAATGCTCACAAATTTGTGTTTTACGTCATTACAGACTTTTTGACATTTCGATTCAATGTTATGTAACACAGTAGTTAAATCTTCACGTGTTTGTCCAAGCGTGGTGTCTAACTTCCGAAGATTTTGTTCCATTGTGTCTAACTGTTGCTGTGTTTGTCTCTGGTGTTGTTCCATTGTGTCTAACTTTTGAAGCTTTTGTTCCATTGTGTCTATCTTTTGAATATTTTGTTCCATTGTGTCTAACTTTTGAAGATTTTGTCCCATTTGTTTCTGATTTTGTTCAAGCGTTGTGTCTAACTGTTGTAGCCTTTGTCCCATTTGTTGCATTAACTGTAATAACAGTGGACTGGTGTCTGAAACATGTTCCTCAGTGCTATTCGGCAGTGCATTTGAACCGGCAATATTCGCATTTTGAAAAGCAGAAAATGTGTCTTGATTTATTTGAGAAAACGGTTGAGGACGCAAAACCTGAATCTACAGTATTTGCAAGATTATGTCCTGTTATTTCGGAATCCTGAGGCGAGCTGTTGCCGACCGATCGATCGATAATGCTTCCATGTTCACTAATTGTTTCACTGCCTACACCATTATTTGCAGCCCGCTCCATTTCCCTATGCACAATTACCAAATTACTACTTTGAACATTAGTTAATTCATTACATGGTGGCGCTAAGACACTGCTTTCGTCTTCACTGTCATTTCTCAGTTTACTTTGGAGCCTAGTATTACGTTTTTCACACGCCGTTATTGTCACAATATTTCACACGACAATACAGAAAAACACAATTTGAAGAGCAAAAATAAGAGAACACATTAACATAGCACTGAAAATAATGTATAGTTAATTGCAAGCGCAGCTGCGAAATACTTGGTGCAAATCTACATGCATGTCACAACTGTTTTACTGTACAACAATGAAAAACTACAATTACAAAGGAAATTCTCTCTATGATTATGCGCTAGCAATAAACAGTAGCTACACTAATTACACAAACTACAAGAAAAAATCAGAAGATTCCAGTGAGGTGTCCTCAGCTAAGTGTCGACATATGAAACGTCCACTTTTGAAAAAATTGTACGAGACTATGCTTATCCTGACACACAATATTTTTAGCGCAACGCAATCTGACTTTCAAAAATCCCTACAAAAGAATGACCCTGACTAACATTAACCTATACGTTTCACAAATCACTTACCTCACAAAAATCTTCGTTACTCGAATTACTGCAATACAGCGAGCGCCACTACTGCCAGCTAACTAAAAGATTCAAACTACTGAAGTCACTAACTACTCATAGGCATAGTTAGCAAATGAAAGATTTTAATAGAGAACAAACAATGTATTTACCTTCATAGTCATAATATATATAGCAGTTCATGACAACCAGTCTTACAAATTTCAAAACTCCGCCATCTCTCTCTCCACATCCACCACTGCTGGCGGCTCACCTCCAACTGCGCAACGCTACGCGCTGTTAACATCCAGCTGCCCTACACTACAATGGCAGACAACAATGCAAACTAGCCACATACTGCACACAGCACAGCCAGTGATTTTCATACAGATCGCTACGTGGCGTTACCAATATAAGAACCTAAACAGCCTACTTACAGTAGGTAAGATGTTTATTGCGACATGTGGGTATAGCTTTCACGGTTCTGTACTAGAGAAAGCCGTACAGGGCGCAAACAGTAGCGGAATGCATCCAACAAATAACTGAGGCCGTTTAGCGCAGGTGCTATTCAGAGATGAGGAGGTTAGCACAGGTGTGGTAGCCATGGCGGGCCATATCAAACCAGTGAGAAGACTGATGAAATAAAAGGAACATCTAAATTTTATGATGTAATTCTTAATCTCTTGCACGGATTACATTAAAATGTTACTGTTAAAAATAAAAAAAATATTAGGTGTATGTTGTAGCCTTGTTTTATATAGAATTTTTTTTCTGAAAACTATATTTCCTACAGTAGGCATTTACAATTCTCTCTTCAGTCGAAGTAATAACATCTCAAGTCACAAAAAGGCCATGTTTTATTAAATCCTACGATACATTTCTGACCCTTTTGGTCCATCATCAAGTGCAAATCGTAAAATATAGTATTTAGGTTTTCTCCTGAGGTAGGTGAGGCGAACTGTACGTCCCGTTGTGAGAAGGTGAGATGTTAAACTTCGAAATTAGCAGATCAAATAAGAGAAAATAAGAAGAAAAATAATAAAAAATATAACAAAAGTTTCAAGAAGATCGTGTTTAACGCTCTCATGTCAGCGAACGCTGAGTTATCCATTCCGTAATTGCACGTCAAGTCAAAGGCACAGACGTGTTTGTACATTGCAAAACACTTCACAGATATAGTATAATATGAGCCGACCAAAGATGAAGCTTATTGTGTAATGTCAGATACCAGAGCTACAAAATAATTTTACACGTGTGAGGTTCTAAATTTATAATTACTAAATAACTATGGCTAACGAAATCTACGTGTTCACTTAACATGAATTTAGGCTCTGTAATTTTATGGAGCTGTATTTCCATTTCATCTAATAGTTCTACAGTCTTATCATTAAGTCCATTATGTAATATTATCAGATTTTTTCCTATCTATTTGATGATGTGTTTGGTTTCGAGAATATTCTCTGCAGTAGATGACTGTTCGAAATGGAATAGTCTGAAGGCTTTCACGTTTAAATGGGAATGTGTTTCCAGACTTCTCCTTCTCTCCCTGGCATAGTAGGCAGGACAAAGAGGACGTGATATTTTTACACCCCATTGTATTTGAATTTTTGGTAGTCTGTTTTTATGCTGTGGACTAATAAGCGTCATAATTTATTCTTTGTTGAATTACAGTTTTTATTCTGGTTCTATTAAACAAGTTAATATTTTGTTTGTAAAATGGACACTAGAAAATACGATACTTTCTCTTACTTAACAGTATGCCAATGTGTTGCCTTAATTTTGTGTATTTGAGTGTATAAATCACGTATTGCCTTGCTTTTGAATACATTGTGTATGGCAATTTCTACATTGTATCCGATTCTGTCACAAAGCTGTTATCTTCCAAACCACGTAGGTGCATTCTGTGTCCCACGGGACAGCATACATTGTCTATTGTTTATGTCTGTGTATGCTGAATTAATACTTTTATTATAGGCTGGTACTTTTAAGACAAAATTTATTGTATATTGTTTTCATCATCTACCGTACATTTTATATTTTTGTTGAAAGTCTTGACTAATGTAAGCAGTTCGTCAATCAACTCTTTTATGCCAACATATACTATCAATACATCATCCAGATACCTTCGGTAATATATTTTTGTCCCTTCTTCTGAAATTATTGTTTCACTTAAGAAAATTATGCCGTGTGACAAAAATGTCTACCAGGAAGCTAAATGTACTACTGCCCATGGCGAGACCCTTTTGCTGCTGGTCAACTTTCCCACTAAAAGTATAGTAATTAATGACATTATTAGTGCCAACGTGCCGCTCACATGTAGGAAATAAAAGAACCCACTGATCCGTAAAAATAATCCAAAAATTACGTAGCAAGTGACTGACTTTTTCATCTAAACTATTTAAATTCACTTCTCAGATTATTCTACTGGGCAGAACTTGTTTGCAATGCTTTAAATTGTTTGAAAACATCAACATAAACAGATTTTCCTTTACCTTTCTTCCAATCTAGCAGAGATAGACATTCAACAAGGTTTGAGACATTGCCTTGAGAAATGTACACAGGCAGCCTTCAAATGCTCGTACTACCCAGCATTCATTTGGTATCGCTTCTTAGATAAGAATGAATGTCTTAAGTGACAGTACTGGTAACGTCGACACGTTACCTAATTAGTGACCACTATCTACTACTTCATAAAATAAATATGGCCTGTCTACTACTTAATAAAAGAAACTGAACGGATTTTGTGGTGGCAAGAAGAACAATGAACCACGTGCTGTGATGTTACGTTTACTTAATTAGCGAATGTGAATTCGTGTTTTAGATCAACAGCGTTTTGTAACCCATATAAAACTTCAGACAACAATGAGTAACAGTCAAATCTTTATGTTCTCTGCTTTATAGCAGATTCTTCATTGACAAATAATACTAATTTCCGTTTTTATGTTGAAGCTTGGGCTTCCTACAGCGTGAGACGGAAGTGATAATTGGATTCGTACAACAAGAATGATGACTGTGACAAACTGCTAATATATCCGTTGTCAGTAATGTTAATTAAATTACTGCTGAACGGCACTGAGCTAGTATATGCGGTTCAGAGCTTGTATATACGGTTGACAAATGTTAAATGAATTTTTTTTGTCTTAGGAACTGTCTTTGTATGCGTAAATAATTTACCAGCGTTTTGTCGTACATCCCATAAATTCAGCTCCAAGTTTCAGTGTACGGTAGAAATTGATATACAGGGTGTCCATAAGTCTCTTTACAACTTCAAAATTTTATTACAACGGCAGTTGCTGAAATATTTTAATAACATTTCTTTTATTGTAATCATTGTTTACTAAAGGTTTTACAATATACTCAAATTTTGTGTTTCAGATACTCTATTGATGGAAGGAACTTAACCTCTGTAATGTGGCGACTCCTCAAGAGAAGGCACAATATGTGTCCTGGTTTATTGAGACAAAATCGGATGTTCAGACTCAACGAAGCTTCAGAACGAAGTATGGAAGAGATCCACCATCGCCCCCTTCAATCCGTGCATGGTACAAAAAAATTATGGAGAAATGGAAAATATTGGATAAAGGGAGGAGCGGGCGACCAAGAACATCCGAGGAAAACATCCATCGCGATTTAAACGTCTTCACTCGTTCATCTACCAACTCTATCCGCACTGCTGCCAGACACTTGCAACTACCACGTTCAACTGTGCATAAGTTCCTCCACAAGAACTTACGGTTGTACGCTTGCAAAGAGCAACTGTTACAGACACTCGAGCCAAATGACAAGCCAAAACGGACAGAGTTTGCACTCACTATGCCGGGACGCTTTTCGGAGGATGAAGCAATACTCAAGCGATTTCGTTTCTGTGACGAGGCAACTTTTAATGTTCTGGGACATTAAACAGACACAATGTGAGAATTTGGGGATCTGAACATCCGCATGTGACTCGGGAGTATCACTGGGATAGTAAAATTTGAATGTGTGGTGTGGTATCATGATAAACCGAATAATTGGTCAACAATTATTGCAGATATTTACCTCGACCTTCTGACCGAATATGTAGCTCCACAATTGATTGACTTACAACAAGCTATCATTTTCCAGCAAGATGGTGCACCACCACATTGGAGACTGCATGTTCGTCGGTTCCTCAATAAAACATTTCCAGGCAGGTGGATTGGGAGGGATAGGCCAATTTCTTGGCCATCGCGTTCGCCAGATATCACTCCATTGGACGTTTTTTTATGGATGTATGTAAAAGATATCGTGTATGAAACACAGATACGAGACACTGCTGACTTGAAGCAAAGGATTCGCAATGTCATTGCCACCATTGATGACGCTATGCTACAGTGAACATGACCAGAAATCGAATACCGTCTTGATGTGCTGCGTGCAACTCAAGGCGCCCATATAGAGGTCTATTAAAGCCTGTCAAAAAAAATTCTATAAACACTTATTACAATAAAAGACATTTTCTTAAAATATTTCAACAACTGTCGTTGTAATAAAATTTTGAAGTTATAAAGGGACTTTATAGACACCCTGTTCTTCTTCCGATAAAATTAATTCTCATCTCCTCCATAAAACTGAGTGTCATATTAAAATCTAGAGCAAATATATCTCTGCCCTTCCTTTTTCAGTAAACATTTATAGATGGTATAATCTCGTACATTAAGATGAGCAAGTTTATCTGATAAAATGGTCTCAACTCTTAATCTATTATATTTACATAAATTCATTAATTATTATAAGAATCCTACCCCCTCGTCGAGCTGCAGTTGTGACCAGATATCCAACAGCGCGGCCAGTCTTTGGAGAGGACAGATTCAGTGCGCGATTCCAATGCTAGGCTTTGAACCACGGCGTCATGTGTGATGTCACTAGTTTACGATGCGAAGGATGTAAACGGCTAGTTACTATATGTAATTTGTGGTTGTCTTACAAAGTAATTGACGTAAGCTATGATTCTAACGCACTTTACATACTGTATGTATCTTTTCCTTAATTTATTTGGTATATTCGTTTGTTTTTATATCTTGTTTAGTGTGAT
Source organism: Schistocerca nitens (assembly GCF_023898315.1). Classification (NCBI taxonomy): domain Eukaryota; kingdom Metazoa; phylum Arthropoda; class Insecta; order Orthoptera; family Acrididae; genus Schistocerca; species Schistocerca nitens. The sequence continues at coordinate 582,970,489 of NC_064620.1, read as the reverse complement.
GTAAGTTTGATTTTTGTATGAATGTGGTTTTTTTAGACTAAAGCAGACTTACGGTGTCGGCGAATTTTCGTTGCGTGCTGCTGCCGAAAGTTCGTTGCCGTTTGTCGTAGCCAATCAGGTAACAGTTTACGATAGCCAGTGACAATAGTTTGATTTTAGAATTTTGGTTTATCAATATCACAAATACTTAGCTGTTTTTCTCCGATAATGTCATGTTTTGCTACGTTGTTTGGCAGGAACCTAATAGCAAATTTTAGATTTATACCTGAAGAGCTTATTTCAATAGTGGTACAAGTCCATTTTATTTCATTGAGAGACACAGAGTCCTAAAGTCCAATGAGCGCTGAAAAATCAGCAGTTGAGATACCAGAAATATTCAAGCATATGGCTTCTTGCTACAGATGAACCTTTCTTTCTGTTTGTTTGGATCATTAATTTCAGAAGCATTATAGGCAGAAAAGTGGAGGTAATGGACTTGTACCACTATTTAAATAAGCTCTTCATTTGAAGTCTCACTTATCACAACTATGTGGCTGATTTTTTCCGAATATGTCACGACTTCAGACATTGTTATTTGGTAGGAACCTACCAGACAGCTTAAAATGCTGCGACTGAAACGTCTACCGATCATTTTTATAGCCTTTCGTAATACAGGTGTTAGCTCTTTATTCTGAATATGTCGCGATTCACAAAGGGGTCGTTAGGTAGGAACCTAGGAACACAGCTTTAACTGTCGCGAGTGACCCAAAACATCAGCTGATCAAATACGAAGCAAAGGGAATTGCGAACGAGAATCTCATCAGCTTTCTGTATCTGTCTCGTCATTCGTCGTGTTGACTTTTCTCCAGCGGTAATGTGAAATATTACTAACATCAGCGTGCAATGGTAACCACGCGATGGCGTAACTGCACTTTCACCTTTGTTGTGTGAATGTTGTTGTTTTCTGTTTTGATGTGGGTAATTTATTTTGGGTTATATGGCTGAACTCATTTGGTCGTTAATGCTTCATGTTAGGTTTCGCGAATTTTGGTTAGCTGAGTACTAGTAGTATTTCTTCTGGAATTTATCGTCTGGGGGCCGGCCGGTGTGGCCGTGCGGTTCTGGGCGCTTCAGTTTGGAACCGCGTGACCGCTACGGTCGCAGGTTCGAATCCTGCCTCGGGCATGGATGTGTGTGATGACCTTAGGGTAGTTAGGTTTAAGTAGTTCTAAGTTCTAGGGGACTTATGACCACAGATGTTAAGTCCCATAGTGCTCAGAGCCATTTGAACCATTTATCGTCTGGTATGTGTGTGTGTTGGTGATACCGCGTTTCCTAAGTTTTCATGAATTTGCATTTTCGTTTTGTTTAGAACGTAGTATGAAGCTGCTTCTTAGTTGTGCTACACAAGTTAATTTAGGTTGTTGGTATCGAGTTTAGTTACTTTTGGTGATTTTTCGCTTTGTTGTAGTGCTCTTCTTTGAATAATATCAGTATTGATCATTCAACGTGAGCTACACAGCTCAACTCAAGTTGCTGCTATCGTGTTTCGTCAGCTGTCGCGATTATTAGTTAGATGTGTTGTGTGTTCTTCTTTAGGGCCTTTATTCTGGTTTCGCTATATGAGCTATTTGGAAGAGCTCACGTTGTCGACACCGCGCTTTGTTCCGTTTCATGTTTTTTCCACTACATTTTGTTCGCGTCTTTGTTCCGTTTGCTATATTTTACTATTACTGTGATTGCGAGGCTGATTTGTTAGACGTTAATTTCTCTCCACCTAATATTCTGTTTCCCGCTGTTGTACCGTTAGTTTCTAGACTACTGGCCATTAAAATTGCTACACCACGAAGGTGACGTGCTACAGACGCGAAATTTAACCGACAGGAAGAAGATGCTGTGATATGCAAATGATTAGCTTTTCAGTGCATTCACACAAGATTGGCGCCGGTGGCGACACCTACAATGTGCTGACATGAGGAAAGTTTCCAACCGACTTCTCATACACAAGCAGCAGTTGACCAGCGTTGCCTGGTGAAATGTTGTTGTGATGCCTCGTGTAAGGAGGTGAAACGCGTACCATCACGTTTTCGACTTTGATAAAGGTCGGATTGTAGCCTATCGCGATTGCGGTTTATCGTATCGCAACATTGCTGCTCGCATTGGTCGAGATCCAGTGACTGATACCAGCATATGGAATCGATGGGTTCAGGAGGGTAATACGGAACGCCGTGCTGGATCCCAACGGCCTCGCATCACTAGCAGTCGAGATGACAGGCATCTTATCGACATGGCTATAACGGATCGTGCAACCACGTCTCGATCCCTGAGTCTACAGATGGGGACGTTTTCAGGACAACAACCATCTGCACGAACAGTTCGACGACGTTTGCAGCAGCATGGACTATCAGCTCAGAGACCATGGCTGTGATTACCCTTGACGCTACATCACAGACAGGAGTGCCTGCGATGGTCTACTCAACGACGAACCTGGGTGCAAGAATGGCAAAACGTCATTTTTTCGGATGAATCCAGGTTCTGTTTACACTATTATGATGGTCGCATCCGTGTTTGGCGTCATCACGGTGAACGCACATTGGAAGCGTGTATACGTCATCGCCATACTGGCGTATTACCCGGCGTGATGGTACGGGGTGTGTGATGTAACAAAATAAAAGTGATGTTGTTATTCAATGGAAAAGTTGGAATTTGAGATTTCGCTTACTGTTTTATCAATCACAATTGGCGTAAGAATCATGGATTAACCATTGGCATAAAATATTGCATTAGTAAATGTGAATAGTCCGTAATTGCAGTTTCGCGTGGCTTGAGGCAGTCAACAGCTAGCGTGCTATTGATTACAAATTTCATGATAGTCTTTCTAATTACTTCAGATTGTAGATACGATCATACCAGGTGGTGAAGTTATTGTTATGACAAAGCAATTTCCTAAGGGACCAGAAAGTTCTTAAGGGCGCAAAAACAACTGTAACATCACACAAAAGGGAAATTCAATATTAAAGCTGATGCAAGAAGACGATAAAACAATTTTCTTTCTGTCAATGTAACACGCACATTGGATTGCTGATCTTGGTGTCTGTAATCTTAGCAAAATGCGTAATTAAAAAGAAAATAATACTGAGGAGATGATAGGAATGAGCACTGCTAAATGATTCAGTATTCCCAGAACAAATATTTGTTATAAATAAAACATATATCGTACCTTAAGCTTGGTACTTCAATGACGGTAGATTTTTATGTCCGTTTCATGTCCATTGAGCGATCTTTTATATAGCCATTGTCCTCTTTGAGTCGCTCATGTGTCGTCACGATAAGTTATAACAGTTCTTCTTTTTACACTTCACTCAAACTTAGACACAACACGTTTTTATACATTTAGTAAAAATTAAATCAGACTGCCATAAATCTGCGTCCGTATTACTTAAGAAAAACAGTACAAGTGTTCAGCGCTCAAGGCTTCATTTGTTCTCCAGCGAACAAAATAGTGAAGTATCGCATATCTATCAGTATTTTTCTGTTTATATTGCCGCCCAAAGACGACGAATTACATTATTTAGAAAATTTCACCGTCGCTATGCGGCGCCTTATTATACAGTAATCATTCTTTATAAACAAGTATTTGCCTTCTGGCTGAAAGTATTAACTATTTGCTGTTTTAATGAAGCCAAAAATAGCGAATACCACAGGTGCCATTGGTTACGCGTCTCGGTCTTGTTCGCATTGACGGCACTTTGAACAGTGGACGTTACATTTCAGACGTGTTACGACCCGTGGCTCTACTCTTAATTCGATCCCTGCGAAACCCTACATTTCAGCAGGATAATGCACGACCTCATGTTGCAGGTCCTGTATGGGTCTTTCTGGATACAGAAAATGTTCGACTGCTGCCCTGGCCAGCACATTCTCCAGACCTCTCACCAATTGAAAACATCGGGTCAATGGAGGCCAAACAACTGGCTCGTCACAATACGCCAGTCACTACTCTTGATGAACTGTGATAAGGTGTTGAAGCTGCATGGACAGCTGTACCTATACACGCCATCCAAGCTCTGTTCGACTCAATGCCCAGGCGTATCAAGGCCGTTATTACGGTCAGGGGTGGTTGTTCTGGGTTCTGATTTCTCAGGATCTATGCACCCAAATTGCGTGAAAACGCAATCACATGTCAGTTCTAGTATAATACATTTGTCCAATGAATACCCGTTTATCATCTGCACTTCTTGGTGTAGCAATTTTAATGGCCGGTAGTGTACATTATTGTAAAGAGAAGTTCTCGTGGTACTATAGCCTGTGATTATATTTTTTAGCCATGAAAGAGTTTACGAGTCTTGATTATCATTTTGGAATTTTGTGTGTGTTTCAGCTATGAGTGCAGTATGACGTCATTGGTCAAAGCTGACGGGTGGAATAGTTCGCTAGACCTCATCCCCTTAGAGGCGTCATATTTTCTTCCCGTGATCAGCCAGTAAATGAAAAGGAAAAAACATTACACTCTCTACAGTCGCATAACAAGCACATATTTTAACAGATAACACACTGTAAAACAGCTTGAACGTTTCTCGGGTTGCCGATTACAGTAAAGAGTGTCACCGACAAGTTCATTTCACTACTGGATAAAACCAGTAGGGTACGGTACGCTTATAGCGCTAAAAATTCGGACGACTCTTGCGACAAGATCAATCTGAGACCACATAGGATCGCGATACTTCAGAGATTTCACGGCTCCCCACGGAAAGAAATCAAGGCTCGATGTATTTGGTGGGCGTGGGGGCCCGGGAACTTCTCCATATCACGCCTAGCCCATCAATACGAGAATGACCTGGAGAAATGAATACTAAATACCAACAGCCAGTCCAAACTGAACACGCGCCTCATCATGTTGGAACCACTTGTTGAGCCTCACATGTGCTGAAACTTGTTCAAGCAAGGCGCGACGAACCAGTTCCAGAAACGTCCGATTACTCGCGGCGGTCAAAGGGGCTGGTGGAAAGCTAAGGCCCGATTAAGCAACCGGCAACCAAAACCGCCAACACATTAACTGTGAAGCGATGTTGTGCCGCATGGTGTCGTACGCAGTGGGGGTTTCCACGTGTCCACAACTGCTCGTTGTCGTGACTGAATACACCGTCCCTAGCGAACGTGGCAGTATCACTGAACAGCTCATATGCTGGGAAATACACATCATGGTTGCAGAAATGATGGCGCGAAACGCACACGTGTATGATGGTCATCGGGTGACCGGGTGCAATAACTACACCCCTTAGAGATGAAAAGCGTGTAAGGATTCGGCGTTGTAAACACGCTGGAGACTGCTACGAGACGTTTTTACGTCCGAGGCAATGGCAAGTATACTGTTACCTGGAGTAGTCTCTACGGCATCCACAATTTCTTCCCTAACGGACCGATCGTGGCTCGTGCTCACTAGCTCACTAGCCCTGCCACTTCTTAATGACCCGTACTCGCACAAATTTCGATGCAGACGTGCAAACAAACTTTGGTACGGTTGATGTCTGTTTGTGAACCGTTCTCGATAAATTATCCAGCGGCTGATCCATTGCACTTGTAAGTAGGCTGTATAGGTTTTTTATTGGTAACGCCACGTAGCGCTCTGTATGAAAACCACTGGCTGTGCTGTGTGCAGTCTGTGGCTGTTTTGCATTGTTGTTGGCTATTGTAGTGTTGGGCAGTTGGCTGTTAACAGCGCCTGTACTTTCCTTTTATATTATTCCGCTAGGTGTTTGTGTACCCTTGTGTATTTGTGTTTTTCCTGTCTTTATGTGTTTATCTGATAAGACTTATGTTGTGTAATTTTTCTAGAACTAAGCTACATTCACTATGATGAGGAATACTGTTATCCTCAAATATAATTTGCATTAATAATATGTTATTTACTTTCTAAAGATGTTTAGACATTATTAATTCTGTTCTGTTGCAATGCTCATGTGTGAAATTAATGTTTCGAAAACTATTCTCATTATTTTATATACACTCCTGGAAATTGAAATAAGAACACCGTGAATTCATTGTCCCAGGAAGGGGAAACTTTATTGACACATTCCTGGGGTCAGATACATCACATGATCACACTGACAGAACCACAGGCACATAGACACAGGCAACAGAGCATGCACAATGTCGGCACTAGTACAGTGTATATCCACCTTTCGCAGCAATGCAGGCTGCTATTCTCCCATGGAGACGATCGTAGAGATGCTGGATGTAGTCCTGTGGAACGGCTTGCCATGCCATTTCCATCTGGCGCCTCAGTTGGACCAGCGTTCGTGCTGGACGTGCAGACCGCCGCGTGAGACGACGCTTCATCCAGTCCCAAACATGCTCAATGGGGGACAGATCCGGAGATCTTGCTGGCCAGGGTAGTTGACTTACACCTTCTAGAGCACGTTGGGTGGCACGGGATACATGCGGACGTGCATTGTCCTGTTGGAACAGCAAGTTCCCTTGCCGGTCTAGGAATGGTAGAACGATGGGTTCGATGACGGTTTGGATGTACCGTGCACTATTCAGTGTCCCCTCGACGATCACCAGTGGTGTACGGCCAGTGTAGGAGATCGCTCCCCACACCATGATGCCGGGTGTTGGCCCTGTGTGCCTCGGTCGTATGCAGTCCTGATTGTGGCGCTCACCTGCACGGCGCCAAACACGCATACGACCATCATTGGCACCAAGGCAGAAGCGACTCTCATCGCTGAAGACGACACGTCTCCATTCGTCCCTCCATTCACGCCTGTCGCGACACCACTGGAGGCGGGCTGCACGATGTTGGGGCGTGAGCGGAAGACGGCCTAATGGTGTGCGGGACCGTAGCCCAGCTTCATGGAGACGGTTGCGAATGGTCCTCGCCGATACCCCAGGAGCAACAGTGTCCCTAATTTGCTGGGAAGTGGCGGTGCTGTCCCCTACGGCACTGCGTAGGATCCTACGGTCTTGGCGTGCATCCGTGCGTCGCTGCGGTCCGGTCCCAGGTCGACGGGCACGTGCACCTTCCGCCGACCACTGGCGACAACATCGATGTACTGTGGAGACCTCACGCCCCACGTGTTGAGCAATTCGGCGGTACGTCCACCCGGCCTCCCACATGCCCACTATACGCCCTCGCTCAAAGTCCGTCAACTGCACATACGGCTCACGTCCACGCTGTCGCGGCATGCTACCAGTGTTAAAGACTGCGATGGAGCTCCGTATGCCACGGCAAACTGGCTGACACTGACGGCGGCGGTGCACAAATGCTGCGCAGCTAGCGCCATTCGACGGCCAACACCGCGGTTCCTGGTGTGTCCGCTGTGCCGTGCGCATGATCATTGCTTGTACAGCCCTCTCGCAGTGTCCGGAGCAAGTATGGTGGGTCTGACACACCGGTGTCAATGTGTTCTTTTGTCCATTTCCAGGAGTGTATTTACTTATGTCATAATTCCTGTAACACTGATGTATATGTTTATTTCTATTCTTTCGTAAAGCCTGTGTTACTACAATTGTTATCTGTACTATTATGTTCTTTAACGATGTATTTTGTACCTTTGTAATTGTATTCTTATGTTGTAAATTTATAACTGTATAGACACCAGTACTTCAAATTAAGTTTCATTTCACTGCACACGTTTCTGTTGGTCATAGTATATGCACAATATGTAAGAAGTTGGGACTGTTAGTGTTTGCATGCGTGTGAATAATTCAACAAGGGACCGGTTAACAGCATTGCTGGTTCTAAGGACATACCAAAAATTTTGTGAGTGGTTTATGAACTTGCTATATTCTCCGCAAGACTCTTCGATGGTGATTGGGCACCTGCACAGTCGCAACAGATGGCTTCTGGCCATCTCTACAAGGACTGCAGTGGATCTGCACCTTTGATGACCCATCAATACCATACTCTCTACCAGGACTACAGTGGGTCTGCTCTGTGATAACCTACCTACCAATATTCTTCAAAACTTCGACTGACTCTGCTGTGGGTTTGCTCTGTTGTGGCCAATTACCTGTCTGCATGTCAAGAGTCAGCACTGTCTTCCCATTGGAAAGACAATACTACTTCTTCAAGACCGCATGGAAATCCACTACTTCCATGTGCATTTCCTTTTTCTGCTCAGACTTTGAGAAAAAAACTCCAATTAATACTGTGATCAATGATCAGGATTATCTTTATGGACTGTGAGAAAATCTTTGCTTTTGACCAACAGTGTGTCAATAAGTGTGTGCATTGGATATCTTTGTAATTGTAATTATGAAAAAAATTTTCAAATCTGTATTGGCCTTGGCGCAAAACTATTTGTAAAATTTTTTGTGGGGAGCATGGGGGCTGTGTAAGTAGGCTGTATAGGTTTTTTATTGGTAATGCCACGTAGCGCTCTGTATGAAAATCATTGGCTGTGCTGTGTGCAGTCTGTGGCTGGTTTGCATTGTTGTTGGCTATTGTAGTGTTGGGCAGTTGGCTGTTAACAGCGCGTAGCGTTGCGCAGTTGGAGGTGAGCCGCCAGCAGTGGTGGATGTGGGGAGAGAGATGGCGGAGTTTTGAGAGCGGATGATCTGGACGTGTGTCCATCAGTGACAGTAAATTTGCAAGACTGGATGTCATGAACTGCCGGCCGCGGTGGTCTAGCGGTTCTAGGCGCTCAGTCCGGAACCGCGCGACTGCTACGGTCGCAGGTTCGAATCCTGCCTCAGGCATGGATGTGTGTGATGTCCTTAGGTTAGTTAGGTTTAAGTAGTTCTAAGTTCTAGGGGACTGATGACCACAGAAGTCCCATAGTGCTCAGAGCCATTTGAACCATGTCATGAACTGATATGTATTATGCCTTTTGAACACAGTTAAGGTAAATACATTGTTTGTTCTTTATCAAAATCTTTCGTATGCTAACTATGCCTATCAGTAGTTCGTGCGTTCAGTAGTTTGAATCTTTTATTTAGCTGGCAGTATTGGCGCTCGCTGTATTGCAGTAGTTTGAGTAACGAAGATTTCTGTAAGGTAAGTGATTGATGAAAGGTATAGGTTATTGTTAGTCAGGGCCATTCTTTTGTGGGGATTATTAAATGTCAGATTGCGTTGCGCTAAAAATATTGTGTGTCAGTTTAAGCACAGTTATTGATAACTTTTCTAAGGGGACGTTTAACACTCAGCTGCTCCACACATTAAGTGCATGTCTGTTAGCTCACTGTTCGTAGACCATTCCACGCTTCTCGAATTCTGGCTAGCGCTCGACTGAGGAAATCCTCACGTTCCCCTCCAGTGCTCTCGTTAACAGCATCACATAGCGGAGTGTGACGACGTTTGTGGCCATGGGTTGCTATGTAATTCCCAATCCCTATGATGTCTCCCTACTCCCCTAGAAGTTCGGCGCACTATTTCTGGGACACCTTGTACGTGTAAAGGAAATTCTTTCTGTCGAAAGGAAGGTTTCAAGTAAAGTAACAGGTTCTACAGAGAAACTGATATAACTGCGTTCTAAGTGAACCTGGCATTTCCTCCATTCAGGGAAACTGGTATCAACAGTTGACGTGGGACAGCTGACGTGCAGTGGCTAAGAAAGACCTCATACGTATGCAAGCCTTGTTTCTTGTTGACGTAGAGCTTAGATGCGTTACCCGTTTCCTGGAAGTTAGTGCATTAGCGTAACGAGTTCTTCGCAGGTCCTCACAGCACTTTCAGCTAACCAGGTAATGTTATCAAGTTCCCTGAGAAACTTGGCTGCCGCCACTGGGAAATAATGGACTCTTTCCCTTATCAGCGCAATGTGTTCTGAATTGAGACTTGGTGAGATATTGAAGCTTATAACGAAAGTCCACGCTTTTCAGGCCAGTGTTCTTCCATTTTAAATATCCAGGTAGAAAGTGTATGTTTTAGAGTGCACGGATGTGAATTACAGACAAACGTTGTCTCACTACCGCGAAGACAGCAGATAGCATTACCAAGTTGTAGAGTGGAATTGGAGTAGCACATTGCAGAGTGGAATTAAAGTTGCTTCAATACTAAGGGGATGTGTGATAATACGACCACATGATGGAACATGACTCACAACTTAAATTTATTTATTACATCTTGAAACTCGAGAAACGGACGTCTCTCGTTAGTCTAAGAACGCGGTCTTGAGCGAACGTTTTCTGTTTTCTATATTTTTCCCCCTCTTTCACTCTCTGATCATGAGAACTGTACGGAATTTCAAGCCCGTCCCAGACACGAAAAGTGAAACACCCAGATGACTTAGTCTGATGTCAGTATAGTATCGTATATGTACATACGATCAGTTGGTGTGTAAATGCTTCACGTTGTAATTCCCTGCAACATGTAGAATCACTATCAGATTGCATTAGTGTCGCACTTTAGTGTTGCTACCGGTGCTGCTATGGGGTATAAGTAGAGTGAACAGCATCAGTTGATTTGATTACTTGTGAAGGAAGCGTAGATGTCACGTGCTCGAGCTAAACAGCGTTATCAGCACTTTGCAGAGTTTGAAAGGGAATTCATTGTGTGTTCTTCCAATATCCATATTTGCGAACCTTTGGTTCAAATGGCTCTGAGCACTATGGGACTCAACATCTGAGGTCATAAGTCCCCTAGAACTTAGAACTACTTAAACCTAACTAACCTAAGGACATCACACACATCCATGCCCGAGGCAGGATTCGAACCTGCGACCGTAGCGGTCGCGCGGCTCCAGACTGTAGCGCCAGAACCGCTCGGCCACTCCGGCCGGCCTGCGAACCTTTCTGACGTGACAGTGGTCTGATATTGCAGCGCATGTGAAACGTGATGGCAGGCTTACTCGTTATCAAATTCGTGGCACGTGTCTCTATGAAGGCTCTGCGTGATGTTCAGCACTCCCGTGGCCAAATAGATCGCTTGATTTAACCATCACCATGTAGGATCTCGCGTCCGTCGGCCGTCGTAATTTAATATATTATTATTATGTTGATTGTTGCCGACTTACGTAGTGGGCCTTAATAAAAATGATATTTCATTTTATTTTGATTTAAAATTAAATGCTTTTGTGAAGTTTTACTTTTTAACAATATTAATCTTAAATTATTTGTTACGTTAATGAATGTTAGGCTCGCTGAATCTTAAAACATGAGCATATAAGTTGAACAATGTAACAACTTTTCATATTAATTTCCTCGGCTAGTCAGTTCACTATAAAGCAAAAAATCTTTAGTTATTAACTACAATTGCGGCCCACACACGCACGAGAATATTTCTTCTTACCTCCGTTAACCATTGCATTGTATTCAGAGTCCTGGCTCTGGCTCTCGGCTGTGATACTAAAAATGAGAATCTTAAAGCTACGTATTTTCTGCAACGTCGGGCGGCTGTGGAGAAAAATGAATATTACGTTAATAGCGGGCGAGTTTTTCGCTTCCGCTAATTTTTTATAAGTTAATATCGCCATGTAATGGCGTCGTTGGCTGCATCGGCCGCTGCGATTGTTGAACTGTAAATTACTCTCGAATGCAGGTTAATTCAAGGAAGGCGGACATGAAATCGGGATCACCTCTTACAAATTAAAAGTGAACAATAATATTAAATAAATATATTATCTGCTTAATTAGTACAAATATGCTTACATTTGCCAGCACTCGCAAGATGTCCGTCTACACGGAACCAAGACAAGAGAAGAAGTGAAGACGACTAAAAAATTAACAAAAGAGCGTATCTTGTCCTCTCTTTAGATCATTTTGTTATATTTCTTCGCCCACGAAACTTAGACAGAGAAATTATTATTTTACGGGTGTTGTGTTGTGTTGTGGTCTTCAGTCCTGAGACTGGTTTGATGCAGCTCTCCATGCTACTCTATCCTGTGCAAGCTTCTTCATCTCCCTGTACCTACTGCAACCTACATCCTTCTGAATCTGCTTAGTGTATTCATCTCTTGGTCTCTCTCTACGATTTTTACCCTCCACGCTGCCCTCCAATGCTGAATTTGTGATCCCTTGATGCCTCAAAACATGTCCTACCAACCGATACCTTCTTCTAGTCAAGTTGTGCCACAAACTTCTCTTCTCCCCAATCCTATTCAGTACCTCCTCATTAGTTACGTGATCTACCCACCTTATCTTCAGCATTCTTCTGTAGCACCACATTTCGAAAGCTTCTATTCTCTTCTTGTCCAAACTGGTTATCGTCCATGTTTCACTTCCATACATGGCTACACTCCATACAAATACTTTCAGAAACGATTTCCTGACACTTAAATCTATACTCGATGTTAACAAATTTCTCTTCTTCAGAAACGATTTCCTTGCCATTGCCAGTCTACATTTTATATCCTCTCTACTTCGACCATCATCAGTTATTTAACTCCCTAAATAGCAAAACTCCTTTACTACTTTAAGTGTCTCATTTCCCCCCTCAGCATCACCCGAACTGGAATACTCTCTTTCAAATTCTGAAGGTGGCATGGGTAAAATACAGGGAGCGAAAGGCTATTTACAATTTGTACAGAAACCAGATGGCAGTTATAAGAGTCGAGGGGCATGAAAGGGAAGCAGTGGTTGGGAAAGGAGTGAGACAGGGTTGTAGCCTCTCGCCGATGTTATTCAATCTGTATACTGAGCAAGCAGTAAAGGAAACAAAAGAAAAATTCGGAGTAGGTATTAAAATTCATGGAGAAGAAGTAAAAACTTTGAGGTTCGCCGATGACATTGTAATTCTGTCAGAGACAGCTACATGAGAAAAATGTATATTATTCAATTTTTAAACGTCTCTTCTTTATAAATACTGTTTTTTAAGTCTTTTCGTATTAGTTCACTGGGGACGCTGTAAGGACTGCCAAGCACATCGTGACCTCTCCACATCTGTAACTTGTAAGGCACCCCTTATCTGTAGCCAGAACGCATTTTACTTTATTTCCAGTTTTGTTATTTTACATACGTGAAGTGGGTGTATCAGCGCTGCAGTACGTAAGGACTAAGGAGCGAGCGGTAGGTTCCCAAGCTGGCTTGCAAAGGCGCTTTCAGAGCCAGCGAGATGAGGTGCCGGGGCAGAAAAAACTCTTGTCATCAGCAAACAGATAGGCAGGGAAAGTGCATTTATTTTTCAATCAAGTAATTATTAATAATAAATATTTACTAACAAAAGTTGCCTTTTGCCTCTCAGGCATTAAGAGGATTCTACGGGTCAACTACATTGAAGAGCCAAAGAAACTGGTGCACCTGCCTAACATCGTGTAGGGCCCCCGCAAGCATGCAGAAGAGCCGCAACACGATCTGACATGGACTCGACTAATGTCTGAAGTATTGCTGGAGGGAATTAACACAATGAATCCTGCAGTACGAGGGGTGGAGATCTCTTCTGATCAGCACGTTCCATGGCATCCCAGACATTCTCAATAATTTTCATGCCTGGAGAGTTTGGTGGCCAGCGGGTGTGTTTAAATTCCGAAGAGTGTTCCTGGAGCCAGTCTGTAGCAATTCTGGACGTGTGGGGCGTCGCAGTGTCCTGCTGGAATTGCCCAAGTCCGTCTGAATTCTCAACGGACATGAAGGGAAACAGGTGATCTGAGAGGATGCTTATGCACGTGTCACCTGTCAGAGTCGTATCTAGACGTATCAGGGGTCCCATATGACTCCAACTGCACATGCTCCACACCATTACAGAGCCGCCACCAGTTTGAACAATCCCCTGCTGACATGCAGGTCCATGGATTCGTGAGGTTTCCATACCCGTACACGTCCATCCGCTCGATACTATTTGAAACGAGACTCGTCCCACCAGGCAACATGTTTCCAGTCATCAACAGTCCAGTGTCCGTGTTGGCGGGCCCAGGAGAGGCGTAAAGCTTTGTGTCGTGCAGTCATCGAGGGTACACGAGTGGGCCATCAGCTCCGAAAGCCCATATCGATGATATTTCGTTGAACGGTTCGCACACTGACACTTGTTGATGGCCCAGCACTGAAATCTGCAGAAATTTGCGGAAAGGTTTCACATATGTCACGTTGAACGATTCTCTTCAGTCTCCGTTGGTTCCGTTCTTGCAGGATCTTTTTCCGGCTGTAGCGCAGTCGGAGATTTGGTTTTTTACAGGATTCCTGATATTCACGGTACACTCGTGAAATTGTTGTACGGGAAAATCCCCACTTCATCACTACCTCGGAGATGTTTCTTTGGCGCTTCAGTGTGTCTTTCAGTAAGTTTACAATGCTAGAAAGTGTTAATTTTAACAAATAAATGAATAACTTCGGCATAACCGAAGATGTACGATTTTATATGAGGCAAGTTAGAGACTTGCACAAGTTAGAGACTGAACTCAATATCCGACAGTTGTCGATAGGATGCCTCAGATCTGGACATGTACTGTAAATAGTTAGCTTATAATCAGTGTGAACAAGTTCATTTTACAGTTTTTCTTAAATAAACGCACCATAATGGTATCCTGTGTAAATAATTATTTGCACAAAAAAACTTCTCTCCACTTCATTACATAAAACCTAGTAGTGTTGCACTTTCAGAATCCGAAGGCGCTGCTAAGACTCTGCAAGGGCACTTAAAACTACGAGATAATCTCCACCGTAATAGCTAGGACAGATTCCTATGCGGCGGCTCACTAAGTCAGTTCAAGGACGGACTGGCTTAATTAACGCAAATCTCGGGTGGGAACGTATGGCCAGAAATACTGTACGCCCGTTATACCACCATCTACGGACTCACTGGCTAAGCGGAGACATTTCTGGAGGTTTAGTACGGGTTTTGCAATCCGCTGTCTGGGAATAGGTGGATGGACTGTCTGCAACATTCTGTGTCTCCTCTACCATTGGTCAGAGGCTATCAGCACCAGGACTTGGGTATTACTGTCTCACGCATAGGCTGCTGTTGACGCAACACAAACGGTTGCGTTTAGAGTGTCGCTTGTGACCACGAAAGATGGACTGACGATGAATGACGTCGCATTCTGTTTAGCCGTGAATAGCAGTTCTGCTCTATCATCGGTGAGTATGTTGGCGACTGTAAAATGTATACCTTTAAAGTTATGAACAATTGTTCATTAGAATCAGTTGTGTTTCCAAGCAGCGAAGAGGAGCACGTGCTAATAGCTCTTAAGGTATGCACTTTAGAGCACATGTTTACTGGACTTTTTATCTTGTTTTGGTCCGCATTACCATTTCCCAAAATATGGAAAGCAAAGAGCTTCCAATAGAAGAGATTTGCTTCACAGTATCGAAGATGGAAAATTGCTCATAGCTCTTACGATATGCATTTTCGATCCTATGTTTAATGACACTTTTTTGCTTCCAGTATCGTATACCTTCAACTGTAGGCGTTTACACCATTAATTATGATACACCCTGTATATACCCCTGTTTACACCTTTTTTCGTTAACTTGTAAGGTGGTAAATGCTTCGATTGTCGTGTAGGAGATGCCGGGTTTCCTTGCATGCGATAAATGTCTCTTCTACTTCGCTTTCCTGCAGCTCTAAAATTTTGGTTTTAATTTTTTTTTGATCGGTTGCTCGATCTTCCCCAGAATCTAGTTCAGTCTGCAGTTCACGAGTAACAAGATATTAATAGTCGATGCTCTTTCTCCTATCTTCTTTAGAAACATATAGTTTCTTGATGCTATGTTTTACGAGGATTTCCCACGAATCAGCCGCATCACTAGAGAAACGTTTCCGGTTGACACACGATTGGTAACACAAACCCAACTGTAATTTTTTCCATGCTGTTTAGAGTATGTTGTCATTTAATTTCCGTTATCCCGTATGTCCCTCAACTCCGAAGTAATGTAGTGCCCGTAACATCCTCATCCGAATTTTTTCTCAACACTCTATCATATACAGTGCCTCTAATGCAGCAGCTACCGCCTGGTGAGGAAAAGTTAGAGTTATTCAAGTGACGCTTATATCGTCGTTCGACTAACACATTGCATTATCGAGCGGAATGGCGATACACATCGCAAATGCAACGTTTTCGGCGATTGTGATCCCATACAGGAATCACTGACTACCTGGCGAAATTTTTCGCTGGCAGCCTAGAGGTGCATACCCCTACGTAATCCACCATTCGCACACACGTAACACTGTATCTGGAATTCGTACAGGATAGCAATAATAATGAATGCCTACCACTAGCAAAATGCTTTTTGTTGATGGCGATTGTCCGTATCAGTAACAAAAACCTTCGGGAAGGTGGAGCAGCTGCTACTGCATCACCGCAAATAAAAATGTCACACAGTCTTTGCTCAGTCGGTAAATTATCAAGGATCGATCCAAGTAAGTTGAATTCCGAATCGATTTCCATGTGGTTTACCACTCTGCCAAAATCAAATGCCCATTAATTATAATTATAGGACCATATACTGTTTCTAGGTTTCCCCTGTGGTAGTTACAAATCTTTCAGATTGATTATTGTTCGAAGGAAACCCTTTCATTAAGTCAGTTCCATTGCATCACTGCAGTCAGCAGTTACAGTGCAACCTTACTGGAACCTTGCTGAAGTCCTTGCTGATATTTTTGATAACATCTGTAGTCAAACTATCACCGTAGCTGATCTCCTGCATCAGGTTATATTACTGTCATACAAGATAAGTCCTCATCTTTAAGGCAGTGGTGTCATTTTGTATTCTGTTTACCGTACAGGGTAATTATAAAGTTCAAGAGTAACTTTAAAAAATGGTACACATAAATGGTGAAGAACATCGAAACACACGATACGGTAAGTCAACGAAAAACTCTCAATATTTTTTAGTGTTTATAATCGTTATGTGTGTCCAACTTTCGTCACATTGCACAAATCTAATCGATAAGTCAGTCCTGTCCACACGCTACCCAACATACGAGGGCGGTTCAGAAAGTAACCTCCGATTGGTCACAGTGCGGGTTGTGGGGGGAGTAGCGACGCCATCTGTGCGTTCACGCACTCAACAGGTCAGTCAGCATCAAGCCGTGGTCGAGTGAACGTCGTACCTGCGCTAGTTTAGTTTTTGTGGCAGTTTGAAATGTGTGCTGCAATGGAAAACCCCGCCAAATGTGAAGTGCGTGCTGTCATAAGGTTTTTTACAGCCAAAGGATATTCTGCAGCAGCTATTCATCGTGAGCTTTGTGCCGTGTACGGACCAAGAGTTATGAGTGAAGGAGTTGTCCGTGAATGGGTACGTTTATTTAAAAGTGGACGAGAAAACGTTCATGATGAAGAGAGGAGTGGTAGACCATCATTGGTGACTGACGAACTCGTTCAGACAGTTGATGCAAAAGTTCGTGAAAATCGACGTTTCTCAATGTCGGAGTTGTCTACTGGTTTTCCACAGATTTCTAAGACTCTCTTGTACGAGATAGTGACAGCAAGATTGGGTTACCGTAAGTTCTGTGCACGATGGGTGCCCAAAATTCTTACCGACCACCACAAAACTCAAAGAATGGCCTCTGCATTAGACTTTCTGTCACGTTATGAGGACGAAGGAGAACCATTGTTAAACAGAATCGTGACCGGTGACGAAACCTGGATTAAGTACGTGAACCCTGAGACAAAAGAACAATCAAAGATGTGGGCACATTCAAATTCGCCTACCAAACCAAGAAAAGCCTCGCAAGATTTTTCTGCCAGAAAACTGATGGCAACGGTGTTTTGGGATGCCAAAGGGGTGTTGTTGGTTGAATTCATGGAACGTGGTACGACCATTAATCAAGACGTGTACTGTAAAACAATAAAAAAGTTACGACGGGCTATACAGAACAAACGCCGTGGTATGCTGACTTCCGGTATCGTTTTTTTGCACGATAACGCCCGTCCTCACTCTGCTCGCAGAACAACGGCCCTTCTTGAGTCCTTCAAGTGGGACGTTATCAACCATCCACCTTACAGCCCAGACCTGGCGCCAAGTGATTATCACCTCTTCATGCATTTGAAGAAATGGCTCGGGTCACAGCGGTTTGATGACGAAGAGCTCAAAGATGCGGTCACAGGCTGGCTCCAGGCACAAGCGGGTGATTTTATGCAGAAGGAATTTCAAAGCTTGTGAAGAGATGCGATAAGTGCCTCAATCGCTATGGAGACTATGTAGAAAAATAGTGCAAAGATGTAGTTGTAAGATGTATATATTAAAATATTTTTATTTAACTTAGTGTATTTTTTTAAATCAACCGGAGGTTACTTTCTGAACGGCCCTCGTATCAAGAGCGACGGTAAAAATAGCAGCTGCCATGCGTTGTCACAGGTCTTCGGGACTCCGTGCTATATGTGGGATATAAACGTTATCCTTGATGTAAACCCACAAGAAATAATCGCAAGACGTCAGGTATGGCGATCGTTATGGGCACTAGAGTAACGGTAGTTCATCGTCCACGACTCACTCTATCCAGCGACGTAGGAGCGTTTCGTTCAGGCAATCGCGCAGACGATTGTGAAAATATGTAGGGACACCATCTTGTTGAAGGATCCATCTCCGCCACCAATTTATAATTGTAACGTAAAGCCACAATTGCTGCATGTCGACATGGGTGATGCAATGACATTTCTCTCAGGGAAGAATAATGGTGGGTAGACTATCTTGTTCGACACGTCGCAAAACACGTTAATTTTGTCGGTATGTCGAACGAGTTCAACAATTACATGGGGTTTTCCTAGCTCCACGTATCTTGTGCCGGTTGGCCATTTCGAGGGAGATTATTGAAGACGCTATTGGCAAGATAATTCTGCATATCAACGCAGAACTGCAGGTGGCATGATTTGTCATGTCTTACGAGTTTCAGGAGCTACAGTTTGTAAGACTTCACTCTTAATCGCTTGCAAAGGATTTTTCACGCTACTAAAGTGCGCGTCATTTATGACGGCGGTCGAGTTTAGGTTCGTTCTGCGCATCTGACGTCACAAAACACAGTCAGCCAATGAACAGAGAACGACGTTGCCAGAGCTCGACTGCAGTGAAGAGCATGGACGAGTGTCTTCAGTTTTAGAAACATTCATTCATAAATAAAGTAATTGAACAAAAGCAATGTCTTGATAGCAGACTTCCTTTTATAGAAAGTTTGGAAAAAGCATTCTTTTTACCAATTGCTTCACGTTCTATTAATTAATTAAATCAAACAAGCAATAAGCCCCCTAATTCAGGCGATAGCAAGGAAAGGTGTTTGTATCATTCTCACCAACCGCTTTTTCGCAATAAAGAACAGCGGTAATTGTTGATTTCCTATTGTACTTCGACGAAACGTGAGTAATTCATAACCATACCAACAGTGTTTGTCGGTATTTTGCGTGATGTTTTAAAGTCCTCCACGAGATATGGTGAATGACGAGCTGTTAGTGTAATGGTTAAAGTGTATGGCTGCTAAGCGAAAGGTTCTGAGTTTAAACCTTGATCGGTGCTTAACATTTTCTTTATTTTAAAAATAATATCGAAGTATTTTACTTCATGAATTTTATTCGTTTGAATGTGCCGGCACGGTAGCTCAGCGTGTTCGGTCAGAGCGTTACCTACCCTCTGTAACAAGAAACTGAGTGAACAGATCAATGAAGAACCTGAATGGGTGTCATTGGACGTCCGCCCCAAACATATTCAACGAAGAATATAGAAAAAATGAAATCAACAAAAAAAAGAAAAAAAAACAGTATCGAAGTGTCTTACTTCATTAATTTTATTCGTTTGAATGTAATTTTTGGAAATTTCTAGTGACAACTAAAATCGACCATAAGGAAAGTATACGCTATGGACTTTTACCTCTGCAAACTCTTCAAAATTTCGTGCAATGGTTTACTACATCTAATGCTGCACAATAACTGCGTAGAACATCGAAACAAAATTAAGTCATTTATGGGGGAAGGTATCAGTCAAGAAGATATTTAAAAATCAAATTTTTGGGCCAAATAGTTTTTGTGAAATCGAATGATAAAGTGTGTCAAAGCAGTCGAAACACCATGTGTCTGCACAGGCGAACAGTACAATGATGACAAAATCGCGCACATCGCGGAATGCGTGGAGCGTCTCTGTAGCAGCGAAATGATTAATGCGGCCGTGGTGTCTTTGCTTCATAAACTGCGCTCTCCCCCCTAAACGTAAGTTTGCGAACTATACTATGGCGCTGCTTCTCTTGGCGCATGCGTCGTTTGCAACTGGCAATGCAGCAATCTCCCGCGTCTGGGCGGGCATGCGCGAACCGCCAAGATAAAAGAATTGAACTATAGCAGTAGAATGTTCATTTCTGCAGGAGCTCGATAGGTAGACTTCCTGGACTTCACAACGAAACGTCTCTCAGACTATTCTCTGTATTCAGACATTCCTATTCGTCCCGAATGTTTTCCATCGCACAAATAGCAATCCTCCTCGAATTTCTTGAATCACATCAGTGCGCTATTGTAAACTGGTGTCGCCTTGTGAAATTTGCCAGGGAAAGGTAACTGTACGCCGTCCACCGATTGAGAACGGGCAAATTGTAGCACATGCATGGCTCAGCACCATTTTCGGCAACTACGGCCGGTAGCGCCCTTGTCGACGATTTTTCAAACTAACTTGGCAGCACCACGTCCAAAAACAAACTTCCGAGCTTGTCTCTCACGTGCTGTATCATTTGTTGCGTTATGGTTCGCCATTTACCCTTAGCGATTCTCTCAAATGTTTTGTGAACTTGCTAGCTACCCTGTATTTTAAATTTTGCAGAGTTAATTTATGTTTTAAAATTTTTTTCGTGTGGTAATGTTAATTATTGTAAAGTAACTTAAGAATTTCTCAGAGTTACAAATCAAATTTGTTTAAAAGTTAAAAGTACAGTATGGAGCATATAAGGATAGCTGGTATGAATATTCCAGTGATCTGTTGTTGTTGATGCGGTCTTCAGTCCAATGACTGGTTTGATACAGCTCTCAGTGCTACTCTATCCCGTGCAAGCCTCTTCATCTCCGAATAACTATAGCAACATACATCCTTCTGAATCTGCTTACTGTATTCATCTCTTGGTCCACCTGTATGATCTTTACGCCCTCAGCCGCGCGGGTAGCCACGCGGTCTTAGGCGTCTTGTCACGGTCAGCGTCAGAGGTTCTAGTAAAAAAAAAATGGCTCTGAGCACTATGGGACTCAACTGCCGTGGTCATCAGTCCCATAGAACTTAGAACTACTTAAACCTAACTAACCTAAGGACATAACACACATCCATGCCCGAGGCAGGATTCGAACCTGCGACCGTAGCAGTCGCACGGTTCCGGACTGCGCGCCTAGAACCGCGAGACCTCCGCGGCCGGCGAGGTTCTAGTCCACCCTCGGGCACGGGTGTGTGTGTCGTCCTTAGCGTAAGTTAGTTTAAGTTAGATTAAGTAGTGTGTAAGTTTAGGGACCGATGACTTCAGCAGTTTGGCCCCGTAAGACCTAACAACAAATTTCCAAATTTTACCCCCTCACACTTATCTCTCGCACTAAATTAATCATCCCTTGGTGTCACAGAATGTGTCCTATGGACCGATTCCTTCTTCTGGTCAGGTTGTGCCACAAATTTCTTTTCTCCCCAACTCTGTTCAGTACCTCCTCATTAATTAGGTGATCTACCCATCTAATCCTTCGGAATTTCAAAGAGTATATTCCAGTTAAGGCAACAGCATTGCCGCAGTGGATACACCGGTTCCCGTGAGATCACCGAAGTTAAGCGCTGTCGGGCGTGGTCGGCACTTGGATGGATGACCTTCCAGTGTGCCATGCGCTGTTGCCATTTCTCGGGGTGCACTTAGCATCGTGATGCCAATTGAGGAGCTACTCGACCGAATAGTAGCGGCTTCGGTTAAGAAAACCATCATAACGACCGAGAGAGCGGTGTGCTGACCCCACGCCCCTCCTGCCTGCATCCTCCACTGAGGATGACACGGCGGTCGGATGGTCCCGGTAGGCCACTCGTGGCCTGAAGACGGAGTGCATATTCCAGTTAACGTTGACAAGAAGTTAGACTAAGTCTACCAGTGCCATAAACGTAGGTCTGCCTTTTCTTAGCCTACGTTCTAAGATAAGTCATAGGACCAGTATTGCCTCCCGCATTCCTACATTTCTCTGGAATCAAACTGATCTTCCACAAAGTCGGCTTCTACAGGTATTTCCGTTCTTCTGCAAAGAATTCGTGGTAGTATTTTGCAACCATGATTTATTAAACTGATAGTTCGGTAATATTCACACCTCTAAGCACTTGCTTTATTTGGAATTATAAAATCCTTCTTGAAGTCTGAGGGTATTTCGCAGGTCGTATATATCTCGCATAGATATTGAAGAATTTAGTCTTGGCTGGCTATCCTAAAGCTGTCAGTAGCTCTGTCGGAATGTCATCTACTCCCAGGGCCTTGTTTCAATTTAGGTCCTTCATTGCTCTGTCAAAATCTTCTCACAGTATGATATCTCCCATCTCAGCTTCATCTACGTCCTCTTCCATTTTAATAATATTGCCTGCAAGTTCATCTTCCTTGTGTAGAAACTCTATATACTCCTTCCAACTTTAAGCTTTCCCTTCTTCATGTAGGACTGGTTTTCCTTCCGTGTTCTTGATTTTTGACAACTCTGCCCAGTTTTCCCATTCTCCTTCTAGCAGGTTTCGCTTGTAGTCGGCCTAGACTTGGTTTTGTAGAACCTAATTTTAAAAGGCTGGCTTAGATGTGTGTCGGTAGCTGGGCATGAGAACACCACTACCCTACCTGACGTGATTTATGCATGTTCCATTCCAGCTCTTCTCTCTCTTATCTCCTTCAGGCTCCGCAGTGCTGAGGCGAATGTGCTAGTGATCCAATTGAAACGTTGAGACAGTTGTGTTGTGGTATCAGACGCCAAATGTGGCGTACTGACACCAAATGCAGTGGATGGGTGCCAGGAGGTACCGTATTAAAACTCAGTGAGAAATTTCCAAATGATTTATTCGTTTCCACTCCAGCATTTCGTTCACCTCGGTACGCGTCTCAGCATCCCGCAATGCTGAGGCCACTGCCCCAGCGACCCAGTGCAATGTGCTGTGTCGTGCCGGCCTCGTACACAAGCAGAGTGTGGCGTCGTCGTCAGGTCCTCTTCTGCTAGTGACCTGCACCATTGCTGTGTGCGTCATCTCCAGCAGCTCTACGCCCATGTGGCCTCTATTTGCCTTTGCAACTGCTAGTACAGGGTGTTTCAAAAATGACCGGTATATTTGAAAAAGCAATAAAAACTAAACGAGCAGCGATAGAAATACACCGTTTGTTGTAATATGCTTGGGACAACAGTACATTTTCAGGCGGACAAATTTTCGAAATTACAGTAGTTACAATTTTCAAAAACAGATGGCGCTGCAAGTGATGTGAAAGATATACACTCCCGGAAATTGAAATAAGAACACCGTGAATTCATTGTCCCAGGAAGGGGAAACTTTATTGACACATTCCTGGGGTCAGATACATCACATGATCACACTGACAGAACCACAGGCACATAGACACAGGCAACAGAGCTTGCACAATGTCGGCACTAGTACAGTGTATATCCACCTTTCGCAGCAATGCAGGCTGCTATTCTCCCATGGAGACGATCGTAGAGATGCTGGATGTAGTCCTGTGGAACGGCTTGCCATGCCATTTCCACCTGGCGCCTCAGTTGGACCAGCGTTCGTGCTGGACGTGCAGACCGCGTGAGACGACGCTTCATCCAGTCCCAAACATGCTCAATGGGGGACAGATCCGGAGATCTTGCTGGCCAGGGTAGCTGACTTACACCTTCTAGAGCACGTTGGGTGGCACGGGATACATGCGGACGTGCATTGTCCTGTTGGAACAGCAAGTTCCCTTGCCGGTCTAGGAATGGTAGAACGATGGGTTCGATGACAGTTTGGATGTACCGTGCACTATTCAGTGTCCCCTCGACGATCACCAGTGGTGTACGGCCAGTGTAGGAGATCGCTCACCACACCATGATGCCGGGTGTTGGCCCTGTGTGCCTCGGTCGTATGCAGTCCTGATTGTGGCGCTCACCTGCACGGCGCCAAACACGCATACGACCATCATTGGCACCAAGGCAGAAGCGACTCTCATCGCTGAAGACGACACGTCTCCATTCGTCCCTCCATTCACGCCTGTCGCGACACCACTGGAGGCGGGCTGCACGATGTTGGGGCGTGAGCGGAAGACGGCCTAACGGTGTGCGGGACCGTAGCCCAGCTTCATGGAGACGGTTGCGAATGGTCCTCGCCGATACCCCAGGAGCAACAGTGTCCCTAATTTGCTGGGAAGTGGCGGTGCGGTCCCCTACGGCACTGCGTAGGATCCTACGGTCTTGGCGTGCATCCGTGCGTCGCTGCGGTCCGGTCCCAGGTCGACGGGCACGTGCACCTCCCGCCGACCACTGGCGACAACATCGATGTACTGTGGAGACCTCACGCCCCACGTGTTGAGCAATTCGGCGGTACGTCCACCCGGCCTCCCGCATGCCCACTATATGCCCTCGCTCAAAGTCCGTCAACTGCACATACGGTTCACGTCCACGCTGTCGCGGCATGCTACCAGTGTTAAAGACTGCGATGGAGCTCCGTATGCCACGGCAAACTGGCTGACACTGACGGCGGCGGTGCACAAATGCTGCGCAGCTAGCGCCATTCGACGGCCAACACCGCGGTTCCTGGTGTGTCCGCTGTGCCGTGCGTGTGATCATTGCTTGTACAGCCCTCTCGCAGTGTCCGGAGCAAGTATGGTGGGTCTGACACACCGGTGTCAATGTGTTCTTTTTTCCATTTCCAGGAGTGTAGAAGACAACGCAGTCTGTGGGTGCGCCATTCTGTACGTCGTCTTTCTGCTGTAAGCGTGTGCTGTTCACAACGTGCAAGTGTGCTGTGGACAACATGGTTTATTCCTTAGAACAGAGGATTTTTCTGGTGTTGGAATTCCACCGCCTAGAACACAGTGTTGTTGCAACAAGACGAAGTTTTCAACGGAGGTTTAATGTAACCAAAGGACCGAAAAGCGATACGATAAAGAATCTGTTTGAAAAATTTCAACAGACTGGGAACGTGACGGATGAACGTGCTGGAAAGGTAGGGCGACCGCGTACGGCAACCACAGAGGGCAACGCGCAGCTAGTGCAGCAGGTGATCCAACAGCGGCCTCGGGTTTCTGTTCGCCGTGTTGCAGCTGCGGTCCAAATGACGCCAACGTCCACGTATCGTCTCATGCGCCAGAGTTTACACCTCTATCCATACAAAATTCAAACGCGGCAACCCTTCAGCGCCGCTACCATTGCTGCACGAGAGACATTCGCTAACGATATAGTGCACAGGATTGATGACGGCGATGTGCATGTGGGCAGCATTTGGTTTACTGACGAAGCTTATTGTTACCTGGACGGCTTCATCAATAAACAGAACTGGCGCATATGGGGAACCGAAAAGCCCCATGTTGGAGTCCCATCGTCCCTGCATCCTCAAAAAGTAATGGTCTGGGCCGCCATTTCTTCCAAAGAAATCATTGGCCCATTTTTCAGATCCGAAACGATTACTGCATCACGCTATCTGGACATTCTTCGTGAATTTGTGGTGGTACAAACTGCCTTAGACGACACTGCGAACACCTCGTGGTTTATGCAAGATGGTGCCCGGCCACATCGCACGGCCGACGTCTTTAATTTCCTGATTGAATATTTCGATGATCGTGTGATTGCTTTGGGCTATCCGAAACATACAGGAGGCGGCATGGATTGGCCTCCCTATTCGCCAGACATGAACCCCTGTGACTTCTTTCTGTGGGGACACTTGAAAGACCAGGCGTACCGCCAGAATCCAGAAACAATTGAACAGCTGAAGCAGTACATCTCATCTGCATGTGAAGCCATTCCGCCAGACACGTTGTCAATGGTTTCGGGTAATTTCATTCAGAGACTACGCCATATTGTTGCTACGCATGGTGGATATGTGGAAAATATCGTACTATAGTGTTTCCCAGACCGCAGCGCCATCTGTTGTTGACAATTGTAACTACTGTAATTTCGAAAGTTTGTCTGCCTGAAAATGTACTGTTGTCCCAAGCATATTGCAACAAACGGTGTATTTCTATCGCTGCTCGTTTAGTTTTTATTACCGTTTCAGATATACCGGTCATTTTTGAAACACCCCGTATGTGTAACTTACTGCAATCCGGCCCACACCTGGCTGTAACTCGTGCTCCGAACACCGCACAAAACTAACTTTCCCTATCCTAAACGGTAGTGCCGCTACATTATTCTCCTCTTGGGAAAGACCCGGTCTCTAGGTAGACCCTTAACTACCTCTTAACTTCGTGCTTTCCCGGCGATCTGTTGACATCTTGGATATTCGGGAATTCAGCCAGATGTTCCCGTCGTTCTCGCACGATATTTCAACAGTGTGCCTCGCTGTCTTCTCCTGAGACTGGTCCTTGGGTCGACCCAGGGAACGGGTCTTTCCCAAGAGGGGAATAATGTAGCGGCACCACCGTTAAGGATAGGGAAAGTTAGTTTTGTGCGATGTTCAGAGCACCAGTTAGAGCCAGGTGTGGACCGGATTGCAGTAAGTTACGCATACCAGCAGTTGCAAAGGCATTTAGAGGCCACAGGGGCGTAGAACTGCCGGAGAGGACTCACATAGCAGTTTCCATGGTGCAAGTCACAGGCAGAAGAGGGCCACTGGCCTACCTAAGTGTTACACGTACGTGACTCGAACCGACGCACTTGGAAAAACAGAGGCGCAGAGCCGAGTATAAGTAGTGAAACACGTATGTATTCATTACCAGCGATGGCGAGGCATGACAGAATCTCTGACCAGAGAGTTATTTATCGTTGCTAGTCTGCGCTTGACCGCGCGAGTGTTCAGTTGCGAGTTGCACCCTGTCTGCAGTAGTAGTCAGTCGGCAGTAGTTCTAGCGAGTGGACGGTTGTACTGAGCGGGCGTCGGCATGCGTCGACGGCGTGCTGTTCTTCCGAATCTGGTCAGGATTGTGGTGGACGATGTGTATTATTGTAGAAGGTAATGAAGCAGCATTGCGCTCAGCTAATAAGGTATGTTAATTGTAATAAATTTGTTCAATAAAAATGCCCCAATAATAATTTTTCTATAAAGTAACTTTTTTAAAG
The DNA here is from genome assembly GCF_023898315.1 of Schistocerca nitens. Taxonomy (NCBI): domain Eukaryota; kingdom Metazoa; phylum Arthropoda; class Insecta; order Orthoptera; family Acrididae; genus Schistocerca; species Schistocerca nitens. Next base: position 582,943,496 of record NC_064620.1, on the reverse strand, counting down.
AAAAGGATTCATTTCAAGTTAAATAATATTTCCTATGCATTCCCTCCAAGAATCAAAATTAAATATGGGCCAGCATTGCATGGAGCTGTGCCGGAATTTTTTTTAAATAAGAGCAGATATAGATGCAGTTTTACTAAGATAAGAATTTATCAGGTTTAATTATTTCACAGGACCGAAGGTCAGCGCAGCTACCCTTATAAAATTTATCAGGTTTAATTATTTGTGTTGAGATGTTACATTCAGTTCATGGTTCATTATTCAATTAACATTATTGTGGGTTTAATGATCAATCATCATTCCTTAATTTTTGTGGGGAGTTTACATTTGGGCCATTATTATTCTTTAATTTTGCAATGAGGTTACGCTTGGCTCAATTTCATTTTCAGTTTTGTGGGAAGACAACATTTCACTTAACATTGACTTTCATATTCTTGCTGGGAGGTTACAATTTCACTATTATTGACTTTTAAAATTTTTGTGGGGAGGGTTACAGTTGGTACCGTTTTCTAACGAGATTCGCTCAAGTGTGGCAGCTCTCCTCGACGGCAGCACATCACACCACCGGGCTACACACAGCAACACGTGGGGTACCAGCATCCCAGTTCACGGCGGGTCGTTGGATCGAACCTCTGAGGCTGAAGCAGGGTCCACAGCCAGCCAGAGCGATTGAGTCAAGGTCCAGTCTCAGGTAGCACCTGAAGAAGACACAGAGGCACGGTGTTGAAATATTGTGCGAGAACAATGCGAACATCTAGCTACATTCCCGAATATCCAAGATGTCAGCTCTTAACTTGTTTGGATTGGTACTTATGGGATATTTCCTTACAACTAGAAAACTTAAACTACAGTATGTTCATTCTCACCAATATCTTGACTAAGCACACACAATAATGCTTTCTAACATTCTGCGTGGTGTCTGTTCTAAGTTGTGTGTCCCTACCACTTTCGCGCAATGACGCCCAGAGCGTGTTTTTTAGGGAATTGACTAGTTTGAACCTGAGACCTGTTGCTGGTAAGGAGACGCCAGACCACACATGACGTGTAGAGTTCAGAAGAGTTCAGTGAGACCAGCGATAATATAATAAAATACTTAACGATTTCAGCATCAGCTCCACTGCACTCCTTGTAAAAGAATCTTAATACTAACTTAATTTAGTTGAAGGGGTTCAAGGTTTTCCTATTTTTAGTTAGCTGGCAAAATAACGTCGCGAAAGCAGTTAAGTATACCATTGGAAACTTTTATTCTACTCACAAAACATTGTTTGTAAATTGTACTGTTGATAAAAGGAAATATTTTAATACAGGATGATAAAAAACAACTGCGTCCAACAAAAACGTGAACGAATATTCCCTGAATGGGTTTCCAAGTTCTATAATGGGTCGAAGGATGACCTATGCCTTATCACATCTATAATATATATTTAAATTAAGTTTCATAAAAGGGAAAACCATCATAAATGGTCTACAGTGACCCTCAATTATCTTTAATGACAGATGAGACTTCTGCAGTTCTGAGTGAAGCCTTATGCGCTCTTATGTGGCATCGCATGCGTTCATTACCTTGTCAGTGGTTGCGCAGCATCAGGGGTGGCTGGCAGCGCAGCTCCACACACCTCACCGTCTTGGTAGCAACTCTCTTGAACTTATCCTTACTACTGTTTATCGAAGTTGGTTTAAGAAAAAGGTACCTGGCTGTGTTTCCAACTGACCAATCAGCATCTCAATGTTAACCTTAAGCTCTGCCTACAAAATTCTGTCTATCCAATGAGAAACGTTATACTTTTCATGGTGGGACAATGTTGTTAATGTTTGCTATGTAACAGAGATGCGTACAGTCTCACGCTAAAACTTGCTGCTGGTGTGACCTTTTTAGTGTTATCTTAAGATCTATACTGTTCTTCTGGAGGGCTCTATCTTTTAACATGGGCTGGGGGATGGACCTCTTGGCGGTCAGCTGGTGATGCGGGTTTTTCATTGTCCCGCTCTTTATCATAGGGCCATCTAGCCTACGCGGCTCTGCTCTCGGCTTCTGTTCTTGTTGCTCCTCTCAGAACTGCGTCTGTTTCACGGTGGGAAGGTATGACATGCAGTTAGACGTTCTTGTGTTAGTCTGTGGTATTCCATTTGCTCACTCGTTGATGGTATTACTTTGGTTAATTTAATGTCAAGATTTATTTGCAGCGATGTGACATATTGCCGGATTTGTTATCATGTCAGGGTTTTCAGGGAAGGTGTTGGATTTGCCTGACACCTTACATATCACCACCCTTCGAACTTAATTTTTTCACTGAAGTTAGGCAATGATTGAATTGTTGTCTAAGTCAGTCAAATATTATTCATTTACCTAAATTTTGTTGCCTACTGTTCAGCCAAGTTATTCTAGTTCTATGCTAGTTCATATTACTAATTTATATTTTTATATTCTTCCACATTATTCTCAAAAATATTTTTATATTGACAAGAGGAAAATATTTTTATGCTAATTTTCTTATTTTATTTAAGTGTGAAGTTTTTTGTAAGAAGTTTGTTATTGAGAGTGTGGAGTCTTTCACATCGATTTTCTTAGAAATATTTTCGTCATTTCATCAGTGTGGTAGTTAAGTAAAACCTATTCCTAACAGATTTTCTATATATCATGAACAAGTAAATACTGTGAAAATTGTTGGTCATTATTCAAAAAATGTTTTTGTTTCTAGACATTCATTTCAACATTGTTACACTAAAAAATTAAGAATTATTTCCAAGAATTGCTTTGACAAAGAAATATACATACATAAGTATTGAGATATTATCCTAAAAAATGGTACAAATCTTAAAAAAGGGAAAACATCCAAGAAGATAATTTTTTATTCTTTGTTTTTATAAGGAGAAAATAAGTAAAATATAGTTATTCTATCATTTTTATGAGGACAAAATAAGTAGCATATAGTTTTAGTGTTTATTATGCCTTACTTTTGTTCTTTATCCACTGTCCATTTGAGAAGTAATGACTTATTTTTATCGATAGTCTATTTTTACTTAAGTACATAGTCAATGACCGTTTTTTATAGTTTATTAGCTGTCTGGTGTGCTTTACTTATTTAGTTTTTTACATATGTCTTTTGCACAATTCCTACATTACATGATTTCACACATTTTCATGATCCTATGAATGTTTATGCATGAGGTTGATTAATGTTTTTGCACGAAGCTGATGGACTTGAGCGAGATGGATGTGGGCAAGTATTTGATGTACAGCCTCATTCGTCGTTCCTTGTTGGTTTTGCTACCTTGTGTTGCTGTTGTGGAGAGCCCATAATTGAATGGAGCTGTGAGTGCGAAATCTCCTGGTTTACTGGCTTTGTATGTGTGAAAGTCATCATTATGTGTCACTGAAAGCGGTTGTTTTTCGTTGTAATACTTTGCAGACAACTAGTTTACAATAGGATAGGGATTTTGGAAGGTATATCGTCTATTCTTCACCCATCTTCTTTCTTGGTCTCAATCTTGCGAATCTTCAACTTCCGTTCTTCCTGATTTTTCTCTGCTTCTTACTTGATTCTTGTTTATTCTCTGGGTGGGATATGGGAATATTTATTGATAGCTAGTTGCTTTGAAGTTCTCCTCTTAGTAACAGTTTGATAAATTGTTTGGACATGTCATCTCTACTTTGTCGAAGTTTTCTTCAGTTTCGTGCTTCAGCATTGTTGTTTGATAGCAGTAGTGTGACTTTTACACTTTTTTTTTTTTTTTGCCGGTGTTGGCTTGCCCAAGCCGTCTTCTCATTGGGCCATTTCTTGCGCGCTCCTCTGCGTCGGACTGGCTTGGCGTCCAGGTGCAGACCCTCCTGGCCTTACGTGTCCTGCTGAAAATGATTTTTATGAGTGGCGTAAGTGGTTTTCTCTTTCCTCCGGTGTTTGCTTGCCTGTCCTTGCAGGGTTCCCCTTAGCAGTAGATTTACTGCCAACTTTGGTCTCGCTGTCCTTTCCCTTCTCTTGACGCTTCTGCCTAGTAGGAATCATGTCTTGCTAATTACGTCCTTTTCTTTCTTGATACTTCTCTCGTTGCAACTTGTGGGTCGTTGCATCTGGTTCTTGCTGGAGTTTTTTACAATGGTTCTTACAAAAAGTATTACTTATAATCATCTAACATATTTGTAGTACCTACATTGTTTTACGCCTTTTAAAAAGCTTTACAAATTTCGGCGCCCTTTCCATGTTACAATTCTAAGATATAGTGAGTCTTAATTTCTACAAGAATCCTCAAGTTCGGTTTTTATTTTTGTGTAGGGTCGTGGTGTATAGCATTTTGGTATTTCATGCTGTTAGATTATCTACGCTTTATCCCTTCAACTTAATCTATGCTGCTATTGGTGTTATTTTTTTATTGAATCTCCTTTTTTCCCACCTTCCTCTCTCTTCATTCTTCTTTCTCCTGATGATCTTATCTGCAACATAAACTTGCCACTGCTGATGATATGTTTAAACCAAATGATAATCGTTTTCAATAGGTAACATCTACTGAATACGATAAATGCTGTAAATTTTCTACATTCTGGGGCCAATTCTATTTGCCAGAAACTACCCCATAAATCAATTGATGAAAATATCTTAGCACAGTTGAAGTTTTGTATCAGTTCCTCTAATTTTTCTGGGCGATCTGTCTCAGTGATTATGATTGTGTTGATCTGTCCGGAATCAAGCACTAACCTGATGCTCCCATCTCGTTTTAGTAGAATATGGAGTGGGCTGTTATATGTGGAGGTAGCTGGTTCAATAATATCATCATCTAATATTTTAGATGTCTCCTGGAATACTTTATTCCTATAGCTTAATGGGATTGTACAAGGTGGCACTCTAAATGGTTTGTGCTGTTTTACTTCAAACTTGTACTGAAAGTGATTAATACTGCCAGTCTTAGGTAAAAATACCTCTGCTTTATCTCGTAAAATACCCTCTAATTCTCTTTTACTGTGTTCCAAAATACCTTGAACTTCTTGCAATTTTTCGTCGATTTCTTTATGGACTTCTAACATGAGTTGAGGCGATTCCTCCTTTTGTGCATACCATTATAAGTCTTCATCCTCTTTATCTCGCATCATTCTTAATTGTTTGTTTATAACTGGTATTTCTTCTAGTTTTAGCTTTTACTCAAAGAGAAGTGTGACATTCCGGAATGTTACGCTACCTTTCCCAATATCTTTTATCACTCATCTCTCATTTAAAAAATCTGCATCTATAATTAAATCTACAGTTAGTTTAGGTATAATCACGATGTTGGCTTCGATCTTTTGACCTTGACATGAAAGAGTTAACCTTGTTTGTCTCATAACTTCCGCAGCATTGTTTCTAATAGTACCTCTTACTTTAATCTTACGTGTTTTCAGAACTGGCAATTCCTCATTGGCATTACACTGCATGAATAAATTTTCTGAGATCGTAGTCAGTTCACTTCCGCTATCAATTAAAATATTGACTGGGATATGCTTTACCATGGCCTTCACAATTGGTTGAATTTGAAAGGGTTGGTTTTGTTCTTCTTCTTCTTGCATCAACGAATCCTCCACTGAATCACACATGAGTCTTTTCAGGAATTTCCCTTGTGAATTCAAACTCTCTGTAGGATAAGCTTCGACTGCTACTTGTCTCTCTTTTATTTCTTCTTCTCTATTTCTTCCTTCATCTACGCTTTCTTCAACATCCTCTACTTTTTCCTCATCTTCGTCTGTCTTCTCCTTCTTCGTCGCCACTTCCACATAATCGCATCTAAATGCTCTAATTATCGCTTCATAACTTCCTTCATTGTGTACGTTGGGTTGTGTGCCCACTGGAAACTTATTTTCAACATCTGTCAACTGCGCATTATCCTCATTGAATTCGCTTTCCCTGGTTTCATCTCAAATAGCTCTGCAATACTCATTACTTCATCCGTTCCTCCTATATTTGTTGTGCATGCCTCTGGTAATTCATTTTCCACGTCAGTATTCTCTCAATTAATTTCGTTCCAACATGATATTGTTATTTTCCTGTCTTTATTTTCATCTGGTCCCTGCGGTTTTGTTTCTTCCTTCTTATCTTCTCGTGGTAAGGTATTTATTTCTCTGTTCAAGGTGCTGCAATTATCCTCGGTCGGTGCGTCATCCTCTTTGGCTTGGGCGCTTATCTTTCAATTAGAACGTTTTTCGGGGTTTGGTGGTCTTACCTCCACCTCCTCTATCTGTATTCTCTTTTCTTGTTCAGCTTGTTGATATTGGTTTCTTTGTTGATAATTTGTCGGTCTATTGGTTCTCCAATACTCGTTCCGGTTGTCATTATTCCCTCTGTAATAGTTGTTGCCGTTCCTGGGTGACTTATAGTTATCGCCATATTCTCTTCTAAATCCATAACCGTTTCTTTGTTGAAATCTGTTGTCGTTTCTTGGTGCGAAGTTATCAGTGCGTAGTTATCACGTTGTTCGTAATTATTGTTTCTTCGTACTCTGTCTTGTGGATTCCACTGCTTTTTGCTTTAGTTTGCACGTGCGCTCCGTCTTTTTCTTGCGTCATCTTCCTAAAATATAAACTCTAGTTCCCTTTGAATTCCTTTAAATGCTTCGACGTCATTGCCTCCGCGACCTACTAATGACTGCTGATATTTCAATGGTAACTTCATCGCGCATAATTTAATCAACTCTCCGTCACTGTATGGTACATCTAAGCATTGATTTTTCTTTGGAATTACTTCGAAAAATGTCACGGGACTCTTCTCTCCTGAATTTTCAAAATATGGGTTCTGTAATAATTCGTACTTCACTCTGTTCTGTGCTTCGCTGGACCAATATCGTGAGAGAAACTTCTCTCTGAAATCTTCGTACGATCGGCATGCCGCTGCAACATTCTGCATGGTTTCTGCGACTGTTCCTGGCATGTGTGCACATATAAAGTCTAATTTGTGTGCTAGCGTCCAGTGTTCTGGTAATCCTACTCGAAATTTATCAATAAAAGTTCGTGGATGTAATGAGTTACCTTCTCGAAAGTGTTGAAATTTTCTGACTGTGAGGAAATGATCGTTGTCGTACTTCGTCATGGTTCGATATGAAATTCGCGATTCTTCGCCACTTTTGTTTCTGATCATTTCTGTCGTCGTTCTTTCCAGTTGTGGTAGATCCATTGGATATTGTCCATTGTAGCTTTCGCCTACCCTTGCGTGATATCGTTGAAGTGACACGCAAGAATTTTCTTCTATCGGTTGTGAACGTGTAGCTGAATGCATTGCACTGTACTCTTCGCCACCTGGCTTTCCATTGTCACGTATTGGTTCGGTATCTTGTCTGGCTAACCTTGCCGCTTCATTGCACGATCCAAACCGTTTTGAAACATACATTTGTGGTTCCGCATGTTTTTGTGGTGCTGTTTGTTCATCAAGAGTTTCGAAACGTGTTGCGGTGCAGGCTGTTTGATTTCACGTATGTTACTTTCCGCCTGTGATTGGAATCGCAAATGCATGATATCTTCGTTAGTTGCTTGTTTTTCCGGTGCTGTTACAGATACGGATGTGGTTGCAGACTCAGTGCTTGTTCGATACTGTTCACTAGGCTCTGCAATGGTTTGCAACAACTCTGTTCGCAATTTCTGAAATTGTTGCTTCGTTTGCACTTGTATTTTGACTATGTGATTATCAGATCTTTTCAGCGCTGCTTTTGCGATACGTTTGTGTAACACACTGTTTTCGACACTTTCACGCACGGTACCTGCTGCTTGTCTAGTAATTACGTTTATCTATTTCTCTAGTTTCTTGACTTCTCCCTGGGTGTTGTTACGTAATGTTTTGATCTCGTCCTGAGTGTCATTACGCAATGTTTGTACGTCCACTTGTACCTTGTCAGTGTCTGTTCTCAATTGATTGTGACCTGTTATTAAGTTTCCTATCACTTCTCGAGATTCTTTTGCCTCGTCTTCAATATGAATTAGGTGTAACTGAATTATTTTGTTTTGTTCTTTAATCTCACGCATTTGCTTCGTGGTTTCTGCAATTTGTTCCCGCATTTGTTTCGTCGTTTCTGCATTCTGAATTTTGATTTGGTTCTTTATTTTGCCTCGTCATGTTTTCCGTCATTTTTTGTAATAATTCTGCCAGATTGGTGAGTCCTATTGCGTTTTCTTCTGACGTCCTACGCTCTGTATTTTCGCCCAAGTGTTGGTTTGCAACCGATTGCATTGAACTGTGTGGTGACACGTTTCTGCTCGAATTCCTTGTACTCTGTTGTGAGGGAGCTCTGATTACTTGTACTATGGATTCTACGTATTCAAGTCGCAAGTTAGAATCCTCATCGCCTGTCTCTCTACTTTCCTGCTCCTCTGTCGTATGCTGACCTACGTTTTCTGTGCCTTGGTGTACATTATTCTCGTTATGGTGCGTTATCTGTCATATTTCTCGCGATACTGCATCGTCTCTTGTAGTGTCCTCTATTCTCTGTCCGTTTTCATGCTGGGTCTCTAACTCAATTCAGTCAAGGTCTTGATCTGCCATTGATAATCTTTCTGATTATCTTATTTTCTGTTTTAAAAGCAATTCACACGCCTTACTTCGCGTTAACATGCGCTCATACGATCTCACGCGTTTCATAAGCTTTTTGCTTACACGACTTGACGCTTATTATACCCAAGACTGACAATCCATTCACTTACTTGTTAGGTCAGAACCAACTTGTCAACGGTGTATCTGCCACCTGTGAGCTTGCATTGGAGAGAAAACTTAATTCTAAAAATATTAAAATTCATAACTTAATTATGCTATTGTCTCTGCTAGAATGTCTTACTTTCTATTGAATACTTTCTTACTATCTATCACTGCAGCTACTGTTTTCGACTATTTATGCCTTTCACAAAAATTAATCGTTACGAAAATTTTTCAACAGGTTATTTTTCTGACCTAGTTAGGCATGTGGTCGACCTTATATCATGGTACTTTACCATCCTGGCAGGGTCACCATTCTCTAACATTCTGCGTGGTGTCTGTTTGTTCTAAGTTGTGTCTCCCTACCACTTTCGCGCAATGACGCCCAGAGCGTGTTTTTTAGGGAATTGACTAGTTTGAACCTGAGACCTGTTGCTGGTAAGGAGACGCCAGACCACACATGACGTGTAGAGTTCAGAAGAGTTCAGTGAGACCAGAGATAATATAATAAAATACTTAACGATTTCAGCATCAGCTCCACTGCACTCCTTGTAAAAGAATCTTAATACTAACTTAATTTAGTTGAAGGGGTTCAAGGTTTTCCTATTTTTAGTTAGCTGGCAAAATAACGTCGCGAAAGCAGTTAAGTATACCATTGGAAACTTTTATTCTACTCACAAAACATTGATTATAAATTGTACTATTGATAAAAGGAAATATTTTAATAAAGGATGTTAAAAAACAACCGTATTCAACAAAAATGTGAACGAATGTTCCCTGAATGGTTTTCCAAGTTCTTTAATAGATCGAAGGATGACCTATGCCTTATCACATCTATAATATAGATTTAAATTAAGTTTCATAAAAGCGAAAACTGTCAAAAATGGTCTACAGTGACCCTCAATTATCTTTAATTACAGATGAGACTTCAGCAGTTCTGAGTGAAGCCTTATGCACTCTTATGCATTATCATGTGTGTTCATTACCTTGTCAGTGGTTAGGCAGCTCCACACACCTCGCCATCTCGGTAGCAACTCTCTCGAACTTATCCTTACTACTGTTTACCGAAGTCGGCTTAAGAAAAAGGTATCTGGCTGTGGTTTCAATGGACCAGTTAGCGTCTCAATGTTAACCTTAAGGTCCGACTACAAAAAGTCTGTCCATCCAACGAGAAACGTTATACTTTTCGTGGTGGGGCAATGTTTTTAATGTTTGCTACATAACAGAGATGCGCATAGTCTCACGCTAAAACTCAGCTGGTGTGGCCCTTTTAGTGTTATCATAAAATCTGTACTGTTCTTCTGGAGGACTCTATCTTTTAACATGGGCTGGGTGATGGACCTCTTGGCGGTCAGCCGGCAATGTGGGTGTCCCTATGTCCCGCTTTTATCATAGGGCCATCTGGCCTACACGGCTCTGCTCTCGGCTACTGTTCTCATTTCTCCCCTCGGAACTGCGTCTGTTTCACGGTGGGAAGGTATGACACGCATTTAGACGTTCTTGTGTTAGTCTGTGGTATTCTGTCGGCTCACTCGTTGATCATATTACTTTGGTTAATTTAATGTCAGGATTTATTCGGAGCTGTGTGACATATTGCCGGATTTGCTATCATGTAAGGGTTTTCATGGAAGTTGTCGGATTTGCATGACACCTTACAGCTTCATTCGATGCATCACATGCTAGTATAAACTCATTTTCAAAATCTAGAAACACTAGAACCGGACTTGATGTTAGCACTTCTTTCAGTTTGTCAAACGCTTTCTGACACTCTTTTGTCTACTCAAATTTCACACTCTTCTGTAATAATCGCGTCAATGGCTGTGCTAAAACTGCAAAACCTTTCACGAACTTTCGATAGAAATTGCAAAGTCCGATGCGTGACTGCACGTCCTTAACTGTTTACGGTTCCCGAAAATCCCTTACAGCCGGTACCAACCTCGGATCTTTTCGCACTCCGTCCTTACTGATAATATGACCTAAACATTTTGCTTCTTCTTAATCAAAATGACACTTCTCCAGGCTAAGCGTCAAACGAGCTGCTCTTAACCTCATAAAGTCTTCCCTTAACCGCTGTCTATGTCTCTCCATACTTCTTGAGAACACTTTAATGTCATCCAAATAGACCAGACATAGCCGTGGTATCAAACCCCTCAAGGCACTGTCTAACAACCTTTGAAACGTTGCCGGATCGTTTTTCAAACCGAATGGCATTCTCATCTTCTGGTAATGGCCTCCAGGTGTAGAGGAAGCAGTTTTTGGACAATCCTCTGGAGCCACCTTTAACTGATGATAACCACTTCTCAAATCCATCGTAGAAAATTACTGGCACTGTCCTAAGTGATCCAAAGTCTCCGATATGTTTGGAATGGGGTATACGTCCGATACTGTCTTATTATTGAGGTATCGGTAGTCACAGCAGATCCTTTACTTCTTAGTTCCTTCCGCAGATTTCTTAGGCACAACGACAATGCCTGCTCCCCAGCAAATACCGTCCGCAAGCTGCTGATCAATGAAAGCCTCCACAATCGGCTGCAAATACCTCGGTATTCTGAATGGTTTACGGTAAACAGGTGCTTCATTCCCTGTTGGTTTCCTACGTTGAACTAATGGAGTTGCTGGTATCGGTCCTTGTGGAACAAAAAAACAGATCCTTAAATTCCCACAACAATTCTTCCATGTGCTCTCTTCTTCTCCTTTCAAATGCTTAATTTTGTCACGCAATGCACTTATATCGGCAGTTAGTGGTTGATCGCTTCGCCTACCTCTCGAACACCAGTCTTCATCATCTGGCAAATCCAAATTTGCTACTAAAACTCCTTTCCTCAAATTCGTATCTACAGCGCTAAAATTATCCACATTCACGGGAAATACTCGCCCGTCGTTCCCCTCCTGTATGCGCACAACACCACGTTTCACAAAACAACACAGTGAACCCAAAACTACATTATCCTCCAGTGGTTCAATGACACATATTGTACCCACAGGTAGATTCGACTCCACACTTACCCAAAGCGACTTCCCGGTGCCACTAGACACACACTAATGCAAATTAAGCCTTAATGCTAATGTACTCAGTTCAAATGGTTTGTTCATTACGTTGAACGCCCCTCGCGACAGCTCTGCCTTGGCAACAGTTTCCCCTAGCTGAAATAACACTCCACCAAGTTCCACAGTTCGTTGTCCAAGGTCAATTTTGGCATGATGTTGATGCAAGAAATTTATTCCTAGGATCATGTAGTAGCCCTCGCTCACCCATGGTACTACCTTCATGCATGCATTAAATCGGACTTTCCCTATGCGAAAGGCAACTGTCCCCAAAGGTAATTTGAGTAGACAGAAGAGTGTCAGAAAGCGTTTGACAAACTGAAAGAAGTGTTAGCATCAAGTCCGGTTCTTGTGTTTCTAGATTTTGAAAATGAGTTTATACTAGCATGTGATGCATCGAATGAAGCTGTAAGGTGTCATGCAAATCCGACACCTTCCATGAAAACCCTTACATTATAGCAAATCCGGCAATATGTCACACAGCTCCGAATAAATCGTGACATTAAATTAACCAAAGTAATACGAGTAACGAGTGAGGAAATGGAATACCACAGACTAACACAAGAACGTCTAAATGCGTGTCCCCCACTCCACGAAATCTATAACGCGGTGGGTCTAACTTCCTTCATCCCATTATATTCTTAGTAGCCGCTGACACTTGCACCCCTGTGCCTAACGAAATCTTAATCTTTTTAGTTCCTACATATCCTACCAGCGAATATTTCACCTCTGAATACGTATTCATAGCATTTAAATTAAACGGGAGCTCCCTTACGTGGGTCTTGGGCCCCCTCTGTCGTTTAACGCTTGTCCACCTCTCCTATCTTCACTACTCCATCCTCCATGCTGCTGACTTCCGCCCCTTCCTCTATTCCTCGGTGACTGGGTACATTGCCTCTGCACATGTCCCGTAAAACAACACATATAACATTTTATACCCGTTGCAAATACTGTTTACCTCTTGCGTACCCCTGCCGCCCCGTCTATTTCCTAACATTGAATTGCCAGCTGTCTGGCCGAATACAAATCCTTTGGAGTCCCTTCACGTACTTTCCGTGACATATGCGCCGGTAACCCTCTCACAAATTCATAAAGTGCCCTTTGCTCGGCCTCCTGCAACAGAACACCATTCCCTTCATCGCTCTGACCCAACTCGTAAGTATACTCGTTAATTACTCTTATTCTGTCCGCAAATTTCTCTACCGTTTCCCCTGTCTCTCCGTCATTGTACTCAAACTCTCCCTAAAGTACTGAGGCTATTCTGTTTCTTGTACCTCTGTAAAAGCCCCTCCTTCAGCTGCTTAAACTCTCCTCCCTTCCTTAAGGCCTGAGAACACCTTACATATGTCTTCGCTTCACCCATTAATCTAATCTTGACTCCAAGTAACAATTGTTCATCAGACCGACGATTAATCACCGCTGAGGTCTCCAAGTCCTCCACAAACGAACACACTTCCTGAGATGCCTTGCCAGAAAAGGGGATAATGAGACTCATGGCAGCTGGATCAATCTCCTGCACGCTAGGCAACAAGTACTGATCAGGTGCGGTTTCCCGCTCACTTCTAGATCATAATTCATTTCTCAACTGCGTGTTGTCCACTATCAATTGTGCTACATTTTCCATCAAAATCTGCACCGGTTCTGGTTCCGACACACCTTGCATCCTAGACTCTGCCATTGTGTTGCTTTCGTTCCCAGTTAGTCGTTTTGTTTCGGGATTAAGTACATGAATAATTTGACTTCCTACAGCTCCATTTCGTCATACTCAGTATGATAATACTCAAGTTAACACAAAAGTAATTGAATGCCACGAAAAACAACATCTTACTACCCCAAACACACTAAGACCTATTCTCACACACAAAAAAAAAATACTATGCCCACGCAAAACATCTACAATGTGACTTCTGGCAACCAATACAAAAAAAAAGAAAGAAAACGTCCAGCACTCATAAAGAACAATTTTGACAGCACTCACCACACCTGTGACTGTATTGCAGGCCGTGGGTTCGAACATCGTACTGGACAGACGAGAACTTTGCAAATGATTTATTCATTTCCACTACAGTGCTTCGTTCACCTCACAAGGGAACCTCCCCATCGCACCCCACTCACATTTAGTTATAAGTTGGCCCAGTGGATAGGCCTTGATAAAGTGAACACAGATCAATTGAGAAAACAGGAAGAAGTTGTGTGGAACTGTGAAAAAATAAGCAAAATATACAAACTGAGTAGTCCATGGGCCAAATAAGCAACATAATGGACACGTGAGATTAGGAGCGCCGTGGTCCCGTGGTAGCGTGAGCAGTTGCTGAACGAGAGGTCCTTGGTTCAAGTCTTCCCTCGACTGAAAATTTTACTTTCTTTATTTTTGCATAGTTATTATCTGTCCGTTCGTTCATTGACATCTCTGTTCACTGTAATAAGTTTAGTGTCTGTGTTTTGCGACCGCATCGCAAAACCGTGCGATTAGTAGACGAAAGGACGTGCCTCTCCAATGGGAACAGAAGACATTTGATCGCAAGGTCATAGGTCAACCGATTCCTCCACAGGAAAACACATCTGATATATTCCATACGACACTGGTGACGGCATGTGCGTCACATGACAGGAATATGTTGTCGACCCACCTAACTTGTACACTTGGCGAATGGGTAAAAAGATTCTTCTACCTTGCCCGATTTAGGTTTTCTTGTGGATGTGATAATCACTCCCAAAAAAGTGATGAAAACATAAGAGTTTGTCACATAAACTGAAAATAAAAAATTAAACTTTTCACTCGATGGAAGATTTGAACCAAGGACCTTTCGTTTCGCATGTGCTCACGTTAGCACGAGACCACGGCACTCCTGCGTTCCCATTGTCCTTAATGTTGCCTGTCTTCCCTTGAACTACTCAGTTTTTATATTTTGCTTATTTTTTTCACAGTTCCACACAACTTCTTCCTGTTTTCTCAATTGATCTGTGTTCAGTTTTTCAAGGCCTATCCACTGTGCCAACTTATAACTAAATCTGAGGGGGGTGCGATGGGGAGGTTCCCTTGTCAGTACGTGTCACAGCATCCCGCAATGCTGAGGCCAGTGCCCCAGCGACCCAGTGCAATGCGCTGTGTCGAGCCGGGCTTGTACGCCGGCGGAGTGCGTCGTCGTTAGCATGCCGCGGTTGACTCGGCGGTCTGTGTCCCTGCTGACTCAGCGCCTCTCGGTGTGTGCTGCAGGTGGCGAGCTTAGTCCACCTTCCTGCTAGAGATGGGCAAAACTGTTCTTTTCAGAGATTGGATCAGAACTGTTCACTCCCTGAAATGAATTAGCTCTTTTTCATGACTCACCACTCATTTACAAAAGAAAATAAATGAAAGGCACATTGCCCTTTAAACTTGGTTTATTCCAGTACTATACCTGTATTTTGATCTTATTTGATCCTATTTTGAAGTAACACAGATAATGAGTAAGAATTTTGTATTGTTTATTGAAATTTCCACGATATGACAAAGTTTTTGATTATTGATTTATTTTGCACTAGCGTGGTTTTTTGGGTGATCGGAAAATGTTGTAACTTGAGATTTACATTAACAATATATTTGGCTATAATGTATTAAAATTTCATTAACCTCATACAAATACATCGCAAGCCATATATTTTTCCTTTCGAAGACGCCTAAAATCGCAAAATCCGTACCAGAATAAGAAAAAAAAAATATAAATTTGACTGTAAAACGAAAGTGATGCATATAGCCTTACGCAGAATAAAACAAGGAAAATATTGGTGTATCACATTTTGCGATACGTTTATCGGTTCGCTCGTAATTAAAGCGTAAATTCGAGTGTCCATAATAAAAATCCTATAGTAAGAGGAGTCATCAGGAACCTAATCTAATCAGTTTAAACAAATAAAAATAAAATAAAAACAATTGATGTATACATAACATAATAATGTAATATACATAGCGGTATTACTACGAAGAACAATATCCAGTGGGGACAAACTCCGATGCAGAGGCGCTGAGTCGAGCAGGTCGAGCCGCGAGCTTTATTACTGCGTGAGCTGAGACCGCAGAGACCAGAGTGACACCAGAGTCGCTTTGCTCGACGCTCTGGCTAGAGTCGAGACGGTGGGGTGAGCGTTGAGCGGGCGAGTTCCGAGGGTGGGGGAAGCGGTGAACTCACCCGCTCGGAGCCAAATCGTCCGTTCCCTTGCGAGCCGGTTTTTGCAAGTAGTTCCAATGTTATCCGCTAGGTGGCTCTCTGTCCTGTTGCTCGCATCAACTGCCCAGAGGGCAGGACGTGCGACTGAAACGATCGCCGACAGAGTGCGATGCGAAGTTAAGCTGCGCCAGACACTGCACAGTGCACACGGCAGACGACGCACAGAGACTGCCCGGCATATGTGAAACACAAAATCCAATGGGGCACTGCACAATGCAGGCAGCCAAGGTAGAAGCAGGGCAGAGGCCGGCGCTGGCTGTGTTGTGTGGCGTGCACTGTGCTCTGACCAGCAGAGGCGCTGCTGATATGCTCCGTCTCTCTCTCTCTCTCTCTCTCTCTCTCTCTCTCTCTCTCTCTGCCGTGGGAAACGTTTGGAGCTACCGTTCTTTTTTTCTGAATCACTGATTGTTCACTCCTTTGAAAGATTGAACTCTATGAATTAGTTCAAGAGCGGATCCCCCATCTCTACTTCCTGCCGGCGTGGCTGAAATCGCGGTGACCAACAGGCGCCCGCTATCCGACATCTGTATCTGCGGCCCTCCCCTCGAAAGTGTCCGGTACGTGTCGGGAGCCGAGACGACTGTACATGGTAGCGAGCCGAAAAGCGGCCCGCCCAGGCTGGCTGTGGACCCTGCGTCAGCCTCAGAGGGTCGATCCAATGATGGCGCATCTGTTGCTGCGTGTAGCCCGGTGGTGTGACGCTCTGCCGTCCAGGAGAGCTGCCACGCTTGAACGAATCTTGTTAGAAAACGGCACCTACTTATACTCGGTTGTGCGCCTCTGTTTTGTCAAGCGCACCACTTTGCGTCACGTATGCATAACACTTAGGTTGGCCAGTGGCCCTCTTCTGCCTGTGACTTGCGCCATGCAAACTGCTGTGTGCGTCCCCTCCGGCAGTTCTACGCCCCTGTGGCCTCTATTTGCCTTTGCAACTGCTGGTATGCGTAACTTACTGCACTCCTGCCCACACCTGGCCGTAACTCGTGTTCCGAGCAACTGTCCCTATCCTAAACGGTAGTGCCACTACAGCTGGCTTCTCTCTGTGTCGACTCAGCTCTTACAAGGGGAGGCCGCCAATTGTGAAATTCAGATTCGATTCATACTGCGCATAATAAAAGCTCATGGCCAGAGGTGTAATGTGGCAATATACACTCCTGGAAATGGAAAAAAGAACACATTGACACCGGTGTGTCAGACCCACCATACTTGCTCCGGACACTGCGAGAGGGCTGTACAAGCAATGATCACACGCACGGCACAGCGGACACACCAGGAACCGCGGTGTTGGCCGTCGAATGGCCCTAGCTGCGCAGCATTTGTGCACCGCCGCCGTCAGTGTCAGCCAGTTTGCCGTGGCATACGGAGCTCCATCGCAGTCTTTAACACTGGTAGCATGCCGCGACAGCGTGGACGTGAACCGTATGTGCAGTTGACGGACTTTGAGCGAGGGCGTATAGTGGGCATGCGGGAGGCCGGGTGGACGTACCGCCGAATTGCTCAACACGTGGGGCGCGAGGTCTCCACAGTACATCGATGTTATCGCCAGTGGTCGGCGGAAGGTGCACGTGCCCGTCGACCTGGGACCGGGCCGCAGCGACGCAGGGATGCACGCCAAGACCGTAGGATCTTACGCAGTGCCGTAGGGGACCGCACCGCCACTTCCCAGCAAATTAGGGACACTGTTGCTCCTGGGGTATCGGCGAGGACCATTCGCAACCGTCTCCATGAAGCTGGGCTACGCTCCCGCACACCGTTAGGCCGTCTTCCGCTCACGCCCCAACATCGTGCAGCCCGCCTCCAGTGGTGTCGCGACAGGCGTGAATGGAGGGACGAATGGAGACGTGTCGTCTTCAGCGATGAGAGTCGCTTCTGCCTTGGTGCCAATGATGGTCGTATGCGTGTTTGGCGCCGTGCAGGTGAGCGCCACAATCAGGACTGCATACGACCGAGGCACACAGGGCCAACACCCGGCATCATGGTGTGGGGAGCGATCTCCTACACTGGCCGTACACCACTGGTGATCGTCGAGGGGACACTGAATAGTGCACGGTACATCCAAACCGTCATCGAACCCATCGTTCTACTATTCCTAGACCGGCAAGGGAACTTGCTGTTCCAACAGGACAATGCACGTCCGCATGTATCCCGTGCCACCCAACGTGCTCTAGAAGGTGTAAGTCAACTACCCTGGCCAGCACGATCTCCGGATCTGTCCCCCATTGAGCATGTTTGGGACTGGATGAAGCGTCGTCTCACGCGGTCTGCACGTCCAGCACGAACGCTGGTCCAACTGAGGCGCCAGGTGGAAATGGCATGGCAAGCCGTTCCACAGGACTACATCCAGCATCTCTACGATCGTCTCCATGGGAGAATAGCAGCCTGCATTGCTGCGAAAGGTGGATATACACTGTACTAGTGCCGACATTGTGCATGCTCTGTTGCCTGTGTCTATGTGCCTGTGGTTCTGTCAGTGTGATCATGTGATGTATCTGACCCCAGGAATGTGTCAATAAAGTTTAACCTTCCTGGGACAATGAATTCACGGTGTTCTTATTTCAATTTCCAGGAGTGTATATATATAAACTATTAATGAATTGCTTATGCATGTTGGTGAAGGCGGATCGCTCTCCAATTGTACCGCCTCCATTTTTCCGTTTGTTTAACAGGGTGTACCAAAACTCTCCCGTCCGCACTGATTTTCGACGATGTTATAAGTTGCGCTAGGGACCGCATCTACCTTCTTTCGAAGTTAGCAGGCAACTACGCTGTTATGCGGCTGCTCGTTTCGGCCCATTCAACATCTGTCCTTCAAGTGTAACGTGCGAGTAACGGAGTTTATATTTCATACCTGCCACAGCAAATTTGTGTTCGTGGGGTCTCTGTTCTAATTCGAACGTTTGACTTACGCTATACGTATTCGTTTCGGAATATCGTTTCTACGTCTTCCGTTAACTATACGTGGTTAACATTATGAAGACAATTAATAACATTTGTGAAATACAACTTTGTTTGCGGAAAACGTAATGATGTTCGAAGCCGCCAGGTTTTCCACGAGAAACGACTTCCAACAACTTATTATATGCATAATTGTTGCAACTGATTGCCGGGAATTATATATATATATATATATATATATATATATATATATATATATATATATATATATATATATATATATATATGAATTACAAAAAACAAATACCAAAAGAAAAAAAAAGTTGCAGGGCGCGAGATTCGATCCAGCGGCCTTCGGATTACGAACCCGAGCGTTTACCGCTGCGCTACGGTGCTGTAGAGCATCATTAATCGTAGAGAGCATTTCACCGCAACGGTTTCTTTTAACTGTCGATTTTCTCGACAACGGCTGAGAAGTGCATCTTGGTGCTTTGCCACATTACACCTCTGGCCATGAGCTATTATTAGGCGCAGTATGAATCGAATCTGAATTTCACAGTTGGCGGCCTCCCCTTGTTAGTCAATTCCAAAACCACACACAGAGTTTTGTTGCGTTCTGCCCAGCAGCTCAACCAGATGTACGTTGCAGGCAGCGGTCATCAACTGGGGTTCTTCTCCACGGGCACCCACTACGAGAAAGATCTTTTAAGTCTTTTCAGTTTCACTATGTTGAATGTTCGAATGGTGTACGCCATTTCTGAGTTCAGTTTCCCATACCTACAACATGTGTCGTCATAAAATGGCAACTACGCTCACCTTGTAAACTTGGAATCACCACAGGAGGCGTGGACACAGCCTGAACAGCTACAATAGAAGTTTTTAATGACGTATATCAAAGTAACATTAAGTGGCTAGCTGGAAACGGACTCCCTAAATTTTGAGAAAACCCACTACATTCAGTTCTGCACGAAAAAATTGATGTAACACTTGAATATGAGTCGGTAAATAGGGAAGAATGACCCAAATATTTGGCTGCACATATTGATGAACCGTTGAACCGGAACAGGATCATTACTGAGCTGCTCAAAACATTTGCTCTTTATACAGGCGCTGTTCTTGGAAACAGACAAATCAACCTCCTGAGATATGTTGCATATTGTCACTCAATAACGTCTCATGGAACAATTTTCTGGCATAAATTTTCACATAGAAAGAGGATGCTGGCTGAACAAAAGCGAGCGGTAAGAATAACAGGTTGTGTTCATGTGCGGTCATCAAGTTGGTATTTCTTCAATAAATGAGACATTTTTAAATGGACCATTGCAGTACTTCTAATCGCAAACAAATTCCGTCATAAATAATCCATCACAATTTCAGAAGAACAGTGATGTCCATACCTATGACACAAGGGGGAAGAATTTGCCCTTATTACCAATTATTAAAATTGTCAGTGGCTCAGAAAGAAGTCCAATGTGCAACAACAAAAATTTCTGATCATTTTTCCAACAACAGATAAGGTCTAGAATGTAGCAAAGCAAATTTTAAATATAACATAAAATCATTGCTACCTGGCTATTCTTATTCCAGGGACGAATTTTTATCATAAACTGGTAACACGTAATGCACTCATAGATAATTTTTAAGTCTAGTTGCATGAGTAGGCCTATAAAATAACAAATTGGTTAATTTTAATGTTAATTATGTATAGGCCTACATATCCTGTAAACTGCCTCTTTTCACGTCACTTCAATGATCGAGTCGTTCAAATGTCCTGCGAAACGTGTCGTGTAAAAGGGGGTTACTTTGACTTTGAGGGTAACTGACAGTTTTTGGGGCTACTTTAGCAGAGCTCCAAAATATGGTTTAGACGTTTGCGGAGCGAACTTACGCGACCTTGTATGGCAGGAGGAGAGTGGAGGGAGTGGGTTGTGTTGAGACGTGTGACTCACTGATTAGTCCGAGCGTGTTCGTCATTGGTGTTCGTAGTGTGGTGCATAAACACGGCTTCGTATTGTTTGGATGCCTTGTTATTGTTAAGTTTATAGAATTATTTACTTCAGCATATATAAATTTGGGGAGACATTTTTGTGAGAATGTGTGAGTTTGTTGGTGGTAAATATAAGGTCTTTATATTTGTTATAGGTTACTCTTGTGTTTATTCGCATTACAAATACATCACAATGGTCACAATGTATACGGGAGAACTATGTGCGCGAAACTACAAAATTTATAATGACAAAGAGCTTACAAAAGCCGTTGTGGAAGTGAGAGAGCGAGCACTTACCTAGGGAGGTGCTGCCAAGAAGTAAAAATCTCATACGACAGCTGTTCGTAATACGAAGGAAAGCCAGGCAATCCCACTGTTTTGATACCTCAGAAAGAGAAATAATATCAAATACCTTGTGTGTACCAGCAGACTCGGGTTTTCCTTGGATAAAGGCTGACACTCTAACTATCGTTCAAATGATCAACAATGAAGGTAGATTGTAGAGCAGTGGAAAGAAAACTTGCTGGGCTATGACTTTGTGAACGAATTAGCATCTTGCAACAACCTCGCACAGAGGTTGACCACAAACATCAAAACTCCTAAGCTATCAATGGATCTTAACGATATTAAAGAGATTTTTGAGAATTTGTGACCAGCTTTCGAGGAGACACGTCTTGCATTAAGGTATAATTATCACGAGGCAAATATTAGAGGCGACCCAGGGGGCGATAAAAGTCCTAGAACGTCTAGGCACAGAAGGCGACGAATGAGCCTAAGACCATTCGAAATCATCTATCAGCATCGTGTTCTTAAGGACAACTGATTCCTCCGACATTCGTCTACAAACCGAAGCTTCTTTACAACTGGGCACAAGGCGGGCAACCTGGAACTATTTACAAGAACTGTAGCAGCAGCTGATATGTTATGAGCCTCTTCGGGGTGTAGTTCTTCTAAATATTGCTACCGCACATCCAAGAACACAGAGAAGCAAATGAGAAAACTGTTGTCATCAGTGGCAATTCGGCTTCTCATTTTTCACCTGAAGTAATAAAAAATTCAGTAGAAAGCAATATCTATTTTACAAATCTGACACCAAAATCGACGCACATGCTGCAGCTTCTGGAAGTGGGTATCTATGAGCCTTTAAAGAAATGATGGTGGTAGGTTCTGGATATTTGTTACAGTAGCTTATCCGTACAATCCCAACTCACTAGCGCGACTGCGCTTGTGGGCCAGGGCTTGTCACAGAGGCCTTTGTGTGGGCGGACACGTGGTCAGTGAGTCGCTTAGGTCCCCGTGTGGCCTTCGGTACTCATTTCAGACTACGCAGACCTCGAAAACGTACGGCCAGCGCAGGTCTGCTGGGATGTAGCGTTGGTGCCTGCAGTGAGGGTCGGCCTGGTACTTTGCCGGCCTGCAGAAGATAAAACATTATTGTTGTTTTATTAAGAATTAAAATTTATGTAGTGGACTGTTAAGGCAGCCAGTCCACAGTGAAGTAGCCGAAAGGGCACGCGTCAACTCACGCCGTCTGGCGTTACGTCTGGAACAGGATTCGTAATGAATGTGATAAAGAAAAGAACGTAGCTACTAGAACACTTAACTTTTATATTGTCCTTTGGTATACAGCATTCTGGATGATACAAGTGAGACTCTATTTTGAGGTACATGCAACGGTACAAATGGCGCCTTGCTCGGTTGTAGCCATTAACTTAGCTGAAGGCTATTCTATCTGCTCGGCAAATGAGCGAAAGGCTTCGTCAGTGTAGTCGCTAGCAACGTCGTCTTACAACTGGGGCGAGTGCTAGTCCGTCTCTCGAGACGTGCCGTGTGGTGGCGCTCGGTCTGCGATCACTGCCAGTGGCGACACGCGGGTCCGCCATGTACTAATGGACCGCGGCCGATTTAAGCTACCACCTAGCAAGTGGGGTGTCTGGCTGTGACACCACAATTTAAATATATAAAAATATAAACACACAACTATGTACACGATAAATAGTAAAGTGAAACGCATTGAAATGATCAGGTCAACATGGTTTCGTAGAATCACTCAACGCTAAAGTGAGTTCAGCACAGAGCATGTAAACCATGCTTGTTCTTGCCGTCTCTCGTGCCACTTTGCAGCATGTTCCTCGGACCTTACAAAAGTGCGGCGCGGATTACTTAACAGAAAACAACGACAACAATAATATCGCTTCTTGATGTTTAGTGTACCCGAGACTGTATAATGCACGTTTTTCTGAACATTTAAGTTTTGTCGTATCTCCTTTCGGCGACACTGTCAATTATCCAACAAGAAGTGATAGTGTAACACCAGGCGGTCAGCTCAGTTTAGCACAACGGATACAGAAGTTCGCAGCGTCACAAATGGGGGCTATTCTGAAGTAAACGTTATAACAGCATTTATCAAGGTGAAAATGAAGACTGTAGCAAAATCACCATAAATGTAATTAGGTCTGTTAATATCGCAGACTATTCAAATGATAGTGCAGGTTATCAGCTGGATGTAAAACGATGAAACTAAAAAGTTTGTGGGGGTATGTACCCTCTATGCAACTAATTGAAGCCAGTCCGTTTATTGCCATACGCTTTTCGCCTGATTTATTTGGGAAGCATCATCAGTGGCGATTTCAAGCGCTGTTAAATCGTGCGTGTGGTCCTCGAGATGAATTTGTTTGTTTCCTCGCACCAGAGAGCCGATTTTTGGCGTTCTTTGACCCACGTTTGTCACATCGCATCTATCACTTGCACTTTACATTTTGTGATCAACGTATGTTGATCACGTATGTTAATCACAAAATGGAAAGTGCACCGTGTGGGATTAGCTGAGCACTCTGGACTGGACTGTGCGGCTGATCCCGGCGGAGGTTCGAGTCCTCCCTCGGGCATGGGTGTGTGTGTTTGTCCTTAGGATAATTTAGATTATGTAGTGTGTAAGCTTAGGGACTGATGACCTTAGCAGTTAAGTCCCATAAAATTTCACACACATTTGAACATTTGACCAAAATGGAAAGTGCAAGTGATATATGCGATGTGACAAATGTACAAATCGGCCAACTGGAGCATGGAAACTAACCGATACACCTCCAGGGACCCACGTATGAGTTAACAGCGCCGGAAATCACCACTGATGATGCTTCCCAAATAAAAGAAGTGAATCGCGTATGGCAATAAATGGTTCAAATGGCTCTAAGTACTATGGGACTTAACATCTGGGGTCATCAGTCCCCTAGACTTAGAACTACTTAAACCTAACTAAGCTAAGCACATCACACACATCCGTGCCTGAGGCAGGACTCGAACCTGCGTCCGTGGCAGCGGCGTGGTTCCGGACTGAAGCGGCTAGAACCACTCGGCTACAGCGACGGGCAAACTGAGTTCAGTTAGTTGCATAGACAGTACATACTTCCACGAATTTAAAGCAACTAAGTGAAAGATGGAAAACAGAAAAAAATAACGAAACCAAAAAGTTCTTTGTTGACAAAATTCTTAAGCTTGGAGGGAAGTGGTTCGAGACTGGATGTGGCTAACCAAAAGTATAGTGTGATACGAAATTATATGCACGACTGAAAGCATGTGCATTGTATTCAATTCGCGATGTAAGAAAAATACAGTTGACGCCGGTATGTATTCATAACAACGGAACAGTGAGAATGTGTGAAAATAGGTGCTTGAGCTTATTGCAAATATGATGATAACATTGGAATCTAGTAATACAGCTTTTCGGGTACATAAGGAAAAAATAGGAAAATCAAACAGCGGAAACTTTTTAGCAGCCATCAAACTTATCGCAAAGTACACTCTGGTATTACGCGATTTATTGAAGGAATCGAAAACGGCCTATACGCAAAAATACCTTAGCCCTTGAATTCAAAATGCCTATCCCGTGCAGTTGAAAAAGAAATTATTAATAACATTAACGCTGCCTCATTATTTTCTATTATTACACATGCACCATAGGATATTATAAAAACAGATCAGTTAAGTCAGATATTTAGATATGTCACAGCGGAGAGCCTTGTGACATGTAGATAAATGAAAGATTTTTAAGTTTTTGTGAAATGGAAGATGAAAGTGCATTAGAAACTAAAAAGGAAATACCAAGTGCAATAGACGAAAAGGGACTTTTTAGCTAAATGCTATAGTCAGGGTTATCATGGATGTGCCAGCATGTCATGCATGCAAAAAGCTATGAGTAGTAGAATTCAACAAGACAAAAGACTACAAAATACGTGCATTATGCATACGATGCTACATGTGGAATTCAAGGAATCAGGTCCTTTAACAACGCAGTAGGAACGTTGTATCTTTTCGTCAGTCATAGAATTAAAAGATGGGAGCTTTGGGTATCTTCTTGTACCTTAAAAAAGCTTGGCCCAACACGTTCTTATTGGAGATACCGATCTGTAAAAGCCCTTCATTATGCTTATATCTATGTAAGAAATAATATTGACATCTAAGTTAAGGGAAGAAATAGAACAAGCTGTTGTTTTGAAAAACTAATTAAAGTAACTTGATTCATTTTTCAGCTACCACTGCAATCAAAGTTTTCTAATTTAGCATCTCAGATTATGCAGTCAGAAAACGTAGAACTTGATAAAGCGTGTTATCTTGTTCAGATAGAGTTGATAATTTATCTTGCTATTGACACGTGTTTTGAGGAACAGTGTCTTTGGTTACACCACTGACAAAGAAATGGGATATCTTGATGGCTATTTGGACATCACTGTAGCCAAGTAGAAGAGAAAATTTGAGGGTATGCGTAATGTTTAACATTTATTCAAAATTACTTTCCCAAAATTTATAAATTCTGCCTCCGACGAAGTGGTTCGCAATGCAGTAATATTTCTTCACAATTCATATGAGGAGGATTTATCCAGTAAATTCGCAGACCAAAAAAGCTCTGTAAAAATAAATAGCCTCATTAACCTCGGTAGTTGATTAACAAAAGTATTAGCAACAGAGAAATCAATCGCAGGTGTAGCGTTCCAGATTAATGCACAAAATGTTACCTATTTTAACTATTCCCGTCGCTGTTTCTACAGCTGAACGTTTGTTTTTGAAGCTCATACTTAAAAAGGACTATCTATGAAATTCTATTACCCAAAACAGAGTTAGTGAACTCAGCCTCCACAGGATCCAGCCAATGAAATAATCGATATCTGCGCTCGCAGAAAGTACGTCGAATGGTCCAGAGTAACCAGAGGTCAAAGTGAGTATAGTGAGGTTTTATAACTACAAATCAATTAAACAACTATAGGGCTGTGCTTACTGAACTACCCCTCAATTACTATAACGTGTTTGATTTTTAGTAACATTTATCAGTAGTAATAATTTTTGTTTAGTACTTTGAATACAGTAAACTAAAGATCCCTTTCTTTATAATACATGGGATGTTACAACAGACTCGATTAAGTGTCAGTTCTTACCTGCTGAAATGACAATTAAGTTAGTTAATAATAGGTTATACATTTTATGTTAGGGGGCAGAATTTTTATTTTTGCAGGCGGGCCCGTGTCGCATACATTATGGCTCTGGGTCTGTGAGTTCGTCCAAGCGCATTTGAACCCGAGTTTGATCTCATTTCTGTTGCCTTTAAGTCAGCTGTGTTACCGACTGAGCTAGGGCAGTCTGAATGTATGCTTGTAATACCGGTATATTTTACTTTATTACAGGACAGATCTTTGTGACACACTCAGTCTTCATAAATGAAAAGTAATCATTTAAAAAAATATCGAAACTACTCAGAAAAGATATAATAAATTCCGCCATTGG
Source organism: Schistocerca nitens (assembly GCF_023898315.1). Classification (NCBI taxonomy): domain Eukaryota; kingdom Metazoa; phylum Arthropoda; class Insecta; order Orthoptera; family Acrididae; genus Schistocerca; species Schistocerca nitens. The sequence goes on along the minus strand of NC_064620.1, from coordinate 582,916,956 downwards.
TATGCACCCACAAAAACCTTGGAACGTCGGTGCCATTCTGTGGATGTCCCTCTAAGTGATTTGCCTGAAAGAAGGGAATAATGGACAAGAAAAAGAACAAGAAGGAAAGCAAGAAGAAAAGCAAGAAGAAGGGCAAGAAGAAGGACAACACTAAATGTGACACCCAGTTCTACCACCATGTTGCTTGCAAAAATTGGATTTGTGGCATGTGTAACAAAGACTGAACAAAAATTGCCTTTGAATGTATGGTGTGCAAGGATACAGATTAAAAATTATTCTTAGCATTTTCTATTGTTGTCCAAACATGTTAAGTTTAGGGCTAAAATTTATTGTAATAATCCTAAAGTAGTTATAATTTCCAAGATATTTACAAGACTAATGACGTGACCTATAATTGTACCCTAAGTGTTTGGTATTATTATGTTACATACTTCTTGAATAAAAATGACGAATTTATTGTCGAAACTCGTTGTTTTTAATTTAATTTCCTGTGTAATGTATAAAATATTAATATATTTTATCAAAAATGGATCAAAGTAACCTCTACACTGTAGATCTTTGACATAAGTGGCATTTCAAAGCCCTGTCAAAGAAACTCCATATGCGGGGTACCTTTGACACTCATAAATCATGAAATTGTGAGGGGCTTGATAATGATGTGCATTTGATAGCCAGAGTACATATTGTTGTGTTGGAGCAAAAAAAATAGTTAATTTTGGATGTTAAAAAAAGCAACGATCAAAAAACTACCGAAACATGTGCAGAGCAGTTCTTTTTAATGGCAACTAACGGACTGACCAACTAAAATAAGTCGCATTGTCTCACTTTTGTTTGGAGACAAAATGCGCTCCAGTCAACTGTATGGTGAATGCAGGATTATTTCCGTCTCCATCTGGTAGGTGGATGTACCTAATGATTTCTTATATCAAAAGAGTGTCCAGAAAAAGATTTCCAGATTTAAAAAAATTATACAAGTGATGAGCGTAGTGCAGAATTCCTATTGAACGGTTTATATTTATTCCAGATATTATCTTTTTACTTTTATTTTTGATTGTAATGCTACGGATGTCGATGTTGATCCTAATGTCACTACTGCTAAGTTTCTGTTACCTATTAAGTTCTTCCACCGCTCTCAGAAACGTTATCCCTGAGTTCTGAATGTGTCATTCTTCTTACTTGTCTTTGGTCCTTAATTTTCTTTCATGTAATTGCTTGGAACGCGTTTTTGTTTTAAATATTTCATCCGTGGTTGCTTCTAGGTTTTCTTTTTATATATCTGTCCCACGAGGATGGTCAACATTCCATGATAAGGGAGGATAGACCTTTCGAAGCAAAAAGTTGTAGTAAACTTGGTCTATAAAACCAGTATCTTAAGAGCTTCGAAAACTTCTTCGTCTTCGATTGTGTGAAACAAATGGCTTCCATTGTAAGCTCTTTGCTTTCCATAATTTGAGAGGAGATTATGAAGGCTAAAAGAACAAAAAAGTCTGTAATTGGCTGTAAAGCGCCTATGTTAAGAGCTGTGAGCACTTTTTTCCGCAGACGAGATGTGTTCCACGGTAGTGAATATGAGCAAGCTCTCATTGCTCTTAAGGTATGCATGTGTTTGCTGGGCCTTTTTGCTTCAGATAATCGTTTCTGTCGTATCCCGGGATACTGGGACAGCCTGTATGTGTTCCTGACCTTCGATAGCTTTTTATTTCTAAGACTTCACCGAACATAAAAAAGGTACTGAAAAAAATAAATATGAATTGTTACTATCTGAATTGGGGATCAAACTTGATTCAGCTGACTAATGTGGATAAGCTCGGAGGTAGGAAAATGAGGCGTACTGGGAACAATTTATTTACAGTAGCCATGTTGTCCGTTAATATCAGACTACGGAAGAGCAAACTGCATAACGTTGAGCTTCATTTTGCTCAAACACGTGCCGTGAGACAGTGCAAAAACAATTCCCTGAATTCTTCGTAACGAGCCGCGTTACCTTGAATACAGAGCGGCCATGTCGCCGAGAGTTTCCACACCTATCGGCCTCCTCATGTTTACTCCATAAGTTATGGCTGTTTGTTCACCCGACTGCATGCGACACTTCCTCGAAGAAACATTCTGCACCTTCGTGACATTTAAAGAAAGCCAGAGTAAATGTTTTGATTTTGATGGCTGAAGAAGTGCTTTGCACATACTAAAAGGTGTGAACATAAGAGTAGCTGGTTTTCAAACTAATGCCAAAACACATTTGTTTGGTGTGGTCTAGCTTTGAGAAAACTGCGGGAAATTTTCAGATTCCTGTAACACTCTTTGAAGTGTTATAGGGTGAATCTGGTAGGTACCGGACAGAAACCTAAGACTGCAAAATATGAAACTCCCGTGTTAGGGAGACAAACACTTAAAACAGTAGAGGAATGATATCTTCAAACCGCGGAAAGCTGTTTTCCAGAATTTTTTTTTAATTACTAGTTTCAATCATAAACTATCGTCAACTGATGGGCACTTAGTCTTGTTAGATTTACAAGCAGGATTTAAGAGCTCACTGTTTTGAGAATCACGTCTTTAGATATACTTTACACGTACTGGTATTCACACAAAGGAAGCGCCTAGACATGCAATGGGGGCGTGTGGAGTGCACTGGGCGGACTTTCAAGTTTGAGGTCTCGGAAAATTGCAGAACAGGCTTCACTCTCAAAGGTCAAACACAGGATAACTATAGTCCTAGCAACAATCAGTACTGTAGTTGTAATTGTCGTACCTGTGTAGGGAAAGAATGAGACCTGGAAGCGCTAATAGAAAGCAACTGAAGCTCAAATCGTTACAGGTACTGAAATCAGACTAAAACCGGAGACAAGTTTAGCCCCAGTTTTTACAAAGATCCTGACGGTGTTCAAAAATGTCAGATGAAATACAGCAGGTGGTGCACTGTTTGTTGCTGTTACAAAAAATTTACCTTCTAGTGAAATCGAAATAGATAGTTCCATTGAATTTGTATGGGTAGAGATTACACTTGACAACCGAAATAAATTAATAAGTGATTCCTTTTAACGACACCCTGGTGGTACAAATGCTGAACAGTTAAAAGGCAACGTGAGTCTCATTTTAAATAGGTGCAACTGTAACTGATGGTGACTTCACTCTTTTCTCGATGTGTTGGCGAAAATGCAGAGTGGGACAAATAAACGTGGCTTGACGAATGGATAAGACTGCACATGAACGCATGCATATAACCACATCCCGTGACGCACTCAATATGCGTACGCCCGCCACCGTGCGTACCGGTTCAGATCGTAGCGCAGGCTGCGTCATTGTGAGTGAAGCAATACAAGGCGACAATGCTACTCACAGTGGAGTACGGGTGTTGGTTGCGGAAAGATACGTGACAAAAATGTCGTGTAAACGGTGTAGTCAGTTGTTTGCTGAGAAGTTTAATGGTGTAAAAGTGCCAGGAAAGAATGCCATGCAATGGTTAGTCCGAAAATGTCGTCAAACAAGATCTGTTTTGAACACGTCAAAAAACATTCCGAAACGAGCTAGAAAGACCAAAAAATATGGCTGCAGTTCACCGGGAAATGCTTCACAGTGCTACTAAATCTAGAGACCGGTAAAATGTTCAAATGTGTGTGAAACCTTATGGGACTTAACTGCTAAGGTCATGAGTCCCTAAGCTTACACACTACTTAACCTAAATTATCCTAAGGACAAACACACACACCCATGCCCGAGGGAGGACTCGAACCTCCGCCAGGACCAGCCGCACAGTCCATGACTGCAGCGCCTTAGAGAGCTCGGCTAATTCCGCGCGGCAGAGACCGGTATGTCACGTCGATCGTGTGGACGAATGCTGCACCTGGACCTGCAGTCTGGTCTCGGACCTAGCTGACCACCTGATCTGTCAGTGTGCGATTACTTTGTGTGGGGAGCCCTCAACTGTACGGGCCATTCTTCTTCGCCGAGAGCATTGTCACTGGATATTTCTACTTAGACATGTTGCAGCAATATCTCGTGCCTCAAATGCAATCGGACTCTCCTTTCATCTTTCGGCAGATGGAGCTCTACCCCATTTTCATCGTGAAGTTTGTAAGGCGTATGCTTCGCCGGCGATGGACGAGGCATGACAGAATCTCTGACCAGAGAGTAGTTTATTGTTAGTTGTTGCTTGTCGCGAGTCTGCGCTAGTCTGCGCTAGTCTGCGCGAGTCGACAGTAGTAGTCAGTCGGATACAGTAGTAGTCGGTCGGCTTTAGTAGCGAGTAGTCTGCGGGAGTCGGCAAGCGTCGGCTGTGTGCTCTAGTCGCGACTCTGGTCAGGACTCTGGAGGATGAGTATTGTTGTAGAAGGTAAAGAAGCAGCCTTGCGCGTAATTAATAATCTACGTTAATTGTAATTTAATTTGTTAAAAAAAAGCCCCAATAATAATTTTTATAATATAAAGTAACTCTTTTAAAGAAAAGCATTCATTTCAATTTCCAATGCATTATCATTGCTTGCAAGAATCAAAAAAAAATATACGCCAGCATTGCACGAAGCAGATATAATTGCAATTTGCAATTTTATTGAGGTAAGAATTTTTACTTTTTTATTCAGAATACAGGGCCGAAGGTCAGCGCTGCTGTCCTTATAAAATTTATCAGATATTATTATTTCTGTTGGGAGGTTACATTTCGTTCATGGTTCATTATTTAATTAATATTATTGTGGGTTTATGGTCAATTTTCATTGATTAATTTTTGTGTGGTGAGTTTACGCTTGGCTCCATTTCCATTTTTATTTATCAATATTTCGTGTGGGGAGGTTACACTTGGCGACATCCGGCCAGGATCGTACTTCTTTGTGAATCTTCTGAAAGGTAGTCATATATCTGCTCTTAATTACTTAAATGTAATTAGCATTTGGCGCAACGCATTTACTAATTTGTCATTCTTTCTTCCACAGATCATCGGCAATTTGTTGCTCTTTGTTGTAATAGTGTTCGTTGCATTTTGCATTGTCCTTGTTTTATTTGTGCTTAATTCTGATTTGTGTAAAAATGCAGAGAAAATCTGTTAATAGTACATCGCGATGTATAATGAGTGAAATAGCCGACTCGAAGAACTTCACCGATAGTACTTGCGACACTCAGTGTCTTAATGACAATCCTCTGTTTACAGACAATCAGTGTGTACCGACCACTAATGTTGATTTTGATCCTAGTGATGAACAGACGAATTCAATTGTGTCCTCTGTTAATTTAACGACAATTGATGACGCGGGACGTTCTGTTACAATGAACGTTGCGCAGCTTGACACTCTCGGTTTACAAAAATTTACGTAATGAACAGACAACTTTTTCAAACGAAAATGAACAGTGTAATCAGAGTACGACAGATTTATTTAATTCCGGTGTAGTGACCAACACTGCACATCCGATTGGCAAACCTTTTCAAAAATTACAGAATGACCAAATGGTTACACAAAACGTGACAATTGCAGGTACGTCATCAAACAACACAGAGAATAGAGTAGTTAATATTGGCTTGGAACAAATTATGGCATTATTGCTACAAATGAATGAAGATGTCAAACGTCGGAATGAAATGCTAGATAACCATATTAAACAACTTAATGAATCGTACAAACAACTCAATGAAAAATACGATGACAATCCTTCAAATAGAGACAATCAGTGCCTACCGACCACTAGTAATGATTCTAATGCTAATGAGGAACAAACAAATTCAATTGTGTCCTCTGTTAATTTGACGACAATTGATGACGCGGCACGTTCTGTTACAATAAACGCTGCCCAGTTTGACACACCCGGTTTGCAAAACTTACGTAACGAACAGATAAATTTTTCTAACGAAAATGAACAGTGTAATTAGAATACGTCATATTTATTTAATTCCGGTGTAGTGAATAACAGTGCACATCCAAGTGGCGAAGCTTTTCAAGAATCAGAGAATGACCAACTGGTTACACAAAACGCGACAAAAGCAGATACACCATTACACAGCACCGAGAATGGAGTAGGTAATACCGCCTTGGATCAATTAATTGCATTATTTCTACAATACAAGAAAGACCTTCTCAAACAGCAAATTATTGAAAACAATAAAAAACAAGACGACAATTACAAACGACTCAATGAATCGAACAAACAAATTCATGAAAGTCTCAAACAGCGGAATGAAATACTAGATAATCATTTCAAACAACCTACTGAATCGCGCAAACAATTTAATGAAAGTTTCAAACAGTCAAATGAAAAACACAACAACCTTAATGAACAGAATAAACAACTTAGTGAACAGATTACAGCCGTTACCATGCAACGTGATGATACTAAAGAACAATTACGTGACGAAATTAAGGTTTGTGCGAGTAACTGTAGTGAAGAAATTAGATCTGTTGCACGTGAATTAAGTAATACAGATGCAGCGACAACAGAATCAGAGATGAAATTAGTGCGGTCGCTGAACAATTATCTGAAAACGCAACACAGTTACGCGACGAGTTTAATTTAAAGTCACCAGGACTTTCACATACTGTGGATACGGAAGTCGATAAGAAATGTGAACAGCAGAACAGCCAAATTGAGGAATGTATCAAAGTGTCAGAAATGAAAAATGTTTCAGTCACTAACACGTCACAGCATACGGCACATTCAGATCATTTGTCACACTCACACAGCCAGTGTAACTTAGGTAATTTACAGAGACTACGGGAGTTAAAATCCGAAAAGATACAGACAAACAGATTCTTATGTAATCGTGAACCTGTTCACACATTCAGTGACGAGAAAGTTGATTATAAGCAATTTGTATGCGTAAGAAAATCTAAGGTGTTTAATAATGACAGAGCACAGGTACACGCATTGAACTGGACACGTCGATTTATTTTTGTACTTTCACCGCCATTACCTGTAATGCAGAAACTAGAATTAGCAAGGATACAGCAATTTGCTTTTGAATTTTCACCGCGATTGCCTGTAACACAAAAACTAAAGTTTATTTGCAGCACGTAATTGACCTCCGGGGACTCATTACGCTTTAATGAATATGTGCCGTAGCGTGCACAGGGCCCCGAGACGTAGTAGTGCTATTTCATCTTTAGTTTTCTGCACTGCTGCCTTCTCTTCTACTATCCTTTATATCTATCAAAACAGCTCTTCAACTATTGCTCTACCTAGGATTAAGAAACGTGTAAAGAAAACCTGATAAGACAAGTTTTACCGAAAGTGACAATTTTTCATTAGACGCTTCAGGAACGACAACCAACAGAACTTTAATAACAGCAAAATTTTTAATCATCAGTATGTGTAAAAAAATTATCAGCAACCGGAACCACATTTTAGTAATGATAGATGTTTTTCACCGCAACAGCATGAAAGCCAGCCGGTTAGCATACCTAACCAACAATGTAATGTACAAGGTCAACCGAGCTTTGATGTTTCGCCGCGTACACGTATAGCGTCAGCTCCAACAAATAGTAACACACAGCAACATGGAAATCAGTACGTACAGAAAATACACTATTTCAATTCTTATCGCAATGCACTGAATAGAAATGACTTCCATGACAGAGGTAAAAATAATGAGCACAATTTTCAGCGTACATTTAATAACAGTCAGTCCTATCAGCAGCAAGATCAGCAACAACATATTATCAAGAATGAACCAGACAGTAGGTATCATCCAGAACGTAAGACGTCAGGAAGAAATAACAGAACAGTACAAATAGTGGAATTGCCACAGCATCCTCCCGAAAATAATGACACGTCAGATAGAGTTTGACTAGATACAGTACAGGTTGCATATTCCAGTAATGCAAGCAATACTTTTGACACGCAGAATCTTGTTCACGAGAATGTTATTTGAAACATGCTTTGTTGAATGCACCACTTTTATCGCACCCAGATCTTACCAGAAATTTTTCCATTGCTACCGACAGTTCTAACACCGCTTTAGGCGTACATAATTTTCAGGAAATTGAAGAAGATGGTTGTACAGTAATTAAAAACATCGCTTTTGCAAGTCGCATTCTGTCACCTGCTGAATGAAATTATTCTGTTACAGAACTTGAAACGTTATGTGTTGTATGGGCTTTTACCAGATTTAGGCATTTTCTTTATGGAAGACATACCACCGTTTACACAGACCACAGAGCGATACAGTTCTTACTTTCGGCTAAATTTACACACGACAGATTAAGTAGATGGAAACTTTATTTGCAGAAATTTAATTTTACAATTGTTCACATTCCCGACACACAAAATATTGTAGCAGATGCACTATCCCGTTCTCTCAGCAACAATCAGCAAGACATCGCAACCAACTTCTGCAAAGCAAATTTCAGCGTCATGTACATTCAACAAGTTGCACTTGAAAATTTCATTTCGTCGTCATTACGAGACATAGCACAAGAGCAGAGTAAAGACAACGTATGGAAAGAAATTAAACACCTTTGGCAAGATAGGAATAATGTTACCATTAGAAACCATTACACTGTATGCAATGACATTCTGTTTCGCCGCTCTCATCCTGACAGCAACAATTGATTATTATGTATTCCTGACGAACTTGTTAACAAATTAATCTGGTACACTCATTTAAGTTACGCACATTACGGAGCCAGAAAATGTTTTCTTATACTGAGACAGAACTGTTATTTTACCAACATGGAGAAACGTATACGACGAGTTTTAGCGCCATGTAAAATCTGCCAGAAAGCTAAATCAGATACGACTTCACATATTCCTCCATTACATCCCATTGTTCCTGTTAAATTGAGACATATGGCCGCTGTAGACATTTTTGGTCCGATTCCCAGAACTAATAGAGGTTTTTGCTACATCTTTGTCGCTGTTGAACTCACTTCAAAATTTGCTACCTTCTCTCCATTACGCAAAGCTGCTACTAAAACTGTTTCGAAAGCATTTGTAAAACATTTTCTATTTCATGTAGGGCATGTGTTGAAAGTAATTTCCGACAATGTACCACAGTTTCGATCTGCTATATGGACACGTATGTTACGAGCTAGAAACATTTCTCCGATCTATATATCCAGGTACCATGCTTCTTCGAACCCTTGTGCACGATTAATGAAAGAAATTGGTAAACTGTGTGGAATATACTGCCATAAAAAACATATTGATTGGGACACACACATACTCTCATTCCAAGATGTAATTAATTCCATACCGAATGAATCTACTACGCTATCTCCGTCTGTTATACTGAAAAATGTTGAACCACCTAACAAAATTAAAGAATTAGTCACATTTCCTACATCTCGTCGACTACCACACCATGAAATAATTGACATTGCGCTGAACAACATGAAACGTGCCGCAGAGCGCCGGAGAAGACAGCAAAAACAGGTTTGTATACGCCGTGACTTTCACATTGGACAGAAGATATTAGTACGTACACACTATTTATCCAATAGAGCAAAAGGTAGGTGCAGTACATTTGAACTTCTATACGCAGGGCCATATCGGATTCGCAGCATTCCTCACCCCAATGTAGTACACGTCGAAACTTTGAGAACCAAAAGAAAACCAAAGGGAACCACCACGTGTCTAACGTCAAACCTTTTATTGAATGAAGAAACTTTATGATTTATCACGCTGTAATGCCATTTCCTAATTTTTTTATGACCACTTATGCAATTATGTTCACATGAACACTTACTGATGATTATCGTATTTTTTCTTGGCAAGTCGCCGGCAAGGTAAGGTTAGCAGGTCGCTCTTCTTGTCGTTACACATCAGACCGGGCATATTTTTCCAGATGAACTTACACGTTTTCTGACCACTTATGCAATTATATTTATGTGACTACTTACTGATGATTATCGTATTTTTTCTTGGCAAGTGCCCGGCAAGGTAAGGTTAGCAGGTCGCTTTTATTGTCGTTACATATCAAACTGTGCATATTTTTCCTTTTTTTATGTATGTATGATTGTTTTCCTGTTTTGTTTGTATGCACTATGAAATATTTAAGATATAATAAACACCAGTTGACTTTAACATTTTGCCTTATGATATCTCAACATCGTGACTACTTTACATTTTTTTTGCTGCTACATTGTGATACACTGTGTACATTTTTGCTTCTGAACACTGTCGATGGTTTTGACATATTACGTTTTCTGTCATGCTATGCTGTATGCTCAATTATGTTATTATAAACCAGTTTTTATCTAATGGGTATATGAATTAAATGCATGACATTAATCTTTGTTCATCATTTTCAGAAAGAAATAACGTGTAAACGAAATAAATTAAACAGAAATGAGAATTTCACCTTCGGAATGAACGAAAGAGGATGCAATACCTCGTGATGAAGAGTAAATGGATCAGAATTAACAAGCATTAACAAGAATATACTATACACATCGTATGATAGCAGTCTTAACTAATTTTTTCTTCCAGAATACGAGGCTATTGATGCAGGCTGTCAGACAGAATTACACATCTTAGTTTTAGTGATGCAATATGCTAGAAATAAGGAATAGTTGTATAATGAATAATGAAGTGACTTTTTTGCGGATGATAATGAATGGTGATGAATAATGATGAAGAATATGCTAATATGGATAATGAAGTTTTTCTTTACAGGTGATGATAATAATGGAGTTATGATGATATGGATAATGAAGTTTTTTTTCTTTGCAGATGAGGATAATGTTGAAGTTTATGTATTTATGCTATGTAGTTATTTAAGAAATTGTTGCAGTTCGTTTTGACAGTATGTCTTATATCGCATGACTGCAGGTTTTGGAAAGGACAGCTAGAGAACATATATATTTTTATACCCATTTCACTACCTGTTAATTCGAAGTTCACTACTTTTCAGCATAATATGCGTTTCTTCTTTCAGTTTAATAATCCATTTTTGTATATTTTGCAGTAGAAATTATTCATGAAATTTATGTGGTATAAATAGTTGTTTATTAAACCCATGTCGTTTATGAATGTGATCACATATACTCTACTTGTTTCATAACCTTGCTACAGCTGACTCATGACGAATGACGTTACACATCTTCATTTGCAGCAATAACTCAAAAGCAAACAAAGGAATTACCAGTCCCAAATAATGCTACTAGTTTACGAGAGTTCTGAGTAATACTGATCAGCTCTGAATAGTATGTCACTTCAGTAATGACTTCTGAATAATACATACAAAAAAAAATGCTTTGTAGCTGGCCAATGAATGCCATTGATTATTGTAATAAGATGACCTATGATGTCAATGATTACTATAATTAAGTGAATTATGTTAATACTATGCCATTCATTAGCTTCTGTTTTGAATGATGGCTTCTGATGGTTTGTTACTGGGCAGTGAGTGCCAATAATTACTATATTCAGATAATTTATAAACATTATTCTGTAATACTACATACATGGTACAGAAATGTTCAGTAACTGGGCGATGAGTGCCACCAATTACTCAAATCAGTTGTTAGACTAGTGTAATTCTCAATGAAGACTACTATGTGACTTAATGTCCTTCACCTTCTGACCTAATTACCAGGAATTACTGCAATATCCGTTTGTCCTGTCTATCCTCATGATCATGGAGCACTATATTTGGTTTTTGCACTAATTCTACGTTGGTCTACTTTACAAGAACATGGTGTTGACACGACATGCTGTCCACCACCTTGAGCGATGGAGATGTTATTATGGTCCCACTGTTTGGTGTACCTAGTGTACTACCAAAATGATAGCATGGAATATTATTACGACATTTCAGTGTCTTGGCTACACTGATTAATACTTCGAGGAAAAGAGCTTCAGATTGTCTCACTTGGTGTTGTGCTTCTGTAGAAAGATATGGACTTTCAGTGCAGCTGCGTGCAACCTAAAGTGCTACAACCATGACGCAATCCTTCCCATTCCTTTCCTAATTCTTGTAAAATGATAAAGACATATACAGTGCGTGTGCACTTCATTTCATTTGTTAACAAGATCAGTTGTCCTAAAAATACTAAAGACTTCTATAGTGCGTGTGCACTTTATTTCACTCCTTGATATGTTTATTTGTTTTAAAAATGTTAGAGAGTTTTACAGTGCGTGTGCACTTATGTCGTTTGTAAATATGATTTGTATCCATTGCGTATACATTTTGTGATTTCCGGATATGTTCTGTACTACAATACGTGTGCACTTTATGCCATTTGTTAATGTGATTTCTACTCATTCTGTATACATTTTGTGATTTGCTGATATGTTCTGTACTCAGTGCATGTGCACTATATTTTATTCCATGTTCTGCACCTATATATATGTATATATTCTGTGATTGTAAAGTTAGTTAATTAAGAAAAATTTGTTGCTCATGGCAAGTCCAATTGACTCACCATCGCTGCCAAATTTTTGCCCCCCCCCCAGTGGAGGGTTATGTAAGGCGTATGCTTCGCCGGCGATGGACGAGGCATGACAGAATCTCTGACCAGAGAGTAGTTTACTGTTAGTTGTTGCTTGTCGCGAGTCTGCGCTATTCTGCGCGAGTCGACAGTAGTTGTCATTCGGATACAGTAGTAGTCGGTCGGCTTTAGTAGCGAGCAGTCTGCGGGAGTCGGCAAGCGTCGGCTGTGTGCTCTGGTCGCGACTCTGGTCAGGACTCTGGAGGATGAGTATTGTTGTAGGAGGTAAAGAAGCAGCATTGGGCATATTTAATAATCTACGTTAATTGTAATTTAATTTGTTAAAAAAAAGCCCCAATAATAATTTTTATAATATAAAGTAACTCTTTTAAAGAAAAGCATTCATTTCAATTTCCAATGCATTATCATTGCTTCCAAGAATCAAAAAAAAAAAAAAAATATACGCCAGCATTGCACGAAGCAGATATAGTTGCAATTTGCAATTTTATTGAGGTAAGAATTTTAACTTTTTTATTCAGAGTACAGGGCCGAAGGTCAGCGCTGCTGTCCTTATAAAATTTATCAGATATTATTATTTCTGTTGGGAGGTTACATTTCGTTCATGGTTCATTATTTAATTAATATTATTGTGGGTTTATGGTCAATTTTCATTGATTAATTTTTGTGTGGGGAGTTTCCGCTTGGCTCCATTTCCATTTTCATTTAACAATATTTCGTGTGGGGAGGTTACAAGTTCGTGCGTACCTGAACACGGAGCTGCAATATGTATGACATCTGTACAATGTTTAGTTCTTGAGCAATAACTAATTCTAAGTGTTCTCGGACTTTATGCACATCCTGTATAATTCACCCACGAAAGAAATGGCTTAGAAAACATTTATCCGTCCGATTCTCGGGTATTTTCCATCGATTTGGAACCCTTACCAATTTAGATGAATATATGAGATGGAGAAGATCAACCGACGACCGACATATTTCGTTATAAGGTCGTTAAGTTGGTGCGAGGGCATCACTGCGATGCTCGACATACTACAGTGACAGACGCCACAATAGAGGCATCGTGCCTCGCGGAGATGTTTACAAATTCCTAGGGCTTATGTCATGGGGGAAATCAGTCACCACATTACATCCTCCAACAAAGGTCACGACGAGGGAAAGCAGAGAAATTAGAGCACATGCGACTGTTTATCGGTAGTCACAACTGCTATACATATTTCACAAATGGAACAGAACTATGAGGGGATGGGAAAACTGCGGTGTCATAAATAACGTTTGCCACTCTTATAACGTAGTTTCGGAGTATAGGTGCATTAAAAAGTTACATGGAAATATTGCGAAGACTTCTGAGGCTATGAACGATTATTCTTCATATCTTTTCTGAACTGATAACTATCAAATTTTAGTTGTCCCACGTCGGTGTGCTAAAGGTAGAACACACTGCAACTGATTTTCTTAGTTCCTGCCGTTTTCTTTTTTTTTTCATCCTTGGCACGGGAGTGACCTAATTCAATGTCGAATCCATTTGGAAAATTAAACGGTTTTGTTCTGACCAAAGAACCTTACTACTATTGGTGCTATTGATGTATGCGTTTTTCGCACCTTACAGAGTTAACAACACGCAAAGTAATCCAAATACCAATAGATTCATTGCAGATTTAATGTTTTGTTTAATATAGAGTGATATGGAAAACCGGTATTAAGCAAAGAAGGGAAAGATGAAATGCGGTAGGAATACGAGTATATAGGAGGGCTATACAAGGGAAATGAACTTGAGGGCAATATTGCAGAAATGGAGGAGGAAGGAGATGAAGATGAGATGGGAAATATGAAACTGCGAGAAGAATTTGACGGTGCACTGAAAGATGTGAGTTGAGAAAAAGTCTTTAGAGCAGACAACATTCCTTCAGAACTTCTCTCCTTCAAATTACCAGCCATAATGAAAACATTTCATCAGGAGTGCAAGACATGTGACACGGGAAAAACACTCTCAGATTTCAAGAAGAATGTAATAATTCCAGTTAAGTCCCATGGTGCTCAGAGCCAATTGAACCATTTTTTTGTTGTTGTAGTAATTCCAATTCCAAAGTAAGTAGGTGCTTTTTAGTGTGAAACAGTTGAATAAGTAATGGTTGATAATTACAGACACGAATTATTTAAGAACGGAAAACCTGATAGAAACCGACCTTGTAGGAAACTAGTTTGTTTTCCAGAGAAATGATGGAACAAGCAAGACAATACTGACCCTACGATTTATTATAGAATATAGGTTAAAGAAAGGCAAACATACGTTTTTAGGTATTGCAGCGTTAGGGAAAGCTGTTGACAATGTTGATTTGAAATTCTGAGGGTGGCATAAGCGAAAAATTATAGAAAACTTGTACAGAAAGCAGACATATGTTGTAAGAAATTAGAATTATATATTAATACCTTCAACTGCTGACGGGAATTGATATATATCAACGTAGACAGGTGAAAATGTGTGTCCCGACCAGGACTCGAAGCCAGGATCTCCTGCTTACATGGCAGACGCTCTATCCATCTGAGCCACCGAGGGTACAGAAGAAAGTGCGACTGCGGGGATTATCTTGCGCACGCCTGCCGCGAGACCAACATTCTCTTCTTATATGTCCAGACACTACTTTCGTAGTGTCCCTACCCAACACACTCATTACTCGTGGAAGATATTCTTACCAAGTACCGTAAGATGTCGGGTAATATGTGTGCATCCGCACAGAAGAGGAAGGTCATGGCCGGTATTGCCAGAACTATATACTTATATCGATATGGCGTCTGTTCTTTCGGACATGTCCGAAAGAACAGACACCATATCCATATAAGATGTTGTAAGAGTCGAATTGCTTTAACAGGCAGCAGTGGTTGAGACGTGCTATAGACCTACCCTGATGTTATTCTCACTGAGCAACCAGTAAAGGAAGCCAAAGAAAAATTGGAGTAGGAATTAAAATTCAAGAATAAGAAATAAAAACATCGAGGTTTGCCGATGACATTGCTGTTCTGTCACGAGACAGCGAAGGATGTGAAGAACCCTTGAACGGAATGGACATATTCTTGAAAGGAGGATACAAGATGAACTTTAACAAAATCAAAAAAAAGTGGTATGGAAAGTAGACGAATTAAATCAGGCAATGCTGAGGGAATTCGATTAGAAAACCGGACACTTCAAAGTAGTAGATCGGTTTTGCTATTTTCGCAGGAAAATAACTAATGATGGCCGAAGTATAGAGAATATAAAATGTAGAATGGCAATGGCACAAAAAGTGTTTCTGAAGAAGAGAAATTTGAGGACATCGAATGTAAATTTTAGTGTTAGGAAGTCTTTCCATCTGTCTGGTGTGTAGCATTGCACGGGAGTGAACTGTTGACGACGAGCAGTTCAGGCGAGAGGAGACTAGGAGCTTTTGGAACGCGGAGCTGCAGAGGAATGCAGAAAACTGGATGGGTAGCTCGCGTAAGTAATGAGGCGTTACTGAACAGATTTGGGGAGAAGAGAAATTTCTGCCATAATTTCACTAAAAGAAGAGACCAGTCTACAGGACATATTCTTAGATATCAAGGAACGGTCGCCGATCGCGGTGGCCGACTGGATCTAGGCGCTTCAGTCCGGAACAGAGCGACTGCTACGGTTGCAGGTTCGAATCCTGCCTCGGGTATGGATGTGTGTGATGTCCTTAGATTACTTAGGTTTAAGTAGTTCTAAGTTATAGGGGACTGATGACCTCAGATGTTAAGTCCCATATTGCTCAGAGCTACACTCCTGGAAATGGAAAAAAGAACACATTGACACCGGTGTGTCAGACCCACCATACTTGCTCCGGACACTGCGAGAGGGCTGTACAAGCAATGATCACACGCACGGCACAGCGGACACACCAGGAACCGCGGTGTTGGCCGTCGAATGGCGCTAGCTGCGCAGCATTTGTGCACCGCCGCCGTCAGTGTCAGCCAGTTTGCCGTGGCATACGGAGCTCCATCGCAGTCTTTAACACTGGTAGCATGCCGCGACAGCGTGGACGTGAACCGTATGTGCAGTTGACGGACTTTGAGCGAGGGCGTATAGTGGGCATGCGGGAGGCCGAGTGGACGTACCGCCGAATTGCTCAACACGTGGGGCGTGAGGTCTCCACAGTACATCGATGTTGTCGCCAGTGGTCGGCGGAAGGTGCACGTGCCCGTCGACCTGGGACCGGACCGCAGCGACGCACGGATGCACGCCAAGACCGTAGGATCCTACGCAGTGCCGTAGGGGACCGCACCGCCACTTCCCAGCAAATCAGGGACGCTGTTGCTCCTGGGGTATCGGCGAGGACCATTCGCAACGGTCTCCATGAAGCTGGGCTACGGTCCCGCACACCGTTAGGCCGTCTTCCGCTCACGCCCCAACATCGTGCAGCCCGCCTCCAGTGGTGTCGCGACAGGCGTGAATGGAGAGACGAATGGAGACGTGTCGTCTTCAGCGATGACAGTCGCTTCTGCCTTGGTGCCAATGATGGTCGTATGCGTGTTTGGCGCCGTGCAGGTGAGCGCCACAATCAGGACTGCATACGACCGAGGCACACAGGGCCAACACCCGGCATCATGGTGTGGGGAGCGATCTCCTACACTGGCCGTACACCACTGGTGATCGTCGAGGGGACACTGAATAGTGCACGGTACATCCAAACCGTCATCGAACCCATCGTTCTACCATTCCTAGACCGGCAAGGGAACTTGCTGTTCCAACAGGACAATGCACGTCCGCATGTATCCCGTGCCACCCAACGTGCTCTAGAAGGTGTAAGTCAACTACCCTGGCCAGCAAGATCTCCGGATCTGTCCCCCATTCAGCATGTTTGGGACTGGATGAAGCGTCGTCTCACGCGGTCTGCACGTCCAGCACGAACGCTGGTCCAACTGAGGCGCCAGGTGGAAATGGCATGGCAAGCCGTTCCACAGGACTACATCCAGCATCTCTACGATCGTCTCCATGGGAGAATAGCAGCCTGCATTGCTGCGAAAGGTGGATATACACTGTACTAGTGCCGACATTGTGCATGCTCTGTTGCCTGTGTCTATGTGCCTGTGGTTCTGTCAGTGTGATCATGTGATGTATCTGACCCCAGGAATGTGTCAATAAAGTTTCCCCTTCCTGGGACAATGAATTCACGGTGTTCTTATTTCAATTTCCAGATTTCCAGGAGTGTATTTGGACCAAGAAATTGTCAGTTTAGTTTTGTAGGGAAATGTGGGAGGTAAGAAATTGCAGAGCGAGACCAAGAAACGAGTACAGTTACCAGGTTCAAACGAATGTCGCTTGCAATAGTTATTTGGACACGAAGAAGCTTGCACGGGGTAGAGCACAGAGTGTGGAATCAAACCAGTCTTCAGACTGAAGACCACAACAACAACCACAACAAAAACAACAGTATGGAGAAATCTTTATTAGATGCAAATAACAAGCTGCACCAAAGGACGACAGGCGACTAAATGGACAATAGTATTCGCTATTAAGCTATTTATTTTGTAAAAATGTTATAAATACGGGTATAATAACCACAATCACGAAACCGTTCTGATTAAGGTTGGTTGGTTGGTTTGGGGAAGGAGACCAGACAGCGTGGTCATCGGTCTCATCGGATTAGGGAAGGATAGGGAATGTAGTCGGCCGTGCCCTTTCAGAGGAACCATCCCGGCATTTGCCTGGAGTGATTTAGGGATATAACGGAAAACCTAAATCAGGACGGCCGGACGCGGGATTGAACCGTCGTCCTCCCGAATGCGAGTCCAGTGTCTAACCACTGCGCCACCTCGCTCGGTATGATTAAGGCAAAATGTTTTTGACCACGTGCTGAATGGCAGCTCGGTACATCTTTGGAATCAAATAACGCAGCGATTCCGCGTAGCATGGATTTGTCAAGTTCTGGAGACACGTCGCAGCAGATGTCTACGTACAGGTCACGTATTTCGCTGAAACTGCATGCAGGTTGTAAGTGAGTGTGCAGCTGGCATCCAAAAGCGTCCTAGAAGTGTTCCATTGGGTACAAATGGCCGAGACTCATATGAGTTCTATAGTTCTATATCATCCTCCTCAAAACACTGTAGCACGCTTCTCCACTTATGATGGGACATTAAGGGGTACAGATGGTCCTCAATAATGTTCGTGTAGTCCACAGCTATCATGGCGCCTTCGAATAGTACCAAGGAGCCCGTGGAAGGCGTGGTGAATACACCTCATAACACAGGACTGCAATTGCTGGTCTGTACCCGCAGTGCGTTGCATTTTTCAAGTAGCCGTTCGTATGGATGATGGAACCATCGACAAGAAACGTGGTTCATCCGGCCAGATGCAAACTCAGTGATCCCGTGCCCATTGGGATCGAAACTGAGGCGGTCGATAGATCAACGTGGGAACACGGAGGGGTCGTCTGCTGCAGAGCACTGGTTCAGCAAAGTGCGCTGCACGGTGTGTTCCGAAACACTTTGCCTGCAGCATCACTGTACTCTCTCACGAGGTCTGCCACAGATTTTCTCCCTATCCTGCTTTACAGAGAGGACAAGAGTCCCAAACACAAGTTCCGCAATAAGCTGTCGACATCAACTCCTTGTCACCCACCCGTGGTTTCATCGTCCTTCTACCGTTTACTATCACTGCTCACCACAGTAGCAACAACAGCCTTGTCAATAATTTCCACCGGGATAGGACGCCTTCATCTTCCAGGTGCCACACCAAGCTAATCCGCGTTTTCGAATTTAGTTTTCATCTTCTTTAATCCGTTTAATGACACTAGGCCTCTCGTCATACCTGTCAGTCAGAAATACTCTCTCGATGCAGCACTGTAATTGCTGTCGTCCATATAAAACCATTTCACCAACAGAGCACGGTCTCTCTTCCCGACGGTCATACTGTTCACTAATGTTATGGCTTGTCAAATGACGAAATAGATGTCATACCTTAACATAAACAGTGCACAATGCCAGATCTGCACCTGTTGGCCGAAAGTGGAATTTTTTCCCAGCGTAAATCGGTTGCTCATTAACGCATTTGCATACCTACCAAGTTTCACGACCGTGAGTAGTTGCACAATAATTATAACTACTCGGCTACCGGAGTAGACAACATTCCATTAGAACTACTGACAGCCTTGGGGAGGCCAGTCCTGACAAAACTCTACCATCTGGTGAGCAAAATGTATGACACAGGCGAAATACCCTCAGACTTCAAGAAGAATATAATAATTCCAATACCAAAGAAAGCAGGTGTTGACAGATGTGAAAATTACCGAACTATCAGTTTAATAAGCGACAGCTGCAAAATATTAACACGAATTCTTTACAGACGAATGGAAAAACTGATAGAAGCCAACCTCTGGGAAGATCAGTTTGGATTCCGTAAAAATATTGGAACACGTGAGGCAATACTGACCCTACGATTTATCTTAGAAGAAAGATTAAGGACAGGCAAACCTACGTTTCTAGCATTTGTAAACTTAGAGAAAGCTTTTGACAATGTTGACTGGAATACTCTCTTTCAAATTCTGAAGGTGGCAGGGGTAAAATACAGGGAGCGAAAGGCTATTTACAATTTGTACAGAAAGCAGATGGCAGTTATAAGAGTCGAGGGGTATGAAAGGGAAGCAGTGGTTGGGAAGGGAGTGAGACAGGGTTGTAGCTTATCCCCGATGTTATTCAATCTGTATATTGAGCAAGCAATAAAGGAAACAAAAGAAAAGTTCGGAGTAGGTATTAAAATCCATGGAGAAGAAATAAAAACTTTGAGGTTCGCCAATGACATTGTAATTCTGTCAGAGACAGCAAAGGACTTGGAAGAGCAGTTGAACGGAATGGACAGTGTCTTGAAAGGAGGATATAAGATGAACATCAACAAAAGCAAAACGAAAATAATGGAATGTATTCGAATTAAGTCGGGTGATGTTGAGTGAATTAGATTAGGAAATGAGACGCCGGCCGCGGTGGTCTAGCGGTTCTAGGCGCGCAGTCCGGAACCGCGCGACTGCTACGGTCGCAGGTTCGAATCCTGCCTCGGGCATGGATGTGTGTGATGTCCTTAGGTTAGTTAGGTTTAAGTAGTTCTAAGTTCTAGGGGACTGATGACCACAGATGTTAAGTCCCATAGTGCTCAGAACCATTTGAACCATTTTAGGAAATGAGACACTTAAAGTAGTTAAGGAGTTTTACTATTTGGGGAGCAAAATAACTGATGATGGTCGAAGTAGAGAGGATATAAAATGTAGACTGGCAATGGCAAGGAAAGCATTTCTGAAGAAGAGAAATTTGTTAACATCGAGTATAGATTTAAATGTCAGGAAGTCGTTTCTGAAAGTATTTGTATGGAGTGTAGCCATGTATGGAAGTGAAACGTGACGATAAATAGTTTAGACAAGAAGAGAATAGAAGCTTTCGAAATGTGGTGCTACCGAAGAAAGCTGAAGATTAGGTGGGTAGATCACATAACTAATGAGGAGGTATTGAATAGAATTGGGGAGAAGAGGAGCTTGTGGCACAACGTGACTAGAAGAAGGGATCGGTTGGGAGGACATGCTCTGAGACATCGAGGGATCACCAATTAAGTATTGGAGGGCAGCGTGTAGTGTAAAAATCGTAGAGGGAGACCAAGAGATGAATAGACTAAGCAGATTCAGAAGGATTTAGGCTGCAGCAGGTACTGGGAGATGAAGAAGCTTGCACATGATAGAGTAGCATTTAGAGGTGCATCAAACCAGTCTCAGGACTGAAGACCACAACAACAACAACAGCTTCGTCTTTCGATATCTGCTTATGCCTGTCTAGTGGGTCAAAGAAAGGGTGGTGAACCTTATTTAGACCAATTTTCTAAATGCAGCTTTACGGCTGGAGTAGCGACTCTGTTTTCTCTCCACACCACGTAAACTCCGAGGACAATACAAGCGTTCCAGTGCAGCAGTCATAAATAAGGAAATCGTCCTTCCTCACGTCAGAGACCATTGCTGAAAGCTATTAAAGCAGTAAAAATATTTAAGAAATAAATAAAAATAAAAAATAGAAAATAAAAATAAACTCGGCAGAGAGGAATCGAGCGGAATCCTCTTGTTACACGGTCCCTTGGGTGCTGGCTGTGACACGGAACAGCAGTACACAGACAACAACATGTTCCCTGACGCTGTTGCAGCCTTGTCTCCACCTCACGACACTGCGTCACCCAATCCTGTAAACTTCTGAGTAACTCACACTAGAACCTAGAAGCTAAGCCCTCTCATTTCCTGCTCACATTTGCAGTATTTGAAGCTGAGTATACAGACATCAGTTCCCTAAAACAGTTCGAAGCAATTCCCACAAAAAGTTGAATAACCCTTTGTTGAATGTTTCAAGATTTTGGAGTACGGGTGTGTAAAATCATTTACACCATTTTAACACAGCCTCAGGTAAGTGAAAGGAAAGGAGACAAAGGAGCAACGTGCACGTCTTGGAATCACGAAGTCGCTGGCTCGTCAGTTGGTATAGGAGCCCATTTCTTTATTTTCATTTTGATTTTATACTTGTTTACAAAAAATGGTTCAAATGGCTCTGAACACTATGGGACTTAACAGCAATGGTCATCAGTCCCCCAGAACTTAGAACTACTTAAACCTAACTAACCTAAGGACATCACACAACACCCAGTCATCACGAGGCAGAGAAAATCCCTGACCCCGCCGGGAATCGAACCCGGGAACTCGGGCGTTGGAAGGGAGAACGCTACCGCAACTTGTTTACAAACGCTGACGTTAATCAACAAGTATTCAATCATATATTTAAAAGTAAAAATAACATGTTTTCAATTTTTAATTGTAATCGCATAAAAAAGTAACATTAGTCAATACAGTGCAATTGTTCTGAAAATGGAAAAGATCGAACAGAACATGAAATACCTCTCTATATATACATACAGAACAGTATTTAACGGTGTACATATACAATTCTTCATTTAACAATAACCCATTTAGCACTTCTGAATCAGATTTAAATCATTTTCAAGTCATTAGTTAAAGTATAAAAATTTTATTTTTATTAAAGAATTGTGTTTCAATATTTCTTAATTATCATTTCATACGGAATTTAAATAAACACAGAATTTAAATAAAAATGTCGGTGACTGTGGCTGAGTGATAAGTGCGTCCCTCTTGCGGAGGACCCGTGTTCGATATTGCGGCACCAGGTCTGCTAAACCGGCCACAACAAGGAGAGCGTTGTGCTACTTCCGTGCTGCATCAACACGACGCCATATGGTAGAGGATAACACAGCGGTCAGTCGCCCACGACTGGGGAACTAGCCCGTTTCTGGCCATAATGGCGGCGCCTTCGTTTGTTTTTCAGATGAAAGTACAATCGAGAACCGGTCACTAACTTCTCTATCACGAGACATTGTGGTCACAAAAGTCGTGGGACAGCGATATGCACTAATACAGACGGCGGTAGTATCGCGTACCCAAGATATAAAAGGGCAGCGCATTGTTGGAGTTTTCATTTGTACTCAGGTAATTCAAGCGAGAGGTTTCCGACGTGATTATGACCGCGTGACGGGAATTAACAGACTCTGAACACGGAATGTTAGTTAGTGCTAGAAACGTGGGAGGAACATTCCATTTCGGAAAGCTTAAGGGAACTCCGTATTTCGAAAAAATGGTTCAAATGGGTCTGAGCACTATGGGACTTAACATCTATGGTCATCAGTCCCCTAGAACTTAGAACTACTTAAACCTAACTAACCTAAGGACAGCACACAACACCCAGCCATCACGTGGCAGAGAAAATCCCTGACCCCGCCGGGAATCGAACCCGGGAACCCTGGCGTGGGAAGCGAGAACGCTACCGCAGGACCACGAGCTGCGGACCCGTATTTCAAGATCAACAGTGTGCTGAGAATACCAAATTTCAAGGCTTCCTTCCGTCTCACCACCGACAACGCAGCGGCCGGCGGCCTTCACTTCACAACCGACAGCAGCGCCGTTTGCGTAGAGTTGCGAGTGCTAACAGACAAGCAACACTGCGTGAAATAACCGCAGAAATCATCGTGGGGCGTGTGAGAGGAACGTTAGCACGGTCCGGCGAAATTTGGCGTTAATGGGCTATGACAGCAGACGACCGATGGGAGTGCCTGTGCTAACAGCACCACATCGCCTGCAGAGCCTCTCCTGAGCTCTTGACCATATCGGTTTGACCGTAGACGACTTGAGAACTGTGGCCTGGTCAGATGAGTCCCGATATCAGTCGGTAAGATCTGATGGTAAGATTCGAGTGTGGCGCAGACCCCACGAATCCATGCACCCAAGTTGTCAACCAGCCACTGTGCAAGCTGGTGGTGTCTCCGCAATGGTATGGCTGTATTTACGTGGTGCAGACTGGGTACTCCGGACCAAGAGAACAGATCATTGACTGAAAATGATTATTTTCGGCTACTTGGATACCATTTTCGGCCTTTCGTGGACCTCATGTTCCCAAACAACGATGGAATTTTTATGGATGTCAGAACTTTCTGGACAGTTAGAGTGAATGATCTGGCCACCCAGAACATCCGACATGAATCCCATCTAATTTCTATGGGACAAATGGAGAGGTCAGTATGTGCACAAAATCCTGCACTTTCGCTATTACAAATGGCTATGGAGGTGACAGGGCTCATTATTTCTGCAGGGGACTTGCTGGGAGTCGTTAAGTCTTTGCTACATCCAGTTCCTACACTACACTGGGCAAAAAGTGGTCAGACGCTGCGTTAGTAGATATCTCATGACTTTTGTTACCTCAGTGTATATGTTATGCAAGCTGCTTCCAGTTGCTCTGTCATGTATGTTTCCAGTGTGTTGTACTGAAAAGCGCTGCAAAATCTTTAAATATTTGAAGATAATATTTTAGAATTTGCTTGAGAACTGCGTCACAGTTGATGTTTGGGTGCTGGCATTCAAATGAAGAAAATTGAACAGAAGTTCCATAACGCACCCTAGTCAGAGCTGTTTCTTCAGGTGTGTGTTTCTAGACGGCAGCGCACGTACGTTGAGCGTGAAGAGTGTGTTAATGTTTTATTAATGGTCTCTAATAAAAACGTTATTTATTTCCCACTACCGTAGAGTTTCTTATGTGCTCGATTTCTACATAACATGCTGGGCATTTAGAACTTTATATCGGACGTTATTTTATACTAAATGTATAAGATGAACATCAACAAAAGCAAAACAAGGATAATGGAATGTAGTCGAATTAAGTCGGGTGATGCTGAGGGAATTAGATTAGGAAATGAGACACTTAAAGTAGTAAAGGAGTTTTACTATTTGGGGAGCAAAATAACAGATGATGGTCGAAATGGAGAGGATATAAAATGTAGACTGGCAATGGCAAGGAAATTGTTTCTGAAGAAGAGAAATTTGTTAACATCGAGTATAGATTTAAATGTCAGGAAGTCGTTTCTGAAAGTATTTGTATGGAGTGTAGCCATGTATGGAAGTGAAACGTGGACGATAAATAGTTTAGACAAGAAGAGAATAGAAGCTTTCGAAATGTGGTGCTACGGAAGAATGCTGAAGATTAGATGGGTAGATCACATAACTAATGAGGAGGTATTGAATAGAATTGGGGAGAAGAGGAGTTGGTGGCACTACTTGACTAGAAGAAGGGATCGGTTGGTACGACATGTTCTGAGACATCGAGGGAGCACGAATTTAGTATTGGAGGGCAGCGTGTAGTGTAAAAATCGTAGAGGGAGACCAATAGATGAATATACTAAGCAGATTCAGAAGTATGTAGGTTGCAGTAGGTATTGGGAGATGAAGAAGCTTGCACAGGATAGAGTAGCATGGAGAGCTGCATCAAACCAGTCTCAGGACTGAAGACCACAACAACAACAACAGTCTAAAATTATTTTGTTATGTTCACATTTGTCAGGAAGTTAATATGTTTGGTTCCTGTGTGCTTTGTTCTTGTGTCACATCAACACGCATGAACAGGATTTCCCAGGAGGAATATTCGACTTCGAGGGAGTTGACAGGAACGCTGATTTGAAGCAAAACGCTTCATATCGACATATGTCCTCTCAGAATGCTTCATCAGAGAGAACATATTTAATGTAAATTTGTTTACGGGTTAACGACGTAGATGTATGTGTCTTACCCACCCAACCTTTTTGACGTTTTTTTCTAAGGCAATCTACGTTGTTGTTTTCAACCTCTTTGCTCGGGAAGTCTTTTTGCCATTAAACTGTCCCGTTGACCGCGCAGTTATCCATTGTGCGTTGTATGTGAACTACGGGGAGGGATTAAGAGTGTATCAGAGAGAAGTATCGGTTACCTATCTTTGTACACACGCTATCTAAAATGCCACACATCTACACTAATGAAAAATGTGCATATACGGTGTTTGTTTACGACTTCTGCGGCGATAGTGCTCCTACTGCTGTCAAAGAATTCCATCGGCGCTTGGTTTCATCATGGACGCTGCAGCCCAGCAACGAACGTGGAGGATGAGCACGGACAACAGCACAACATCCCAACACTGCACAAATGCACTGAAGCTGACGATGGCATATTCACACATTTATTTATTTATTTCTGCAGAGGGTGTAACGTGACGCGTACGATAATGCTTAGCGGTGAAATCGTTAAAATGCGTATTTTTTTACCGATACTTGTAAAATTCATGTTGTTGTGTGTACTAACTTTGTATACGTGTAAACCGGATAACATATTGAATAATAAAGAAGAAAAACAACGATGTACGTTAAATGTGTCTCGGAAACCTTCGGAATAAGGCATATGTCCATATCAAGTTCTTTGATTCAAATGATCGTTCCTTTCAGATTCGTGAGTACTGACCACTCCTACCATTCCTCCTGGGACACTTTGTTAATTAATCTTTTATATTGTATTCTGTGTACATTTGCTTTAGCTTAACGTGCTGGTAACTGGAGGGAGTCTCCATTTTCTCGTATTATTACTTTACTGTCTATGATTAGTAAAGCACTAAAATTAGTGTGTTTATCTAATTTGATTCCTGGATTTCCAATTGTACAATTTTAAGGGCATTGTTAAAATAAATGTTAAAAAATGTGGGTGAAAGGGAACACCGTTGCCTCATTCCATAATTGAGTTTTACATCATTTGTACTTGGCACCCTGGTACTAATTACTATTTTTGTTTCATAACATAATAAGTTTTTGATCGCGCTTACGAGGTGAAATGGCATTCATTACTGGCCATAATTTATTTCGAAGAGCTCGATCGAAAGTTTTTGCAAAATCTATAAAAGCGACGCGGGTGTGAAAATTATTCTTTTTTGTTTTTCTGCGAGTCGTCTTATTGTAAAAATATTGGCACTACACAAACGTCCTTCCCTAAAAACACTTTGATCTTCTTGGACAAGTGCATCATCTAGAACTGTTACTCCATTCATAATGAATGGAAGTAAAATCAACCGCAAGACAGTTGTAATTGGTGATTACTTTACTGTCACAACCAGATGCGCTGCATTAAAACAGCAGCCTCAGGTGAACTGTAAAAGAAGGAAAGGATGACATGTAACACATGTGGCCAAAATACTATGAGAATCTATAAGAATTTTTTAATTTTTTCTTTTACGACTTCCTTTCTCCAGGAGGGCTGCGAGAATCTGGGGCGTCTTGGTGCGCTAGTGTGATACACTTGTACATACGTTTTAATTTTGATTTTTTTCTGCCTGGATAAATGATTTATGTAGGAGCGACAGAAAATATTTTGTCTTTAAAAATCTCGAAACAATTTAAAATGTTTTTAAAATTTTTTTAATGTTTCTTATAGCATTTTGATCCTACGTATTACATGCGATTCTTTCCTTCTTATGTAGTTCACCTGAGGATGCTGTTTTAGAGCAACGAAGCCGTTTGTGACAAGAGAGAAATCACCAATTACAGGTGTCCTGAGTTTCATTTTACTTGCATTCATTATGAAGGTTAACGGTTGTGCTGGCCGCGTTACAAAGTATTATGTTATTCCATTTGGTATGTTCACATCTATCACTAAATTAATGTTTTTAGTTGTGCTTGCTCTGCTTGTGAATCACATCTGTATTACTAAACGCAAAAATATTTAGCGTGGTGCACCGCCCTAGTTGCTTTTTACCTATCAAAAGGTTTCCAGGGCCAACGAAAATTTAATTTTCAGTATTTTACATAGTGCTGACAGACTTTAAATTTAAAACTACCGCCGGCCGCTGGTGGCCGAGCGGTTCTGGCGCTACAGTCTGGAACCGCGCGACCGCTACGGTCGCAGGTTCGAATCCTGCCTCGGGCATGGATGTGTGTGTTGTCCTTAGGTTAGTTAGGTTTAAGTAGTTCTAAGTTCTAGGGGACTTATGACCTCAGCAGTTGAGTCCCATAGTGCTCAGAGCCATTTGAACCATTTAAAACTACCTGTCGTAATCTGTTCATTACGAGGTATAATCTTACGTTAAGGTTTTAACACAATAGGACAAATATTTCAATTTCAAACTATGTATACATCGTGAGGCATCATAACTCGTGGCGTGCCAATGATCCAGAAAATATTCATCCAATAATTGAGGAAGTGAGCACCTAACGACATCCAACAGATTTGAAAAAGAATTGCAAAACTTTTCGAAACTTATTCGCGCAGTCACACTTCACAAAATAATGAAAGGAAAAAAAATTATCACTTACTACATTTTCGCTGTTTCTGCAGTAAAACTTCACCGTCAGGCATGACGTTTCAATTTATTACTTCTTTACGACTAACTCTATTCGCAGCTCATTCTGCACACAGTACACAGATATACCACTGGTTGTACCTGGAAAATTATAACGCAGTCTACGAGGTATGATGTCACAAAGAGTGAGATGCGTGAAAAATTAGTGTTAATTAAAGCGGACGACAAAATACTCAGATTATACTCATCTCGTGTCTGATAGCGAGAGCACTTAGGGACTTTCAACAAATTTTAAATATAATTTCAAACAAGTTATAACCTTCTGATTAGTTAATGGTTGAATAATCCGAAACTATTAAAACCGACACAATAAGGGTATTATGTCCTTAGCAGCAGCATCAGATACTTAACTTTCGAAGATGTTTCACACATGGCAGTCGATTCTTTAAAGAATAGGCGGTGATATGGATTTGGGGGGGGGGGGGGGGCAGAGCTACTAGTATTGTACATTGTACGAACAGGTACGAAATAGACACATGTAATGCACAATATACCAGCTTATTTTACTTACGTCGAGAACGAAGCCGCGCGGTTTGAGGCACCATGTCACGGATTTCGCTGCCCCTCCCGCCGGAGATTCGAGTCCTCCCTCGGGCATGGATGAGTGTGTTTTTCGTAGCGTAAGTTAGTTAAAGTAGTGAGTAAGTCTAGGGGATGATCACCTCAGCAGTGTGGTCCCTTAGGAATTCACACACATTTGAACATTCGAGAACGAATTACTCATTTGCAAGATACTGCTTGGAGACAGTAAGCGGCGAAACAGCTAACCCCAAGTTGTTATAAGTTAAGACAGTCAATTGTTACAATTCCAGAGTCTAATATACTTCTTCATCAAGCTGGACGTTTCTGAAATTCCGTGAAAATAAGATCAAAACAAACTGCAAAACGATTTAGAAAAGATATCTGAATGGTGCGAAAAGTGGCAGTTGACCCTAAATAACGAAAAGTGTGAGGTCATCCACATGAGTGTTAAAGGGAACTCGTTAAACTTCGATTACACGATAAATCAGTCTAATCTAAAAGCCGTAAATTCAACTAAATACCTACGTATTACAATTACGAACTACTTAAATTGGAAGGAACACATAGAAAACTTTGTGGGGAAGGCTAACCAAAGACTGCGTTTTATTGACAGGACACTTTGAAAATGTAACAGGTCTACTAAGGAGAAGGCCTACACCACGCTTGTTCGTCCTCTTTTGGAATACTGCTGCACGTTGTGGGATCCTTACTAGATAGGACTGACGGAGTACATCGAAAAAGTTCAAAGAAAGGCAGCACGTATTGTATTATCGCGAAATATGGGAGACAGTGTCACAGAAATGATACAGGATTTGGGCTGGACATCATTAAAAGAAAGGCGTTTTTCGTTGCGACGGAATCTTCTCACCAAATTCCAATCACCAACTTTCTCCTCCGAATGCGAAAATATTTTGTTGAAACCGAGCTACATAGGGAGGAACGATCACCAAGATAAAAATAATGGAAATCAGAGCTCGTACGGAAAGATATAGGTGTTCATTCTTTCCGCGCGCTGTACGAGATTGGAATAATAGAGAATTGTGAAGGTGGTTCGATGAACCCTCTGCCAGGCACTTAAATGTGATTTGCAGAGTATCCATGCAGATGTAGATTTAGATGTATATTATTAACAACTGAGTCGCATAAATTTAAAATTAAACCAGACTAATAGACAACTAGATTTAAACATTTCTTTACTTCAGTTACCTCGAAAACGTAGAGTAAAAATTAATAAACTGCATTGTAATTCATATGCCGTGTTTTACGTCAGAAAATCCTCATGGTATAAGAGGAATTTCTCCGCCGTAACGCATGAATAATGATATGACTTTCTTAGAAAGTAGGCTCCTGCTTGAAATTCCAGCAATTCACTGCGGCACGGTGAGCTAACCATCTGCGCATCTGGCAGAATGGGGAAGTTGCGATGGAATAATGCAGCTGTTATTTTCTCTGTTGGAAGTGTAGACGCCACGGCGCAATTAACTGCTGTCACGGTAATACGCCTGTCTCGTAAAACTGGAATATGTGCCATATTTTTGTTTTCTTGTTTCTGCTCTCGTAGTTGGCAATCACGATGCATAAAAAGTAGCTTTAATGAAAACTCATCTGCAGTCTGCATTCGCCACGTTTCATCACTGTCGCTACTGTGGGTAATTAAGTTTCTCTTTAGTCGGAAATTATCCTGTAAACTGATAACATATCTTTCTTTAATGACGACTGCTTTCCAAGTCGACAGTTTCGCGAAGTACTTGTAAAAACGTATTTGTCTTCAGTTTGTCCTGCACAAGAGATTCAAATGTAAATGGAATAATTACCGCTGTTCATCAAGCAGCAGAATCCGGTTTTGTACACAACATTTCGAAGTTTACTGTTTAGCAGAGTTTGTGTTTTACCGCGTACTACGCGAAGACCTTCAGATATGCGTACGTTTCTTGAGGATGTTGCATAGAACACCGTAAAACAGAGACGCAGCAATTAAGTATTATAGGCCTAGACAGGCCATGTCAATAATAATAAAGTTTCTCCCTGTGTGGGGCTCACAGCAAGTGTAGGAGTGCGGGGGGTGGCCACCTAGTGACAAATGGGGGTTTGGGTCGGTGCGGGAAATGAGTAACGGAAGTGGTTAAGGCCACCGTTCACATAAAGGGAGAAATCCGGGCTCGAGTTCCGACCTGGTAAAAATTTTCGTACTTTATTAATAAATTCTGCAGGTGGAAACTAGTCATATTCGCAATTGCGAATAAATTTCTTCTATTTAGATGTTTATTACCAAATATTAGACTTTTTATGGACCTTCTACATGTCGGTGGTAACATGGGCAGCGTATCTTGGAGTTACCATTTTTAGGATTCCGTAACTCGATCGATAGAGACGGAACGCTTATAGGATCAATTTGTTGTCCTTCTGTCTGTCTGCCGACTGTTCAAAACTCTTTTTTGACGAACAGGGAGACGTAACAAGTAGAAATTTATGTCACATACTAAATTTTATGGTTGCTTGGGATATAAAAAAACGTTTGCTTCTAATTGAATAAAATCAAAAGAGACGGCCATTTATGTTACATACACTACTGGCCATTAAAATTGCTGCAAGAAGAAAAAATGCAGATGATAAACGGGTATTCATTGGACAAATATATTATACTAGAACAGACATTTTCACGCAATTTGGGTGCATAGATCCTGAGAAATCAGTACCCAGAACAACCACCTCTGGCCGTAATAACGGCCTTGATACGCCTGGGCATTGAATCAAACAGAGCTTGGATAGCGTGTACAGGTACAGCTGCCCATGCAGCTTCAACACGATACCACAGTTCATCAAGGGTAGTGACTGGCGTATTGTGACGAGCCAGCTGCTTGGTCACCATTGACCAGACGTTTCCAATTGGTGAGAGATCTGGAGAATGTGCTGGCCAGGGCAGCAGTCGAACAGTTTCTGTATCCAGAAAGACCCGTACAGGACCTGCAACATGCGGTCGTGCATTATCCTGCTGAAATGTAGGGTTTCGCAGGGATCGAATGAAGGGTAGAGCCACGGGTCGTAACACATCTGAAATGTAACGTCCACTGTTCAAAGCGCCGTCAACGCGAACAAGAGGTGACCAAGATGTGTAACCAATGGCACCCCATACCATCACGCCGGGTGATAAGCCAGTATGACGATGACGAATACACGCTTCCAATGTGAGTTCACCGCGATGTCGCCAAACACGGATGCGACCATCATGACGCTGTAAATCGAAACTGGATTCATCCGAAATAATGACGTTTAGATATTCGTGCACCCAGGTTCGTCGTTGAGTACACCATCGCAGACGCTCCTGTCTGTGATGCAGCGTCAAGGGTAACCGTAGCCATGGTCTCCAAGCTGGTCGATGCTGCTGCAAACGTCGTCGAACTGTTCGTGCAGATGGTTGTTGTCTTGCAAACGTCCCCATCTGTTGACTCAAGGATCGAGACGTGGCTGCACAATCCGTTACAGCCATGCGGATAAGATGCCTGTCATATCGACTGCTAGTGATACGAGACCGTTGGGATCCAGCATGGCGTTCCGTATTACCCTCCTGAACCAACCGATTCCATATTCTGCTAATAGTCATTGGATCTCGACCAACGCGAGCAGCAATGTCGCGATACGATAAACCGCAATCGATATAGCGTACAATCCGACCTTTATCAAAGTCGGAAACGTGATGGTACGCATTTCTCCTCCTTACACGAGTCATCACAACAACGTTTCACCAGGCAACGCCGGTCAACTGCTGTTTGTGTATGAGAAATCGGTTGGATCAAAAGGCTCTGGGTCTCAACTTTTGAGGTCATCAGTCCCCTAGAACTTAGAACTACGTAAACCTAACTAACCTAAGGACATCACACACATCCATGCCCGAGGCAGGATTCGAACCTGCGACCGTAGCGGTCGCGCGATTCCAGTATTGTAGCGCCAAGAACCGCTCGGCCACATTCAGCAGGCGAAATCGGTTCGAAACTTTCCTCACGTCAGCACGTTGTAGGTGTCGCCACCGGCCGCAACCTTGTGTGTATACTCTGAATAACTAATCATTTTCATATCACAGCATCTTTTTCCTGTCGGTTAAATTTCGCGTCTGTAGCACGTCATCTTCGTGGTGTAGCAATTTTAATGGCCAGTCGTGTATTTTGACACTCGCAAACTGCAGATTTCCCGTTGTCATAAAATCATTCAATCTGGCTAGAAGCAAGGTTTCACTGTTTCAAGTAAGGAAAAAATTCAAAAATCGATTATTTGAAATTATACCCCACGAGAAACATTTTGTGATCTGCTATCAGACTAGCTGTCTGTCCGTCCGTCTGTCAGAACACCTTTTTTTCAGTATAAGGTAGACGTACCAAGTTGAAGTGAACATACTGAGGTGTATGGTCCCTTGGAGGTACAATAAACGTTACCATCTAAGCCAATGCAGTCAAAAGATACGGCCATATATCAGAACATGAAGGGGACTTTCCGTTGACCTAGAATCGAGAAATTTGTCAAGAAGCAAGGTTTCACAGCGAAACCAAAGCAAAAAATCAAAAAATGATTAATTTGTAATTATATCAAACGAAAGTTTTTTTGTCGTTTCTTGTCGTCTGTCTGTCTCGCCGCCTATTAAGACACCTTCTTCTCAGAAACGGGTGCACGTGTCACTCTGAAATTTATGTCACATACTCCGATCTAAGGTCCTTTGGTGGTGTAAAGATTTTAAGCTTTTAAGTCAATGAAATCAAAAAATGCGGCCATATATGTAACGTGTATGGACACTCGCAAACTTACTCATGAAAACCTGTAGGCTACTTCCCTTTGGCGTAGAATCATGCAATTTGCAAGAATTAAGGTTTCACAGCGCAAGTAACGGGAAGAATAATAAAGTTGTTAATTTATAATTACAGCAGACAAAGAAGTTTCCATTTGTCATTTCTTACCCGACTTTAAATTTTAATTTAAAACGTTCTCGAAAGTCTTCGAATCCCTGGGACGTATATCTTGCAAGTATGTGTATACAACAGGCAAAAATCGTTGGGATCCTCGATTTCTGGAGTGGATGAACTGTCTGTACACA
Source organism: Schistocerca nitens (assembly GCF_023898315.1). Lineage (NCBI taxonomy): Eukaryota > Metazoa > Arthropoda > Insecta > Orthoptera > Acrididae > Schistocerca > Schistocerca nitens. The sequence continues at coordinate 582,883,269 of NC_064620.1, read as the reverse complement.
CACTTAGGTTCGTACAGAACCATCAGAGGGCGACTCCCACTCGCAAACGTCCCATTTTACTTTATATCGCAGTTATGTCCATCCTCAAAATGGCTTAACTTCTTTCTCTCATCTTCGATCATTTTTTTATTTCCTCTCCTCTCCTCTCCTCTCCTCTCCTCTCCTCTCCTCTCCTCTCCTCTCCTCTCCTCTCCTCTCCTCTCCTCTCCTCTCCTCTCCTCTCCTCTCCTCTCCTCTCCTCTCCTCTCCTCTCCTCTCCTCTCCTCTCCTCTCCTCTCCTCTCCTCTCCTCTCCTCTCCTCTCCTCTCCTCTCCTCTCCTCTCCTCGCAAAAGGCTGTACACATTACTGCCTGTGAGGTAATTTCTTGTATGGCCTGTTAATAATGTCATATTGAAGCAAGTTTCCTGTTCTATGAAGCAGAAGTAAACACCAGTGATGGATGAAATGCACGGCGACCTTACAACATTTTTAACAACAGTTCGTCTTTCTTGACCCTTCACTCGTTTCTTGCAGACGACATGGATTACATGTCTATACTCGTACTTTACCTTCACCCATTTCAGTTTGTCAATATTTTATACTGATTTACACTGTTGAAGGCTTTTTCTAGGCTTCCATATGCTTTGAAACTGTCCTGATTTCTCTTAATCTTATATTCATTACCAAGTGCAGAGTCAGAACTGTATACCTAATATCTCTCCTCCTAATTTTTTATTTTTAGTCTTCTATAATTTGGTTAGCAGTTCACAAGAATGATACGTCTAACCTATATTTCAGAAGTTTACCACTCTGCGCATTCCTCAGTTACGTTATAACGCTTTTTTGGGAGTCTGACTGTGACTCCTCCATTTTATAGACAAAACCAAGTTCTTTTACTTCCAACAGATTTCATTACTTGTGAAGGTTCGCTATCAACCTGTATTATGAAGCTTGGATTCAGGTCATTCGGTAATCTATTAGATTCTGGCCACATTGTCGTAACACCTATTGTTGCGCTTCAAATTCCATCTCCCACTTTTCACGCTTTAAGACGGTTATTCTCGTCGTAGAGGTGCCCAACATGCTGTTAAAATACATTTGCTCTGTTTTTATGCACTTTACACTAGTTATGTATCTCATTTTGTAATTGAATAGGACTTTTTTTCCGCTCAGCGTCCATTACAGCAAGGTTTATGTGGGCTGGTGTGAGGTGACTAAACCAACGATGTCATTCTATATTACTATAAGGCACTCCGTTAGTCGGGTCCATCCGACCGCCGTGTCATCCTCAGTTCAGGATGCGGATAGAATCAACGTGTGGTCAGCACACCGCTCTCCTGGTCGTTATGATGGTTTTCTTTGACTGGAGCCGCTACTATTCGGTCGAGTAGCTCCTCAATTGGCATCACGAGGCTGAGTGAACCCCGAAAAATGGCAACAGTGCATGGCGGCCTGGATGGTCACCCATCCAAGTGCCGGCCACTCCCGACAGCGCTTAACTTCGGAGATCTCATGGAAACTGGTGTATCCACTGCGGCAAGGCTGTTGTCCATATTACTATAAGGGGTAGTCATAAAATAGTTACTCGTTGAAATTCTAGACACTGGACACTGCAAGTCTTTTGTGAAGTGCACTACTTTGCATTTCTGAACATGCAAAGCAAGATTTTTATCTTTTCACAATTTTGATTTTATACCAAGCTGTCACTAACACACTACCTGGCTGAAACTATCCTGACACCTATTAGTGGACGTTAATACTGGGTGTGTCTACCAGTCACCTTTATGATGGCTTGAACTCGGCTGGGGAGACTTTCAGTCTGTGGAGGAATGGCAACCCAATCTTCATCAAGAGTCGAAACCAGGTAAGGTAGTTATGTTGGGTGCTGGGAAGAAAGTCGAAATTCTAACTGATCCCAAAGGTATTCCAATGGTCTTGGGTAGGAACTCCAGGCAGACCAGCTCATTTGAGGAACGTTACTGTTCACAAACCATTGCTTCAGACACGCTGCTTACTGTACGCAGCACATGACGCTGGAAAATGTGTTTATATCTTTCAACACACAGTGTATAGGGGGAACACACTCTACCCACGAAAAACGCACTTATATAGTAACACTAGCTCCTCTGTACTTCGATATTGAACCTACAAATGATGGCAGGTAACGTTCTCCAGGCATTCGCCTAACGCAGACGCTTCCACTGGATCCCCACAGTGTGTAGCGCCATCCACCTCAGTCGCTTCCAGTCTTCCACTCTCCAGTGGCTTCACTCTTCACATCTTATCAAGCGTTGCTTTACACTGAATCACCGAAATGGGTGGCTCACCAAGACCTGGTAGAATGTCGTACCCCACTCTTTTTAACTCGCTATGTACAGTCATTTTGGCAGCCGAATTTCAGGTAGTAATTTGGAACTGATTCAGGATTCATTCCTCTGGCTTCCCGCTTTCAACCAGCTACCACAATTCTCGACTGTACCTGTCTGTCAGTGCATGAGTCCTGTTTTTTCTTGTCTTAGCTGGAGTTATTCCTTCTCATATTCGCTTCACCGTCACATTACCAACAGCTGACATCAGTTTAAGATGGGCTGAAACGCCTCTGACTAATCCATGTTTGAAGTCGTATATCAAGGATGAGGCTTCTTAAGGATGTTCCATCCTCAGGTATCTCAAAATTGTTCCTTTCACCATTTCTGTGGCCATCCCGTTCTAATATTCACAGCTGGTTTAAGATTACTCATCAGTTTAATATACACTGTCAGCTCTTGTTTCAAACTGTTTTAACAGTGTTATCTGATGTGTCATTTCCATCCAGTACATTTCATACATCTAACCTGCGTTTTATGTCATCATTTCAGCAACTATCGTCTCTAACCTGAACTCGAGTGCAAGAATGCATGTACCATTTATTAACATTAAACTCTGTGCAGTTCTAAAGCATTAACTGGACACTGACCAGCGCAGCGCCGTGAAACGGCAACGAGGAGGCGCTGACACGCACGCTAATGGAAAAAGCGGGCAGCGCCACACCTAGAGGAAGACAGAGTTCAGTGTCCCCTGTCAACGTCGAGTTAACCAGCCGCCAATCGCTGGTTGGCCCAGTCCGGTCATAGTTCTCAAGAGCATCAGTACTGAGTAATACAATGAAGCTCCAAAGAAACTGGTAATGCATGCGTATTCATATGCAGACATTTGTAAACAGACAGAATACGGCGCTGCGGTCGGCAACGCCTATATAAGACAACAAGAGTGTGGCGCAATTGTTAAATCGGCTACTTCTGCTATAATAGCAAGTTATAAAGATTTATGTGAGTTTGAACGTGGTTTATAGTTGACGTACGAGCGATGGGACATAGCATCTCCAAGCTAGCGATGAAGTGGGGATTTTCCCGTACGACCATTCCACGATTGTACTGTGAATATAAGGAATCCGGTAAAATATCAGATCTCTGACATCACTGCAGCCGGGAAAACATCCTACAAGAGTGGGACCAACGACGACTGAAGAGAATCATTCAACATGACAGAAGTACAATCTTTCCACAAATTGGTGCATATATCAGTGCTGGTGCTGGGCCATCAACAAGTGTCAGTGTGCGAACCATTCAACGACACATCATCGATACAAGCTTCTGGAGCCGAAGGCCACTCGTGTATCGTCGATGACTGCACAACACAAAACTTTATACCTCACCTGGGCCCGTCAACACCAACATTGGACTGTCGATGACTGGAAACGTGTTGTCTCGTCGGACGAGTCTTGTTCAAATTGTATTGAGCGGATGGACGTGTACGGGTATGGAGACAACCTCATGAGTCCATGGACCCTGCATGTCAGCAGGGGACTGTTCAAACTTGTGGGCGCTCTGTAATGGTGTGGAGCGTCTGCAGTCTAGGTGATATCGGAAGCCTGATACGTCTAGATACGACTCCGACAGGTGACACGTAGGTAAGCATCCTTTCTGGTCACCTGCATCCATTCATGTCCACTGTGGATTCCGATTGACTTGGGTAATTCCTGCAGGAAAATGCGACACTGCACACGTCCAGAATTGCGACAGAATGGCTCCAGGAATACCCTTCTGAGTTAAAAACTTCCGCTGGCCATCAAACTCACCATACATGAATGTTACTGAGCATGGGATGAGAAGTTCCGCCTTATGCAAGACACCTTTTTTCTCTTGTTTGACATGTTGTTTACAGTTATTTTTACATAGTTAGGTACAATTTTATATGCCAAACATAGTTCATTGAACTTAATGTTGAGTATGGTTTTATGAAGTCTGATGGTTGTGTTCTGATATTTGTTGAAGAGCTGCGATGGGAATACCTGGCTTGGTGTAGAAATAATCATCTTGTGGTGCAGTTCTTCTTGTTGTCTCCGTGCTTGCTAAGAAAATGGGATGAGAAGTTCCGCCTTATGCAAGACACCTTTTTTCTCTTGTTTGACATGTTGTTTACAGTTATTTTTACATAGTTAGGTACAATTTTATATGCCAAACATAGTTCATTGAACTTAATGTTGAGTATGGTTTTATGAAGTCTGATGGTTGTGTTCTGATATTTGTTGAAGAGCTGCGATGGGAATACCTGGCTTGGTGTAGAAATAATCATCTTGTGGTGCAGTTCTTCTTGTTGTCTCCGTGCTTGCTAAGAAAATGGGATGAGAAGTTCCGCCTTATGCAAGACACCTTTTTTTTTTCTCTTGTTTGACATGTTGTTTACAGTTATTTTTACATAGTTAGGTACAATTTTATATGTTTGGCATATAAAATTGTACCTAACTATGTAAAAATAACTGTAAACAACATGTCAAACAAGAGAAAAAAGGTGTCTTGCATAAGGCGGAACTTCTCATCCCATTTTCTTAGCAAGCACGGAGACAACAAGAAGAACTGCACCACAAGATGATTGTTACTGAGCATATCTCGGTTGCCTTGCAACGTGTTGTTCAGAAGAGATCTCCACCTGCTCGTGCTCTTACAAATTTATGGACAGCCCTGCAGGATTCCTGGTGTCAGGTCCCTCCCGCACTACTTCAGATATTAGTCTATGCCACGTCGTGTTGCGACACTTCTGCATGCTAACGGGGGCTCTACACGATATTAGGAAAGTGTACCAGTTTCTTTGGATCTTCAGTGTAGGAAGACGTTACTGAACCTGTGTTCTTCGAGTAGTAATAGTAACTAAAGTAGTTAAGTTTTAAGGTTTTGAGGTCAGTACAACTATTGTGTAAGCTGTAAACATTTTTGGTTTAATGATGTAATATTATCACAGAAATACATGCATTTACACAGTTTACAATGTGACAATGTTACGACAGTTGTCAAACGAACGCATCTCGTCCTCAGAAAGTAAAATAATCCTAAACACAACACTGGTAAATTTTAGCTAGAAGTTTCTTTACAAAATTATTCTTACAACTGCTTCATGATGTTGGCCAGTACTACGATAAATCATCCGACTCCGGTTCAAAGTTCGGTACTATTTAGGATGACAATTAAGTCTATGGAGGATAGTGAGTTTTGTGACAAGTTGAGCAAAAGATTACCCAAGGTCGCTCGAGTTTACAGTGGACGCAAGATGGTGAACCAACAAGTTTACACCTCTGCTCGCGGTATTTACCTTAGCTGTGATGAGCTGTTGTCTGCATGGCTGCTCTCGCCCACTGAAATTCTTGTAAAAACTAATTAAACCTTTGCTGATTTTTTCAGCAGAAACTCTCCCTATGTTTCTCGTCATGCGAGAAAACATGTACTCGTCCCTAGTCTTGGAATATGGCTACATGAACGCGCATGGCTCGGGCAGCGTGTATGTGAAAATTCCGTCTCAGTCCTCACAATGACAATTAATCAACTGGCTGATTCGTTTCTCCACAGATGGAGCTCAGCAACGCCACAGCTAATATCTAGCTGAATGTCAGCAGCAGTGAATGCAGTGTTTACACAAATTCCTCCTCTGCATCGTACAGAGTGTTATGCACCCCATTCTGCACTTAATGTCAGTTCAGAGAAAAGTCCTCGAAAATTTCGCTCTCGTCTTTCTCGTAGCTGAACTGTCTCCCCACCTGGCTTCTTTCACTGTCCACGACACTGCCTTTTTCGACCAATAGCAGCGTTCCTCTTATTTTGCGGAAACTCTCTCTGCCAATAGCAAGGGCCCCACCATTGAACTGCATCGAAATGTCGGCACTTTACTCCTTCCTAGTTCGTTTCCGCCAATCGAACGTTTTGTGCCCGTTCCAGACGCCTAAAAGTTACATATGTACATCACATGTGTACCACTCGCTGTTCATGTGATCACCTGCATCACTGGTCTTGTTCGTATCCATTTGGAATTCCGAAATGCAATTTTCTAAAACTTCTTTCTGTCCTACTTCTAGTGGCCCATTACTTGCTCTCCAGTGTGCGTCACCTGTTCGGTCGCTGGCTACCACGTCCTGAGACGCCCCCTAAGAGCTTTTCGTGGTGCCTCCCGTGGTGCGGCCTCTGCTTCTGCCCGTGCTTGCTTCCACACAAAACGTTTCCTCTCGCTGCATGTTTCACCTTCTGCTCACTGACATGCATTATATACAGGGTGTTTCAAAAATGACCGGTATATTTGAAACGGCAATAAAAACTAAACGAGCAGCGATAGAAATACACCGTTTGTTGCAATATGCTTGGGACAACAGTACATTTTCAGGCGGACAAACTTTCGAAATTACAGCAGTTACAATTTTCAACAACAGATGGCGCTGCAAGTGGTGTGAAAGATATAGAAGACAACGTAGTCTGTGGGTGCGCCATTCTGTACGTCGTCTTTCTGCTGTAAGCGTGTGCTGTTCACAACGTGCAAGTGTGCTGTGGACAACATGGTTTATTCCTTAGAACAGAGGATTTTTCTGGTGTTGGAATTCCACCGCCTAGAACACAGTGTTGTTGCAACAAGACGAAGTTTTCAACGGAGGTTTAATGTAACCAAAGGACCGAAAAGCGATACACTAAAAGATCTGTTTGAAAAATTTCAACGGACTGGGAACGTGACGGATGAACGTGCTGGAAAGGTAGGGCGACCGCATACGGCAACCACAGAGGGCAACGCGCAGCTAGTGCAGCAGGTGATCCAACAGCGGCCTCGGGTTTCCGTTCGCCGTGTTGCAGCTGCGGTCCAAATGACGCCAACGTCCACGTATCGTCTCATGTGCCAGCGTTTACACCTCTATCCATACAAAATTCAAACGTGGCAACCCCTCAGCGCCGCTACCATTGCTGCACGAGAGACATTCGCTAACAATATAGTGCACAGGATTGATGACGGCGATATGCATGTGGGCAGCATTTGGTTTACTGACGAAGCTTATTTTTACCTGGACGGCTTCATCAATAAACAGAACTGGCGCATATGGGGAACCGAAAAGCCCCATGTTGCAGTCCCATCGTCCCTGCATCCTCAAAAAGTACTGGTCTGGGCCGCCATTTCTTCCAAAGGAATCATTGGCCCATTTTTCAGATCCGAAACGATTACTGCATCACGCTATCTGGACATTCTTCGTGAATTTGTGGCGGTACAAACTGCCTTAGACGACACTGCGAACACCTCGTGGTTTATGCAAGATGGTGCCCGGCCACATCGCACGGCCGACGTCTTTAATTTCCTGAATGAATATTTCGATGATCGTGTGATTGCTTTGGGCTATCCGAAACATACAGGAGGCGGCGTGGATTGGCCTCCCTATTCGCCAGACATGAACCCCTGTGAATTCTTTCTGTGGGGCACTTGAAAGACCAGGTGTACCGCCAGAATCCAGAAACAATTGAACAGCTGAAGCAGTACATCTCATCTGCATGTGAAGCCATTCCGCCAGACACGTTGTCAAAGGTTTCGGGTAATTTCATTCAGAGACTACGCCATATTATTGCTACGCATGGTGGATATGTGGAAAATATCGTACTATAGAGTTTCCCAGACCGCAGCGCCATCTGTTGTTGACAATTGTAACTACTGTAATTTCGAAAGTTTGTCTGCCTGAAAATGTACTGTTGTCCCAAACATATTGCAACAAACGGTGTATTTCTATCGCTGCTCGTTTAGTTTTTATTACCGTTTCAAATATACCGGTCATTTTTGAAACACCCTGTAGGAGTGGTGTGTTAATACTGTCGATTGAGTGTCATCCCTTTTGCATTACATACTTGTATGCAATTCTGCTCATTACCACCGAAGTGAGTTAGGTGCCATATTCACCTTCCCATTACGATATATAAAACTCTTATTTAAGGTGCGCAACTGACGTTCATTTATTCTGCCACCTTACAAACTTTATTTTCTTTTCAGAAATAAAGAGTTCAATTAATTTTCAAGTGATTTGTACAGATGGTTTTGGATGCCTGCCACTAGCCGTCGCAAGTTCTCCCTTTCCTAGTTTGTGTCCGTGCTGACTCCCACAGTAGCCGACACAACATCTGGCGCCGACGATTCCAGAACCAACGCTGGCTTCGCTCTACGTCGCATTACTAGCACTTCTCTTTTTTCTTTCAGAGACGCATTGCTACTAATTGAGTATACTTATAATCTGTTGTGGCATTCCACTCATTAAAATGACCTCTAACCCGCCTTCTACACCACCTTCGCCCGTGCATCTGGACCGAGCGAGGTGGCGCAGTGGTTAGCACACTGGACTCGCATTCGGAAGGACGACGGTTCAATCCCGCGTCCGGCCATCCAGATTTAGGTTTTCCATGATTTCCCTAAATCGCTATAGGCAAATGCGGGAATGGTTCCTTTGAAAGGGCACGGCCGACTTCCTTCCCCGTTCTTCCCTAATCCGATGAGAGCGATGACATCGCTGTTTGGTCTCTTCCCCCAAACAACCCAACCCAACCCAACTATGCCTCTGGCTGCTGCTGCCTTTGATCTAATGCAGTTTATTCACTTTCAGATACAAGAAATGACGAAGTTGATGACGGCAGTCCACCAGCTGCTGGCCCGCTGCTGCATCAATTCCGCCAAAGCAGCCAGCCACACCCATGGCACCGCCTTCGTGTGTTCCACCGTTCCCAGCATTCAGTGACCAACAAGAGGAATGGAACGAGTACTACGCTCAGTTCGACGCTCACTGTGCTACACAACAAGTGCAAGGTACTGTGAAACTTTCTTATTTCCTGTCAACGGGCGGCACACGAGTTTACCGCCTTTCACGGAAGTTATTCCCGATTAGTAGACCGGAGTTCATAGTTTTTGAAGATTTAGTTCCTGCTCACACTAAGTATTACGAGAATCAGGTGCAGATTGCTACGGCTCGTTACAAGTACCGGGTGGTCAAAAAGTCAGTATAAATTTGAAAACTTAATAAACCACGGAATAATGTAGATAGGAGGTAAAAATTGACACACCTGCTTGGAATGACATGGGGGTTTATTAGAACAAAAAAAAGTTCACAAAATGTCCGACAGATGGCACTGCACAGCAAAACGTCAGTGACTGCGCATGACAATCGTGTATAAAAGGAGCTGTAATGAGAGAGAGAATCAGATGCGCCAGCAGTCGCAGCATGTTGACGTTACGTGATAAGGCGCTTTTAGTGAAGCTGTATTATCAGTATGGGGAATGTGCTGGCTCAGCGTTACGATCCTATCGCCATAGGAAGGGGATTTGAACGAGTAAAGGTCCGTTGACAAATGCAGCTTTGGCGAAAATGATTTCAAAGTTCGAAGCCACGGGTTGTTTAGACGATAGACCCCGTAGTGGCCGACCGAGCACAAGGCGTAATGCTGCTGAGACAGTTCAGGAAGAAATGGAGACTGTAGCGGGTTCGTCTGTGCACGGGGAAGTCAGCGCTCGTGCAGTCGCTCGTCGCACCGGCATTCCATACACTACTGTTTGGTTGGCATTTGGGCGTACCCTCCGATGCTATCCGTACAAAATCCATCGGCATCATGAACTGTTACCTGGCGATTTAGTGAAGCGGAGGGCATTTGCGGTGTGAGCGTTTCAAAAGATGGCGGAAAATGAGGATTGGTTGAGCAACGTGTTGTGGACCGACGAAGCTCATTTCACGCTCCGAGGGTCTATAACGCCCACATGTACAGAATTAGGGCTACCGAAAATCCTAGAACTGTCGTGGAAACTCCATTGCACGACGAGAAAGTCACGGTATGGGCTGGATTTACCATATCGGGCCTTTTTTCTTCGAGGAAATGCGTGACTCTGGTTTTGTAACAGCTACCATGACGGGTGAACGGTACGCCGATATTTTACAGAATCGCATCATCCCCAGCCTGGCTGATAAACACCTGCTGGAAAGTACGATTTTTATGCAGGATGGCGCTACACCCCATATTGCTTGACGCGTGAATGATCTCTTGCGCGCGTCGGTTGGTGATCATCGTGTTCTCAGCCGCCACTTTCGTCATGCTTGGCCTCTTTGGTCCCCAGACCTCAGTCCGTGCGATTATTGGCTTTGGGGTTACCTGAAGTGGCAAGTGTATCGTGATCGACCGACATCTCTAGGGATGCTGAAAGACAACATCCGACGCCAATGCCTCACCATAACTCCGGACATGCTTTACCGTGCTGCTCACAACATTATTCCTCGACTACAGCTGTTGTTGACGAATGATGGTGAACATATTGAGCATTTCCTGTAAAGAACATCGTCTTTTCTTTGTCTTACTTTGTTATGCTAATTCTTGCTATTCTGATCAGATGAAGCGCCACCTGTCGGACATTTTTTTAACTTTTGTATTTTTTAGGTTCTATTAAAACCCCATGTCATTCCAAGCATGTGTGCTAATTTGTACCTCTCTATCTACATTATTCCGTGATTTATTCAGTTTTCAAATTTATACTGACTTTTTGATCACCCCGTACATTCGATTGCGGAAAAAACCAGAAGTACCTTCAGCTGGTCACTCAACTCCAGGGTTTGACATGACAGTGTCGTTTTCAATGCAGCTGTGAATAATACTGTAGGGACGCAATGATTCGCGATGACATTACGTACAGTGTACCAGACAGTAGGATCAGTGAACAAATCCTCATACATTCTGATCCTGCATTAACGTAAGCGCTACACATCACTGAACATTAGCACTCGTGTGATAGTGCCGTACAGTACTTTACGCTAGCTCCCATTTGCAGTGTAAAGCAAAGTGAAAAACAGGTACTGCTGTGCGACCGACCGTCGCCCACGAACTGGCCGCCATGCCGTGTCCAGAGTAAACAAGTGTCGGTGCTTGTGTCTGCTGCGAAATCATGTCCTCGCTGCTTTTCCACCCATAAAAGACAACATTGCCTTCTGTGCAATGTGACTTGCTTTGCCTGTAGGAAGCCGGGCCACGTGCAGTCTGTGTGTTTGCAACAGAAAAAGAACTCTACCCACGGTCGCTCTCGTAAGCGGCTACTCACTCAGTGCATGTAGTTTTTCCTAAACCGGTTACCGGTACTAGTAATGACTAAATTCAGAATGTGCCTTCAACCCGCCCAATTTCTGTGTAGCAACAGTCAAACAATCTGATTGTGAACTTAACAATTGCCAGACGCTATGTGCAACTTCATTACACACTGGCGCTTCCGTTACATTGCTTCATCATTGCTTACTCGTGCCACTTATGAACGGTCGGGATCGCCACGGTTGACAAAATCTTGCACGCAACTTCCTGCGTATAGCGGTCAGGACATTCCAGAGCTTGGTGCGTGTAGTTTGATTCCTACATTTCAGTCACACACCAGAAGAGTGACATTTACAATTCTGCGTTCGCGAGGTGGTGAAATCATTTTTGGGTTAGATTCTTTTGATTTGTTTGGTCTTCATATTCAGGATAATGTACTTTCTGTTTTCGCTTTCAACTCAAAAACCGTGTTACTCATTTGATTGCGGAGTTTCCTGATTTATTTTCTGAAGAACTTGGCAGAACAAATAATTTTGTGGCTCACGTTTACAATGAAGGACAATGCACAACCTTGAGAGGCACCCACTTTGCCTTTCTCATACTGTGGCATCAAGCAGTCAGGCCTGCAAGATGAGTGGATTGCCAAGCGAGTGGATTCTTCCTTAATTTATCGAGTAACATGAATTCTCGTATCTTACTATTTAGTTACAAATTACTCTCCTGTATGAATAATACGCAACGGAAACACGCATCTGACTATCAGTGATTTATAGAACTCTGACTGTACACTACGCACTGGCAATACCACATTTACTTTTTGTCTTTGATTTAACGGCTTTTATATAAATTCGGGACATTATGACAACATACAATTTAATGAAAAAGGCCACCAATCTCTTTCTTTTCACTAGCTGATTTATTCCTAAACACACAAATTCTACAACCTACAACAATATCACATGAGAAATTTCGCCCAGTGGGCATGGCTTTACATTAGTGAATCTCTATACTATGGTCTCGTAATCTATTTACCGCAACAGTGCACTTTCTGGATAGGATGGTGGATCTTTTATCATATCTCACGCTTCGACTCTCACAATCATCCTCACGAAACTTTCCTCCAGATCGAGCGATACAGAAGGAACAAGCATAACCCACAAATCTTTCGAAACTACCTTGCTACTGCCCCATGCAAACCACACATACCCAAATTACATGACATACACCACACCATAATATGAAATACTACACAAAGAATGGTTACAACATTATCACTTTCAGCTTTCCCACTTCAGTTAATATTGATCCCAGTTTCACACGACACTGCCCCACTTTGTAATTCTACTTTCCTACTGTGAACTCTGGAGATAAACGCACGTCTTCCTGTGCAATGCAAGCCAAGTGGCGTTGCTGGATAGACGGCCGACTCACCTTGATTCTCTCTCAGAGTTTAAATCTAGCGTCACACGGAATGATATTTCTTAAATATTTCAACTTATGATACACACGCTATTTCTTAAATATTTCAGCTTATTGTACACACGCTAGTAATTCAGCTTAACTTAAGCACACGGAAGTATCTCAACTTATAACTACACGTGGTTTCAAATGGCTCTGAGCACTATGGGACTCAACTGCTGTGGTCATAAGTCCCCTAGAACTTAGAACTACTTAAACCTAACTAACCTAAGGACAGCACACAACACCCAGCCATCACGAGGCAGAGAAAATCCCTGACCCCGCCGGGAATCGAACCCGGGAACCCGGGCGTGGGAAGCGAGAACGCTACCGCACGACCACGAGATGCGGGCCACGTGGTTTCATTGTGACCGGTGGTTTACTACAATCCCCTTAAAATTACCTGCCTGTCATTTAATTCTCCCCACAAAAGTTCCTGAGAAAGAGAAATTATTAATTCAAACTACTCTTAAACATTCCACATGCATACCATGCCTCCACTCTTTCATTACGGAGCACAACAAAAAACAGGTCTTTACAGCAGAAGGTCCAGCGGCAGAGTGCTGAAACATGGCCGTATTCCGGTTCTCTCGCACCTCTGTCGAAGTGGGAGAAGCACCTTGCTACCTTATTGGTCAGCCACATTTCAGGCGCTCAAAGCTCTGGTAAAATTTTCATCTCTTTGGTCTCACCAAAGGTAGCCAAAGGATCGACTCAAAGATGATCATATATTCCCATTCACTATCTGTGGTTAGCAGACGACCATACATTCATTCATTTCACAGATCTCACCAAACTGGATGTAGGGATTTATTTTGAGGGAGTGCACATGTGATCAATTAAATAAATAAATTGTCATTCTTTCCCACACTGGTATCCGGCTTCGCTGTATTAATTGAAATTGAGTTACTTTACAAAAAAAAATGTGTTGTTCTGACAAAAATAATGAAGTATTTCGTACCTATTTTCAATGTTGGGCGGTACTGTACCCTTTCAAGCTAAGCTTTACGGGTGCGTCCCGTCCCTCATGCACTCTGAAACAAATTGTAAGTGAACTTAAAGAATGGCAAGACAATAGTCGATGGGCTTCTCCCTTAGGCATCTTACCAAAGCCTTCTGGATGACTTCGTCTTTGTGTTGACTTTAAATCCACTGTGAGTTCACAAACAAGGAAATGAAATGATCGTGTCGCATTGATGGTTGGCAGGCCCCATCTGGGGAAGTTCGGCCGTCGGGTTGCTAGCCTTATTTCAGGTGAGCCACCATGAGAAACATGCGTGTCAATGATAATGAGGTGATGATGAGTACAACACAACACCCAGTCCACGAGCGGAGAAAAATCCCCAACCAGGCCGGGAACCGAACCCATGCCCACTGCATGGTAGACGAACACGTCACCACTCAGCTAAGCAAACGAACTCCAGAAACACTAATTGATACTTACCTGTTGCCTCGTCCTAGGGAATTAATGGACAGGCTTGGTGCCACCCTCTATTTTTCACAGTTTGACTTACGTGATCCGTATTTCCAAATTCTGCGAGATGTGGAGTCTAAGAAAGTTTTTGTAGTAAACAAACATTGAGGGTTGTCCAAATTTTTGCGCTTACCCTTTGGCAGCGTTTCCGCGCCAACCACATTCCAACGCTGATTACAACAGCTTACTGCAAAAGTTCCCTTCTGTTCAAATTACCTTGGACGATATTGTGGTGTCAGAACGTACACTGGAGGAACATATCAGTAATCTTCGTACGCTTTTTCAAGTGCTTTCAGCTGCATGTTTGAAGTGTCGCCTGGACAAATGTGCCTATTTTTCAGTCTGAAACAGTGGTAGCAGTTGGGATTTCGATTAACAGGGGCGGCACGCCTGGCTAAACAATGTCATGCAACATTTGGTCTCTTCAGAACGTTTCTTGAACGAGGAAAATGTAGCATTTGGTTTCTTAGCAAGTGACATGATTTAAACCCCCATCTAACACAATCAAAATATAAAAATTAACGGACAAATATAAAGTTTTTAATATTTTCTGCGGCAAGACAGTAATCAATGGAATAAAATTAAAACGTCGTTCTTACCTTAATAAATAGGTTTTTAGACAAAGTCTATTCTCCTCTCTTTCTCTTCAGAAAGGTGGTCAATTACAAGCTCATTAAAGTTAAGCACATTAAAAAGGATTTTTCTGTAGAACACATAGTAAACGCCCTCAGTTTCTCTTCTTTCATTGTATTTTTGGTGAAAATCGTTGTTCTTTCAGTATGGAGAAACATCTCTCACTTTCCACTGTTGTGATTGATATTGTACGAATGATTCCTAATAGTTTCACTGATTCCAGAAAAAGAGCTTTTAAATTGTTCTCGTAGATACAATTCAAATGTGTTAAAGCTCCATCTGCAGTTTGCAAATAATTTCTACTGTATATGACTGTCAGTTCCTGTTGCTGTTCATTTTCTTTCGGGACAAATAATTTAACGCTTGTCTGAAATTCTTTGTCAGGGAGTAACAGCTAGCGTTTTGCAAACCATCAGGGCTGGAGGAGAAGGAGGAGATTAGTGTTTAACGACGTCCCGTCGACAACGAGGTCATTAGTGACGGAGCACAAGCTCGGATTAGGGAAGGAAATCGGCCGTGCCCTTTCAAAGGGACCATCCCGGCATTTAGCTGAAGTGATCTAGGGAAATCACGGAAAAACCTAAATCAGGATTGCCGGACGCGGGATTGAACCGTCGTCCAACCGAATGTGAGTCCAGTGTGCTAACCACTGCGCCACCCCGCTCGGTAACCCGAAACGCTCGTCAGTGCTAACCATAACAAGTTCACGGAGTTCCTTTGCAACAGTCTTACGTGAGTCTACAAAACAGAAACGTTTTGCGCCAGCGATTTCTTCTTTTCCGTTCCCGTTACCCCAATGATGATAGAGGTCAAGAGAATTTCTCGTCAGCTGTATCGCTGACTTGAAGGCAGAGACGTTCATAAGAGGTTTCACACTATAAACATCTTTACGTTGCAGCTGATTAAACAAAATGTCCCAGTGAGGCAGGACCTTACCGAAAAACTCAAACCAAAGGAGACACTCCTGGTCGTTGTTCAGAAGTTTCCAAAGTCCAACAGCTTTCCTGGTTGTTGTGTAATTATCGCTATCATCAACCTCAATGATCCCAAGGCACTCAGCTATTTCTTGTACGAGTACTTAAATACGGTGTTCACACGCCGCGTCTTAAAATTCCACCTTGTGGAAACATTTCTTGCAATAAAATATGTTTCTTCATAAAATTATTCAGTATGTCAGCTCTTTTCACTGACTTTGAAAAGAAACTAGAAAATCCCTGTAAATAGCTGGAAATATTCGAAGTTCTTTGTGTTGCACAGTGCTCAACACTTAGGTTGAGTTGGTGGGCATAACAGTGTACAAAATTTGCACGTTCATACATTGCTTTTACTCTTTCCGACACCCATTGTGCCCACCGCTCATAACTGAAGCTCCATCATAACCCTGGGCTATCAGTTTTTCTGGAGAGTCGGCAATATTTACGCTGTTAAGTTCGTTGTATACTTCGTTACTTATTCCCTCTGCTGTATGATCTTTGGGTACTGTGAAACTGATGAATCTTTATATACTTCTCCTTTTAATTCATATCGAACAATAAATACGAGTTGAGACAAGCCTGCACAATCTGTCCCTTCATCACCTTCAGTTGCTACGTAATCTGTTTCCGACATTTCTATACAAATCAATTCTCGGCAAACAGCATAAGAAGAGGCCAGCAGCTCGTTCTGAATTGTTTTGGAAAGCCTAAAAAATCGACGATTATTGATTTTTTTTTCAATGGGTTTCTTCAAAGTGGAACCCAGTTCTGCCGTCAGATTGACCACACCCCGAAAAATACTAGGATTCTCTGAAGTACGCTTTTCGTCGTGTCCTCTTAGTGCAAGTTCAAACTTCTCGCAGAACTTCATACAGTCGATCAACTTGCTAAGGTTGTAACGATTCTTACATGTATCTTCATTAAACTTCTTAGTCCTCATTCCTATGCTGGATCCAGCTGACATCTTATATCTAATTTGCCAAGCATAGCAAAGACGATGCTACTGCTTATGATTAGTTCACTCAGTCTGTTTTTTAATTTTGCAACTGAGTGTTTAATGTCCGTCTCCCCATCTGTGGTCCAAGCACGTTCTGAAACAATCATTACCAGACGTAACGGAAGACAGTATTTCTAGATTCACATCCACATAGCCAGTCCCCACCTTTATATAAAGAAATAAATTTTCTAGTGAAACTATTTGGCTTTTGCTCGCATTTTGAGTCTGTACAATGTTTAAATCGGGTCTTGGCGATCCTGATTTTTTCAGTTCCACCTTTCTCTCAAAAGTAAGATATGAATACCAATATTTAAAACACTGTTTGCGCTATTTACACCATTCCTTTTAAACAGGAAACTAGCACATCAGTTAGTCACTAAGTCGCACTTTCAAACAGTCTGATTCACAGCGGAACAACAAAACTACTACCACGGGTACGGCACTACTCGTTTACTTCGCTTGGTTCCGGCAGACGCCGTCCCAAGCAAAGTTCTACAACCCCCTGCCCCTACCCAACTCCCAGTACCCCACTCCTCCAGCGCCCATTGCCTGCTCTCAAACAGCTGGAACGGTTCGCCGAGACTCCGACAGTGTTCCCATTCCAAAACCGTTGATCATTCGCTTACAAGGGCTGGCAATCTACCAATTCTAAAAACATTCATCATTTCCGAACACGGGCTGGCGGTGTACGAAAATTAAATGAGTCGATTTTTGATTCACGATTCGTAGGTACTGCAACCTTTCACGTGATAGGTATTATTATGAGGGCGTCGCCCTGGAGTCCTCAAGGAATAGCCGCCACTGGTTTGAAATTCAGTACTCAGGTCATGTTCTTAATAGCCAGGGAGTTCACCCCCTTCGCTTAAATCTGCTGGTCATTCGCGACCTCCCTGCCCTGTGGGACATGACGAAATTGCAGTCAGTTCTCGGGAAGTTGACGTATTATATCCGTTTTATACACAATGCAGCCCAGATCGCGGCTCCATTGCATATTTTGCGGTGGAAGGCTGTACCTTTTGTTTGGACCACAGAGTGTCAAGATGCATCCGATAAACTAAAAAGTGCCACGTAGAGTGACAGATGTCTTCTTCATTTCGATCCCGCTATGCTTGTGATTTTGGCAGTGAACGCTTCTTCGTATGGAATCAGAGCTGTGCTCTTGCGTAGATTTGCTTCACAGATCGTGCCGACTGACCAAGACTCAATGCAACTATGCCCAAAGCGAGAAGGAAGCGCTCGCTATTATCTATGACGTGAAAAAGTTTCACCATTACCTGTTCCGTCGGAAGTATTACCTACTGACGGCCCATAAGCCATTTCAGTCTTTGTTTCATCCGTCGAGACCTGTTCTGCCACGCAAGGCTGAGAAGCTGCAACGTTTGGCTTTGTCACTGACACAGTAACAGTACAAAATATTGTACTGGCCAAAGTCGAAGCATGCAAATGCTGACGCCCTTTCTCGCCTTCCTGTTGATCCTGATCCTCAGTGTGCTGCTACCGCCGCATCTCGTTGTCATCAGATCGATGGGCAGGATACTAAACATTTACAGACTATTCCCTTGAACTACATGAATATTAAAAAGGAGCAGATTCTGAGTTGAACTTTTTGTTGCACTACATCCGTACTGCTTGGCCTCGTTAAGTGAGAAACATTCATAATATCTTTATGCGTGGATATTTTGCTTGTTGGTATAGCCTCTCCGTCCAACATGGTGCGATTTTATTGCAAAATGACTCTGGACATTCACATTTGCTTATTCCTAAAGTGTTCAAAAACGTGTGTTGTGATTGTTCCACCACCGACATTGGGGAATTGTGTACACAAAACAGATAGCGCGTCGGAGCTGTACTTGGCTGGCCATGGACTTCCACGTTGAACAGATGATGTCACAGTGTCGCACTAGTGATGAAAATCTGTCGGTTCCGCCGCAAATATTCTCAGCTTGGCCAGAGTTTCAATCGCCGTGGTAGCGAGTCCATACGGACCTTGCTGGTCGATTTTGGAACACTTGTTGGCCCATTGTTGTAGACTCTTTCAGCAAATATCCATTTGCAGTGCTCACGAACTCAACTACATAATGTGGTACCATTCGGGCTTCGTCATCTAGTTTTTGCTTGGAAGGTTTTCCTGCAGTGTTGCTTGCATACAACGGACCACAGTTTATGGCTCGGGACTTTGAACAGTTTTGTGCAGCCAATGGTATCACTCACCTTACCAGTGCCCCGTTTCACCCTCAGTCGAACAGAGAATCTGAACAGTTTGTGCATACATTCAAGCAGCAGGTGAACAAACTACGTGCCTCCCAAACACGGGAGGAAGTGTATCTGCTCTTCCTCGCAACGTACCGCTCCCAGTCCCGCGATGGTCCATCGCCAGCAGAGCTTCTACGTGGCCGGCGCCACCGAATGTTGCTCCAGGTGCTGCACCCACCACAGTACATGGCGCCTCCCACGCTCTGCAAGTATCGCTTTGTGCCTAATGATTATATTCTTTTCAGGGCTTTTGGCCACACCTGGCGCTGGAAGAGAGGAACATTTCTTCGAAATCCGGGCGCTTGCACGTATTTAATTCAATGTCCTGCTGGGTTGCTGTGCTGCCATCAGAACCAGGTTCGTGCCTGTGGACTGCGAGATTCTCCCGTAGATTTCTGTCCACAGATTGTCTTGTGGCCGGCGCGGCCGCCTCCGGGGACAACTTGAGCACTGTCTGTGGAACCGATGGAGCTGGACACATCGCCTTCGCCGCCGCAGCAGCTCAACTTTCTGGCGATCGTCCCGGCGCCGACGTCGTCGTCGTTATCGCTGCCACCGCCTCTCCGTTTTTCGTCTGGCCGGCTCAGGAAAAGAGTGGGCGCTTTTCCGGAAGTTCTCGACTGACGTTGTCCTCAGAGCGCGTGACAAATGGGGTCGGTCCCGGTTGCAGCCCCCGGCTTCTCCAGACACCCAGCACCTGCTCACCCCCTCCCCCCCCCCCCCCCCCCCACCGCCGTTGTTATCAGATGGCTCCCTATACGACAACGCGGTGCGGCATTTTGGAAAGGCGGGAGGGAGAGGAATGTGGAGCACTGACCAATGCGCCAGCGGAGAGAGCGGACAGCGCTTCACTTCCAGGAAAACAGAGTTCAGCGTCCCCTGTCAAAGCTGACTTACCCAGCCGCCCACGGCTGGTCGGCCCAGTTCGGTCGCAGTGTTCAAGGGCGTCAGTAGAAAGTATTAGGAAGACTTCACTTAGACTCTGTACTGTAAGTACACTACTGTCAATTAAAATTGCTACACCTAGAAGAAATGTAGATGATAAACGGGTATTCATTGGACAAATATATTATACTAGAACTGACATGTGAGTACATTTTCACTCAATTTGAAAACCACCTCTGGGCGTAATAACGGCCTTGATACGCCTGGGCATTGAGTCAAACACAGCTTGGATGGCGTGTACAGGTACAGCTGCCCATGCAGCTTCAACACGATACCACAGTTCATCAAGAGTAGTGACTGGCGTATTGTGACGAACCAGTTGCTCGGCCACCATTGACCAGAAGTTTTCAATTGGTGAGAGATCTAGAGAATGTGCTGGCCAGGGCAGCAGTCGAACATCTTCTTTATCAAGAAAGGCCTGTACAGGACCTGCAACACGCGGTCGTGTGTTGTTGTTGTTGTTGTTGTGGTCTTCAGTCCTGAGACTGGTTTGATGCAGCTCTCCATGCTACTCTATCCTGTGCAAGCTTCTTCATCTCCCAGTACCTACTGCAACCTACATCCTTCTGAATCTGCTTAGTGTATTCATCTCTTGGTCTCCCCCTACGATTTTTACCCTCCACGATGCCCTCCAATACTAAATTGGTGATCCCTTGATGCCTCAGAACATGTCCTACCAACCGATCCCTTCTTCTGGTCAAGTTGTGCCACAAACTCCTCTTCTCCCCAATCCTATTCAGTACCTCCTCATTAGTTATGTGATCTACCCATCTAATCTTCAGCATTCTTCTGTAGCACCACATTTCGAAAGCTTCTATTCTCTTCTTGACCAAACTATTTACCGTCCACGTTTCGCTACATGGCTACACTCCATACAAATACTTTCAGAAACGACTTCCTGACACTTAAATATATACTCGATGTTAACAAATTTCTCTTCTTCAGAAACTCTTTCCTTGCCATTGCCAGTCTACATTTTATATCCTCTCTATTTCGACCATCATCGGTTATTTTGCTTCCCAAATAGCAAAACTCCTTTACTACTTTAAGTGTCTCATTTTCTAATCTAATACCCTCAACATCACCCGACTTAATTCGAATACAGTCCATTATCCTCGTTTTGCTTTTGTTGATGTTCATCTTATATCCTCCTTTCAAGACACCATCCATTCCGTTCAACTGCTCTTCCAAGTCCTTTGCTGTCTCTGACAGAATTACAATGTCATCGGCGAACCTCAAAGTTTTTATTTCTTCTCCATGGATTTTAATACCTACTCCGAATTTTTCTTTTGTTGCCTTTACTGCTTGCTCAATATACAGATTGAATAACATCGGGGAGAGGCTACAACCCTGTCTTACTCCCTTCCCAACCACTGCTTCCCTTTCATGTCCCTCGACTCTTACAACTGCCATCTGGTTTCTGTACAAATTGTAAATGGCCTTTCGCTCCCTGTATTTTACCCCTGCTACCTTCAGAATTTGAAAGAGAGTATTCCAGTCAACATTGTCAAAAGCTTTCTCTAAGTCTACAAATGCTAGAAACGTAGATTTGCCTTTCCTTAATCTTTCTTCTAAGGTAAGTCGTAAGGTCAGTATTGCCTCACGTGTTCCAGTATTTCTACGGAATCTAAACATCTTCCCCGAGGCCGGCTTCTACTAGTTTTTCCATTCGTCTGTAAAGAATTCGTGTTAGTATTTTGCAGCTGTTGCTTATTAAACTGATTGTCCGACAATTTTCACATCTGTCAACACCTGCTTTCTTTGGGATTGGAATTATAATATTCTTCTTGAAGTCTGAGGGTATTTCACCTGTTTCATACTTCTTGCTCACCAGATGGTAGAGTTTTGTCAGGACTGGCTCTCCCAAGGCCGTCAGTAGTTCCAATGGAATGTTGTCTACTCCGGGGGCCTTGTTTCGACTCAGGTCTTTCAGTGCTCTGTCAAATTCTTCACGCAGTATCGTATCTCCCATTTCATCTTCATCTACATCCTCTTCCATTTCCATAATATTGTCCTCAAGTACATCGCCCTTGTATAGACCCTCTGTATACTCCTTCCACCTTTCTGCTTTCCCTTCTTTGCTTAGAACTGGGTTTCCATCTCAGCTCTTGATGTTCATACAAGTGGTTCTCTTATCTCCGAAGGTCTCTTTAATTTTCCTGTAGGCAGTATCTATCTTACCCCTAGTGAGAAAAGCCTCTACATCCTTACATTTGTCCTCTAGCCATCCCTGCTTAGCCATTTTGCACTTCCTGCCGATCTCATTTTTGAGACGTTTGTATTCCTTTTTGCCTGCTTCATTTACTGCATTTTTATATTTTCTCCTTTCATCAATTAAATTCAATATTTCTTCTGTTACCCAAGGATTTCTACTAGCCCTCGTCTTTTTACCTATTTGATCCTCTGCTGCCTTCACTACTTCATCTCTCAAAGCTACCGATTATTCTTCTACTGTATTTCTTTCCCCCATTCGTGTCAATTGTTCTCTTATGGTCGCTCTGAAACTCTGTACAACCTCTGGTTTAGTCAGTTTATCCAGGTCCCTTTCTCCTTAAATTCCCATCTTTTTGCAGTTTCTTCATTTTTAATCTACATCTCATAACCAATAGATGGTGGTCAGAGTGCACATCTGCCCCTGGAAATGTCTTACAGTTTAAAACCTGGTCCCTAAATCTCTGTCTTACCATTATATAATCTATCTGATACCGTCTAGTATCTCCAGACTTCTTCCATGTATAGAACCTTCTTTCATGATTCTTGAACCAAGTGTTAGCTATGATTAAGTTGTGCTCTGTGCAAAATTCTACCAGGCGGCTTCCTCTTTCATTTCTTAGCCCCAATCCATATTCACCTACTACGTTTCCTTCTCTCCCTTTTCCTACACTCGAATTCCAGTCACCCATGACTATTAAATTTTCGTCTCCCTTCACTATCTGCATAATTTCTTGTATTTCATCATACATTTCTTCAATTTCTTCGTCATCTGCAGAGCCAGTTGGCATATAAACTTGTACTACTGTAGTAGGTGTGGGCTTCGTATCTATCTTGGCCACAATAATGCGTTCACTAAGCTGTTTGTAGTAGCTTACCCGCGTTCCTATTTTCCTATTCATTATTAAACCTACTCCTGCATTACCCCTATTTGACTTTGTGTTGATAACCCTGTAGTCACCTGACCAGAAGTCTTGTTCCTCCTGCAACCGAACTTCACTAATTCCCACTATATCTAACTTTAACCTATCCATTTCCCTTTTTAAATTTTCTAACCTACCTGCTCGATTAAGGGATCTGACATTCCACGCTCCGATCCGTAGAATGCCAGTTTTCTTTCTCCTGATAACGACGTCCTATTGAGTAGTCCCCGCCCGGAGATCCGAATGGGGGACTATTTTACCTCCGGAATATTTTACCCAAGAGGACGCCATCATCATTTAATCATACAGTAAAGCTGCATGCCCTCGGGAAAAATTACGGCCGTAGTTTCCCCTTGCTTTCAGCCGTTCGCAGTACCAGCACAGCAAGGCCGTTTTGGTTATTGTTACAAGGCCAGATCAGTCAATCATCCAGACTGTTGCCCTTGCAACTACTGAAAAGGCTGCTGCCCCTCTTCAGGAACCACACGTTTGTCTGGCCTCTCAACAGATACCCCTCGTTGTGGTTGTACCTACAGTACGGCTATCTGTATCGCTGAGGCACACAAGCCTCCCCACCAACGGCAAGGTCCATGGTTCATGGGGGGGGGGGGGGGGGGGTCGTGTGTCAGCCTGCTGAAATGTAGGGTTTCGCAGGGATCAAATGAAGGGTAGAGCCACGGGTCGTAACACATCTCAAATTAACGTCCGCTGTTCAAAGTGCCGTCAACGCGAACAAGAGGTGACCGAGACGTGTAACCAATGGCACCCCATACCATCATGCCGGGTGATACGCCAGTATGGCGATGACGAATACACGCTTCCAATGTGCGTTCACCGCGATGTCGCCAAACACGGATGCGACCATCATGATGCTGTAAACAGAACCTGGATTCATCCGAAAAATGACGTTTTACCATTCGTGCACCCAGGTTCGTCGTTGAGTACACCATCGCAGGCGCTCCTGTCTGTGATGCAGCGTCAAGGGTAACCGCAACCATGGTCTCCGAGCTGATAGTCCATGCTGCTGCAAACGTCGTCGAACTGTTCGTGCAGATAGTTGTTGTCTCGCAAACGTCCCCATATGTTGACTGCACAATCCGTTATAGCCATGCGGATAAGATGCCTGTCATCTCGATTGCTAGTGATACGAGGCCGTTGGGATCCAGCACGGCATTCCGTATTACTCTTCTGAACCCACTGTTCCATATTCTGCTAACAGTCATTGGATCTTGACCAAAGCGAGCAGCAATGTCGCGATACGATAAACCGCTATCGCGATAGACTACAATCCGACCTTTTTCAAACTCGGAAACGTGATGGTAAGCATTTCTCCTCCTTATACGAGGCTTCACAACAACGTTTCACCAGGCAACGCCGGTCAACTGCTGTTTGTGTATGAGACATCGGTTGGAAACTTTCCTCATGTCAGCACGCTGTAGGTGTCGTCACCGGCGCCAACCTTGTGTGAATGCTCTGAAAAGCTAATCGTTTGCATATCACAGCATCTTCTTGCTGTCGGTTAAATTTCGCGGCTGTAGCACGTCATATTCGTGGTGTAGTAATTTTAATTGCCAGTAGTGTAGTAATAGTGGCTAAAGCACTTGTATGTAGAAGGCAAACAAAGCACAGGAATCAAAAAAAAAATGGTTCAAATGGCTCTGAGCACTATGGGACTCAACTGCTGAGGTCATAAGTCCCCTAGAACTTAGAACTACTTAAACCTAACTAACCTAAGGACAACACACACATCCATGCCCGAGGCAGGATTCGAACCTGCGACCGTAGCGGTCGCGCGTTTCCAGACTGTAGCGCCAGAACCGCTCGGCCACCAGCGGCCGGCAATCAAAATAAGTAAAGTTAACTTTATTTTCTATTCAGAAATAAAGACTTCAATTAATCTTAAAGTGATTTGTACAGATGATTTTGCATTCCTGCCACCAGCCATCGCGACTTCTCTCCTTCCTGGTTTGCGTCGGTGCTGGCTTCCACAGTGCTGTTTATATCTTTAAATTACTTATTCGGGGGTCCTTCACAGAGCTGTAACTGTCTGATGGCTTTCATCTTGCCTTCCCAGTTCTCGGCATGAGCTTGTACGCTTCCCAATTAAATAGTTTCTGCAGAAGACGCTTTTTGTATTGCCATGACAGCTAGTGAATTACGAGAAAGGAGCTTCAAGGTTCAAGCTGCTCTATGCAATAAACGAACTGTAACCACCTGTGTAAAACCAGCACTTGCCATGCTTCCAGAAAACCTTTAGAGATCTGAGTAGGTTCACGGATAATATCCAATCCAATCAAACGGAAAGCCTGCAGCAACAGCATGCGGATCACCACAAGATCCGATGCGACAGCACTGTTGGCATTTGCTCACGCAGGTTCGATTGCAGATTACCTCCGCGTGTGGTTTCAACTGTGATACGTTGTGTGCTGGCTACATTATCAGATAGCAGCTTTGAAAGTACGAGAAGCTGTGCTATGAGGTAAATTCATACGCCTAATCGCTTTCAAAATGCTAGAGATTCACCGATATACAACCACCAGTAACGTCACCATGGCCACTATATCAAATTACAAAACTCTAAAACGGGTTTTACAAGTTCAGGACAAAAATAATTTTACGATGTTACACTCCTGGAAATGGAAAAAAGAACACATTGACACCGGTGTGTCAGACCCACCATACTTGCTCCGGACACTGCGAGAGGGCTGTACAAGCAATGATCACACGCACGGCACAGCGGACACACCAGGAACCGCGGTGTTGGCCGTCGAATGGCGCTAGCTGCGCAGCATTTGTGCACCGCCGCCGTCAGTGTCAAATGGCTCTGAGCACTATGGGACTCAACTGCTGAGGTCATTAGTCCCCTAGAACTTAGAACTAGTTAAACCTAACTAACCTAAGGACATCACAAACATCCATGCCCGAGGCAGGATTCGAACCTGCGACCGTAGCGGTCTTGCGGTTCCAGACTGCAGTGCCTTTAACCGCACGGCCACTTCGGCCGGCCCGTCAGTGTCAGCCAGTTTGCCGTGGCATACGGAGCTCCATCGCAGTCTTTAACACTGGTAGCATGCCGCGACAGCGTGGACGTGAACCGTATGTGCAGTTGACGGACTTTGAGCGAGGGCGTATAGTGGGCATGCGGGAGGCCGGGTGGACGTACCGCCGAATTGCTCAACACGCGGGGCGTGAGGTCTCCACAGTACATCGATGTTGTCGCCAGTGGTCGGCGGAAGGTGCACGTGCCCGTCGACCTGGGACCGGACCGCAGCGACGCACGGATGCACGCCAAGACCGTAGGATCCTACGCAGTGCCGTAGGGGACCGCACCGCCACTTCCCAGCAAATTAGGCACACTGTTGCTCCTGGGGTATCGGCGAGGACCATTCGCAACCGTCTCCATGAAGCTGGGCTACGGTCCCGCACACCGTTAGGCCGCCTTCCGCTCACGCCCCAACATCGTGCAGCCCACCTCCAGTGGTGTCGCGACAGGCGTGAATGGAGGGACGAATGGAGACGTGTCATCTTCAGCGATGAGAGTCGCTTCTGCCTTGGTGCCAATGATGGTCGTATGCGTGTTTGGCGCCGTGCAGGTGAGCGCCACAATCAGGACTGCATACGACCGAGGCACACAGGGCCAACACCCGGCATCATGGTGTGGGGAGCGATCTCCTACACTGGCCGTACACCACTGGTGATCGTCGAGGGGACACTGAATATGCACGGTACATCCAAACCGTCATCGAACCCATCGTTCTACCATTCCTAGACCGGCAAGGGAACTTGCTGTTCCAACAGGACAATGCACGTCCGCATGTATCCCGTGCCACCCAACGTGCTCTAGAAGGTGTAAGTCAACTACCCTGGCCAGCAAGATCTCCGGATCTGTCCCCCATTCAGCATGTTTGGGACTGGATGAAGCGTCGTCTCACGCGGTCTGCACGTCCAGCACGAACGCTGGTCCAACTGAGGCGCCAGGTGGAAATGGCATGGCAAGCCGTTCCACAGGACTACATCCAGCATCTCTACGATCGTCTCCATGGGAGAATAGCAGCCTGCATTGCTGCGAAAGGTGGATATACACTATACTAGTGCCGACATTGTGCATGCTCTGTTGCCTGTGTCTATGTGCCTGTGGTTCTGTCAGTGTGATCATGTGATGTATCTGACCCCAGGAATGTGTCAATAAAGTTTCCCCTTCCTGGGACAATGAATTCACGGTGTTCTTATTTCAATTTCCAGGAGTGTATTTCATCTATACACGCCTCAATTCGCTGAGAAGAAAAGTAGGTTTTTTAGTCTCAGCTTAAAACTATTTATTTTACGAGGACGGCTCAGAAATAAATACTTTTGAATCTGTTATGTGAAAACTCTTGAAGTTTTATAAGTAAAACAAACATTATACATTTATTTTTATTTTATGGCCTCCACTGGACTACTCTAGTCTTTTATGCAAACGTACATTCATTAATACAATATAGTTTAATAATAATTCAATAAGAAATTAAATAGTGCATTAATTATACAGGAATAGTTATAATTTGTAATTATAATGAAGGATGCTTTGCTCTTCTGTCTGGCCAATACTTCATCATTCTTTTAGATATTTTCTTTCTTTTTTCGTCTGAGATCACTCTTCCTGTGGCGCTTTTATTTATCTTTGTTTGTAGCCTACTTTGTGTCTCTTGCAGTATTCTGGTTTTCTCTGTTTTCTCTTTTAAGTAGTCTGCTGTAATTTAGAGTTGTTTCATATCTTCATCAATTTCTGTGATCCATGTAGTGTTGCTCTTACTATCCACAATTTTTTCTATTATTCCCTTAGTAACTCTGTTTTCTGTTGTTCCGGTCAGATGTCCAAAGAATGAGGCACACTTCTTCCTGATCGTGCTCATTACTGGTTCTATTCTTTTGTACACTGCTTCACTTGAAGCTATTGTCCAATGCCCATTTACTTTATATCGTTTATTTATGCATGTCCTAACTATTCTTCTTTCTATCTTCAGTATTTTGTCGATTTATACTTTTTTAGTTGTTTTGAAAATAGTTCCACCTGCTTAAGTTATTGCCAGTAGTGTAAGTGTTTTATGATGTTTTAATTTTGCATCCATGGATAGGCTTTTCTGTGTTGTATGTGGTTTTGATAATGTAATTTGCTTTCTTCGGTTTTTTATTACAGTTTTATATAATGGTTTCTCATGTAGATTGTAAATTATGATTTCACCTAGATTTTTTATTTATGAACAATTTTGGTTTCTTGTTCTCCTATTGTAATTTGGTTTGCAAGCGCTAAGTCAGTCGACATAATTCCTGTATGTTCAAATGATATTCTGAGGCCAATTTCCTGTGCTATTTCTTGTAGTACTTTAACTTATTGCCTGGTGTCTTGAACATGGTTGGTTAGGAGAGCAAGATCAGCAAGTCCCAACTAGTTCAAACTTATATTATTTTTAGCACTTCTATTTCTTATGTTCTTCACATTCTCTGATTATGTATTCCATGGCACAGTGGAACAATATTGATGATAGACTGTCACCTCGTCTTATGCTTGGTTTTATTAAGAACGGTTTAGAAATTTCTCCTCCAAACTGAACGTTCGATTAGTTGTTGGTTAGAGTAAGTCCCATTAATTTAATTAGTTTTGGATGGAGTCACACATGCCTTAAAAGTCTTAGGACTGAAGATCTATGGAGGCTGTCATATGCTTTCTTAAAATCTACAAATATTATTGCAAGAACTTGGTTGCGTTACACATAGTGAAAAATAATCAATTTTAAACTAATGATCTGCCCTGCACATCTTCTCCTAGTCTAAAATATCTCTCGTTTTCCTCTAACTCCTGTTGTAGTTGTTCATTGATTCTTCCATAAAGGACGTTGGGTGATATCTTCTTTGTGCAGTGTAGGAGAGAGAGTCCTCTCTAGTTATCTGGATTGCTCTTATCCCCCTTCTTACGTTGATGGTGTACGATGGCAGTGGTCCCATGTTCAAGGAATGGTTATGTTATCCGAATTTTTGTTAGAGCCTTGTGTAAGGTGGTCTTGACTGTGTCAGTTGAATATTTCCCCATTTCAATTAAAACCTGATCTTCTCCACATGCCTTACAGTTCTTTTGTCCTTCGAGGACTCTTTCTACTTTTGGAAAGTTGGGGGGGGGGGTGTCTAATCAGTTAGGTTCGGTTTTAATTGTAGTATTTACGTCGACTTGTAAATTGTGAATTTCTTCACAATTCGTAAGTTTATTAACTGCTTTTGGCACGATTTCAGCATTTTCTTTGTTACTGTTTGCCATTCTTCCATCTTCATCTTTTAGTATCAGCGTCGGGGGCTTATACTGGTGCAGTTGTTTTCCAAAGATTTTATAGTACTTCCTGTAATTGGTTTTGTGGTATCTTATATACTCTATAGCTTTTATTATGTCTTTATGGAATCATCTTTTAATTCTCCTAACATTTTGTGTGAATTTTTTTTCCTTTCAGTTTTTAGATTGATGGCATTTTCTTCTGTTTTGTGCGTTTTGAAACTTTAACCACGCTTGGTGTCTTTCTTCAAGGAATTTGTCGCATTCCGGACTTCACCGTGCATGTTTTCCTCGTGGGTTTAAGGGAGCTAGATTCTCGGCTTGTTTCTTGAGACTTGGTACCAGTTCTTCTAGATTAACTGTTACTTTAATGGTTTGTGTTATTTGTTCATATTCGTAATTTTCAGTTCGCTGCCGTGAATCGTACCTCCTCCATGTTTTATTATATTTTCATTCATTTTCTTTAATCGAATGAATGATTTTAATTTAAACTAGGTAATGGTCCGAGCCTGTGTTTACTTCTCTTAGTACTTTAACATTGTATATTTCTTTGCGAGAACGTTTGTCTATACAGACATGGTCTTGCCTGCCACTCTCCCTTCCTCCAGTCTGATTGTTTCCATGTTTTAAATTTATTTGGCTTCCTCTTGAAGTATGCTGATTAAGGTTGTTTTCTCGGCAAAGCTCTACAAGTCTTTGACCATTCTTGTTTGTAAAGTTATGTGGACTCTATTTACCAATTATAACTTTATATTTCGTTTCTTCTCCAGCTGGGCGTTCAAATCTCCCAAGAAGATTTGTACATTTCTTTTATTAATTCTGTTCAGTTTGATCGAGACAGTACCAAAATTTATCTCCTTTTCCTTTGTTTTTATTAGAAATATTTTTCATTTGTAGGGTCTTGAGCATTTATAATTGTGTAGGTTTTGATCATTGTTTTAAAAATCAGAGTAGCAATTATAGGTGACATTTCTTGAAAATCAGTCATTGAATCTACGATTTTTTTGTGTACACTATAAATCCGATTCCAAATTGGCGACATTGCTTCGTAAACATCTATCCTGTTTTCCCATCATAAATTCGATTTCGTTGTAATTCGAACTGGTTCCTCATTTCTTGGAGCCCCACTATTAAAATTTTTGGTTTATTTAATTCGTCTGTGAAATTCTTGAGTATTCCGCTCTTAAATAGTGAGTTTATGTTGTGTGTTGCCATATAATTTTTTTGCTTAAGTTGAATCTCAAGCCAAGCTAAAGTTTTACAGGCACAAAAACGTGCAATAAGAGTTATATGTGATATTAACTAAAGAACATCCTGCAGACGCCTGTTTAGGTAACTGGCGATACTAACTACTGGTTCCCAATATATTTATTCCTTAATGAAATTTGTCATTAAAAATGTATCACTTTTTCAAACGAACAGCTCAGTTCATGGGTACAGTACTGGAAATAGGAATCATCTTCACAAGGATTTAAGATCACTTACTCTTGTACAAAAAGGTGTGCATTATTCAGGAATACGCATTTTCAATAACTTGCCAGCAGCCATAAAAAGATTAACAACCAACGAAATTCAGTTTAAGAGAATCCTAAAGATTTATTGGTGGCCACCTCCTTCTAAACCATTGATTTCTCAGTAGAACCAACCGATTTTGTGTGTGTGTGTGTGTGTGTCTATATATAGAGAGTTCAATCTAACTTCTGCACCATTTCAGTGCAGTAATGTGTTCATTGTAAATAAGTATTGTAGTAGTTCTATTATATGTTTATTCCTCTATAAATAAAGAAAAACATTTTTCTAATTAGCATTGTAAAATGATCCTTATGTTCATTAAAAAAAGGCGATAATTCCACTTGGGACCTGTGGAAGGTACATCAGCTTAATTGTTTTAGTTGTAAATATTTATCATATATTATTGTTTTTCAGGCATGTTCTAAATCCTGGAGGACCTCCTCACTACGGATCAATTGGAATGAAAGTAAATCTGATATAATCCAAACGAACTCTTCGAATTCGAAATTCGATTACATCACGCTGTTTTCGCGCACCGACATAGTTACGTTACACATCGCCGTATTCCACGCTGTAATTCGGAGCTCTCTGGCGGCAGAGGGCTGCAATTACGTAGACATGAAGAATAGAGGTTTGGGATATTAACAACGCCTGCTTTATTCAAAAATCTTTAATAGTTATTTACTTATTTATTAGAATTTTTTGGGGCAGAAATTGACTAAAATGGGAGATTGTCTGATGGGACACATCCTGAGGCTCAAGGACTAGCTTATCTGGTAATGAAGTGAAGTGTGGGACGTAAAATTCATAGTGAGAGAAGAAAGTCTGATTACACCAAGCAGGCTGAAGTGGATGCTGGCTGCAATAGCTTGGCGGAGATGTAGACTTCTGCAAAACAGGAGCTAGCGTAGAGTGCTGCATCAATCCAATCTTTGGACTGGAGGCACCATCATAAGTCAAAGGTAGTAAGTCAAATGTAGTCCACAGAATTTCAATTTAAAAGAGAAATAAATCTCTAAATGATGGATACTTGTCAAATACTGTCTTTCAGAAAGGGTCTCTCATTGTAACAGGAGAAAAACTACTGGTCAAAACTAGAAACAAAATACCCACAAATATCTATCTGGAAAAAGTTTTGAGGTATTGGCCACGCTTTCCTTATTATAGCCATAAGACTGTTAACCGTATAAGAGGTGCTCATTGTGGTTACAACATATTCTGATGCATCGTTCATCCCTTCTTCTGAAAAAAATCACTTACTTGTGTACATCAAAGGCACTGTAGCCAGAAACCTAAGGAATGAAGGTGACGTGGTCAGAGATGGTAGGCTACTGGTCTTCCGTTGTAGTATTCTAAGTGCAAGCCGATAAGCCATAAACATAATGTTACTCTTTTCTGTGAAAATCGTCTGTCAGGAATAAAGCAAAACAGCGC
This sequence comes from Schistocerca nitens, assembly GCF_023898315.1. NCBI lineage: Eukaryota > Metazoa > Arthropoda > Insecta > Orthoptera > Acrididae > Schistocerca > Schistocerca nitens. The sequence continues at coordinate 582,850,805 of NC_064620.1, read as the reverse complement.
CTTGTCGTGCATATAATTTTTGTTTATATACAGGGTGTCACATAAGACGTAACACCGGTTTTACTTCGTGAACGGCTACACATATCGAAAAGTGGTTTTCGGCAAATGTTAGAATGTCGAGTGGTACGTATTTTTTGATGGGTTAATGCTTTTAGCGCTGGTATCAACAGAATATTGAAGTGAGTACTTCGTACTTTTTAATGGAACCGTATACTTTTTATAACTGCATTCGATAGCTCTTGGAAGACATCTGCAGTGATATTGCGTTTGTTGACGTTGACAATGAAACCTATTGTAAATAACTTCGAGAAATGTCCTAGAACGTGAGAGTGCTGTGGCTGCAGTCACGGTGCAAATACCACAATGCGGAGCTCTCGTGCTACGCTGTGTCAGAATATCAACTCAGTTGTCCGTTTACTCGTCTGCACTGCAGGCTTCTTATTTCTGCTTCAACATTCGTTGCGTGCAGACATGTACACCAGTGAGGAGAAGCTGGATGTACTACTTTCACACGGCGTATGTAGAAGAAATGCCGCAAAAACAGCACTGCGGTGTGGGTCTATCCATCCGGTTCGCCAGTGTCTGACGGGCCAGCCATTTGAGGGAACTACTGTGACGATAGAGCAGAAAGACTGCTTGAACGTCATAAAGACGACAAGAAAGAAGATTGCAACAGACACTGAACACGAAGAAGCTGTTCTGGCTACGACTCTAATGAATCAGCATTGTGGTACGAGGCATATTGATAAGGAATGTGGAATCTCTATCATCTGTCACGAGACCGGGCACTCGACGACCGTGATTTTGATCGTCGTGCAGCATTTTATCGGTTTGCCCTTCAGGAGCTGGGAGACGACCCCACATTTTTCCAACATGTGCTCTTTAGCGATAAAGCAACGTTTACTAACCACGCTAATGTGAATTTGCATAACATGCACTACTGGGCAGCCGAAAATCCACACTGGCTTTGTCATGTGCAACCTCAACGGCTGTGGAGCGTAAACGCATGGGGAGGCATCATAGGAAATTATGTTGTGGGACCTTACTTTATGACAGGCGTTGTAAAAGGACATACGTGCGCACGCTTTCTAACGAACATTCTGCCGGTTCTTCTAGAAGAGGTACCACTGGATATTGGACACTGTATGTGGCTGCAACAATGCGGTTGTCCAGCTGACTCGTCCCTTGTTGCAACGCAAATGTGAAATAATTTTCCTAAGCTCTTTGTGATGCTCTAGATTCTAGCCTACATCGTATTACAACATACAACTTTCGTAGATGACCTCGAATCTAGGTCGTAAGTTGGAACAAGGGGAAAGAAAATTTTATTCTCGCAGCGCAGGCCTACCTTACGGTATACAACTATGTAGTGTAATACATCATAACTTATTAAAAATACATGTGATGAATAAAGGGGGAAAATGTTGCACTTTAATTTTCATAAACTTGAAGAAAAATATGAAAGGAGAATGGTTATTGTTAATCTATAAAGCTTTGTTTTGAAAGTTCTTTAAGTTAGTTAAGAGAATGATGTCCATTTCACGTAATAGTACACGTAGTTAAAGTCGAGCATCTCAAGGTAATTACTATTTGCTTAAAGATGTGGCTAGCTTCACGAGAGTGTGACGACGACTATTCTCTTAAACAGCAGATTAAATAGGAGATCATGAGCAATCTTATTTACAGGGTAAATGTGGTTTCTGCATGTACGGATGCTGATGACCTAGAAAACATTTATAAGTACATGAAAAAAGTGAAAGTAAGTGAGCTGCGTCGTTGTTTAACATACGCGGCTGCCTGCGTCCTGAATATCTGAAATAATTTAGAATTCTGAGCATATGAGCTCGTATTGCTTGCACATTTTACTTCTCCTGATTAATGAAGCCAATTTTTAGCGAATAAAGCCCAGCTTTAGGTGAATTTAAAGAATGGCGCAGGAATGGCGGCAAACAATTAAGGTACACCTGCTACACCAAAAATGGCAATAACAAGGAGGAAAGGTGCTATACACACATATGAATATGAAGTAAAATCAGTTACTTTATGTTAACGAACTATAATTATATTCTGAGATAACAAACAGATATTATCACAGATTTTTCCATCCACGTAATAAAACGTTGGCGTACAAGTTTGCATCTTATTCTTCCAATGACTCGAACAGTAGTATGTTTTAATAGTACCACAGTCTTTACACAAGAAGTGTTAACAACGAACTCTATATTTTCTTTGATTTTGTTGCATCGCAGATAAGACTACTATGTTAGTTTATTGGATTTTGTGCTTTTGTCACTTCGCGACTTTTCACACGCAAGAAAATGTTTCTTTAGCAGTTTCCCATTTCCAGACACAGTACAGCAGTCTGGTCCGAGACGCGTGCTTGGCAATCATTGCACAGCGGATGCCGTTTTCGGCCCCCGTGCTGTCACATTCTAGGACATCTCTGGAGTGTTCATACGACAGGTTGAAATGTCAACATTAACAAACGCTTCATCACTGTAATTGTCTCCAGAAGAGCTATCGAATGCATTAATAGAAAGTATACAGCTCCATTTAAAACGAACTTACGTACTTCAGTATCTCAGCCGATACCGACGGAAAAAACATTAACCACACAAAAACATGCGTGCCGCTCGACCCTCCAACATTTGTCGAAAACCAAGTTTTGACATGTGTAACAGTTCACGAAATGGAAGATGTGTTACGTCTTACATGACTCACCGTATACAGGAGAAAGAAGATGTATGGGAGAGACTACTTCCATAAATGTTTAAATGCCATGCTATCGTAGTTAAAACTGTTTTCGACAAAGAAATTAAATACTATTAAATGCTAATGTTATACTAAATAGAATATAAAATATAGCCTATGTTTGCATGAATGTTGACGTTGTGGGCTGGCAGGAGGGCCAACCCGTATAATAGAGGAAGCCGAAAGGCACGCGTTTAAGCTCACGCAGGCTGGCGTGAGGTCTGGAAGAGGACAAGGAAATTAGAACTTAGAGAAACGGACGCAGATGGTGGAATACTTAACTTTAATCCATTAATGTTGAACGTAGCTCTTGTCTGTACATTCTTTACAATATCAATAGCAACTGATAATGGCGCCTCGCTATGTCGTAGCTGAAGGCTATGCTAACTATCGTCTCGGCAAATGAGAACGTATTTTGTCAGTGAACCATCGCTAGCAAAGTCGGTTGTACAACTGGGGCGAGTGCTAGGAAGTCTCTCTAGACCTGCCGTGTGGCGGCTCTCGGTCTGCAATCACTGCTAGTGGCGACACGCGGGTCCGACGTATACTAACGGACCGCGGCCTATTTAAAGGCTACCACCTAGCAAGTGTGGTGTCTGGCGGTGACCCCACAGTTGACTACAATATTGTGTAAAAATCTGAAGCAAGTAGGTCAAGCAATTTTCAAGATTTTTGGTAACAACGTTAAAGGACGAGTGTGTTCACACAGAGGTGACGAAAGTAGCGGGATACCTCCTAATATCGTGTCGGACCTCCTCTTGCCCAGAGTAGTGCAGGAACTTCAAATGGTATGGATTCAAATGGTTGAAATGCCTCTGAGCACAATGGGACTTAACATCTGAGGTCATCAGTTCCCTAGAACGTAGAACTACTTAAACCTAACCAACCTAATGACATCACATGCATCCATGCCCGAGGCAGGATTCGAACCTGCGACTGTAGCGGTCGCGAGGTTCCAGACTGAAGCGCCTAGAACCGCTCGGCCACACCGTACTGCGGTATGGATTCGACAAGTCGTTGTAATTCCTCTGCAAAAATACTGAAACACACTGCTGATCATAATTGCGGAAGTGTTGCCGGTGAAAGATGCTGTGTACGAACGGACCTCTCGAATATGTCCCATGAATTTTCGATGAGATTTATGTTGGGTGATCTTGGTGGCTAAATTACTCACTCGAATTGTTTAGAATGTTCTTGGAACATGTTTTCTTTGGGGAGCACTCAAAGATACAATCTGTGACGAAGCCCCAACTAACCCAGACTATATGTGTCGTCGAATCACCAGTGGATGCTCTACCACATCATCCACTGTAATTACGTCTGTTCATCGTTCTTTCGAACGGCGATTACAAATGTGCCTTTCAATCCATGGTCAAGAGTTTTAACACATGGTTAAATAAGGAACAAAGTTGTTTCTTGGCAGACAAAATTTATGTTATGTGGTTTGGTTAGTTACCAAAAAAATGTTCAAATGTGTGTGAAATCTTATGCGACTTAACTGTGTAAGTAGACTGTTTAGGTTTTCTTATTGGTAACGCTACGTAGCGCTGGGTATGAAAATCACTGTCTGTGCAGTGTGCAGTCTGCGGCTAGTTTGCTTTGTTGTCTGCCATTGTAGTATTGGGCAGCTGGATGTTAACAGCGGTAGCATTGCGCAGTTGGAGGTGAGCCGCCAGCAGTGGTGGATGTGGGGAGTGAGATGGCGGAGTTGTGAGAGCGGATGATCTGGACAGAGACAGTAAATTTGTAAGACTGGATGTCATGAACTGATATATATAATATGATTTTTGAACAATATTAAGATAAATACATTGTTTTTTCTCTATCATCATCTTTCATTTGCTAACTATGCCTATCAGTAGTTAGTGCCTTCAGTAGTTTGAATCTTTTATTTAGCTGGCAGTAGTGGCGCTCGCTGTATCGCAGTAGCTTGAGTAACGAAGATTTTTGTGAGGTAAGTGATTTGTGAAAGGTATAGTTTAATGTTAGTCAGGGCCATTCTTTTGTAGGGATTATTGAACGTCAGATTCCGTTGCGCTAAAAATATTGTGTGTCAGTTTAAGCACAGTCTTGTACAATTTTTCTAAGGGGACGCTTCATATGGCGACCCTGCCAGGATACCTCACTGGAATCTTCTGATTTTTTCTTGTAGTTTGTGTAATTAGGGTAGGTTTTGTTTATTGCTAGCATGTAATTGTAGAGAGAATCTCCTTTGTAGTTGCAGTCTTTCATTGTTGTACAGTAAAAAAGTTGTGGCATGCATGTAGATTTGCACCAAGTATTTCGCAGCTGCGCTTGCAATTAACTAGATATTATTTTCAGTGCTATCTTAATGTGTTCTCTTACTTTTGCTCTTCAAATTGTGCTTTTCTGAGTTATCGTGTGAAATATTGTGACAATAACGGCGTGTGAAAAATGTAACACTAGGCTCCAAAGTAAACTGAGAAATAATAGTGACGACGAGTGTAGCTTATCAGCACCACTGTGTAATGAATTAACAAACATTCAAAGTAGTTATTTGGTAATTGTGCATAGGGAAATAATGGTGTAGACAGTGAAACAAGTAGTGAACAGGGAAGCATTATCAATCGATCGGTTGGCAACAGCTCACTTCAGGAATCCGAAATGACAGAACACAATATTGCAAATACTGTAGACTCAGGTTTTGGGGCCTCACCGTTTTCTCAGATGAGTCAAGACACATTTTCTGCTTGTCAAAATGCTAATGTCGCCGGTGAAAATGCACTGCCAAAAAGCATAGAGAAACAGATTCCAGACACTAATACATTATTATTGCAATTAATGCAACAAATGGAACAAAATCAGAGACAAACACAGCAAAAGCCTCAAAAGTTAGACACAATGGAACAAAATCAGAGACAAACACAGCAAAATTTCAAAAGTTAGACACAATGGAACAAAATCTTTGGAAGTTAGACAGCACGTTTGAACAAACACGTGAAGATTTAACTACTGAGTTACATAGCATTGAATCGAAATGTCAAAAAGTCTGTAATGACGTAAAAACACAAATTTGTGAGTATTTTCAACCAATTTTTTCGCGGCATGAAAATGCATTACAGAATCACGAAGCAGCCATAAAAGAACTGCAAACTATTGTTCGTGAAAATCATGAGACCTTGCAAACTAAAATTGACTCAGTTGCATCTACCAATTCGGTTATGCAACTTGCAAAAACTCAGGAAAACTTAAAGGACACAGTAGATACTCCGAAAATTGGTTCAGAAAGACCATGGAGGAAATTAGTTCATTATCAGAGAAAGTAGTTGAATGTTCGGATCAGCTAAATAATTTATCTACGAAAGTAGATGATAATCTGAATGACACAAAACCGGTAGTCTTTAATGACACAGAAGAGTGGGAACAAATTAGGATATTCAAACAAAATCAGAATCAAATTAATACACAACACCAAAGAGAAATCCGGAAAGTACAAGATCAGCTGACACAGGTAATACAAGAATTACATATTTCAGAGGACACTCGCGCTCCAATACGGGAAGAGGGACATAGAAATACGGAACAGCCACAAAATAATTACATGGGGTACTTCGGAAATTATGAAAGAAATCGACAATGTACACCGAATTTTGAGATGGAACCTCCGAAACGAAGTAACAATGACCGATATGCGACTGGCCGACATGATGATTTTGACTATAAGCAGTTTATTAGTACACATAAATTCAAAACATTTAAGAATTCCAGCAACGGCATTCATCCACAAGCATGGCTTCATCAATTCTCTCATTGTTTTCCTCCCAACTGGTCATTAGAGCACAGATTAGAATTTATGTGTGGCTATTTAGAGAATGAACCAGCTGTAAGAATGCGATCGGTCATTCAGGATTGCCACAGTGAAGGAGAATTTTATCATGCCTTCCTCTCAGTATATTGGTCTCAAACTACACAAGACTGAGTAAAACATAGCATCATAATGATGAAACATTTCGAACAATCTGAATTCTCCAGTCTTGTGAAATATTTTGAAGACATGTTGCACAAGAATCAGTACCTGTCAAACCCATAAAGCCCCTCAGAACTCATACGCATTTGCTTAATCAAATTACCTGAACATTTACGACATATTATTTTGGCAGGGCGTTGCAAAGACGACATTGAAGCTTTTCACAGACTCTTACAAGAATTAGAAATTGACAATGACAATCGCGGAACGTGAAAACAGGATCACAAAAATTACAGGTCACATCCGTCGCAATTCCGCGATGAAAGAAATAATAACTGGACACGACAAGGCTATTCTCACAACACAAATCGTGACCAAAACAGACACCACCCGTATGACAACCGTTGGCAGAGTAGTAACAATTACAGGGAAAGATCGCCTCTCCGCAGTAGTGACTATCACAGAGACAATCAGAGAAACAGACAATATGGGAACCAAAATAATTATTATCAAGGGAGACAGAATAACTTCAGACACAATGGTCCTCTGCACAGTTACGACTCAGGGAGAAGTTCTCCACCACGTGACCGACAAGAAATTGATTACAAAAATTACCGATATGACGACAGACGATATAATCGTAACGACAGGCCTGAATTACATCAGAACTGGTGGGATTCAAACTGGGCAGGGCCCTCTCGACAAGGTGAATTTGTAGAAGTTAGGTCTCCTAATCCCAATAACGATACGCGCCAACAAAGAGACAGACAATGACTCGCACCGCAGGCAGCCACGTGCGCCGGCTGGCTCAGCGAAAAATAACATAGACGCTAACCTTGAGAAAAATTTTAGAATTCGTTACCGACCAATACAACATGATAATTATTTTGAAGTTGAAACTCTGTGCACTAGAAATGTAAAGGATTGCACCACATTTCACTTGTAAAACCGTTTATTGAGAGATAATCTGCTTTTTAACTTTGTCTTTGGCATAAAACGTTTCACTTCACGCTACTAGTACAATTTGTCACACTGAGAAACTGTTAACATGCAACAATGTTTGAAGTTAAATATCCAGTCAAGAACCAACATAGCTTATTTAAACAGAAATTACGAATGCATTGTTATAGTGAACAGACGACACAGTGTTGTTATTTGTACATTCTTGCTTGTTAGTTGCACGATTACCTAACGACTATCAGGCTTACATACTTAGAACATATACTGCTAATGAGATTTTAATGCAACATTTTGGTTTACTTGCAAAGATACTCTTTATTTGAAGTACTTTCTGTAAGATTAAAGATGATTTAGTATTTGGTTTCTTTGATAGCTACACGATTATATCACAGTGCTACTAATATGTGACACAATTTACATTGTTGCTTTTGCGGTGTATGTGTTTTATATCTGCACAGTTTTTCTGTATTATTCTGGAAAGTAAAACATGTTTTAGTAGTAACTTTTGTGGTATAGCTACAATGAGACAGCCTTTTCCGTAGCACAACAATACGTTACATAATAGTACTTTCCTGATCATGGTAAGGTACATAATAACTACGATATCTATACGCAAAGCATTTCACTTTCGTTTATGATGAGGTAAGTACATTGACTTCAGCAGAACTTTGCTTACAGAGGACGATAACTACGACACTTTCACAGAATTATCTTACAGCAAGACGAACATTTAGCGCTACAGGACATGCATCTGAGAGATTAATTTTGTACTTAAACCATTTATTTTTCAAGATTTTTGAATTACAAAGAAAGTTTTCCATGATACATTTCATGCCATTGCTGTAATCTGTAACATCTGAGGGTATAATTACATTAATCCTCAGGGGGGTACACGCTTACTTTGTGTACCATGTGTGTACCAAGCACAAGGAGCCCTAGCTAATATGGTATTTGCTTATACAACTTGTAACCTCCCCGCAGAAATTTTGAAAAGACAATAAATTAAATGTAAATGGGAATAGAGCCAAGTGTAACCTCCCAGTGAAAATAAGAAAATGAAAAGAATTGAATAGAATTGCAAATAGTGCCAAATGTTAGGTTCCCACAGTAATAAAGGTCAATGATAATAAAAATGTGCAAAAATGTTAAGTCCCCACAAAATTAACGTTAAGATCAACCTGATAAATTTTATAAGGGCAGCTGCGCTGACCTTAGGCCCTGTGCAATAATTAATCTGATAAATTGATTCTGGGAGGAAAAGCATAGGAAATATTGTTTCAATTGGAATGATACTTTTCTTAAAAACGATTGCTTTGGAAACAAAATTATTATTGGGGCTTTTCTTGAACAAATTAATTATAATTAACAGATGTTATTGGCTGAGCGCAATGCTGCTTCATTACCTTTGATAACAATATACCTCGTCCTGAATCGTGACCAGAGACCCATGTCGACGCCCGCCGACTCCTCACACACGACTACTGTCTCGCGCGCGCTACTAGCACTGACTGAGTGCAACTAGCAACCGAACTCTCGCACGGTCAAGTGCAGACTAGGAACGATAAATAAGTCTCTGGTCAGAGATTCTGTCATGTCTCGTTGAGAGGCACCCACTTGCCTTTCTCATACTGTGGCATCAAGCAGTCAGGCCTGCAAGATGAGTGGTTTGCCAAGCGAGTGGATTCTTCCTTAATTTATCGAGCAACATGAATTCTCGTATCTTACTATTTAGTTACAAATTATCCTCCTGCATGAATAATACGCAACGGAAACACGCATCTGACTATCAGTGATTTATAGAACTCTGACTGCACACTACGCACTGGCAATACCACATTTACTTTTTGTCTTTGATTTAACGGCTTTTATATAAGTTCGGGACATTATGACAACATACAATTTAATGAAAAAGGCCACCAATCTCTTTCTATTCACTATCTGATTTATTCCTAAACACACAAATTCTACAACCTACAACAAAATCACATGAGAAATTCCGCCCAGTGGGCATGGCTTTACGTTAGTGAATCTCTATACTATGGTCTCGTAATCTATTTACCGCAACAGTGCACTCCCTGGATCGGATGGTGGATCTTTTATTATACCTCACACTTCGCCTCTCACAATCATCCTCACGAAACTTTCCTCCAGATCGAGCGATACAGAAGGAACAGGCATAACCCACAAATCTTTCGAAACTACCTTGCTACCCCCATGCAAAACACACATACCCAAATTACATGACATACACAACACAACAATATGATATACAACACAAAGAACTGTTACAACAGCATCACTTTCCGCTTTCCCACTTCAATCAATATCTATCCCAGTTTCACACGACACTGCCCCACTTTGTAATTCTACTTTCCTACTGTGAACTCTGGAGATAAACGCACGTCTTCCTGTGCATTGCAAGCCTAGTGGCGTTGCTGGAAAAACGGCCGACTCACCTTCATTCTCTCTCAGAGTTTAAATTTAGCGTCACACGGAATGATATTTCTTAAATACTTCAACTTATGATACACACGCTATTTCTTAAATATTTCAGCTTATTGTACACACGCTATTAATTCTTAAATATTTCAGCGTATTGTACACACGCTAGTATCTCAACTTATAACTACACGTGGGCTCATTGTGACCGTTGGTTTACTACAATCCCCTTAAAATTACCTGCCTCACTTTGTAATTTTCCCCACAAAAGTTCCTGGGAAAGAGAAATGATTAGTTCTAACTACTCTTAAATATTCCACATCCATACCATGCCTCCACACTTTCATTACGGAGCACAACAAAAAAACAGGTCTTTACAGCAGAAGGTTCAGCGCCAGAGTGCTGAAACATGGCCGTATTCCGGTTCTCTCGCACCTCTGTCGAAGTGGGAGAAGCACTTTGCTACCTTATTGGTCAGCCACCTTTCAGACGCTCAAAGCTCTGGTAACTTCCATCTCTTTGGTCCCACCAAAGGTAGCCAAAGGATCGACTCAAAGATGATCATATATTCCGATTCACTATCTGTGGTTAGCAGACGACCATACATTCATTCATTTCACAGATCTCACCAAACTGGATGTAGGGATTTATTTTGAGGGAGTGCACATGTGATCAATTAAATAAATAAATTGTCATTCTTTCCCACACTGGTATCCGGCTTCGCTGTATTAATTGAAATTGAGTTACTTTTACACAAAAAATGTGTTGTTCTGACAAGAATTTCGTACCTATTTTCAATGTTGGGCGGTACTGTACCCTTTCACCACCGGCTACCCATGCAGAAAAAAATGGCACGGTACTATCCTTGCAATGCGAGGGTAGTTCCGAACATTTTTTTAAGAAAACTGTATTAAAACAAACGTAGCAATTCATCAAAATAACCAGGAGGAGACCTTAGCCCCTGGTGACCTCAAATAGACGACCAAATTATTGACAGTTGTTGCATTATTGTACTCTCCACAATCTGGAGTAACGTACACATACAAATATATAACAATCCACATGGCAAATAACACATCACATCATAGAAATGAAAAAATAATATTGAGATAAAAATTTGCTTTAGTTACTGGGATCTTCGTTATTTTTATGAGTAATCCAAATTTCAATAATTCTAGAACAAATAAAAAAATACTAATTGTACTCATGAAATTTTAAATAGCTCACCGTCCAAACACAGAGCAAGTAATCTGACATTCATAAATTGCGCTGTAAAAACCCTTACACAGCAAAGTCTAAATACAAAACAAAATCAACAAAAGAAAAAAATTTCGTACACTAGTTACACGTAGAATGTCAGGCTCCATACCATTACTCTAAAATATACCTCAAACCTACAGCGAAATTAAACTGAGAAGAAAAACAATGAAATATACCACAAGTCACATACTGGTTACGTAATATAGTTCGTCTAAGACATCATGTCATACCTCATTAACTATCATCACCTAAGCAATTGCCACAACTACTCGACAGTGAGTTTAACCTTATCCTTGTCCATCAGTACAAATACCTGCTGCTGAGCTAGTCAGTCCATCAACTTTGATCAATAAACGCAGTAAATAGTTTAGCAATAAGTGCTTGAATCCACCAGTAGCTCTCTTATCTTACTCTACTGTTCATTTCTCTGTTGTCACACATATAGACGACAAGAACTTGCATTTCGACTAGCCTTCGTTACACTTTAATGTGAAATGTCACCACTGTGATAATAAAAATAAGTGGCTTCAGTCAAAACACCAACAAGATTATTACTATGCACGACATCAAAATACATCAGTTAATTCCGATATTTGTTGTGCAATGCAAACTCTTGTCCCCTGTGACAATCTTACTGATCAATGCTACATGAACCGCTACGTTAGTATTACGCCACTGGCTTATAATTAAAGCATCATTGTACCAAACATTCTAATAAACATGCTACATGAACTTGATAACCCAGAACAGACAAAAAACAAACACTAACTATTCTAAACACAAATATTAATAAAATACAATTACGCTTGCTGTCCCTTCAGGAATGAAACATATAAAAAAAATCATTTACGCAATTACAAATACATTATTCCCTATCTTGCGAGTCACACGGAAACATTTCATTCTGTGATTTTATTGGGGTCAAAAGGTTGCTGATAGTTTTCCTAGAACCACTGTCTCGGTGTCAAAGCTCTCCCATGGTTACCCAGACGAAAGTCTTTGAGTCACTCAATTTGGCATTTTGAACACGCACTGAACAGTAAACTGTATCTCTCATTAAACACAAATGTCATAGTCACTCTCAGAGTACCATCCACACGAATCTGTTCGTCCAAAAAATGGCCCTACAACTACTATTACCCACGGTTCTGTCCTTTCAGTTCATGGTGTAATTAAAAGTCGTAAGTTTCAACAAACAGCACTTATTCCCGCGCCAATTCAAGAAATGTCTCCTACTACAGACGCAAATGTCAATGTCCCACTCTAGTTTCTTGCCTTCATACAATAATTGTTCACCATACGACAACTGTCCTCTAAGTATACCAAGTGTCCCAATTCACAAAGCACACTTAACAAGTTACTGTCAAAAGTTTATGGATCCCACCATTCTGTGGTCAAGACACAACAAAACAATCGTCCTGTCTGCTACAGACAAAATCTTTTCCCCCACTCACAACGTGGAAACACCAGTCCTTCACTTTCCACATTATGGAAAGTTGCAGTCATCTTGTTTCACGGCTCCACAGTCCAGTACCAGTTATTAGCTGCTGGTAAAAAAAAAAATGCTCGCCGGGCTCTGCCGCGCCTCGTCCATTCTGCAGTAGCGCCGTTGTGCGCGCCGTTGAGCAGAAGAAACCACCCGCTGTTGCCTCCGCGGGATACCTTCCCCAGCCGTAAGGGTGGCGGAACTCATGAATGGCCAGTGATACGTGCGTGTCGCTCCAGGCCGTTGACCTGCTGTAGCGGGCGTGTGGAGTGTACCTCGTCCGACAGCAAAGTGGGGAGTGCTGCGGCTGTGTCGCCCGTCGCCAAGGCAACGTCAGCTCGGCCCGCTAGCGGTATGGGCGTTACGACACCCAATTAGCCAGATCTTCCGTGCATCTCGCAACATTACAGACAAAAGGAAATTCTTACATTAAAATTATACACCCTAGTTTTCTACACATACAACATCAACATTTATCTCTTTTCTATAGACAGCCCACACTCGTGCTATTCATTGTACCTGTCGTCCCTCATACAAAACATGAAAGTGTAAAAAAAAAACAAAAGGAATAATAAACAATCTATACTGCTCATAATTACAATATCAAATAGTAGGCTACTCTATCATCCTATCACAGTGAAAGTGTTCGAAACTGTTGATTCTAAAACTACAATATACAATGAACTTTTGTGCTTGTGACAGACTGAAATTAATACCCCTTGGAAGTGCTCTAACAAAAAATAAGAATAATCCACAAGGCTCACAATAACCTACCACATGTTATTAAATAGTAAACTACTTTAACATCCTAACAGAACAAACATTTTAGAAACTGATGACTCTAAATCTACAACATACAATGCACCTTTGTGCTTGTGACTGACTGAAATTAGTATCTTTCTATATATTTTACCCTTTTTTTTTATTATATATAACAACATTTCTAGGACATGTATGAACCATCCACATGATGTCAGATCCTGACCTGCCATCGAGGTTCATCCCAATCAAACAATACATAATAATGTTTTAGTTACAGATCGGTAGCATCCCCTTTACAGGAGTGTGCGCATTGATCACACTACTCTACGACTCTCACTCACCAGACATCACATTTTCCCTCTCATTCAATCCATTAATACACTAACAGAATAGGTCTAGAAGTCAGCTAACCTTAACACCACCACACTCACTACAACATACCATACCTTTGCTCCCTTATACTCAACCACATAACACATGAAGCAGCTTCGGAGATAGCTTTCCAGTCTCCGAATTCGTCCTTTCACTCTGGCACCTCTCTCCATCGGCTTACCTCTGCATCCACTTTATGCTAAATATCAACTTAGAATCGCGACATTTCATCTAAGAACAAAAAATACACAAATTAATCAACCTGCAAAAAATAACTGCACACATTCTTGGTACCGTTTTGATTAGTTATACTGGTACGAGGCTTCAACAACAACAAAAAATATTATTTTTCTCAAATCGCAATTGTTATGCTAAGAATTAGATCTACACCTATATTACATCTTACGTCAGTATTCCACAACGTTCACCATCTGGGTCAATTACTCCCTTTACGTCCTTTCACATTGTGCAGTTGTCCTCATCTCTTCATTCGTATTTCGGCTCTCCGTCCGTCCATTACTCCATCATTTCCTGGTCTTCCTTCGCCATTGGCATCAATCTCTATCGCAGCATACACAGGCCTCTCTGTAACATACATCTAAGACATCTCCACATTATTCAATTCTACTCACCTTTATTTACCACTGTTTCATCACGTCGAATTTCTCTTTATTAATCACACTGCTTCACGTCGCTTTTCTCCTCATATACCACCTTTATCCACTACTATTTATCACGTCGCTTCTCTATCTACCATCTTTATTCACTCATTAATCATCACGTCGTTTCTGCTTGATCCTCATTCATATGACAAAAAATACGTACATACACCACTCTGTCGACTCCTGTTCATGACTCATTTGACCAGTCTATTCCGTCATACTTCCTGACATCCCGCCTGAAAATTCTTACGTTCGATTTGACCCTGCACAACGTTACACACCACAAATAAACACACTGACTATTTACCATAAATTGACTACTTTAGATCTATCCTTAACTTTTCCATAATTTGATGTTAGAAATGTGATGAAGCCCACGAGATTGTTTTCCCTTGATCGTCTCAATCAGTACAGCATTTTCGTGGACAATCCGCCTCACTCTGAATGGTCCACTATACACAATAAAGAATTCGCTAGTCAGGAATATGTGCTTACACGAAAATTAAATGTGTGCAGAGAATATACAAGCTGGGAGAATTGGGCAGCCCAAGTGTTAGTAACTTTGGTGCTAGTGGCCTCTTTCCCTAACACCAGATTCCGAACAACCATACACAGCACTTCATTATAGCTGTCACCACGACAATGACATACTATAGATCAGATGGCATCTAATTTGAAAACTTCGATCACAATGTTGACCTTTCACATTACGTGTTCAGCACCTGCCATAGTCAAATCGCACTAATTAAACTGGACTCATTGGCATTATTACATAACATTTCTTTAGTGTTCCAAATAAAACTTTGCAAATTTTGCTCTGAGAGACCAGCCTAGCAGATGCCATTACTGGTAGTTTTATTCTCTGATCAGAAGTATGGTATTTGCATTCCTACATATTAGTTGAGTTTGTCTGCTACATAGACAATTTTCAGTGCCAGCTGCATATGTTTTAGAGCAAGATATTAAGGGCTGATATGTTGGATTAGTTTCTCCTATTCTTGAATCCATTATGACAAGAATGAAATGCCTGGATTCCACGCTCTCCTGTCATTCTGATACTTCCTGCCGTTCCTCTCCTCGACACTATCTGACCTATGAGTCGTGTCTTCGTTCACGATATTGCTCTCATTACCCAGTTCCTGTAACAAGTGCCGAAATGGCACAGAATCGTCTACGCCTCTGCCTGCTATCGCTATATCTCTGCGCAATTTCACTGGCAACTTCGTTATATGGATCCTAATGAGCTCCCCAGGTTCGTATGTCACATTCAAATACCTGTTTCGTCTGAACATTTCCTGATAGCACGACACTGAATCCCTTATGCCACCTTCGTTACGATTTTGCATCATCAATATGCTTAGCGTAACCTGGTCCTGCTTACTTTTCGGCCTGAATTCATTTAAATAGCTACTACAGTCTTTAAGGTCTTCCTGCATTTTCGCTCTAGCCTCGTCCCTCAAATAGTTATACACAAACTTCGTTTTGCGGAGCAGTCCCCTCGATGAAGGTAATGAATCTTGAAACGGAGACAGCCTTGGACTATACCCAGTTGGGTCTGCCACCTGTTTTATCTGACACAACCATTCTTCTGACTCTCTGAATTCGTCTTCCTCTTTCTGCCTATTTTCGCCTTTTGAGTTTATCTCACTCTCCTCCTGCAATCTACCTGGTGGTGTTTCACCTTCGCTTCTGCACGCTAATTGCAACTGTGCTAGTTCTTCCCTATGTTTCCTATTTGTTTCTAATTGTGCCTCTTTAAACTGTAATGGTGGTCGTATCTCCTCCTGATCGGCACAAACCTCTTGCTGCGTACTGTTAGAACCTGTCTCGCCTCTCGTACTGATCTTTTCTGCATCTGCACTAATCGTATTCTTTCTGACCACTACCTCTTTGATTCGCTCACCTGGCAACACGTCCCTACGCTCAGTAGTATCACTCTCTATTGCAAATACTTGTACCTCCAAATTATTATCTTTTTCTTTCACTGCGTCACCTACTTGCTTCACCGCACCCAGATTCTTCTCCCCCTCATCTATCCGATTATTAACTGCGGACAGACGCTCATCGATAACTGTGTGTAGCTTCTTCATTGCCTCTTTATTTTCCTTATCCATTGCCTCCAATTTTTCCTTATTTGCTTCCAATTTTTCCTTAGTTGCTTCAAATCGTTCCTTATTCTCCCTATCTCTCTCCTTATTATCTCTATTGATTGCTTCTAATCTTTCGTTATTTGCTTCCAATTTTTCCTTAGTTGCTTCAAATCGTTCCTCATCCTTCCTATCTTTCTCCTCATTCTTCCTATCTCTCTCCTCATTCTTCCTATCTCTCTCCTCATTCTTCCTATCTCTCTCCTCATTCTTCCTATCTCTCTCCTCATTCTTCCTATCTCTCTCCTCACTCTTCCTATTCATCGCTTGTAAAAACTGTAGTATCACATCGTTATTTCCTACTTTCGACGTGCTCACCTCGTGCGCCTGAGAAACCGTAGCTTCGCTAAGGGTAGCTGCACTTTCACCGTACACCTGGCCTAGTATCGGCTCGCCCGCGTCGTCTGGAAAAGCCCCCGATTGTGAACAAAGCCCGCCGCACAAAGGATCCCCTTGCCGCGGTCCACTGAACAATACAGCCTCTTCGGAGTGTCTGTCGTCCCCTCTCACTAACCCATGGTCAACACCTACTTCCTGCTGCACTGCTACGTTCGCGCCAGAATCGCTATTCTCCATTGTGGCTACGTTTTTCGACTGCGACCTAGTTACTACGGACATTACGCAAAAAAAATTATACCACGATCTTCCAGCCTTGTACGATATAGCAATTAAAAAAAATAAAAGATCCTCACCAATCCAGAAAGAAATTGCAAACAAAAAAAAATTTTACTTCTTAGCGCTATCACAATATATTCAATCAAAAAATAAAAAAATTCTTAACAGCAATATCCTGGCAGGGTCGAAATTATGAGAGGCACCCACTTGCCTTTCTCATACTGTGGCATCAAGCAGTCAGGCCTGCAAGATGAGTGGTTTGCCAAGCGAGTGGATTCTTCCTTAATTTATCGAGCAACATGAATTCTCGTATCTTACTATTTAGTTACAAATTATCCTCCTGCATGAATAATACGCAACGGAAACACGCATCTGACTATCAGTGATTTATAGAACTCTGACTGCACACTACGCACTGGCAATACCACATTTACTTTTTGTCTTTGATTTAACGGCTTTTATATAAGTTCAGGACATTATGACAACATACAATTTAATGAAAAAGGCCACCAATCTCTTTCTATTCACTATCTGATTTATTCCTAAACACACAAATTCTACAACCTACAACAAAATCACATGAGAAATTCCGCCCAGTGGGCATGGCTTTACGTTAGTGAATCTCTATACTATGGTCTCGTAATCTATTTACCGCAACAGTGCACTCCCTGGATCGGATGGTGGATCTTTTATTATACCTCACACTTCGCCTCTCACAATCATCCTCACGAAACTTTCCTCCAGATCGAGCGATACAGAAGGAACAGGCATACCCACAAATCTTTCGAAACTACCTTGCTACCCCCATGCAAAACACACATACCCAAATTACATGACATACACAACACAACAATATGATATACAACACAAAGAACTGTTACAACAGCATCACTTTCCGCTTTCCCACTTCAATCAATATCTATCCCAGTTTCACACGACACTGCCCCACTTTGTAATTCTACTTTCCTACTGTGAACTCTGGAGATAAACGCACGTCTTCCTGTGCATTGCAAGCCTAGTGGCGTTGCTGGAAAAACGGCCGACTCACCTTCATTCTCTCTCAGAGTTTAAATTTAGCGTCACACGGAATGATATTTCTTAAATACTTCAACTTATGATACACACGCTATTTCTTAAATATTTCAGCTTATTGTACACACGCTATTAATTCTTAAATATTTCAGCGTATTGTACACACGCTAGTATCTCAACTTATAACTACACGTGGGCTCATTGTGACCGTTGGTTTACTACAATCCCCTTAAAATTACCTGCCTCACTTTGTAATTTTCCCCACAAAAGTTCCTGGGAAAGAGAAATGATTAGTTCTAACTACTCTTAAATATTCCACATCCATACCATGCCTCCACACTTTCATTACGGAGCACAACAAAAAAACAGGTCTTTACAGCAGAAGGTTCAGCGCCAGAGTTCCGAAACATGGCCGTATTCCGGTTCTCTCGCACCTCTGTCGAAGTGGAGGAAGCACCTTGCTACCTTATTGGTCAGCCACCTTTCAGACGCTCAAAGCTCTGGTAACTTCCATCTCTTTGGTCCCACCAAAGGTAGCCAAAGGATCGACTCAAAGATGATCATATATTCCGATTCACTATCTGTGGTTAGCAGACGACCATACATTCATTCATTTCACAGATCTCACCAAACTGGATGTAGGGATTTATTTTGAGGGAGTGCACATGTTATCAATTAAATAAATAAATTGTCATTCTTTCCCACACTGGTATCCGGCTTCGCTGTATTAATTGAAATTGAGTTACTTTTACACAAAAAATGTGTTGTTCTGACAAGAATTTCGTACCTATTTTCAATGTTGGGCGGTACTGTACCCTTTCATCGTCATCGCTGGTACATGTGAGATGTATGTGTTTCATAACCCTCCATTGGGGGGGGCAAAAATTTGGCAGCGATGGTGAGTCATTTGGACTTGCCATGAGCAACAAATTTTTTCTTAACTAATTAACTTTTACAATCACAGAATATTCAGATGTAGAACATGAATTAAATGTGGTGCACATGCACCGAGTACAAAACATTTCAGACAATGACAAAAAATACATACAATGAGTACAGAACATATTAGCAAATCAGAAAAATGTATATACAAATCATATTGATAAATGACAAAAGTGCACACACACTGAAAAACTCTTTAGAGTTTTCACAACAAATAAACACAATGATTACAAATCACATTGACAAATGACCTAAGTGCACATGTACTGTAGTGCAAAATGTACATACAATGAGTAGCGATCATGTTAGAAAAATGACAAAAGTGCACCCGCACTGCTATTCAGAATAGATCAGCAAATCAAAATGTCCATACAATGAGTATAAATCATGTTAGAAAAATGACAAAAGTGCACTCGGACTGTAGTTCAGAATATATCGAAAAAATGTATAGGCCATGAATATAAATCATGTTAGCAAAAATGATTTTCACTATGTTACAAGAATTAGGATAGGGAAGGGAAGGATTGCATCATGGTTGTAGCACCTTAGGTTGCACGCAGCTGCATTGAAAGTCCATATCTTTCGACAGAAGTACAACACCAAGTGAGACAATCTGAAGTCCTTTTTCCAGAAGTGTTTATCAGCGTAGACAAGACACTGAAATGTCGTAGCAATATTCCATGTTATCATTTTGGCAGTACATCAGGTACACCAAACAGTGGGACCATAATAACATCTCCATTGCTCACGGTGGTGGACAGCATGTCGTGTCAACACCACGCTCTTACAAGGCCCACCAACGTAGAATTAGTGAAAAAACCAAAAATAGTGCTCCATGATCAAGAGGATATACAGGACAAATGAATATTGCAGTAATTCAAGGTAGTTAGGTCAGAGGGTGAAGGACATTAAGTCACATACTAGTCTTCATTGGGAATTACATTAGTAGTTTGCGGCAGTCATAGCCCAGTTGTTGAACATTTCTGTACCATGTATGTAGTATTACAGAAAAATGTTCATAAATTGTTGTACAGAGAACATTGGCATTCATTGCCTAATTACAAATCATCAGTAGTCATTCGTTTTACAGAGAACATTGAAATTCGTTGCCTAATTATAAATCATCAGAAGTCACTCGTTTTACAGAGAACAGTTTACAGAGAAGATTGGCATTCATTCCCTAATTACAAATCATCAGAAGTCATTACTTAAAACAGGAGGTAGTCAATAACATAGTATTACAGAATAATGTTGATAATTAATCATTGGTCATCCCAATACAGTAATCAGTAGCATTCATTTCCGTTACAAAGCATTATTAATTAATCATTGGTCATCTCAATACAGTAATCAGTAGCATTAGCATTCATTTCTCAGTTACAAAACATTATTAATTAATCATTGGTCATCTCAATACAGTAATCAGTAGCATTCATTTCCCAGTTACAAAGCATTATTAATTAATCATTGGTCATCTCAATACAGTAATCAGTAGCATTAGCATTCATTTCTCAGTTACAAAGCATTATTAATTGATCATTGGTCATCTCAATACCATAATGAAATTATGCGCATAGGATTTATGCATTCATTATTCAAGTGACATACTATTCAGAGCTAATCAGTATTACTAAGAACTCTCTTAAACTGGTATCATTATTTGGGACTGGTAATACATTTTTTTGGTAGCAATGCATTGCTTTGGGTAATTATAGGGGAAAGCAAGAAGAGAAAAAGAAAAAAAATTGCTTCTGGGTTGTTCCTGTAAATGAAAATGTGTAACGTCATTCGTCATGAGTCAGCTGTAACAAGGTTATGAAACAAGTAGAGTATATGTAATCACATTCATAAATGACATAGATTTAATGAACAACTGCTTATAGCACATTCATTTCATAAATAATTTCTTCTGCAAAAAAATTGATTATTAAGCTGAAAGTAGAAACGCATTTTATGCTGAAAAGTAGTGAACTTCGAATTAACAGGTAGTGAAATGTGTATAAAAAATATGTTCCATAGCTGTCCTTTCCAAAACCTTCAGTCGTTATACTATGCAATATAACACCTGCTGTCAAAGCGAACTGCAACAAATACTTAAATAACTACATAGCATAAATACATAACTTCAACACTATCCTCATCTGTAAAGAAAAAAAACTTCATTATCCTTCACTTCATTATCTATATTATCATAACTCCATTATTAGCATCACCTGTAAAGAAAAACTTCATTATCCATAGTAGCATATTCTTCATCATTATTCATCAGCATTCATTATCATCTGCAAAAAATCACTTCATTACTCATTACAGAACTATTCCTTATCTCTAGCATATTCCATCACTAAAACTAAGATGTGTAGTTCTGTCTGACAGCCTGCATCAATCGCCTTGTATTCTGAAAGAAAAAATTTGTGAAGACTGCAATCATACGATGTGTATAGTATATTCTTGTTAATGCTTGTTAATCCTGATCCATTTACTCTTTCTCACGAGGTTTGCATCTTCTTTCGATCATTCCGAAGGTGAAATTCCCATTTCTGTTTAATTTATTTCTTTCATGCATCATTTCTTTCTGAAATTGATGAACAGAGATCAATGTCTTGCATTTAATTCATATACTCATTAAATAATGACTGGTTTATGGTAACATGATTAAGCATACAGCATATCATGACAGAAAACGTAATATGTGAGAAACATAGATAGTGTTCAGAGGCAAAAATGTACTCAGTGTATCACAATGTAACAGTAAAGTAGTCACGATGTTGAGATATGATAAGGCAAAACGTCAAAGTCAACTGGTGTTTGCTATATCTTAACTATTTCACAGTGCATACTAACAAAACATGAAACAATCGTATATATCTAAGAAAGACAAAATGTGACGTTCGTTGTGTTCAGCTTGTATGTTGTCAAGTTAATAGAGGCGAGAATTAAAAACTTTAAGGGAGAGAAAATTTAATAAAATTAATATGTCACGAGATAACATTGCATAATTATTCATAAGATACGTAAGTTTCTCTGGAAAAAATGTGCACAGTCTGATATGTAACGACAAGAAGAGCGACCTGCTAACCTTACCTTGCCGGGCACTTGCCAAGAAAAAAATACGATAATCATCAATAAGTAGTCATGTGAATATAATTGCATAGGTGATCATAAAAATTTGCAAATGGCATTTTAACATGTTAAATCATAAAGTGTCTTCATTCAATAAAAGGTTTGATGTTTGACCAATGGTGGTTGCCTTTGGATTTTCTGGTTCTCAAAGTTTCGACGTGTACAACACTGGGGTGAGGAATGCTGCGAATCCGATATGGACCTGCGTATAGAAGTTCAAATTTACTGCACCTACCTTTTCCTTTGTTGGATAAATAGTGTGTACGTACTAATATTTTCTGTCCAATGTGAAAGTCACGGCGTGTACAAACGTGATTTTGCTGTATTCTCCAGCGCTCTGCGGCACGTTTGATGTTGTACAGCGCAATGTCGATTATTTCATGGTGTCGTAATCGACGAGATGTAGGAAAATTTACTAATTCTGTAATTTTGTTTGGTGGTTCAACATTTTTCAGTATAACAGATGGAGATAGCATAGTGGATTCATTTGGTATGGAATTAATTACATCCTGGAATGAGTGTATGTGTGTGTCCCAATCAATATGTCTTTTGTGGCAGTACATTCTACACAGTTTACCAATTTCTTTCATTAATCGTTCACAAGGGTTCGAAGAAGCATGGTACTTGGATAAATAGATCGGAGAAATGTTTCTAGCTCGTAACATGCGTGTCCGTATAGCAGAACGAAATTGTGATCCATTTCAGAAATTACTTTCAACACATGCCCTACATGAAATAGAAAATTCTTTACAAATGCTTTCGAAACGGTTTTAGAGGTAGCTTTGCGTAACAGAGTGAAAATAACAAATTTTGAAGTGAGTTCAACAGCGACAAAGATGTAGCAAAAACCTCTATTAGTTCTGGGAATTGGACCAAAAATGTCTACAGCGGCCATATGTCTTAATTTGACAGGTACAATGGGGTATAATGGAGGAATATGTGAAGTTGTGTCTGACTTAGCTTTCTGGCAGATTTTACGTGATGCTAAAACTCGTCGTATACGTTTCTCCATGTTGGTAAAATAACAGTTCTGTCTCAGTATAACAAAACATTTTCTAGCTCCGTTATGTGCATAACTTAAATGAGTATACCAGATTAATTTGTTCACAAGCTCGTCAGGTATGCATAATAACCATTTGTTGCTGTCAGGATGAGAGCGGCGAAACAGAATGTCTTTGCGTACAGTGTAATGGTTTCTAATCGTAACATTATTCCTATCTTGCCAAAGGCGTTTAATTTCTTTCCACACGTTGTCTTTATTTTGCTCTTTTGCTATGTCCTGTAACGACGACGAAATAAAATTTTCAAATGCAACTTGCTGAATGTTCTTGACGCTGAAATTTGCTTTGCAGAAGTTGGTTGCGATGTCTTGCTGATTGTTGCTCAGAGAACGAGATAGTGCGTCTGCTACAATATTTTGTGTGCCGGGAATGTGAACTATTGTAAAATTAAATTCCTGTAAATAAAGCTTCCATCTGCTTAATCTATCGCGTGTGAATTTAGCTGAAAGTAAAAATTGTATCGCTCTGTGATCTGTGTAAACGGTGGTATGTCTGCCATAAAGAAAATGCCGAAATCTCGTAAAAGCCCATAAAACACATAATGTTTCCAGTTCTGTAACAGAATAATTTCGTTCAGCAGGTGACAGAATGCGACTTGCAAATGCGATGTTTTTAATTACTGTAGAGCCATCTTCTTTAATATCCTGAAAAATATGTACGCCTAGAGCGGTGTTAGAACTGTCGGTAGCAATGGAAAAATTTCTAGTAAGATCTGGGTGCGATAAAAGTGGTGCATTCAACAAAGCATGTTTCAGATAACGTTTTCGTGAACAAGATTCTGCGTGTCAAAAGTATTGCTTACGTTACTGGAATATACAATCTGTGCTGTATCTGGTTAAATTCTATCGTACGTATTATTATTTTCAAGAGAATGTTGCGGCATTTCCACTATTTGTACTGTTCTGTTATTTCTTCCTGACGTATTACGTTCTGGATGATACCTATTGTCTGGTTCATTCATGATTATTTCTTGTGGCGGATGTTCTTGCTGCTGATAAGATAGACTGTTATTAAATGTACGCTGAAAATTGTGCTCATTATATTTACGTTTGTCGTGATAGTCATTCCTATATGGTGCATTGCGATAGGAATTGAAAAATTGTGTTTTCTGTACGTAGTTATTTCCTTGTTGCTGTGCGCTACCATTTGTTGGAGCTGAGACTATACGTGCACGCGGCGAAACATTAAAGCCTGGTTGACCTTGTGCATTACATTGTTGGTTAGGTATTCTAACCGGCTGACTTTCATGCTCTTGTGGTGAAAAACGTCTATTGTTACCAAAATGGGGTTTCTGTTGCTGATAATTTTGACGATATTGATAATTAAAATTTTGCCTGTTATTATAGTTCTGGTGGTTGTCGTTCCTAAAGCGTCTATTACCTTTGCCATTGAAATTGCGTGGTTGATCGTAATTACTGTAAGTTTGTTGGCCTTGGTTATTATTTGAAAAATTTTTGTTTACAAAGGAATAGTCCGATTGCTGTACTTCCAAAAGCTGTAACAGATCTCTGAATGCCGAAATATTTTCTTTTTGATGACCCGTTAAAAGTGACACTCTTAATGATCGTGGCAATTTAGAAATACATAATTGAATAAGTGCTGATTCACTGTAAGGTTCACTTAAGTACTGGTTTTGTTGTACCATATGCTCAAAAAATTGCGTGACACTGGGAAATTTTGAGTTCTCATAATTTGGTAAACTAATTAACTGATCTTTAATTCCGCGCTGTGTCGTCTTCGACCAGTACGCTGACAGAAAAGCATTCTGAAATTCTTCTACCGAGTAGCATTGCCTCGCAATCGGTCTCATACGAGTTGCCGGTTCGCCTTCCAAAAAAGTGCAAATAAATTCAAGTTTGTGTGTTACAGGCCAAGTCGTTGGAAAAGCAAAACTAAACTGTTGCATCCAATCCAGTGGGTGAATCTGTGTTCTGTCATTTTTAAACACTTTAAATTTTCTCACTGATAGAAAATGTTTGTAATCGAAATTATCGTCTCTGTATGACGGAACGGGTTCAGTATTGTAAGAGAATCTATTTGTCTGTGTCTGTTCGGAATCTAAGTCCCGTACTCTCTGTAGATTACCCAAATTATACGCGCTGCGTGAGTCTGACAAATGTTCACAAAGTGGCGTCTGCTGTGATGTGTTAAACGCTGAAACATTTTTTATCTCTATTACCTCTTGCTGTAAACTTGACAATTTTCTACGTAATGTGTTATTAGATGAATCGATCTCATTGATGGTCTGTTGTAGATATTGAAATTCCGGTGTTTGATTAAATGCAACCGGTGAAGTATCGTCTGATTTGCTGTCATTATTACTTTCAATAACGTCAATACGACTGGCCAATTCATCATATTTTTCAGTCAGTAATTTTACCTGATCATCGTTCTTAGTGTCAGAAGCATTAATCTGTTTTTGTAATTTATGTGTGGTTTCGTTCAATTTTTTAACGTCAGCTTTGACGACATCAGAATCCTGTGTTAGTTCTAATTCTTCGAGTCTGTCGGTCACTGTTTGAAAATCTACTGAGTGTGTATCTGTTTTTGATTTAAGGTCAGAAATCTCATAACGTAATTTGGTGTTCAACTGTTCGATGGTATTAATTTTGTCCGATACTCTAGCAATATTGTTGTCTACATATGTTTTCGCCTTCGCAAACATTTTACGTTTGTCATCTTGTCTCTGAGCAGTGATTGTTTCCATGACTTGACGTTTTACTTTATTTTGATCCTGTATAAATTTGCGGAAATGCGTATCACTGTTTTGTATGTGGTGATTAAAACGTTCGTCAATCTGAGTGTTCTGTTGATCGAATTTCGCGTCTATCTTTGCATCCATTGTACGCGAAAGTTCTGCTGTCATTAATTTAAACTCATCGCGTAATTGTGTAGCCTTTTCAGAGCATTGTTTAACGACTGCGCTAATTTCCTCTCTAAGTGTTTCTGTTGCAGCTGTTTGCATGTCCCTTAATTCTTGAGCAACAGACCTAACTTCTTCGTTACTTTTCCTAGCACAAGCCTCAATTTCCTCACGTAATTGTTCCTTAGTATCATGACTCTGCGCAGCAATGTCTCTAATTTGTTCACTAAACTGTCTGGAATTGTTGTCTAATTTTTCATTAATGTATTGTTTGAGTTTTTCGTTATCTTGTTTGTTATGTTCACTCTGTTGTCTGACCTGTTCACTAAGTTGTTTGACATTATCTTTAAATTGTTTGTTATCTTCACTCTGTTGTCTGACCTGTTCACTAAGTTGTTTGAAATTTTCTTTAAATTGTTTGTTGTTTTCACTAAATTGTTGTTGTAGCAATCTTGCCATAATTTGTTCCAAGTCAGAATTAGCATTTCTATTCTCTGTGCTGTTTAGTGGTGTACCTGCAATTGTCACGTTTTGTGTAACCATTTGGTCATTCTGTAATTCACAAAAAGGTTTCCCTGTCGGATGTACACTGTCAGTCAGTATTTCGGAATTAAATAAATCCGTCCTACTTTGAGTATCCTGTTCATTATTATTACAAAAATTTGTCGGCTCGTCACGTAAATCCTGCAAATCGGGTGTGTTAAGCTGGGCAGCGCTCATTGCAACAGAACGCCCCGGGTCACCAATTGTCGTCAAATTAACAGAGGTCACAATTGAATTCGTCTGTTCATCACTAGGATCAAAATTAACATTAGTGGTCAGTACGTACTGATTGTCAGCAAACGGAGGATTGTCATCAATACATTGTGTGTCACAAGTATTATCAGTGAAGTTATTTAAATCAGTTATTTCATTCATTACACCTCGCGATGTACTATTAATAGTCTTTCGCGGCATTTTTACAATAGTCACAATTATTCACAAATGAAATAAGCACAATGCAAAAAGCAATAAACACAAATACAACAGAGAGCAACGAATTGCCGATGATCTGTGGAAGAAAGTCACAAAATTAGTAAAAGTGTTGCGCCAAATCCTAATTATATTTAAGTAGATAAGAGCAGATATCTGACTGTTTCTTAGAAGATTCACAAAGAAATACGATCCTGGTCCGGATGTCGCCAAGTGTAACCTCCCCGCAGAAATTTTGAAAAGACAATAAATTAAATGTAAATGGGAATAGAGCCAAGTGTAACCTCCCAGTGAAAATAAGAAAATGAAAAGAATTGAATAGAATTGCAAATAGTGCCAAATGTTAGCTTCCCACAGTAATAAAGGTCAATGATAATAAAAATGTGCAAAAATGTTAAGTCCCCACAAAATTAACGTTAAGATCAACCTGATAAATTTTATAAGGGCAGCTGCGCTGACCTTAGGCCCTGTGCAATAATTAATCTGATAAATTGATTCTGGGAGGAAAAGCATAGGAAATATTGTTTCAATTGGAATGATTCTTTTCTTAAAAACGATTGCTTTGAAAACAAAATTATTATTGGGGCATTTCTTGAACAAATTAATTACAATTAACAGATGTTATTGGCTGAGCGCAATGCTGCTTCATTACCTTTGATAACAATATACCTCGTCCTGAATTGTGACCAGAGACCCACGTCGACACCCGCCGACTCCTCACACACGACTACTGTCTCGCGCGCGCTACTAGCACTGACTGAGTGCAACTAGCAACAGAACTCTCGCACGGTCAAGTGCAGACTAGCAACGATAAATAACTCTCTGGTCAGAGATTCTGTCATGCCTCGCCATCGCTGGTACATATGAGACGTATGCGTTTCAAACTTTAGACATCAGTACCATATTTCTCTAACACAGAATTACACAGCTATGTGATCATTTAACTGAGAGAGACAAATATTTATTTTACTGCATCAGTGACAGATGTTTACGTAATTACACAGTTGGATAACTTCACATTTATGAAATTGTATTTTGTCTGTACTTTGTGAAATGTTCATATTTTTTCGGAACGATTGTGATACTATGAGAGCTTTGAATGATGTATTTGGTATGGGATCATGATTTTTTAAAGTACGTTTGAGGTAGATGACACTTTTGACATGAGCAGAGAATTTTTTTTGCGTTTTGAAATTATTGCAGGAAGCTACGACGATTTTGAGATTTGGCTGAGGTTTTATGATGTTATGATGACGATGTGTATTACGCTGTTGCGGTATGTTTATGATCAATAAGCTGATGCTATATGAGGAATTTGATTATGCTATGTATTTATGATGATGAAATATTGAAGAAGTGTCTACGAATATGTATATGTGTAATAAAGCAAGGAATAATGAGTAGTGGTTAGGGACTCTGGTTTGTGAAAAAGAATGTTGGAAACCGAGAATCGTACTTTAAGAGTTATGAAATGTGTGTATATGCATGAATGTATCACTATGCTGGCGAAAATTTTTTGGAGACTGTTATAATTACGGGATTTTGTTTCTACAGACGTGCAATGCAAATTCTCGACCTGTGAAATTTTTATATGAGACTGTCACTGTAGTGCAAACTGGTGTCGTAAATATTTTGGTAAGAAAGTTAAGTGACCACCTTCATGTAATGTGTCGTGGGCACCCAGCTGCGCGACAGTTGCCTGGAAAAAAGCATTACTGTCTGCCATTCAGGGGCACAGGTGGAGAAAAAAAAGAGGCCATTATCCTCGCTATTGACATCCCTTTGTAGAAAGCATCGCAAATACGCCACGCTCAAACTTGAAACATATGATTACACTGTGGAGCTCTTGATTTATGATATTTACTAAAATACCTAATGAAATGATGAGAAACATTTCTACATCTATTGTCTTTCTAGTTGAGAGATAGCTCAATTTGTTTAATATCTAGATTCTAGCTCCACTGCAGCATTGGTTAAAATAAAATTTAATAGATGTACTAATATAAATATTTTCTGTCTACAGATCCAGTAAATAATAATTTTATGATACATTTCCAAAAAAAATGAGGGAGCACAAAAAGACATTTCACTTCACAGGAACTGCATACATAATTTTCTTTTCAAGTACTTGGTAATTTATTTCGTAGAATAAGTTGTGGTGCATCACTTTAGTTACATAGACATTAAGATGTGAATATACATTTCCCTTATCTGCATTGTTGTCTTTAGAGTAATATTTTTTCTGCTTGAGCTTTGTCATGTTTAGGCATAAGTTATAGCATTTGCTGCTGCTGTTTGCCAGGCATAGTGTTACTGAATTTGACTTTGTATTACTCTGTTAAGCCAGTTTTACTACGGATTTATTTTTCTTGTTTGCTGCACATTGCCTTATATTAGTTGTAATATTGCAATTGCTTTGCTAATTTTATATACTGCTGCTTGCTTTGCCAATTTGCATTTTTTTGTCATTGCTGTTTGTGTTAATTTGTTATGTGTTGCAACATTGCTTTGTCCCTTAGTATATATATCTGAGCTCAGTATATTTAAGTTAGCTTAAGAGGGGGTAGACTATATAAGAAACTAACTATGAAGAATAGGGAAAGAATGCACTGAGAAGTTATATGAAAAAGATTTGGGCCATAGTGAGTATTGAACACTGAGAAATAATTTTGAAGGAAATATGAATAGAAAACAGAAAGCAGGCATAGATAGGACTTTTTGAGAATAATGATGAATGAAGGGAGATCTCCAAGAAGTAAAGAAAGTTTTGTTTGCAAAATACTGCAGTAAAACAAACCCTGTCCTTTCCTCTTGTATTATTCCGCTATGTGTTTGTGTACTCTTGTGTATTTGTGTTATTCCTGTCTTTATGTGTTTATCTGATAAGAGTTATATTGTAGAATTTTTCTAATAATATGTTATTTACTTTGTAAAGATGTTTAGACATTATTTATTCTGTTTTTTTTTTAATGCTCATCTGTGAAGTTGATGTTTCGAAAGTTATTCTGATCTTTTATGTATGTACTTATGTCATAATTCCTGTAACACTGATGTATATGTTATTTCGATTCTTTTGTAAGTCCCGTATTACTACGAATGTTATCTGCATTGTTATGTTGTTTAATGATCTATTTTGTAACTTTGTAATTGTATTCTCATGTTATAAAATTGTAATTGACATCACTTCATCAGATTAAGTAACTTGTAAGCATTAATTTCAGTGCACACATTTCTGTTGGACATAGTATATGCACAATGTGTAGAAGTTGGGACTGTTAGTGTTTGCACATGTGTTAATAATTCAGCAAGGGACTGGTTAACAGCATTACTGGTTCTAAGGACATTTCAAAAAAGGTTTTTGTGAGTGCACAAGTGGTGGTTTATGGACTTGCTATGTTGTCCACAAGACTCTTCGATGGTGATTGTGCACCTGCACAGTCGCAATAGATGGCTGCTGGCCGTATCTACAAGGACTGCAGTGGATCTGCACCTTTGATGACCCACCAATACCATTATTTCTACAAGGACTGCAGTGGGTCTGCACCTTTGATGACCCACCAATACCATTATCTCTACAAGGACTGCAGTGGGTCTGCACCTTTGATGACCCACCAATACCAGTATCTCTACAAGGACTGCAGTGGGTCTGCACCTCTGGTGGCCCACCAATACCATACTCTCTACCAGGACTACAGTGGGTCTGCTCCATGATGACCTACCTACAAATATTCTTCAAAACTTCGACTGACTCTGCTGTGGGTTTGCTCTGCTGTTACCCATTACCTGTCTACATGTCAAGAGTCAGCACTGTCTTTCCGCTAGAAGGACAACGCTACTTCTTCAAGACTGCATGGAAATCCACTACTTCCGAGTGCATTTTCTTATACTGCTCAGACTTTGAGAAAAACACTGCAATTTTAGTGTGATGAACGATCAGGACTGTCTTTATGGACTGTGAGAAAATTTTAGATTTTGACCAACATCGCATCGATAAGTGTGTGCATTTGATTTCTTTGTTATTGTAATTATGAAAATTTTTTTTCAAATCTGTATTGGCCACTGCCCAAAACAATTTGTAAACTTTTTTGTGGGGAGCATGGGGGCTATGTAAGTAGGCTGTTTAGGTTTTCTTATTGGTAACGCCACGCAGTGCTCTGTATGAAAATCACTGGCTGTGCAGTGTGCAGTCTGTGGCTAGTTTGCTTTGTTGTCTGCCATTGTAGTATTGGGCAGCTGGATGTTAACAGCATGTAGCGTTGCGCAGTTGGAGGTGAGCCGCCAGCAGTGGTGGATGTGGGGAGTGAGATGGTGGAGTTGTGAGAGCGGATGATCTGGACAGAGACAGTAAATTTGTAAGACTGGATGTCATGAACTGATATATATAATATGACTTTTGAACAATATTAAGGTAAATACATTTTCTCCATCATCATCTTTCATTTGCTAACTATGCCTATCAGTAGTTAGTGCCTTCAGTAGTTTGAATCTTTTATTTAGCTGGCAGTAGTGGCGCTCGCTGTATTGCAGTAGCTTGAGTAACGAAGATTTTTGTGAGGTAAGTGATTTGTGAAAGGTATAGTTTAATGTTAGTCAGGGCCATTCTTTTGTAGGGATTATTGAACGTCAGATTCCGTTGCGCTAAAAATATTGTGTGTCAGTTTAAGAACAGTCTTGTACAATTTTTCTAAGGGGACTTTTCAGCTGCTAAGGTCATCAGTACCTAAGCTGACACACTACTTAACCTAAATTATCCTAAGGACAAACACACACACCCATGCCCGACGGAGGACTCGAACCTCCGCCGGGACCAGCCGCACAGTCCATGACTGCAGTGCCTGAGACCGCTCGGCTAATCCCGCGCGGCGGGTAGTTACCAAACCATTTTTAGTAAACCGTTTATTTTATTTGCGTGTGTACGAATTTGCATTGCAGTGCGAAATAAATTGACAGCGTATACTGCACATAGCTGATAACACTGTCATTACGCGCTTATGTTCAGCCTGAATCGACGATCTTTTAAAAAGAATAATAATTTTGCTCTGTACAGGTGGTCCCCAAAGTGTTTGTAATAAAACGTTTAGTTCAACGAATGTATTCCATGTGGCATAATTTACAGCAGTTTAGGGAGAGACAGTTCTCCGACAGTATGTATTTTACCTTTAAAATGCACAGAGAGGAGGAAAAGAGAGCTCAAATCTTCCAACATTTAGATATTTAATCCAGTAGTTGCTTTTTGCAGCGTGTAAGTTCTATTTATTTGTGAAGAAGAACAGTTGGTTTCTCTGTTTCAGCTCACGTAAATCTGGGAGGATACACAAATGTGAAATAATTTTCGTAAGCTCTTTGTGATGCTCTAGATTCTAGCCTACGTCGTATTACCACATACAACTTTCGTAGATGACACTGATTCTAGGTCATAAGTTGCAACAAGGGGAAATAAAACTTAATACTCGTAGTGCAGGCCTACCTTACGGTACACAACTACGTAGTCTAATATATCATAACTTTTTAAAAATATACGTGATGAATAAAGGGGGAGAATGATGCACTTTAATGTCACTAAACTTGAAGAAAAATATGAACGTAGAATAGTTGTTGTTAATCTTTAAAGCTTTCCTTTGAAAATTCTTTAAGTTTCATACAAAGTCGATACAAGTTAAGAGAATGATGTCCATTTCACGTAATAGTACACGTAGTTAAAGTCGAGCGTCTCAAGGTAATTACTATTTGCTTAAAGATGTGGCTAGCTTCACGAGAGTGTGAAGACGACTATTCTCTTGGACAGCCGATTACATAGGAGAGCATGAACAATCTTATTTTCAGGTAAATGTGGTTTCTGCATGTACGGATGCTGATGACCTAGGAAACATTTATAAGTAGCTGAAAATAGTAAAAGAAAGTGAGCTGCGTCATTGTTTAACATACGCGGCTGGCTACGTCCTGAGTATCTGAAATAATTTAGAAATCTGATCATATGAGCCTGTATTGCTTGCACATTTTACTTTTCCTGATTAATGAAGCCAATTTTTAGCGAATAAAGCCCAGCTTTAGGTGAATTTAAAGAATGGTGCAGGAATGGCGGCCAACAATGAAGGCACATCTGCTACACCAAAAATGGCAATAACAGGGAGGAGAGGTGCTTTACACACATATGAAAAGGAAATAAAATCAGTGATTTTATGTTAACGAACTATAATTATATTCTGAGATAACAAACAGAAATTATTACGTCACAGACCTTTCCATCCACGTAATAAAACGTTGGCGTACAAGTTTGCGTCTTATTCTTCCAACGACTCGAACAGTAGTATGTTTTAATAGTACCACAATCTTTACACAATTAGCGTTAATAATGAACACAATATTTCCTTTGATTTTGTTGCATCGCAGATAAGACTACTATGTTAGTTTATTGGATTTTGTGCTTTTGTCACTTCGCGACTTTTCACACTCAAGAAAATGTTTCTTTAGCAGTTTCCCATTTCCAGACACAGTACAGCAGTCTGGTCCGAGACGCGTGCTTGGCAATCATTGCACAGCGGATGCCGTTTTCGGCCACCGTGCTGTCACATTCTAGGACATCTCTGGAGTGTTCTTACGACAGGTTGAAATGTCAACATTAATAAAAGCTTCATCACTGTAATTGTCTCCAGAAGAGCTATCGAACGCTTTAATAGAAAGTATACAGCTCCATTTAAAACGAACTTACGTACTTCAGTATCTCAGCCGATACCGACGCAAAAAACATTAACCACACAAAAACATGCGTGCCGCGCGACCCTCCAACGTTTGTCGAAAACCAAGTTTTGACATGTGTAACAGTTCACGAAATGGAAGATGTGTTACGTCTTACATGACTCACCGTATACATGAGAAAGAAGATGTATGGGAGAGACTACTTCCATAAATGTTTAAATGTCGTGCTATAGTAGTTAAAACTGTTTTCGACAATGAAAATTAAATACTATTAAATACTAATGTTACAATAAATACGATATAAATTATAGCCTACGTTTGCATGAATGTTCATTACAATATTGTGTAAAAATCTGAAGGAAATAGGTCAAGCATTTTTCAAGATTTTTCGTAACAACGGTAAACGACGAGTTGTGTTTACACGGAGGTGAACAAACTAGCGGCATATCTCCTAATATCGTATCGGAACTCCATTTGCCTGGTGTAGTGCAGGAACTTGACATGGCATGGATTCGACAAGTCGTTGGAATTCCACTGCAAAAATACTGAGACACGCTGCTGACCATAATTGCAGAAGTGTTGACGGTGAAAGACTCTGTGAACGATGGACCTCTCGAACATGTCCCATGAATTTTCGATGAGATTTATGTCGGGTGATCTGGGTGGCTATTCACGAGAATTGTCCAGAATGTTCTTGGAACCAATAGTAAACAATTGTGGCCAGGTGAAGTGACATTGTTGTTTGTGGACATGAAGCCAATGAATGGCTGCAAATGGTCTCCAAGGAGCTGTACGTAACTATTTCCATTCAATGATTGCTTCAGTCGGATCAGAGAAACCAGTCAATTCCATGTAAACACAGCCACACCATTATGGAACCACCACCAGCCTGCACAGTTTCTTGTTGACAACTTGGGTCCATGGGGTCTGCGCCACTCTCAGACCCTACTGCAAGCACTTATCGATTGAAATTGGGACTCATCTGACATGGCAAAGGTTTTTCAGTCGTCTTGGGTCCAACCGATATCGTCACGATCTCAGGAGAGGCGCTGCAGGCGAAGTCGTGCTGTTAGCAAAGGCACGAGCGTCGGTGGTCTGCTGTCACAGCCCATTAACGCCAAATTTCGCCGCACTGTCCTAATGAATATGTTCGTCGGTTGGTCCCATATTGATTTCTGCTGTTACTTCACGCAGAGTTGCTTGTCTGTTAGCACTGACAATTTTAAGCTAACGGCGTTGCTCTCAGACGTCAAATGAAGGCCGTCAGGAACTGTGTTGTCAATGGTGAGAGGTGATGTTTGAAATTTGGTATTCTCGCCACACACTTGAAGTTGTGGATCGCGGAATATTGAATTCTCTAACGATTTCAGAAATGCAATGTCCCATGCATGTGGCTCCAACTACCATTCCGGGTTCAAAGTCTGTTAATTCCCGTCGTGGGGCTTCATTGTTATAATATTAATTAATACTGTGTTTATACTGGTTTCTGGTGAGGAGGAGAGTTAGTTATTAGTATTTTATTAATGATCTCATTCATAAGCAGCCATATCACAGTCATCACAGTCGCTCAAGAAAGTTATAATTAACCTTTACTTGTTTAATCAGAATCGGCCGATGACTCTCCTTGTCCGCAGTCTCGATGATTCGAAGCGATCTGCAATCCTGTGTAAATAAAATGTCTTGGTTTTCTTGCGTTGCGTAGTCAGTCGGGAAACCTCAGATCAAGTGGGAAGTTTGCTTTGATAGAGTTTAGTTATCCGATGAAATAATGGAGCTCTTGGATCTAATAACTGCATGTTCCTTTCCAATTCATCGTAAGTTCCGTTCTGATTACCAACGAAACGACACCTCCCTGCAAATTTCCAATTAGAGACTACATATATAATGAAATTCTTTACACACCATTGATGTATATATTTTCTTTAGTAGCATACAATATATTTTCAATATCTTTCTTCCAGGAATCTCGACAGCAAAATTACTATTATTGAATGGGGCTATTCGGCACGGAGAAGATCCTAGAAGTCCTCTCAACACACCATAGAGTAGAAATATCTCTGGAGTGAGCATTCAGAAGGGCAGAATTGAGTTTGTGTTGTCAACATATGTTGCCACAATGGTCACGTGATCTCGGGTCGCCGTAGATTTGTCCGACATTTGTCCTATAAATTTTGAATGTTGTAATATCGCTAGTAAAGACAGATTCCCTTCGTAAGTGCTGTTGATTTAGTATAGACGTTTTGCAGGCACCATAGCAGTTTACGTCTGATATTTGAAATAAATTGGGCTCTTAGATTTGAAGAGCAAAATGAACGAGCATGACGTCACAGAAGCTTCATGTCAGCATGTATTTACAATGCCTTTCATGTCACATCTCGTCAAGTCGCTTAACACAGTACTAAATGGCGAAATTGGGGTTTTGAGTCTCCATCCCTAATATGTATAAAATGTTAGAATATAATGTCAGAACTGAAGAGCTAACAACAACAAAATTTGTCAATGGCCGAAGCAAACTTTATAACCTATGTTCTTGATCAATTATGTTTGGTAAATTACTGAGAAGTGAGACAACGTTTCAAAACATCGACAATTATTTGCTAGGGAAAATATGTACATTCATACACATCAAAGAAAGCTTGAAACGAATTAATGAAGCCTGTTAAACTTATCCATTATGTTTTTTCTTACGTAATTAATAACGTCATAAACAACTGTATTTTACTCCTTCATTAAACCTGACTTTTTTGCTTAAAATGTCATGTGGTGGAATTTGCTTTGTCTACTTATGTTATTATACATATATATCGTGTGCGTTTGCGCCGTTGTGTTATCGTAAAACCTAAATAACTTTTCGCCTTCAGATATACGACCTCGGTTATGTAA
Source organism: Schistocerca nitens (assembly GCF_023898315.1). Lineage (NCBI taxonomy): Eukaryota > Metazoa > Arthropoda > Insecta > Orthoptera > Acrididae > Schistocerca > Schistocerca nitens. Next base: position 582,813,851 of record NC_064620.1, on the reverse strand, counting down.
GAAAGTGGAAAACATATCCCAGCCGTCATAGAACATCTCCAATTTGTCACTAAAACAAAGCGCTATTATAAAATAATGATTATGAAGATACAACAGTACAAAAGCCACTTTTATAAGGAGAATGAGCGCGGCGAAAATAGGCTAACTTAAGATGTTAAGAGACTGACCGTCAAAATTTTCTTCCCGAGAAACCTTGACGTACCGTGAAATGACGTGACGTTCCGTTGACGACCTGTGCGAATGCCTTCATTCGAAACGTATTGTAGAATGTTTTGATGTTATGTGACGAGACGTGACGTCACCTGATGGCGGACGCGAATTGGCGTTAAACAATCGACGTCGTCCCTAGATCACGTGACAATTCCAGTTTAATGTTGACAACATGCGCAGAACGCAATGCTCACTCCAGAGATATTTCTACTCTATGCAACACACCAGAGAGAATATTACAAAGAGTAATTATGCGCTCATGGAATAGTAATAGTACTGTACTACTTTGAGCATCGATTCTGCGAGTATATAGATGGTCAAGTAGAAAACGTAATTCACTCATAGAATTGTGCAGGGATAATTAGTAGAATATAAAGAGATATTACATTGTGTCCGAAACCTTTTCACATGACTCACCCGAGTACAAATGACAGCTCCGTACCTTGTGTACGCGATACCACCGCCATCTCTATTTGTGCATGTCGCTATCCCACGACTTCTGTCATGTCACTGTGTACGGTAGTACAGATTACCGCTACGCCGGACATATTGTCAAGACCTAGATATTTAGTGCTGTCTGTGAGAAGCCGGGGTGGCTCGCTAGTTCTAACGAAGGTCCTAAAATTTACGATTTATTTATGTATGATGCTCATTAGTCTCCTCCACAGGTCAGGGTGACCCCATTCTATAGTGTGAGGAGCAGAATATCTTGCCCTTTGCTTACCTATAATATGACTGACAGAGAGTTTTCACAGTCATCTGTAACCGGGGAACGGACTGTGTCACATCACGTGCATAGTGGAACTCAGAATATTCAAGGTGAGGAAATGTTGACATCGCCTGTGTAGGGTTAATTTTTTAAATTCTCGTACATACAGTCGGATGCCCATTTTTTGCGGCACACTGCTAGAATCGCTATATCACATAAACAATTTTTTTGGCATGTACAGCAAAAAATTATGTTTGCAAGTACAGTAGTGCACGCCCCATGCTGAGGAAAAAACGTCAACCACACGAAAGTCAACGGAATAATGTGAACATCTACGTCTACATCTACATCTACATCCGTACTTTGAAAGGTACTGTAAAGCGAATGATAGAGGATACTGCCCATTGTATCAGTTTTTATGACTTCTTTGCGTTTCGTTCATGGACTCGCATTCGGGAGGACGACGGTTCAATCCCGCGTCCGGGCATCCTGATTTAGGTTTTCGTGATTTCCCTAAAAGCGCTTCAGGCAAATGCCGGGATGGTTCCTTTGAAAGGCCACGGCCGACTTCCTACCCCGTACTTCCCTAATCCGATGAGACCGATGACCTCGCTGTTTGGTCTCTTCTCCCAAACAACCCAACCCAACGTTCCGTTCATGTATGGAAAATCGGAAGAATGACTGTTTAAATTAATCTAATCTTGTCCTCACTATCAATACGGGAGCCATGCCTGGCGGGTTGTAGTATAGTCATGGAATCACCATTTAAAACCGGCTGTTAAAACAACGTAAGCAGGCTTTCTCGGGACAGTTTGGATCTATCTTCAAGTGTCCGCCAGTTCTGTTTCTTAAAAACCTTTGTGACACTGTCACACGGGGTAAGGGAGCCTCTGAGCCCTCTTTCTGCCTTTCTGTGTATACGGTCAACATCTCCTGTTAGTTCTATTTAGAACGAGTCGCATTCACTTGAGTAGTACCCTAGGATGGATCGCAAGTGTTATTTGCAAGCAGTCTCTTCCGTATAGCGCTTGCATTTCCAAGTATTCTACCAATAAACTGAAGTCTTCTACGTGCTTTACATATAACGGAGCCTATGTGATCTTTCCATTTCAAATTCCAACAAAAAGCTGCACCCTGCTATTTGTATGTGTTGACCGACTCCATCTGTGACTCGTTGTCACTGTACTCATAAGATAGTTCGTTTTCTGAAGTGCACAATTATATGTTTTCGAATATTTATAGAAAGATACCAATCTTTGATCCACTGTGATCTTGTCAATGTGTTAAAACATCTGTGCAGCTTGTTTCAGACAGCACATGATTACAGATAATCGCATCATCGGCGAAAAGTCCGAGGCTACTGTTAATATTGTCTGCCCAATGCACTCTCGTGGAACACATCAGAATTTCGTTGCATTCGTTATATCACAAGAGCGCCCACAGGGGAAAGCCACAAAGGCATAACAGCTCTGCCGGAAGTAGACACGGAGATCAAACTGAGGAAGAATATTTAATTCCCTTCTGGAACACGCTGTTTCCTAGCTGCTCGCATCTGACGTTTTCTTTTTGTTCCTTTCTTTATTGGCTGTGAGGCTCTTGGAGCTGTTTTGTTTGATCATCAAGAAGGAGAGTGGCACTTTACGTAATAAAGTTCCGAGAAATGCTGATAGATGGAGTTTTTGTAGATAGTTTCTCACGAGCGCCTTTGATAAATTGCTTCACTTATTTCGGAGAAGTCGATCCAACCTCTCAAGCGGCGAAACAGAACGGGGCCGCGCTTCGTGGAAGCACAAGTTAGCTTTATATAAACGCTCCCGGCCCGAATAGGAACTTCAGTGAAGAAAGCACAAAGCACGCTTTTGTACGGCGCTGCACAAAGCCAGTGTTTGCCAAAAGGCGATCTGGAACAGAGGTCAAACAACGGAAAATTATGTCTGAGCGAATGCAAAAGGTTCCGCATGACTGACAGTTAATTTTTTTTAAGGACCTAAATTAAGAAAAACACCCGGGGTTCAATTTGGAGACATGCAATCTATTTCAGAGACACCTCTAGCGCACTGGAGGTTTTCGCACAGCCCTAAAATGTTCTTTTATTCTTGGAATCCCCCAAGGCTTACTACAGATTCATTATTCATCTTGTTGTGGTTTTCATCAATTCCCTCCCATAGAAAATGCCACAGTATGTTAACGACCTCCGTTTATTAACGACGGCTTCAACAGAAGTAGTTCATGAAATTTTTATAAATTAGACACAAAATAAGTTGTCCTAATTAATGGAAAGAAGAACAGCTCTTTATATAATACGTTGCAAATGTGCACCGTTGGCATACATGCAGGTAATTTTTCTCGTGTAAATTACGTTGGCACAAAGAGTGGAAAACACTTCTTAGGTTAGCTTTATCTCTGGCTTCATGAACCTAGTTGAGAACCATTAAACTTGTGAAGAGCTATCGAAAATTTCAAAAGTGACATGTGAGGATTATCGCAAAGGGTACATAATATAGGGTTCAGTTTAATGCGTCCAAACGGAAGTTGTTCTAGTTGGTCATTCTGGGCCAGTGATTTCCAACATTTTTCAAACCATTGCCCCTGTGCTCAATCAAGTATCAGCTAGTAACCGCCCCCGAACAAAGGATAAATGATAGTTTTTGCAGGTGCTTGATCAATCCGAACTAGTCTGTGAGATAATAGATGCTGCTTATCTCTAACTACCTTTTTTCATAAAATGATGAAGTAATTCAAAGTGTATCCCGAGTTACACCTACAGCTCCTTCTCAGAAAACAACATTGACTGTCCACATTGAGTCTCCTGCATTACTCCTCTGCCTATTCACACTTGCTTGACCCACACCCTGCACCCGAAAACAAAATGAACCAAGTTAAAGTACATGCAATAACATTAGATCAACTGTTCGTAAGAAACTCCATTGCTGCACTCTTTACTTCTGAACTGTCAGAAATATGGAAGACCTTAGGGTGCCAATGTTTTGGGTCTTACCGCTGCCACTAATAATAATAATAATAATGATAATAATAATAATAATAATAATAATAATAATAACAACTTGTCTTACAACATAAACTTATAAAACAACACGTTCCCACATACAAGTATGCACCACAAAATGTACTGGAGAGTGATGAATACAAATTATACTGGAACAGAACCATTATAACAGATAAAACAACACCACATAACAAACCTGACATCATACTCACCAATAAAAAGAAGAAATTAACACAACTAATCCAAATATCCATACCCAATACAACAAATATACAAAAGAAAACAGGAGAAAAAATTGAAAAATACATCCAACTGGCTGAGGAAGTCAAGGACACGTGGCATCAGATTAAAGTTGACATTATACCAATTATACTATCAACTACAGGAGTCATACCACACAATATCCACCAGTACATCAATGCAATACAGCTACATCCAAACTTATATACACTCCTGGAAATTGAAATAAGAACACCGTGAATTCATTGTCCCAGGAAGGAGAAACTTTATTGACACATTCCTGGGGTCAGATACATCACATGATCAGACTGACAGAACCACAGGCACATAGACACAGGCAACAGAGCATGCACAATGTCGGCACTAGTACAGTGTATATACACCTTTCGCAGCAATGCAGGCTGCTATTCTCCCATGGAGACGATCGTAGAGATGCTGGATGTAGTCCTGTGGAACGGCTTGCCATGCCATTTCCACCTGGCGCCACAGTTGGACCAGCGTTCGTGCTGGACGTGCAGACCGCGTGAGACGACGCTTCATCCAGTCCCAAACATGCTCAATGGGGGACAGATCCGGAGATATTGCTGGCCAGGGTAGTTGACTTACACCTTCTAGAGCACGTTGGGTGGCACGGGATACATGCGGACGTGCATTGTCCTGTTGGAACAGCAAGTTCCCTTGCCGGTCTAGGAATGGTAGAACGATGGGTTCGATGACGGTTTGGATGTACCGTGCACTATTCAGTGTCCCCTCGACGATCACCAGTGGTGTACGGCCAGTGTAGGAGATCGCTCCCCACACCATGATGCCGGGTGTTGGCCCTGTGTGCCTCGGTCGTATGCAGTCCTGATTGTGGCGCTCACCTGCACGGCGCCAAACACGCATACGACCATCATTGGCACCAAGGCAGAAGCGACTCTCATCGCTGAAGACGACACGTCTCCATTCGTCCCTCCATTCACGCCTGTCGCGAAACCACTGGATGCGGGCTGCACGATGTTGGGGCGTGAGCGGAAGACGGCCTAACGGTGTGCGGGACCGTAGCCCAGCTTCATGGAGACGGTTGCGAATGGTCCTCGCCAATACCCCAGGAGCAACAGTGTCCCTAATTTGCTGGGAAGTGGCGGTGCGGTCCCCTACGGCACTGCGTAGGATCCTACAGTCTTGGCGTGCATCCGTGCGTCGCTGCGGTCCGGTCCCAGGTCGACGGGCACGTGCACCTTCCGCCGACCACTGGCGACAACATCGATGTACTGTGGAGACCTCACGCCCCACGTGTTGAGCAGTTCGGCGGTACGTCCACCCGGCCTCCCGCATGCCCACTATACGCCCTCGCTCAAAGTCCGTCAACTGCACATACGGTTCACGTCCACGCTGTCGCGGCATGCTACCAGTGTTAAAGACTGCGATGGAGCTCCGTATGCCACGGCAAACTGGCTGACACTGACGGCGGCGGTGCACAAATGCTGCGCAGCTAGCGCCATTCGACGGCCAACACCGCGGTTCCTGGTGTGTCCGCTGTGCCGTGCGTGTGATCATTGCTTGTACAGCCCTCTCGCAGTGTCCGGAGCAATTATGGTGGGTCTGACACACCGGTGTCAATGTGTTCTTTTTTCCATTTCCAGGAGTGTATACAACTACAGAAATCCGTAATTATTGATACATGTTCAATTACCCGAAAGTTCCTAAACGCAATATAACATATACCGTACAGTTAAAAGGAAGTCACGCTTGATCAAGGTCCGCGTCACTTTCCATTTTTGACTAGACATAACGTCTGACAAAAGAAAGAAATAATAATAATAGTAGTAGTAGTAGTACAGTGGAGGCCCTACAACAAGGTAGTGCTATTACATAATTGCTGTCGTGGTGAACCGCCAATTAGTTGGTTTCTTGTTGTGAAGCGATTACTGAAGCATTTTCCGCTCTACTGCCGGAATTGTCTACGAAATAGAGAAAGCACCTTCCTGACATTTTTAAGCATATGTTCCAAGATGATACTCCAGGCGGGTGTAAAAATGAATGTGCGCAACGGAAAGTACTGAAAGCGAAAATGAAGATTTGGCCCCGTCTGACTACCCCCTGAAGCAGATCTAAGGATATTTTGTAGATTTAAACCCCTTTATATATATCACAAATGTTTATATATGAATATCCAATGGACACAGATAGATAAAGATGCATTTCCTAACTAATATTACTGATCAGTTGCCCAAATCTACCCCTTTTTATGGTTACACGATATAACATAAATAACGTGAGATGACTGACATCATTTACGTACCACACACTAGAAGACATTACTTTCTAAGATCTACAGTGGTGTGGAACCACAGTGGAAAAAAAGCTTACGTAATAACCGCTGTTTCGCTTTATAGCCCTAATACACCGAAGCCATTAGCAATATCACCGCATGTACTGCGTCCGGTGCGTCGGAGAGATGGTTCTCGTTCAAGTCTGCGACGGTGGAAGAACGCCACCCACAAAACAAAAACTTCATTCAAACACTAGGACGGCAGAAAGCGGTCCTCCGACGAGCATAATCTAATACTGTCTTCTCCTCCCTGTGTTTTACAGGCAAGAAACGCGAACTCCCAGCTACAAGGACGGAATTCAGATAACGTGTCAACGTTTTCGAATTCGATAGTAGGAAACGGGAGAGAAGGAAACGTAGTGGGTGAATATGGATTGGGGGTAAGAAATGAAAGAGGAAGCCGTCTGGTAGAATTTTGCACAGAGCATAACTTAATCATAGCTAACACTTGGTTCAAGAATCATGAAAGAAGGTTCTATACATGGAAGAAGTCTGGAGATACTAGACGGTATCAGATAGATTACATAATGGTAAGACAGAGATTTAGGAACCAGGTTTTAAACTGTAAGACATTTCCAGGGGCAGATGTGCACTCTGACCACCATCTATTGGTTATGAGATGTAGATTAAAAATGAAGAAACTGCAAAAAGATGGGAATTTAAGGAGAAAGGGACCTGGATAAACTGACTAAACCAGAGGTTGTACAGAGTTTCAGAGCGACCATAAGAGAACAATTGACAGGAATTGGGGAAAGAAATACAGTAGAAGAATAATCGGTAGCTTTGAGAGATGAAGTAGTAAAGGCAGCAGAGGATCAAGTAGGTAAAAAGACGAGGGCTAGTAGAAATCCATGGGCAACAGAAGAAATATCGAATTTAATTGATGAAGGGAGAAAATATAAAAATGCAGTAAATGAAGCAGGCAAAAAGGAATACAAATGTCTCAAAATGTAGATCGACTAGAAGTGCAAAATGGCTAAACAGCGATGGCTTATCTCACTGAAGGTAAGGTAGATATTGCCTACAGGAAAATTAAAGAGACCTTTGGGGAAAAGCGAACCACTTGTATGAATATGAAGAGCTCAGATGGAAACCCATTTCTAAATAAAGGAGGGAAAGCAGAAAGGTGGAAGGGGTATATAGAGGGTCTATAGAAGGGCGATGTACTTGAGGACAATATGAAGAGGATGTAGATGAAAATGAAACGGGAGATATGATACTGCGTGAAGAGTTTGACAGAGCCCTGAAATACAAGGCCCTGGGAGTAGACAACATTCCATTAGAACTACTTACAACCTTGGGAGAGCCAGTCCTGACAAAACTCTACCATCTGATGAGGAACATGTATGAGACAGGCGAAATACCCTCAGACTTGAAGAAGAATACAATAATACCAATCACAAAGAAAGCAGGTGTTGAAAGATGTGAAAATTATCGAACTATTAGTTTAATAACTCACAGCTGCAAAAAACTAACGCGAATTCTTTACAGACGAATGGAAAAACTGGTAGAAGCCGACCTCGGGGAAGGTCAGTTAGGATTCTATAGAAATATTGGAACACGTGAGGCAATACTGACCTACGACTTAGCTTAGAAGAAAGATTAAGGAAAGGCAAACCTACGTTTCTAGTATTTTTAGACTTAGAGAAAACTTTTGATAATGTTGCCTGAAATACTCTCTTTTAAATTCTGAAGGTGGCAGGGGTAAAATACAGGGAGTGAAAGGCTATTTACAACTTGTACAGAAATCAGATGGTAGTTATAAGAGTCGAGGGACATGAAAGGGAAGCAGTGGTTGGGAAGGGAGTGAGACAGGGTTGCAGCCTCTCCCCCATGTTGTTCAATCTGTATATTGAGCAAGCAGTAAGGGAAACAAAAGAAAAATTCGGAGTAAGTATTAAAATCCATGGAGAAGAAATAAAAACTTTGAGGCTCGCCGATGACATTGTAATTCTGTCAGAGACAGTAAAGGACTTGGAAGAGCAGTTGAACGGAATGGACAGAGTCTTGGAAGGATGATATAAGATGAACATCAACAAAAGCAAAACGAGGATAATGGAATGTAGTCGAATTAAGTCGGGCGATGCTGAGGGAATTAGATTAGAAAATGAGACACTTAAAGTAGTAAATGAATTTTACTATTTGGGAAACAAAATAACTGATGATGTTCGAAGTAGAGAGGATATAAAATGTAGACTGGCAATGGCAAGGAAAGCGTTTCTAAAGAAAAATTTGTTAACGTCGAGTATAGATTTAAGTGTTAGGAAGTCGTTTCTGAAAATATTTGTATGGAAGTGAAACATGGACGATAAATAGTTTGGACAAGAAGAGAATAGAAACTTTCTAGATGTGGTGCTACAGAAGAATGCTGAAGATTAGATGGATAGATCACATAACTAATGAAGAGGTATTGAATAGAACTGGGGAGAAAAGGAGTTTGTGGCACAACTTGACTAGAAGAAGGGATCGGCTGGTAGGACATGTTCTGAGGCATCAAGGGATCACCAATTTAGTATTGGAGGGCAGTGTGGAGGGTAAAAATTGTAGAGGGAGACCAAGAGATGAATACACTAAGCAGATTCAGAAGGATGTAGGTTGCAGTAGGAACTGGGAGATGAAGAAGCTTGCACAGGATAGAGCAACATGGAGAGCGGCATCGAACGAGTCTAAGAACTGAAGACCACAGCATATATATATATATATATATATATATATATATATATATATATATATATATATATATATATATATATATATATGTACCGAGCGAGGTGGCGCAGTGGTTAGACACTGGACTCGCATTCGGGAGGACGACGGTTCAATCCCGCGTCCGGCCATCCAGATTTAGGTTTTCCGTGATTTCCCTAAATCACTCCAGGTAAATGCCGGGATGGTTCCTCTGAAAGGGCACGGCCGACTTCCTTCCCCATCCTTCCCTAATCCGATGAGACCGATGACCACGCTGTCTGGTCTCCTTCCCCAAACCAACCAACCAACCAACCAATATATATGTATATGTATATATATATATATATATATATATATATATATATATTATGGCACAGCACACTTTGTTACGCAATATATATCTATAAATATGAGTTTGTGAATGGCCTTGCGACTACAGCTACATTGGATCAGTAACCTGTCATGCTCTAAACATGTTTTACGCGAAAGCTATAGATATTTTCCCACAAATTACTGGCAACAGCTGGTTTCAGCACGATGGCCCAACATGACAGATAGCACAAATACCTACGGCTGCAGCAAACTAATTGCTTGGCAACCGCATATTTTTCAAGAAACTGTGACATCCCATGGCCTCTGAAATGGCCTGATCCTTCAGCATTAGATATCTTCTTGTGGGATCACCTTGAAAGATACGTATATCGTATCTGACCTGCTACAGCAGAAGAATGGGAAGCTGTTGTGTTAACCAAATAAGCTTGGCATCCATCAGCAAGAGAGCAGGAAGAGAACCCCCTAGCACAGGTAGCAGTTGCTGTTCCTGACGTGGCTTGCGTAGACGTCGGGAGCTAATCAGCACCGTAGATGGTAAACTAGGTATGAACAGTAATTTATGGCAACACTGATGATGATATACTTAACATTAATCTATTAAAAAGCTGTAAAAACACTTAACTACTTAGCTGCAGAAGTGCAGTACAGATCTGCTGGCAGTGGCAGTAGCAAAGTCCTGGCAAAAGCAGATCACCCCAAAGGAGGTCACCCCATGGGCCGCCCTCACCCCAAAATAGAACACCCCAAGAACCGTTATCCAAGATGGCGGCCGTGGTTCAAGTACGTGACGTCACGTGACATCAGCTGATGATTCGAGTGCCGTTATCCAAAAATGATGGTAAGATAGGGCAGTTGGATTACCTCCACTAACCTAAGTCACCTCGTCCTACGAACTCCAGGGAAATTTGAATTTTGGAGGGAAGATAGGGCACTTGGGCTACCTCTACTAATCTAAGAAAACTGCAGGAAAGAAAGGGCTACGTCCACTAACCTAAGTCGCCTCTTTCTAGGAACTGACACCGCCACCTCGTCCTATGAACTCGTGGGAAGTTTGATTTTTGGTGGTAAGATAAGTCAATTGGGCTACCTCCACTAACCTAAGACACCCGACCCCCACCTCTTCCTAGGAACTGGTGGGAAGTTTGAATTTTGGAGGGGGAAGATAGGTCAATTGGGCTACATCCACTAACCTAAGAAAATGGCGGGAAAGAAAGGGTACTTGGGCCACCTCGACTAACCTAAGTCACCTCTTCCTATGAACTGGACATAAGTCTTTATTTAAATAATTAGAACCAGTACCACCATCAAGTGTGTTCGCCATTCTCTTGGAAAATGGATATGAATTGTGCTCTAAGAGCTTACTCCTGCAGCTGAGGCGAGTTAGTATGGTGGGGCCCCCACTAGAGGCTGCTACGTCAAATCGAATTACAAATTTGTTTAAATCCGCTTAAATTTCTTTACATTTCTATAAATTTGTTTAACTTTGTTTAAATTTATTATCTACATCATTAGTTTCATGTTACCGCCTCAAGAGGCTGAGATATCGATAGCTGTATTAAATGCACTGGACGTGTCTTTATATAAACAATTAAGGCAACTACAACCGTCAAGTGTGTTCGCCACCTTATTTGAGAATATTCACGAAATTTGCTCTAACAGCTTAATCCTGCAGCTGATGGGAGTTAGTATGGTCTTTCCATTCAATTCGAATATAATTTATTTATATTTGTTATCCGCATCATTAGTTTCATGTTACCGCCACAAGAGGGTGAGATATCGATAGCTATATTATGTACACTCATTAATGCTTGAACATATGAAGAGTATGGTGCTGTGGCAAGTGACCTAGTTGCCGCTACTACAGCACTTCGCGAGATGTCACGTTGTCGTCCTGTTGTATGTGTGTGTTGCGTGCTGATAAAATGAACGACAGCCGACTAGCCTACTTTCACACCCACTGATGTCTGCTGGACACAAACATTCTCACTTTCTCTAATAACACTCTCACCCTCTAGCCACACACACCCACATTGGGCTCAGATATCGATAGGTGTATTACACGCACTGGACATAAGTCCTTATTTAAACAATTAGAGAAACTACAAACATCAACTCTGTTCGCGAAAGTTTGCTCTAACAGCTAATGTGGGCAATTATCCTGTTTCATTCAATTCGAATATAATTTCTATAAATTTCATTAAATTGGTATAAATTTCTTTAAATTTGGAAAATTTCTTTAAATTTGGAAAATTTCTTTAAATTCGTTTACATTTATTATCTACCTGCAGCGTTAGTATTGTGCTACCGCCACAGGAGGCGTAGATATCCGTTTCTCAGTGTTTTAATAACTGTATTACATGCACTCATTCAGCTCTGGGCATAAGTCTTTATTTAAACAATTAGACTCACTACGCCATCAAATCCTCTCGGAAAATGTGCGTGAATTTTGCTAACGGAGGTTAGTGTGGTGTAGCCCCCACAAGAGGCTTCTCATTCATATAGGCAAGAAAAGCTGTTCGCTGCAGTCCCATATACCTAGTTTCAACTACTTTTCAAGGTAATCCAACCACATTTCCTACAAACATTAAGTTACGGATCTCACCTAGTTTATTGCGCGGATACAAAGCACTCACCATGCCAGTGGTCTGGAGGGGAGGAAAATTGTTGTGAAAAAAGGAATCCACCTGTTCTGGATTGCAGGAGAGAGGATGGAGTGTCGTGTATTTATTTTTTTGATCAATTTATTTTGCTACGCATTTCCCCTAATTTATTTATTACGCTGATGCAAAACACTCACCCTAACGTGCTTAGAGTCACTATAGACAGTTTACACACCTCAAAACTACTCCTAAATAATAATACATTACACTGACGTGCCGAGACGCAAAAAACTCGTAAATTACGAAGTCGTGCAGTGGCTAGCACACTGGACTCGCATTCGGGAGGATGACGGTTCAGTCCCGCGTTCAGCTCCATCCTGATTTACGTTTTCCGTGATTTCCCTAAATCGCCCCAGAAAATGCCAGAATGGTTCTTTGAAAGGGCATGGCTGATTTCCTCCCCCATCCTTCCCCAATCATATGAGAGTGATGTCCTCCCTGTCTGGTCTCCTCCCTAAAACAGCCCAACTCCTAAAATACTCAAATAAACCAGTACATACCATGCAGACGTGCAAATTACTCGTAGATCACCGACACAATGCGTGCAAACACGCTCACAACGCTTAATCACCAGAAAATAATTCAATGCTCAAACGCTCACTGCAAAAAAAAATCCAAACTTATCAACCACTCGAACCCTAATTCTACTGGATGGAAAGCCTAAGTACACCCCCCCCCCCTAACGCATGGAAACTCTACCCTACATAGAAATTCTATCCTACACCTACAAGATAAGAGATAAACTTTCAACTCACTACATCCTGCTGTTTGATAGAGTTGAGTTTAGAAAAAAAAAAGTCTGTTAGCTCCAAGCATATATCATCTATCCTTGTTTGACGTCAGAGTTCACTATGCACGCCTAGTAAAAAATCGACCTAACTTAAACTTGTGGGAGATCCTCATCCTAAAAAACTGCCATGAAATTTGCCGGTGAGATAGGTCAATTGGGACACCTCTACCCTTCACGCGGTGTAAATAAATTTGTTACTGATGTTACTATAACACACACTCCATGATTTCAAATAAAATTCACTTAAAAGATAACAAAATTAGAATAGTTTTGCCACGTTTCCATGGGTTTCGAAACTACAGTCAGAACCTGATTGCTATGCGTTACATTTCGACTGATTCCTCATATTGCAGTCATGTACACGATCACTGTTTCAGTGCTAGCATCCCCCAGTAGGTGTATCCTCTCCACAAAACGTTTTCTCCAACTTAAACAAGCGTTATCAGTCAATCATTATGTGGTATCCAACAATGTGCCAGTGGACGGAAAATACACCGCCGATCTACTGAAATAATAAGCATTACAACTGATTATATGAACAATTTTTCCAATTCTAAATTAATTTCAGCTCTGACCAATCATGTGAGAGCATGATTCCCAATTTCAGTATCATAGCTAAACCACCCTTCCACACTTTGCGAATCTGTATAGATGACTGTACAGTACGTACATTCATTGTTAATTTTTGAACACACACATCGTCAAAGCATATCAGACAGAGCTCTACGTATTTCTAACACCTAGGGCATATTGCTCAATTTACGATCTATATCTATGCTGATGGGAGTCACACAGCATTCGTACAGACTTATGCTAAAATTGCAGTCCGAAAGACTCCCCCTCACACTGTCACTGACCAACCTGCCCTGCGGCACTGGTGCCTATTCAATTTTCAACCTACCAGAAATAGTCCGCCATATTTCACGTCTCGTGAATGGATGGAGCTTGCTGAGTCCTCTCCCATCCAAGTGTACAAGATTTCTCGAGATGCGCCCATGTTGAGGAGGTTAGCACTCCTTATTGATGTGTAGTAACAGATTGAAAGTGTTGCGATCTAATAGCAGACGGTAAAGAAGAAGAAGAACTAGAACAGGGTGATTTTTTATGCACGATGGAGCTTCGGACGGATGGAGTTCGAGACATTTTTATGTAAATCAACCAATCTATCAATTTTAAACTATTATTCCGGAGTCTAGGATCAGTATCTAGAAGGTATTGTTAAGAGAGAGAAAATAAACACACACACTCCTAAGGCTACAACGTTCCTCACTTAAGACGGGCTATAGAGTTAGATCGCTCAAGTTTCCAACCTATCACTCATGTGGAATGTAGCCCTGTTAATATTCCAATGTAAGAAATATATTTCAAGCACATGACATAGATCCTTCTTCCCGGTTTCTCTAGGATAAACTATGTTATCGAACCATAAAACGGAAGAACAGTTTTCTTAAAACATTTTCTCTGTGTGATATGAGCACAATATAGCTTTCCAGAGATGTATAGTGACTACTGTTCACATCTGATCATGGTTCAGAAATTATACTATGCTTGCATCAACCCTGTATATAAAATGACCGTTATTAACGGGGAAAGCCTCTTACAAGGAAACAGATAAATGCATAGCAGCAGCGCCCGACATGCGAAAATTACAAGTCACTAGCTCTGCAAACATCACATCTGTCAGGCAAATGTATTGTATGTGGGGGGTTGAGGTGCCTCACAAGCACCTATTGCTAACATAGTTATTGAGCTGAAATCTCGATTTTACACCCAAGATGGGACACGAGGGATGGGGTACATCACATAAATCATAGTTCGTTTAGAGAAATGTGTCACGTTTCATCACACATGAGATGGAAGTCCTTTGATGCAGGAGAGGTTTACAGTTAGTGATCGCAAGTAGACAGTGCTTTAAGTCTTATACAGAACACGTGGCTGTATGCGAGTCGAACGTATGCTATGTCATGCGACGGCAGATGCATTTAAGTTTACAGACAGATGGTCCTCTGTCTTCCTGAAAAGCGTCAAATACAGTAGTCAACTCCCATGTATCACTGATACCTCAATACACATACAGTATTATGCTGCCTCAACGGAGAAAAATTGACTCCTTCCCTCATTCCCTTCGCTTCCATCTCGACATTTTTCTCGGATTCCTCTTGTTGTTGCATACTTCTCCCCATGTACAAATTGTTCTGCACCAACCACAAGATAAGCAAGTACTTACTCAATTTCGCGACATTTATATTAGGTCAATTTATACCTATTCGTCTATCATTTTTCGCAGTTCTATGTATTTTATGTCAGTTCTATCCATGCGATCGTGTAATAACCTCGTGTTCTGTTTTCTAAAATTGGTTTTAAATTTAGTAGGGCTGCCAACACCTAGCCCAAATACACCGATCGGGAGGCATAGTATAACACAGTACTCCATTGCATCCAGTCACTCATACATTTGGAGAGCGTTTGCCCTGTTTTCTGTATGGTTGTGTATATGCATGTGTGACGGAAGGCTCCCAGCACTCACAGTAGAGTCAAGTTAGCGTTCGAGTGTGGATCTACTGCGTACTATATATATCCGGACATGTTTGGAGGCAGATCCACCTTCAAACCCGTATTGTGGATCCGCACCCCAACATCAGTCCAGATATAGCACGCGGCAGGTCCACACTCGAACGCTAACTCAGCACTACTGCGGGTCCTGGGAACCTTCAGCGACACATGTATAGACACACAGAAAACAGAGCAGACGCTCTCCAAATGTGCGGGTGACTGGATGCAATCGAGTACTCGTGTCATCAGCTGACATCAATCACGTCGCCGTTCGAGGACTAGTTTTCTGCAAGAGGCCGTGTTAATGGCAATTTAGAACCTGACACAGACTTCGAAGTCGTGGCGGGGAATCATAAATAAAATCTTTGACAGTGTACGAAGCATGTTAGAGAAGAAAAAATAATGTTTCAAACATCGAGACAGGGTCACAGGCTCGACTTACAGTATAGTCCTCGGGATACGATCATTGTCCTACAGTACAGGTGATGCAACTTTAAACTGAGGTATGCAGTTGATCAAAACGTGTATATTTAATAGGATCGTCACATGTGCATGATGCCTACATGCAAGCGGTATTTTGTTTTCGATGTATGGTACAAGAGAGATGTTGTGAGAATCTTATCGAATTGTCTATCGGCTGAAGTTAATGGAATTTCTATAGTTGGTAATACTTCTCTGTTGGATAGTATAGAATAACGAAGATGCATGCATATCTGTAGTACTTGTATGTAGTTTGAGGGTGCACCGCAGTATGGTAGAAAAAGTATTGCCCTTCCAGTAGTTATGTTTTCCATAGAATGGTCAAAACACAGTCCTGTCGCAGTAACACAGCTTAGCCTATTTCTACATGGGCTGCAGGCTGTGGTAGGTATGTTTTCAAACGACTCCTTCTCAGTTTCGATTTAAATTGGAACGATCAGATTCGTAAAGCTGGAGAAATGGCAGCAGTTGCATGGGGGCTAACTAAAACGAAGTTGGAATTTTACTGTAGCAGATTGGCTCGAGAAAGGTGAGTCGTTTCGAGATATGAGAATGATAGAAATATGATTCATTAGTAGCTGTAATAAAGGACTTCTCCATAGGATCCTACACACGTATGTGTTTGAATGCGAGGACTTGATTCAAAATCGGATACTGCATTTCTAGTGGATAGTGTAGCACTAGAGATCTGAAAAGCTAGTTTACATTTATTACGACCTCAATCAGCACATCATCCACTGTTTGTATCCTTCTCAATCAGGTATCGCCTATAGCCCAGTCGATATATCACAGAATCTCTGACATGGCATAGGGAGAGAGTGCTTTACAAACACTGGATAAATATCTAGCTGCGGTGGCTTGAGAGGGTTGAAAATACTGGTTTCATAACACGTTCCTTAGCAGAATAATTTTCTAAATTGGAAGCATCTGGTTTATTAAGTATGTGTTTGTGTTCTGAGATGTTTAAAGGAGATGACTATCTCTAGTGGTAATGAAGGCTTGGATCTGATGTGGGATACTGAGATAACAAAGGGAAGAGTATGTCAACTGATAAGAATGCAGGGTGTATTTTGCATACTTCGCTCATTGTCGAATGACATTCAGTTGCAAGTATAGCGATCAAATATACACTCCTGGAAATTGAAATAAGAACACCGTGAATTCATTGTCCCAGGAAGGGGAAACTTTATTGACACATTCCTGGGGTCAGATACATCACATGATCACACTGACAGAACCACAGGCACATAGACACAGGCAACAGAGCATGCACAATGTCGGCACTAGTACAGTGTATATCCACCTTTCGCAGCAATGCAGGCTGCTATTCTCCCATGGAGACGACCGTAGAGATGCTGGATGTAGTCCTGTGGAACGGCTTGCCATGCCATTTCCACCTGGCGCCTCAGTTGGACCAGCGTTCGTGCTGGACGTGCAGACCGCGTGAGACGACGCTTCATCCAGTCCCAAACATGCTCAATGGGGGACAGATCCGGAGATCTTGCTGGCCAGGGTAGTTGACTTACACCTTCTAGAGCACGTTGGGTGGCACGGGATACATGCGGACGTGCATTGTCCTGTTGGAACAGCAAGTTCCCTTGCCGGTCTAGGAATGGTAGAACGATGGGTTCGATGACGGTTTGGATGTACCGTGCACTATTCAGTGTCCCGTCGACGATCACCAGCGGTGTACGGCCAGTGTAGGAGATCGCTCCCCACACCATGATGCCGGGTGTTGGCCCTGTGTGCCTCGGTCGTATGCAGTCCTGATTGTGGCGCTCACCTGCACGGCGCCAAACACGCATACGACCATCATTGGCACCAAGGCAGAAGCGACTCTCATCGCTGAAGACGACACGTCTCCATTCGTCCCTCCATTCACGCCTGTCGCGACACCACTGGAGGCGGGCTGCACGATGTTGGGGCGTGAGCGGAAGACGGCCTAACGGTGTGCGGGACCGTAGCCCAGCTTCGTGGAGACGGTTGCGAATGGTCCTCGCCGATACCCCAGGAGCAACAGTGTCCCTAATTTGCTGGGAAGTGGCGGTGCGGTCCCCTACGGCACTGCGTAGGATCCTACGGTCTTGGCGTGCATCCGTGCGTCGCTGCGGTCCGGTCCCAGGTCGACGGGCACGTGCACCTTCCGCCGACCACTGGCGACAACATCGATGTACTGTGGAGACCTCACGCCCCACGTGTTGAGCAATTCGGCGGTACGTCCACCCGGCCTCCCGCATGCCCACTATACGCCCTCGCTCAAAGTCCGTCAACTGCACATACGGTTCACGTCCACGCTGTCGCGGCATGCTACCAGTGTTAAAGACTGCGATGGAGCTCCGTATGCCACGGCAAAGTGGCTGACACTGACGGCGGCGGTGCACAAATGCTGCGCAGCTAGCGCCATTCGACGGCCAACACCGCGGTTCCTGGTGTGTCCGCTGTGCCGTGCGTGTGATCATTGCTTGTACAGCCCTCTCGCAGTGTCCGGAGCAAGTATGGTGGGTCTGACACACCGGTGTCAATGTGTTCTTTTTTCCATTTCCAGGAGTGTATATGTGTTCGATTTGGTAGGATGATTTTGTTTATGCGTGGCTTGTGGTGTGAATGATTCAAGTTTCCCACTAATGGCGGGAGGCCATCCGAATGGAGAGGACTGTTGCAATGCGGGAATGTATCTGACTTAAGCGTGTAGTCGTCTAGACGACTGAATAGCGAAATAATACTTAGTATGTGTTGGACAACTTTCGCGATCTAGTGGGATTTTGACATGATTGAATACGGATGTGTGTTTGCGCTGGGTCATTATTCCATTATCATGTAAATTGTTCGGTCGAGTGCTTCTTCGAGTGCTTGTGGTGTGTGCAACTAGCACGTGGAAGACACGTTTGCGGGTTGTCTAGAGATGAGAGCGACGTTACTTGACTTTGTAAATTATAGGGCGTGATTTGTAATCTGCTAAATCACGGTAATCTGTATTCCTGAGTGGAAATATCGGTTTAGACGTAAATGTGTTTGCAGAGGTGATAAGTTTCTGAGTGGAACGTGAAAAACTATATAGAATTTTGCTCATAAAACTGGACTTTGTCTGTTTTCGTGAAAAATAGGATATTTATTGCGATCGGAAACGTTTTGCTTTATTATAGGAGCGAAGTTGATGCTAAATAAATAATAATCGAGCGCTGAACAGTGGCTCTCGTCTGGCCCTGCTGGAGCATACTACGTGATGTAAAAACAAAGTCTGTGAACGTGAGGCATTGTGGAGCTGTGACAGCGGTGCTTCGTACCCATTAGGGTCAACACTTTTAGAGGAATAGGATGCCTTCGGAGGAAATGTGGGGCTTTCATGACCAGGCATTTCGGCGGGGCAGGTGCCGTGAGACTGTTAGCATAGTAGTTCGATCTCGTAGTTTGTGATTGTAATATGGATGAGATTGCAGTCTTTTAGGGTGAGGATCTCTCACTGGCTTCAGTTAGGATGATTTTTTACTAGGTGTGTGTAGTGAACTCTGACATCAAACACGGATAGATGGTATATGCTTGGAAATAATAGACTTTTTCTAAAACTCATCTCTATCGACCAGCATGATCTAGTGAGTTGAACGTTTTTCCAATAGCATATAGGTGTAGGGTAGAGTTTGATAGTTTCTGTCACTGGTTTCGAGTGGCATAATTTTTTCCCAAACAGGGTACCACAGTTGTCAGTTTTTGCATAGTATTGCGGTTTTTGTGCAGTGGTATGCATATAGTTGTGTAATTAAAGCATGATAAAGTGAGTTGTATAGTTAGTTTATGCGGCTTTAAGCTGTCCTTATACAGCGCTATTCATATAGTTGTGTAATTAGGACCGATCTTGGTGATTAATTATGTAATTAGGGTGGATATTTGGGTCGGTTTCCCGAAAAAAATAAATAAAGTAGTCTAACCTAACCTTCCCCTCCTGCATCTGGAGAGTTTCCATGCATTGGGGATTGGGGTGGGAGGGGGGGAGTGCACTTAGGCTTTCCACCCAGTAGAATCAAGGTTCGAGTGGTTGATAAGTTGGGCTTTTTACTTGCAGTGAGTGTTTGTGCATTGAATTATTTTCTGGTGATTATGCATTGTGAGTATGTTTGCATGCATTATTTCGGTAATCTACGAGTAATTTGCACGTCTGCATGGTATGTACTGGTTTATTTCGGTAATTTAGGAGTTGGGTTGTTTGAGGGAGGAGGCCAGGCAGTGAGGTCAACGGTCTCATCGGATTAGGGAAGGACGGGGGAGGAAGTCGGCCATGCCCTTTCGAAGCAACCATCCTGTCATTTACCTGGAGCGAGTCAGGGAAATCACGGAAAACGGAAATCAGGAAGGGGCCGAACGCAGGATAGAACTGTCGTCCTACCGAATGCGAGTCCAGTGTGCTAGCCACTGCATGATTTCGTAATTTACGAATTGTTTGCTGCTCCCCAAATCAGTGTAATATATCACATAAGTGTAATACATTACATATATAAAATATTATTACGTAATTATATATTACATAATATGTAATATATTATATATAATATAATATAATATTTAGGAGCAGTTTTGAGGTCTGTAAACTGTATATAGTGACTCTAAGTACGTTAAGGTATGTGTTCTGCATCAGCGTAATAAATAAATGAAATGCATAGCTAAATAAATGGTTCAGAAAATAAATAAACTACACTACCTCCTCTCTCCAGCAGCCCAGAACAGGAGTATTCGGTTTTTCACACCAATTTTCCTCCCCTCTAGACCACTGGCATGGTGAGTGTTTTGTATCAGAGTAATAAACTAGGTGAGATCTCTAATTCGATGTCTGTAGGAAATGTGGTTGGATGACCCTGAAAAGTAGTTGAAACTAGGTATTTGGAAGTGCAGCGCACACCTTTTCTTGCCTATATGAATGAGCAGCCTCTTGTGGGGGCTACACTACACTAACCTCCGTCAGCAAAATTCATTCACATTTTTCGAGAGAATGGTAAACACATTTGATGGCGGTAGTGTGTCTAATTGTTTAAATAAGGACTTATGTCCAGAGCTGCATGAGCACGTGTAATACAGCTATTAAAACACCGAGAAACGGAATCTATGTCTCTTGTGGCGGTAACACAACAGTACTGCTGTGGGTAGATATTAAATATTAACAAATTCAAACAAATTTAAAGAAATTTTTACAAATTTAAAGTAATTTATACAAATTTAAAGAAATTTATGGAAATTATATTCGATTTGAATGTAAACAGGATAATAACTCGCATTAGCTGTTAGAGCAAATCTCATGAACAGAGTTGACGGTTGTAGTGGCTCTAATTTTTTAAATAAGGTCTTATGTCCAGTGCATTTAATACAGCTATCGATATCTCAGCCCATTGTGGGTGGGTGTGGCTAGCAGGCGAGAGTGTTCTTAGACAAAGTGAGAATGTTTGTGTGGTGTCACCGCTAGACACCACACTTGCTAGGTGGTAGCTTTAAATCGGCCGCGGTCCATTACTACATGTCGGACCCGCGTGTCGCCACTGTGTGATAGTAGACCGAGCGCCACCACATGGCAGGTCTCGAGAGACGGACCAGCACTCGCCCCAGTTGTACGACGACGTTGCTAGCGACTACACTGACGAAGCCTTTTCTCTCAGTTGCCGAGAGACAGTTAGAATAGCCTTCAGCTAAGTTAATGGCTACGACCTAGCAAGGCGCCAATTGTACCATTGCATGTATCTCAAGATAGTCACTTGTATCATCAAGAATGCTGTATACCAAAGGACGATATAAAAGTTAAGTGTTCTAGTAGCTACGTTCTTTTCTTTATCACATTCATTACGAATCCTGTTCCAGACTTCGCGACAGTCGGCGTGTGTGTACGTGTGCCCTTTCGGCTACCCGTCACTGTGGACTGGCTGCCTTGTCAGTCCACTACAGTTTGTGTCCAGCAGACATCAGTGGGTGGGAAAGTAGGCTAGTCAGCTGTCATTCGCATTATCAGTGAGCAACACACTCATACAGCAGGACGACAACATAACATATCGCAAAGTGCTATAGTAGCGGCAACTAGGTCACTTGCCTCTTGTGCAAAGCAGGACTGTACTCTTCATATGTTCAAGCATTAATGAGAATATGTAATACAGCTATTGATATCTCAGCCTCTTGTGGTGGTAACACAAAACTAATGATGTAGATAATAAATTTAAATAAATTATATTCGAACTGAATGGAAAGACCATACTAACTCGCATCAGCTGCAAGATTAAGCTCTTAGAGCAAATTTCGTGAACATTCTAGGTGTGGGGAACACACTTGATGGTTGTAGTGGCTCTAATTGTTTAAATAAAGACTTAAGTCCTGTGCATGTAATACAGCTATCGATATCTCGGCCTCTTGTGGCAGTAACATCACACTAATGCTGTAGGTAGACAATAAATTTAAACAAATTTATACAAGTTTAAAGAAATTTAAGCAATTTTAAAGAAATTTTTAAAAATTAGATTCGATTTGTGCGAGCAGCCTATAGTGGGGGCCCCACCATACTAACTCACCTCAGCTGCAGGAGTAAGTTCTTAGAGTAAAATTCATACCCATTTTCCAAGAGGATGGCGAACACATTTGATGGTGGTACTAGTCGTAATTGTTTAAATAAAGACTTACGTCCAGTTCATAGGAAGAAGTGACTTAGGTTAGTGGAGGAAGCCCAAGTGCCCTTTCTTTCCCACCATTTTCTTAGGTTAGTGGATTTAGCCCAATTGACCTATCTTCCCCCTCCACAATTCAAACTTCTCACCAATTCCTAGGAAGAGGTGGGGGTCGGGTGACTTAGGTTAATGGAGGTAGCCCAGTTGAATTATCTTACCACCATAATTCAAACTTCTCACGAGTTCATAGGACGAGGTGGCGGTGTCAGTTCGTAGGACGAGGTGACTTGGGTTAGTGGAGGTAGTCCAATTGCGCTATCTTACCGCCATATTGGATAACGGTACTCGCATCATCAGCTGATGTCACGTGACGTCACATACTTATGTCACGGCCGCCATCTTGGATAACGGTACTTGGGGGGACCTACTTTGGGGTGACGTCCTTGTTGCCCTATTACTGGCGGTGTCCGCTGATACATGCAAACTGCGACGCTCTTGGAGCTCTATGGGGACACTGATTGAGTGGAGCTATTCGTCCGTTTAAAACAGTGGTTTGCGGATGAGTGTTTGTTTGCGAACTATTTGTCTCACATCAGATAGAAATGTGATGTAGTCCCTGTTGCGGATCCCCTCTATGGTCTCAACCCATAACCACCGCAGATGGGTAGTACTATTTGAATGACATATGAGGGAAGTATAATATAATCGGCTATGTGCGCCCTCTGTCGTTTCTGACCATGAGCAAGTGGCAAGATATTGGTATTTGTGATGCCGTCTGTGTGTCCATTTGTGTACCACAATTACTAGTAGACAACGAAAAAGCTTAGAGCCAAGAAGTAATTCCCGCAATTCCTGTTGAATTGCTCCTGTGAACCATACAAACCATACACAATTGCTCTAAGATACTACAGGTTTTTTTTTTTTTTTTTTTGCAAACATGAAATCATTTTCAGGAAATAAATCTACTCTATGTTGTCTTAAATTGTGTCTTTCTTACTATAACATGACGTAAATAGGTTTACTTAAAACAATTTTTCTCATTAAAGTACTTAATTTTTCAGTTTCCCTTTTCCCTGAGTCACCTTGAACTGGAAAATACAAACTAATATAGTAACATTTCTTTTTTGAGGAGGGGCACAGACGTCGCGACCTCTGCAACCACATTTCCCTCTGCCTCAGATTAGCGCCTCAGATGTCCCTGGCGGCTATTGTATATCGTCATAAATGACTGTAGACTCTAATACACTCCTGGAAATGGAAAAAAGAACACATTGACACCGGTGTGTCAGACCCACCATACTTGCTCCCGACACTGCGAGAGGGCTGTACAAGCAATGATCACACGCACGGCACAGCGGACACACCAGGACCCGCGGTGTTGGCCGTCGAATGGCGCTAGCTGCGCAGCATTTGTGCACCGCCGCCGTCAGTGTCAGCCAGTTTGCCGTGGCATACGGAGCTCCATCGCAGTCTTTAACACTGGTAGCATGCCGCGACAGCGTGGACGTGAACCGTATGTGCAGTTGACGGACTTTGAGCGAGGGCGTATAGTGGGCATGCGGGAGGCCGGGTGGACGTACCACCGAATCGCTCAACACGTGGGGCGTGAGGTCTCCACAGTACATCGATGTTGTCGCCATTGGTCGGCGGAAGGTGCACGTGCCCGTCGACCTGGGTCCGGACCGCAGCGACGCACGGATGCACGCCAAGACCGTAGGATCCTACACAGTGCCGTAGGGGACCGCACCGCCACTTCCCAGCAAATTATGGACACTGTTGCTCCTGGGGTATCGGCGAGGACCATTCGCAACCGTCTCCATGAAGCTGGGCTACGGTCCCGCACACCGTTAGGCCGTCTTCCGCTCACGCCCCAACATCGTGCAGCCCGCCTCCAGTGGTGTCGCGACAGGCGTGAGTGGAGGGACGAATGGAGACGTGTCGTCTTCAGCGATGAGAGTCGCTTCTGCCTTGGTGCCAATGATGGTCGTATGCGTGTTTGGCGCCGTGCAGGTGAGCGCCACAATCAGGACTGCATACGACCGAGGCACACAGGGCCAACACCCGGCATCATGGTGTGGGGAGCGATCTCCTACACTGGCCGTACACCACTGGTGATCGTCGAGGGGACACTGAATAGTGCACGGTACATCCAAACCGTCATCGAACCCATCGTTCTACCATTCCTAGACCGGCAAGGGAACTTGCTGTTCCAACAGGACAATGCACGTCCGCATGTATCCCGTGCCACCCAACGTGCTCTAGAAGGTGTAAGTCAACTACCCTGGCCAGCAAGATCTCCGGATCTGTCCCCCATTGAGCATGTTTGGGACTGGATGAAGCGTCGTCTCACGCGGTCTGCACGTCCAGCACGAACGCTGGTCCAACTGAGGCGCCACGTGGAAATGGCATGGCAAGCCGTTCCACAGGACTACATCCAGCATCTCTACGATCGTCTCCATGGTAGAATAGCAGCCTGCATTGCTGCGAAAGGTGGATATACACTGTACTAGTGCCGACAATGTGCATGCTCTGTTGCCTGTGTCTATGTGCCTGTGGTTCTGTCAGTGTGATCATGTGATGTATCTGACCCCAGGAATGTGTCAATAAAGTTTCCCCTTCCTGGGACAATGAATTCACGGTGTTCTTATTTCAATTTCCAGGAGTGTACTTTTCCTAGTAGCTTCTGTCAGCTGAGGTTGTGTCCACGTTACCTGTACGTTAGGTGTATTGCATACCTATCAGGTGTTACCTTGTAACTACCATTTTCTTTGTGTATGCAATCAGTTCCTTACTACATTCACCTAAAAATCCGGAACAGTGAACCGTTTAATAACTGAATGAAGATATGTAAGGGGTCTGGTAATCTATGGAACATATTTATGAAGTTATCCTCCCACCTGTTACTTGAACGTAAGCAGTAAATTAAAACTGTCAATGTTTAATTTAGGTTTTATTAGAAAATTTTGAATTGTATTATGAAACAGAGAGATGTTGTAGTAAAAATGGAGAAAGCAATACAGATTTATTATACAACGCTATGATACGCCATTACCTCAACAAAAAGATAAGATAAAAAAGCCCCAAAAGTAAAAATATATCAAACATAGCTTCAAGACTTTGTTGAAGTTATTTAAAATAGTTTCTGTTATTCATAAATAACTTTCTCATTTATCAACAATAACAGGAAACTCCTGTTTTCGATCATGATAAAGAATGTTCTATTGAGTATAAAATAACAACAATAATTATATATATACTTTTTTATGTTTTGTGCGTGTAAACCATGTAAACAGAACTCATATTAAAGGTAATTCTAGCAGTTGCGTGATCATCTAAGTTTTAGTACTTATAAAATGAAACTGGTATAGGCATGCATATACAAATACAGAGATATGTAAATAGGCAGAATATGGCGCTGCGGTCGGCAACGGCTATATGAGACAACAAGTGTTTGCCGCAGTTGCTGGATCGGCTACTGCTGCTACAATGGCAGGTTACCAAGATTTATGTGAGTTTGAACGTGATGTTACAGTCGGGGGCACGAGCAATGGGACATAACATCTCCTAGACAGCGATGAAGCGAGGATTTTCCCGTACGACCATTTCATGAGTGTAGAGTGGATATCAGGAATCCGGTAAAACATCAAATCTCCGACATCGCTGCGGCAGGAAAAAGATCCTACAAGAACGGGACGAACGACGACTGAAGAGAATCGTTCAAAGTGAGAGAAATGCAGCCCTTCCGCAAATTGCTGTAGACTTCAATGTCAGCGTGCGGACCATTGAACAAAACATCATCGATATGGACTTTCGGAGCTGAAGGCTCACCCATATACCCTTGCTGAGTGCACGACATAAAGGCTTACGCCTCGCTTGGGCTCATCAACACTGACATTGGGCTGTTGTTGACTGCAATCATGTTGCCCCGTCGGACGAGTCTAGTTTCAAATTGTACTGAGCCGATGGACGTGTAGGAGTATGGAGACCCTGCATGTCAGCAGGGGACTCTTCAATCTGGTGGAGGCCCTGTAAGGATGTGGGGCGTGTGCAGTTGGAGTGATACGGACCCCTGATATGTCTAAATACGACTCTGACAGGTGACATGTATGAAAGCAACCTGTCTGATCACCTGCATCCATTCCTGTTCATTGTGCATTCCAACGGACTTGGGCAATTCCAGCAAGACAATTCGACACCTCATACGTCCAGAATTTCTGCAGAGTGGCTCCAGGAACACTCTTCTGAGTTTAAACACTTCCGCTAGCCACCAAATTCCTCAGACATGAACATTATTGAGTATATCTGGGATGCCTTGCAACGTGCTGTTCAGAAGAGATCTCCACTCCCTCCTACTCTTACCTATTTATGGACAGCCTGCAGGATCCATGGTGTCAGTTCCCTACTTCAGACGTTAATCGAGTAGATGCCACGTCGTGTTGTGGCACTTCTGGGTGCTCGTGGGGGACATACAAGATACTGGGCAGATGTACCAGCTTCTTTTGCTCTTCAATGTATATTCTGCAAGGCAACAAGGTAGACAATGGACTGACACTGAATGATGTGTGGTTCTAATTATGTGCAAAAGAATCTATCAAACAATTAAAAAAAACAAAGAATTTCTTGGCCCCAGTTTCTCTCTTACACACTCATTTATGTTCCTTTCTCTACCAACGCTGCCAGCACTACCGGTAATACTACCAATTTAAAATGTAATTTACGTAGTGTACCAAAACTACAGCACCTTAGCTTTGCTAGGTCGCAGCTCTAGTCATACTATACCTTCTGGGACGGATCGGTTCTACATAACTCCGGGACCCGATTTCGAGGTGGGTTGTGCGATGGGGCCGTACGCTGCGCCTGGGACAGGTGACTGGTGTGCGGGCTGTGGGGCCGGAGGGTGGTTGGGGGGGGGGGGGGGCTTACCTCTCCTGGTGCGGGTCGCCACTTCCCAGAAGGCCGTGCGTGCAGCCCCCAGCAGGTGTGGGGTGTGGCGGCGCCGCGTCGCTGTTTTTTGCCACGATTCTGCTCACTCCCAGGCGAAAGCTCTCGCCGTTTCCACAGATTCGGAGAACTCCGTTTGCCTAAGGGGGCGGGACGCGACGTGCCGCACGCTCGCTGGACAAAAAACGGCGCCAGCCGGCTGCGAGGGGCAGCGAACCACGCACAACGCGTGTCGCGCGCCCACTGCTCCCAGGTAATAAATACCACAGGCGGGCCAAACAGTTATTTCGAAGTGTCATTTATCGTTTTACGGATATTTTTATGTCAGTTACATCCAACAGTTATTTATAACTCATTTTTCCTACCGAAATGACGGTGGCTAGAGTTAAATACCTAAGTAGGTGGAATCAGTTTAGTTTATCAGCGTTAATTAAAACAGCGGGTATTACGAACTGGCAGAAATGTTGGCTGAATCGTGCCATAGTCTTTGCTGATGAATTGTTCTTAACATTTCAGCTGATGCTTGAAGGGTCATCGGTGTTTCATGTTAACTGCGTATAGGTTTTCAGTCGCTATTACAAATTATTTGTCGGAGCTGCTTCAGATGTTATACAAAATTTGGCCACAGAACTGTTAATAATGAAATGTTAAAGACGAGCTTTTTTGCAAGTACAAACTAATATGTAAGCTGAATAGTGCAGACAAAATTCGAAGCTAATTTCTGGTGCTGTTCACTTTCTGCAATAAGAGCAGGGGCATGAAATACAACATAAAGATAAAACTAAAGCGACTGATTCGTTTACTCCAGTGCAACAAACATTCGATTTGAGAAAATTAAGCATATGCAAAACAAGTTTTATATGACAGTTCAAAAACTGTTGGATTTCCGGAAAATTTCTTCAGCTATCGACAGGGTCTTCATTTTTTACTTTGAGGATGACTATATTTCTCCAAGCCTTCAGAGTGTTGTGCATCTCTTACATTTAGCATTATTTACATGTTTTTAAAACCGACTAAAACGTAAAATAATTTCTTGTGATCTCATATACACTACTGGCCATTAAAATTGCTACACCACGAAGATGACGTGCTACAGACGCGAAATTTAACCGACAGGAAGAAGATGCTGTGATATGAAAATGATTAGCTTTTCAGAGCATTCACACAAGCTTGGCGCCGGTGGCGACACCTACAACGTGCTGACATGAGGAAAGTTTCCAACCAATTTCCCATACACAAACAGCAGTTGACCGCCGTCACCTGGTGAAACGTTGTTGTGATGCCTCGTGTACGGAGGAGAAATGCGTACCATCGCGTTTCCGACTTTGATAAAGGTCGGATTGTAGCCTATCGCAATTGCGGTTTATCGTATCGCGACATTGATGCTCGCGTTGGTCGAGATCCAATGACTGTTAGCAGAATATGGAATCGGTGGGTTCAGGAGGGTAATACAGAACGCCGTGCTGGATCCCAACGGTCTCATATCACTAGCAGTCGAGATGACAAGCATCTTATCCGCGTGGCTGTAACGGATCGTGCGGCCACGTTTCGATCCCTGTATCAACAGATGGGGACGTTTGCAAGACAACAACCATCTGCACGAACAATTCGACGACGTTTGCAGAAGCATGGACTATCAGCTCGGAGACCATGACTGCGGTTACCCTTGACGCTGCACTACAGACAGGAGCGCCTGCGATGGTGTACTCAACGACGAACCTGGATGCACGAATGGCAAAACGTCATTTTTTCGGATGAACCCAGGTTCGGTTTACAGCATCATGATGGTCGCATCCTGTTTGGCGACATCGCGGTGAGCGCACATTGGAAGCATGTATTCGTCATCGCCATACTGGCGTATCACCCGGCGTAATGGTATGGGGTGCCATTGGTTACACGTCTCAGTCCCCTCTTGTTCGCATTGACGGCACTTTGAACAGTGGACGTTAGATTTCAGATGTGTGGCTCCACCCTTCATTCGATCCCTGCGAGACCCTACATTTCAGCAGGATAATGCACGACCGCATGTTGCAGATCCTGTACGGGTCCTTTCTGGATACAGAAAATGTTCGACTGCTGCCCTGGCCAGCACATTCTCAAGATCTCTCACCAATTGAAAACGTCTGGCCAACGGTGGCCGAGAAACTGGCTCGTCACAATAGGCCAATCACTACTCTTGATAAACTGTGGTATCGTGTTGAAGCTGCATGGGGAGCTGTACCTCTACGCGCCATCCAAGCTCTGTTTGACTCAATGCCCAGGTGTTATTACGGCCAGATGTGGTTGGTCGGGGTACTGATTTCTGAGGATCTACGCACCCAAATTGCGTGAACATGTAATCATATGTCAGTTCTAGTATAATATATTTGTCTCGTGATTTTACGTTTATCATCTGCATTTCTTCTTGGTGTACCAATTTTAATGGTCAGTAGTGTAATATGTAAGCTGAATAATGTAGACAAAATTCGAAGCTAATTTCTGGTGCTGTTCACTTTCTGGAATAAGAGCAGGCCCATGAAATACAACACAGAAATGAAACTAAAGCGACTGATTCGTTTACTCCAGTGCAACAAACAATCCATTTGAAAAAATTAAGAATATGCAAAAGAAAGTTTTATGTGACATTCAAAAACTGTTCGATTTCCGTACAGTTTCTTCAGGTATCGACGGGGTCTTCATTTTTTGCTGTGAGGATGACTAATTATATTTCTCCAAGCCCTCAGAGTGTTGTGCATCTCTTACATTTAGCATTATTTACATGTTTTTAAAACCGACTAAAACGTAAAATAATTTCTTGTAATCCCATATAAATTTCTAACCCCCTACAGATAATCCTGAAAATCTGTTCTTGTGAATTTTTAATACATGCGACAATACTTGTAGAAATAAAAAAGTGGAGATCATGTACAGTACATGGGGAGTTGAATAAGTAGTGCAAAACATTTTTTTCTCAGCCAGTCTCAGTTGAAAAAATGCGGAATTTGTCGTGGGACATCGTGGAATCTTCCCACTTCAGCCCCTCTAGTATCATGAAGTTCCGATACGTGGCGGCGCTACAAGTAATCTTCAAAATGGCGCTGGCAACGGAAGTGCTTTCCAATCAGAGAGCTGTCATTTAGTTTCTTTGGGCGGAAAACCAGAGCAGTACAGATATTCACAGCCGCTTGCAGAACTGCGGAGACCTGGTAGTGAAGAAAAGCACGGTGAGTCGTTGGGCAAGGCGTCTGTCGTCATGGCAACAAGGTCGCGCAAAAACCTGCCCGACCTCCCTCGTGCCGGCTGTCCGCTCGTGTCTGTGACTCCTGCAGCGTTAGAATGTGCGGACACTCGAAGAGATCGACGGGTCACGATCAAGCATCCCTCTGCATAGCCGGACGATGCTGTCGGTAGTGCTGACACACTCCTCCACCCAGTGAGACACTCAGAGGTGTTTGCCGGCTGGGTTCCTCGCCGCCTAGCAGGAGACCATAAAGAGCAACGAAGCACCATCTGTGCGGAAGTACTTGCGCGTTACGAGGCCGATCGCGGAAACTTTTTATTTGGGTTCATCACTTCGAACCGGAAACCAAACTGCAATCCATGCAGTGGCGCCACACCACCACTCCCCCGAAGAATTATCTTGTGGAACTCTGAAGGACTGCTTCTCTGTGATGTCCTTGTGCAACAGTCAACTCAGAAATGCTACCTTCAGGAAATTGACAAAACGACTTCATTGTTTGCACCGCCACCAAAGTGCAAACGAACATCTCCTCCGTCATGACATCGCAACGCCATACACAAATCTGTGCACCAGAGCCGAGCTCACAAAACTTTGTTGAACTATTTTTCCTCATCCACCATGCAGCCCGTTCACCTGTTTGGCCCAACGAATGATGCACTTCGCGAGAAACGGTATGTGCATGATGGGGAGACAAAATCATAGATTGAAATATGATGGCACACTGGCACAAGGTCCTTTTGTCAACATGCCGTCATATTTCAGTCTTGTCACAGTTTATGATTTTTCTTGGCAGTTAATATTTTGTGTGGTAACTTACGTTAAAGTATGTATGACATGCGATATACCTGTGATAATTTTCGTGCCATCGATGATGGTTCAGAAGCGAAACCGGTAGCAAAATAATAATAATAATAAACCTTATTACAGACAGCAAAATGTTATGCATTTGTACATGCTGTTGACCATTGCTTAAGCAAGGTGGGTATTTGTGTTACAGCGTGTTATTTTGTATAGGTTTTAACGGAGACACAGAATCGACAACATACAGAAAGAACCTTATTCTAATACGCTATTTTTCTAAATAAATTGTAAAAATTTCCATGAGATTTTTAACAAATTTAATTTCTGTTTTACAATTTACTTAATTTTTTATTTTGTCAGTGATAGAAATGAACGATTCCAATCTATTATTTATTCAGGCAATGCTTTCATGTAGAAAGCATTAGCAGTATTTAAGTACCTACTAGTACTCCTCGGGAAACACTCTGTAGACCTCCAGATCCGACGGAGAGGAAGCGTTTACTGGCTGCAGAGATGAAACAGAGAAAGTGTGGGCAATAAGTGGAGAGATAATGAACAGCAGAGCAGCTTTACAGAGAGGGGTGGGCAAAGACTGAAAATATGTGTGAACAAGTACATTTACCGCAATAGGCTGGATCCACTTCTGCCAAATGTTAAATAGTAGAGTACTACTAATGTGTGCCACCGCAAGGGGATCAATCTTTCCTGCGACTTTCAGAAGATCGAAGAAGGAGTTATTAACCACTTACTGTTCTCTTACAGTTTCCTCGAAATACAGTAAAAGCGCTTACTGCAAAACCTTGAGAAATTGAAGGTGCTCTTCCAAGAAGTCCTTCTGATTTATTATGTCATCAATATCTTCAAATATACGGAGTCCTTTTTTGTTTACTATGAGAGTGTATATACGAAATCTGGTGTTTTGCCTGTGGCTGCATAAACAATCTAGTCTCCTGCTGTATCCTTCCAAATGTCTTTTTTTCTGTTTTTGCTGTAGTTATGAACTCAAGTTCCTTAGCAAAATGTATTGTATTTAAATCACTGTTCAACCTCTTCTTACTCTGGCTTCTCTGCATACCTGTTTTCTAATAGTACCAAGCTGTTGAAAATGACTCAATAAACCAAACGAAATAACAAAAAGTGTAAAGAAGAGGACAGCTGTTTGTGCGTTGACATGGAAACGTTATGACACGCCATTCCTCACTGTAGGAACACAGACCATGAGTACACAGGCTACAGATGTGTTCTCCGAGCAATGTCCAAGTACCTAATGCTGCATTCATAGTTACGTTGAAGCTTTGTAGCATCTTGCTTCTGCAAAGGAACTGGAGTGGAACGCTATACTCTGCAGCTACGGTGTGACAGCGGCAGGAAATTGGAATGCCTGCCACCGCAAGGACGTCATACAACCAGTGCGGACGGTGGCTATGCAGGTCTCGTACAAGTAATCCTAAACGAAAGGTACCTTGTCTGGGCCGTCTCAGGCACCAAACTTTGATGGTCACGAAGTTCTGTCGAGAGGCGAGAGGAGATTCTGGAAACCCTGTCCCCGAAGACAAAGGAGACGGAGACCACGACGACAGAGTGTTGTAGCGTGGAGCAAACTGGATGTGAAGCAGACCGCTGCGAGGAGAGAACGTGTGAATGGAGATTCCTGGAACCGAGCCAGATGACGTATCCTCGCCTGATCGCCTCACAGTGCAGTGCAACAAGTACTGGCTCCGTTGTTTAGAGACTGAGACGATGTTAACCGGTTAGGAGCTCAAAATGAGCAAGTAGCCTAGTTATTTTGTCAATAATTGACATTGTGATGGTTCTGTGGTTGTGTTGTAGACTACGCTATAAAAATATTTAACTACCTCTAATTTAAAGAACTTTTTCCTCTTGTCAACACATTGTCGATAGATCTGCCCCTGTTTTAAGTGACATTCAAAAGAATGTGGTTAGAGTTTTAATGTTCTGTGATTACTCCACTTGTCTCCTAAAATTTTAGGCGATGTTCTTAACGTATTGGGTTGTTTGGGGAACGAGACCAGAAAGCGAGGTCATCTGTCTCAGCGGATTAGGGAAGCCTGGGGAACTAAGTCGGCCGTGCCCTTTCAAAGGAACCATCCCGGCATTTGCCAGGAGCGATTCAGGGAAATCACGGAAAAACTACATCAGGATGGCCGGACGCGTCCTCCCGAATGCGAGTCCAGAGTCTCTTTACGTATTGACACTGACTCGCTCACTCACGTTGTTTGTAAGTGGTCGCATTACTCTGTGCTGTTATTTTAGCTCTTCAGTCGTTTTCTATTTTTTTTAACTCCTGGTTTGCCGCTTTTCACCCTTTCTCCATTGACCTACAACATGCGAAATGGAGAGATTGTGTGTGTGTGTGTGTGTGTGTGTGTGTGTGTGTGTGTGAGAAAATGAGTGAGGCGGAAGTGAATGAGTTCCATTTTGAAGAGTTACTCCCCACGGCGTGACAAATTTTCAGTCCTTTTAGCCACATTCGTTTATTTAAATATTTGTAAGGACGCTGATTGCCTCGCCGTTGAGAGCTCATAAACTCGTAAATTCCAAACACAAGCACAGCCACCCGCCTACCCACCTACCCACCAACCCACCCACCCGCACACACACACACACACACACAAACACACACACACACAAAGAAACACACACACACACACACACACACACACACACACACACACTTACACACACACATACACGCTCACACATACCAATTACGAGCTTCCGTTGATCGTCAGATGGCTGCCTTTTGCCATGGTGCCCTATAGAGAAAATATGTTAACTCATAACTATTCATAATTTGGAAATTACATAATGGCAGTCTAGTATCTGTATTTACAGTGAAATTGAGTTGATAGATTTGAACGCTTCAGTTTTTGTTATTTTCCGTGTACCAAGTAGATGTACCATGGTAAACGTGGCCCAGTGTTATAAACGCTTCCGCGAAATCACCAAGAAAAAAAAAATGCGTCATCATTAGCACTTTTTCAAGAAGCAATCAGATTTCGTTGTGGCCGAGTGGTTCTAGGCGCTTCAGTCCGGAACCCCGCTGCTGCTACGGTCGAAGGTTCGAATCCTGCCTCGGGCGTGGTTGTGTGTGATGTCCTCAGATTAGTTAGTTTTAAGTAGTTCTAAGTCTAGGGGACTGATGACCTCAGATATTAAGTCCCACAGTGCTCAGAGCCATTTCAATCATTTTTTTGAAAGATGCTATGAACCAAAGGAATACCCTGTTCAAATTGATGTCAGACATGAGATGAAAGATATGACTTCAACATCGATACTTTTTAGGAAGTAATTGACAAATAATCGATGTGCAGCAGGAAATAATTAAACATGTTTCTTCTTTTAAAAAAATCAGATGAAATTATGTTCTTTTAAATAAAAACACGTCTCATACTTTTATTTTTGTGTCCTGTGAAAGAATAGCTCTCAGAAATTTTGCCAGAAAAGTACCGTTAGCTAGTTCTTCTTTATCATGGGCGTTCAATGATGTGTTTTTATTTTTAAATATTTCTTTTTTTTCAAGGTTGTTCATGACATGGCCTTCTCTGCATAGTGAAGGATCTGTAGGTTGTTTTCAACGCTTCGTATTGTCCGCCCCTCGTGGTCTCGCGGTAGCGTTCTTGCTTCCTGAGCACGGGGTCCTGGGTTCGATTCCCGGCGGGGTCAGGGATTTTTCCTGCCTCGAGATGACTGGGTGTTGTTGTGTCGTCTTCATCATCATCATTCATCCCCATTACGGTCGGAGGAAGGCAACGGCAAACCACCTCCATTAGGACCTTGCCTAGTAAGGCGGTGCGGGTCTCCCGCATCGTTCCCCTACGCTCTGTAAAGAAGCATGGGACTTCATTTCCATTTCCATAGACGAATTTAAAATAAAAGCATTTCACCACACAACTTCCTTAATGAAAAAACGGAAGTAGCTAAGAAGGCTGGAAAACTTCCGAAAGCTACTATTTAATATGACACAAAAACAAAATTTACAACTACGTTCGGCTCGATAACCATCTATGGACACCATTCAGTATTCGGAAAGTACTGAGACAAGAATATCCATTGACGCCAATACTAATCAACTTGGCCTTGAAATGAGTAAGTCGAGACTCTGATCGAACCAGAGAAACGGAGAAAGTGAGAGTAGACACAATCCTGGCATTTGCTGATGATATTGTGATTCTAGCTGATGCCTTCGAGTAAGTATGCACTGATACTTCACGATTTCTCCGCAATGCGAAGAAAATGGGCTGGCGGTGAATGCGGATAAAACCAAATATCCCTTGTATCACGTCTTCGAGCTTTGCTTCCTTCCGCCGTTTTTGAGGGATATACTTTTGAACGTGTAGAGGAATTCAAGTTTCGAAAGCCACACATTGAACTAATATCAGGGCACAAGACGTTGCAGTGGTTTGGACACATCATTCGAACTGATAAATCCCTCCCATACTGAGTTCATCATTCCCAACCTGCTGGAAAACGCCCAAGGGTACGTCCAAGGATGCGATGGAAGGATCGGGTATTAATAGTCGTTAAAGAAGTGGTGGCAGATGAGACTGGAGACCGGCAGCGGTGGACTGCCATGTGCAGTTGACATCTCCTCGGTTTCGGCTAAGTGACCTACTTTTTATTGTGCTTTTTGTAATGCGTTCCTTCACAATATTTTATACAGTACTGATTCTGTCCTTTCGTAGTGTGGTTATTTTTTTTTGTTTTCTACTATACGCCTTAGAGGATAGTCCTTAAAGGACTGTTAGTGCAATAAATGATGATAATGATGATGATGAAAGAGCAACTATGTTATTTTTAATGAACATCGGTTATTTAGCAATTACTTCTGAAAATGTATCGATGCAAAATTCGTATGCTTCACCTCATCTCTTTCACCAATATGAACAACGTGTGCCTTTGCTTCATAGCGTCTTTGTAAGCCATCTATACGTGTTAAACACGTGAAGTGTATGCGCAATCAGATTGTTCATTGAAGAAGTTCTAATAGTGACCAATTTTTTATTTAGTGATTTCGTTGACGTGTTCATAAAACTGAGGGCCGTTAACCCCAACCCCACTGCATGATATATGGAAAATAAAAAAAAACTGAAGCCTTCAAAGCTGTCAACACGCATTCACTGCTAAGTACTGGTGATAGACAGTCATTACATAACTTCAAAATTTCATATGTCTTCATTTTCTTTATGAACAGTCACCACTTGAAACTTCCTGGCAGATTAAAACTGTGTGCCCGACCGAGACTCGAACTCGGGACCTTTGCCTTTCGCGGGCAAGTGCTCTACCAACTGAGCTACCGAAGCACGACTCACGCCCGGTACCCACAGCTTTACTTCTGCCACTACCTCGTCTCCTACCTTCCAAACTTTACAGAAGCTCTCCTGCGAACCTTGCAGAACTAGCACTCCTGAAAGAAAGGATATTGCGGAGATATGGCTTAGCCACAGCCTGGGGGATGTTTCCAGAATGAGATTTTCACTCTGCAGCAGAGTGTGCGCTGATATGAAACTTCCTGGCAGATTAAAACTGTGTGCCCGACCGAGACTCGAACTCGGGACCTTTGCCTTTCGCGGGCAAGTGCTCTACCATTCCAGTTACCACTTAATATATTTTCAAGACAGCACGCCATGGTAATCGAAACGACCAATTTCTGATCAACAGTTATACTGTAATGCAGGCATATAACGATGAACGAAAATTCGAAACCGGTAAGGGCATGGTAAAGTAAAGTGCGTTGTAAAAAGATAAAGTTCTTTAAAATAGTGGTTGGAAGCTGTTTTTATGGTGGAGGAGGAGATTAGTATTTAACGCCCCGTCGGCATCGAGGTCATTAGTGTAGTGTCACCGCCAGACACCACACTTGCTAGGTGGTAGCCTTTAAATCGGCCGCGGTCCGTTAGTATAAGTCGGACCCGCGTGTCGCCACTATCAGTGTTTGCAGACCGAGCACCACCACACGGCAGGTCTAGAGAGACTTCCTAGCACTCGCCCTAGTTGTACAACCGACTTTGCTAACGATGGATCACTGACAAAATACGCTCTCATTTGCCGAGACGATAGTTTAGCATAGCCTTCAGCTACGTCATTTGCTACGACCTAGCAAGGCGCCATTATCAGTTACTATTGATATTGAATCATGTACCGTCAAGACCGACGTTCTTCATTAACGGATTAAAGTTAAGTATTCCACCAGATACGTCCGTTTTTCTAAATTCTAATTTCCTTGTCCTGTTCCAGACTTCACGCCAGCCTACGTGAGCTAAAACGCGTGCCTTTCGGACTCCTCTAGTAACACGGTGTTGGCTCTCCTGCCAACCAAAACAATTAGTGACCGAGCATAAGGTCGGATTAGGAAGAATGTGGAAGGAAATCGACCGTGCCCTTTCAAAGGAACTGTCCCAGTATTTGCCTGAAGCCATTCAGGGAAATCACGGAAAACCTAAATCTGGATGGCCAGACGCGTATTTGAACCGCCATCCTTCAGAATGTGTAAGTAGGCTGTTTAGGTTTTTTTATTGGTAACGCCACCTCTGTATAAAAATCACTGGCTGTGCTGTGTGCAGCCTGTGGCTGCTTTGCATTGTTGTAATACTCGCCATTGTAGTGTTAGGCAGCTGGCTGGGAACAGCGCGTAGCGTTGGGCAGTTAGAGGTGAGCCGCCAGCAGTGGTGGATGTGGGGAGAGAGATGGCGGAGTTTTATAATTTGTCATGAACTGCTATATATATGATGATATCAAGGTAAATACATTGTTTGTTCTCTATTAATATCTTTCATTTGCTAACTATCCCTATCAGTAGTTAGTGCCTTCCATAGTTTGAATCTTTTATTTAGCTGGCAGTAGTGGCGCTCGCTGTATTGCAGTAGCTTGAGCAGCGAAGATTTTTGTGAGGTGAGTGATTTGTGAAAGGTATAGTTTAATGTTAGTCAGGGCCATTCTTTTGTAGGGAATTTTGAAAGTCAGATTGCGTTGCGCTAAAAATATTTTGTGTCAGGTTAAGCACACTCGAGTATAAATTGTTTAAAGGGGAAGTTTCAAATGCGAGTCCTGTGTGCTAACCACTGCGCAACTTCGCTTGGTCAAGCTGTTTTATAACATAATTTAAAGGCGTAGTAATGTCTCTGTTCCATTTCACCATCTTCGAGGGTTTTACAAGCAAACTTCTTCGTCGGTGAACTGCTCTTGTAGAGGATTATTCAAATGAATCTCGGTTTATTGATAGTCATTATGAAGCATTAAGTTATCAGAGTTTAAACGAAATGCAGCAGTAATGAATGCAGAAAAGCAAAATAGACGTGCTACACAAGAAGAAACCATGCTTCTCAATTATGACAACAAGATGCATAACAAACAGAAGACGTATTTTCATAATTTCCTTAAAAAACTGAACCTTGAGCGTGTTATAGTGTATGTAATTATTTATAAATGGAGTTTTTTCAGTTATTTTATGTACTTGTGTGAATTTATAATTTGAGAAACAAAATTTTATTTAAAAAAAGTAAAAGTCGATAAAACCATTTCCAATTAAAGGTAAGTTTTCAGCAATGGACCATTGTTAAACTTGTAAACATTCTTCCTCGACTGCCGCTTTTAAATAACGTAGATAAGAGCAAATTCTAACGTCTTTAAAACTGAATGTTAATTTGCTTCTGTAAAGCGTGTATCATTATTTGTATTGGGTATCATCAGTGGTCTGCATAATGAAGCATAATTAAGTTTTTCTGTGTGACATCTACTGCTTTGTTACAAAATTTCACCTTCGGTTAGGTTCAGTGTTAGAATACTGCATGGCACACAGTTTTAAGCTGTCAGTAAGTTTCAACTTTAAAACCGTTACTTGGATTGTCTTATGAATTTCTTTCCTTTTATAGCTGAAAATTCCTCATTGCCTGTAATGCAGGCTCCACCTTCTAAAAAGACACGTATATTTGTTGTCCAACATGTATTGGCAGAGCTGTGGTATCATCAGTGGACGTTTATTTACTTTTTCAGAATACACAAATGATAGAATTTTTACGTATTCAGAAATATGTGAACACTATCCAATTGCTACTGTTTACATTATTAGGCCTCTATATAGGGAAGGTTACTTCACAGACTACCCCGCAGTATCACTCATTACATCATTTTCTATAATTGAGAATTTAATGTACTCTGGTGTGGTCACCAATCTGTGTACTAAAAATTTTTAGTCACAGTTTGAATTTCAAAAGGTCCACTCCACTGACACTGCTACTTATACTTTTACAGAGTACACAGTAAAGTCTGTAGATGATAAGTATTCCTCGGTTCTTGTTGAGTGGACAGATTTGACCAAAAATATAGCACCGGACGAGATAAGAGAGTGAAAGTAAGCTTCGTGTTTCAGTGTCAAGTACAGTTGACGTCATTCTTATAGCGAAAACAGCAACATTCTACAGTTAAGACAAGCCACATGCTGATGTTCCTGACTACCCTATTCCGTACATTATTTGTATTACTTTCCACGATTTTCGTAATAACACTTGTGCCATCCAAACGTCGAAAATTTCTGTGGTACAAGACATATTCAGTCATAGTCTGCACATTACACGCACCCTGTCAGTTTCAAGCCATATCCTTGTTTGTTGACTCTGGAGGACAACTTATAACTTTCTGCTTGTCGGATACGAAGCAAAGCAAAAAATGGCTCTGAGCACTATGGGACTTAACAGCTGTGGTCATCAGTCCCCTAGAACTTAGAACTACTTAAACCTAACTAACCTAAGGACATCACACACATCCATGCCCGAGGCAGGATTCGAACCTGCGACCGTAGCAGTCGCACGGTTCCGGACTGCGCGCCTAGAACCGCGAGACCACCGCGGCCGGTGAAGCAAAGCATTGCTGAGCTTTATCCCTAAGTCCATAATGTTCCAACGTATGCAGAAGTAGTGTATGTTCTACACATTCAAATGCTTTGGTAAATCGAAGGAAATGCCTACTGTCCTCAAGCTATCGTTAAGCTCTGCTAGTGCCTCACACATTGCAAAATCCCATGTGTGTTTGAAATGGGTACATTGACTAAGAAAAATAATCAAGAGCCATCCATCTTTAAGACCGAATCTGTGCACAACCAAATGATTAACGCAAAGAATTTATGGTCCTAGTTGTGGATCCTAAAGTGGAGAATTTCGTAATATTATATGCAATCTGAAGTGAAGGTATTAACAGAAACAACTTTTAGCAGAGTACATAAATTTATGCAATTAAAAAAGAAACAAAATTCGTCAGGTTACCTCGCGTTAGGAAAGTTGGTGCAGTCAGCGACTGTGGTATTATTTATAAATTACAGAGCGCAGCAATCAGTCGTTTTTTGTAGGTTTTATTTGGCAACTCCAGATTCCGGGTAGTACCTAGCCATTATCAATGCTAAAAATACAAGATGCCTATCAAATGTAACATCTCATGGCATAACCTCTATGGCTTATACATGAGATTACATATCACTATTTTCTGGTCTCGATACCTGTCCGTTCCCTGTTGTTCGGGCGTCAGTCACAGTTCTTCGAATAATACCTTACAAAGAAGATAGGCTGTGTGGAGAACACATCGACTGCTTGTATGACGCCCTCTATATGAACTATGTAATATATAACTTTCTTCATAATTTATAAACATAAAATTCATCCAGCTAAGAAGTAACTTCAGTCGATACTAAAAATCTGCCCTACATGAATTACACTACGGAAATCTGCTGGTTTTCATACTTGAAGGTGAATGAAAACATGCCCTTCAGACAGAATCGATGTTCAAATAATGACTTGCGTGAGTCTGATGACTGTTGACCTGACATTTAGACTGAGAAATGCATACATCTACTGAAGCTGTGCTGGGGCGAGACAGATAACTGCAATGATTTGACTGAATACGCACCAAGGGTTGTCCGAAGATGCCGGCGTTGCTAAAATCCTGATCATACATGATCAGCATGACACATGCAGAGTGCTACCGTAGTGCCTGTGTCTCTGAAGTATCGGGCAAGGCCTGTGGTTCTACTGAGACGAACTCTGGACCACAATCAGCTGCTAAGATGCGCACCGGGTGCACCATTGTCTCCATTCACAAACGAACTCCTCAATATGCCCTTATCTCTGTCACCTGGCAAACTTCTTGATCCTTCCTCATCTCTGTCTCTGGAAGAACTCCTCCATTTTGATCTGAATCGTACAGCCTCCTCCTTCCTTCCTGCCTAACAAAACATGATCACCAATCACTGTATAGCAACACTCAGCCGGCCAATTGTGTGACAGCTTATTCCACAAATATAGCGCCGAGGAAAACAGGCCGCTTTGAGAGCCGAATTACTTTCCGATACACCTCTCTTTTTAAAAAAACTACTGATTATGCCACAACTTCCTGACAAGCACTTTTACCAACTGCGTGTTTTCATGCCCAGTAACTAGCCATGGATCAGAGGCACCCTGAAAATAGAATAAAACTGTGGTGGAAGCTAGTCTATTATATTTCGGCATGCCGCGTTTCTTTAGGAAAGTGTAGGATTGTTATCTGCTGAAGGCACTCTTCAGAACACAGGAGATACCAGTCACCCACCAATAATGTTCCTTCCCTCACCACTGCTGGAAAGGTAGGCTGGAGGTGAGTCATAAATGGCCAATAGCATTGGACCCCTTGGCACTTGCCCACGAGGATACTTTCACAGAGGGAACACCTCACACTACCTACCTGTGGGAATTACACAGACGCCACCGGCTGCTTGGCCCTGCTTTTTTCGTTACATCGGACACTGCCTTGCCTGTCTCAGATCCCATCTGTTCCCAAGCTCTCTCAGACAG
This sequence comes from Schistocerca nitens, assembly GCF_023898315.1. Classification (NCBI taxonomy): domain Eukaryota; kingdom Metazoa; phylum Arthropoda; class Insecta; order Orthoptera; family Acrididae; genus Schistocerca; species Schistocerca nitens. The sequence goes on along the minus strand of NC_064620.1, from coordinate 582,771,444 downwards.
TAAAAAGAAAGAGAAGACTTCCAGTGTGTTAAATGTAATTAAGATATAAATTTAGTTAGACGTCAGTATGAATGGCCACCACAGCACAGTTCACTTTTATAAAATATTATTATCATGTTCTGCCCCATTATTATGCTCTGATTAGACTGTGATTCTCACATTAAATGAAGAGGGACATACAAAACCTTGCCACATTTCAACACAAAGGATTAACCAGCCTTTTATACACATACTCCCTTCCTGAAGCCAAACTGAGAGTCTGGCAGCAAATTACCGTCCTATACATTATTTTATCGAAGAAACTAGTAGCAAATAAAATGGCCAATAATTGTCTAAAGCCGGCCGATGTGGCCGACCGGTTCTAGGCGCTACAGTCTGGAACCGCGTGACCACTACGGTCGTAGGTTCGAATCCTGGCTCGGGCATGGATGTGTGTGATGTCCTTACCTTAGTTAGGTTTCAATAGTTCCAAGTTCTAGGGGGCTGATGACCACAGAAGTTAAGTCCCATAGTGCTCAGAGCCATTTGAACCACTTTTTGAACTGTCTAAATTGTTTATATCTGGCACTCGTTTTGTAAAATGGTTCCACTAACTAGTATTTCAGTCTGTCAGGAAACTGACCACGCATGAAAGACACATCGCAGAGATGACTGAGTACACAACTAATGTATGGTGCACTGATCTTTGTAATCCTACTTGAAATTGCGTCGCACCCATGGGTGACTTTACTCTTTAACCCGTTAAGTAGCACTAGTAAACATATTTAAAGCTGGTAAACAACTAGAATTGCCATGTATGATTCTTTTCTTTAATACGTTGGTGCGAACATTTACTACCACATATATGGTACACCTAAGAAATACATAATAGATTTACTTGGTTCATTCATTTCTATTCCCAAAGAGTACATATTGACTCGTATTTTACTGTTACTATATTAAAAATATTTTTGTCGCTTAGTAGGTTACTGAAGAAATAATTGATTCAATTCCATATTTTCTTGTTTTCCGTAGCTGTATGTGATGTACATGTCTCAGAAAACCAGTTTTCTTCCTATTTACCTGTACCACCAACATTTTTATTCAACCAGCCAACTTTTGATAAGAAGTGATTAATACGTATTTTGAAGAACTCTCGTGGGTGTCTAAGAGTTTCATTCTCACACGAGAGAGATGTAAAAAGCTAAGAACCCACATTCTACCCTGGTACCTGTTTCACAATTGGCCACAATTGGCCACCTCCCTTTCATTCAGAACATGTAAATACACTGACTTTCGGTTTTCACCAAGGTATACCACACAGTAAGGAGAATTCTACTGACTGCCTATTTCATGCCTGTAGATATGATCAAGAACAATGCTTTTGAGGCTATACGGAACGGAATCTTTTTTCTCTTACTACTCTTGTTAGAGGAACAGATGGGCAAGATAGATGGATGCCAGTAAAAAATGTGGGCATGGATATATGAGGACAGCAGAGTTTGCCACAGATTTGTGGTCACCACCTTTGCCAGCAGTTTGGGCGTCGATGCCTTGGGACAAAGAAAGACCTTCTTCGAGCGGGCGGTGACCACTTTCAAGTCATCTTCCCTGACACTGCCAGTACATAAGGGACTTCTACCCCTTCAGTATTTTTAACAATGCAGTGTTGTCAGTCCTTTGGTACACTGAAGCCACTATCATACCATCAACAGTTATGTCAGTAGTTTTATTTGGCAATGCAATCTTAGAAAGCCAACCTGTCAAAGAACGATTAACCACTTGTACAGTTGTAGTAAAAGCCTGGAAAGCAATTATATCTGTTGTGCAATAATGGTATTAGTTAATTAATTAAAAGTAAAGAAATAATTTTCCCGAGTTTTACGATTATTATTTCGTATGCCATGAATGTCAATGCTGTAGTAGTGTAATAAGCAAATACAAACAGAGTTAATAGACTTAAATATGAACAAATTCATATTTCGATCAGCACAAAACTAAGCATTGCTACAGCTGAATGTCCAAATCCCTTAAACAATTTTGATAATTTTGTACGACTGACGTTTGTTCATTTTACAGAGTACTAATTATTGTATAAATACGATGTACTGTTTGATGTGGAAGCAGTTTCCTGTGGCTGCTGTGTAATACTGCTGTGATTTAATTCGATAAAACTGTGTTTTAATACTTAAAATGAAAGCAATGTTCCAGAGAATCATTTATTAACTACATTCCAAAGTGTTATATCTCTTATCACTATTATCGACATCATTTTGTGTGAGAATACTATTCCAAAAATGCCATCTGAGGAATAGGTTTTCGTTTTGTTTTAAATATATAGTACGAAGACGTTCCTGAAATCATATAGATCCGTATCGGGAATATTCTGAGGCCAAACAACGCTTTCTGCTTGTTTACAGACGAGAAAGCATGGACTATTATTTGAACAATTTTCCTTTCATCTATATCTACGTATATACTCCTCAGGCCACTGTACGGTGCGTGGCTGAGGGTACTCTGTATCAGTAACAGTCATTTCCTTTCCTGTTCTGCAGCAATAAGAGAGATGGGAAAACGGCTATCTATATGCTTTCGTCCAAGCCCTAATTTCTCTTATCCTCATGGTGGTTACCCAACATGTACGTTGACGCTAACAGTCAGCTTCAAATTCTCGTTCTCTACATTTTCTCAATAGATTTGTAAAGATTGTCTGTGCTATGTTAATATCTTTCACTTTCATTAAAGATCTGCTTTGGCTGACATTGTCATTATCTATGGAGTTGCGGTACAATGTGGGTGACATTGTTCACATTATATACATTTATGTTATGTAGAACACTGTGCATGCGTTGTTACTAATGTATGTATCGTCTACATCGGCCGACATACATATAACATTGTTGGCAACTGTATTTTGACTGTCGTTCTATATTTGTTGAAGTAAGCCAGCAGTTAACTTATTATGACAGTAATTTGACAGTCTTGGAGCTATGATGTTGTAGATTTACAAAGTATAAGCACTGTTATACGGATTAGATATACGTCATTTACTTGTGTATGTATCTGTGGTTGCAGTATGTATGTAGTAGTCTATGTTTATAGCTGTCGTAGGTGGTACTAATTTAGAGGTGTTTATTGAGCAGTGGTTGTTTTCGATATTTTTTCGTAAATAACCACATTCTCGTGTATTCTATTTACAGTTTGACATATGTTTCCAGAGTATATGAATGAGCAAGGATGTTAAGGTTTTATTTTTGTCTGCGTCATCTTTGGCTGTGGACAGCGCTTTGAATTTAACTGATTCCTTTTTCAAGCATTTCAATTTATTTAAAAAAAAATAATATTGATGTTTAAGACTGTCTGTTCTTTCAGTATGACTTGCGGTTGGTTTGTCGTGTTTATATGAATTTCAGCTTCCTTGAGAATGTTTATGGTAGGAACTTTCGGAATTTTATGAAGTACGTGCTACGCGTGTTCAGTTGTATCTTTCGTTCGTTGAGGGTCTTTAGGGTAGATGCAGCTGAAAATGCATTGCATGTACTGCATAAAATTCTGAAAGGTCCTACCTTCAGCATTCTCCAGGAAATTGAAGTTTATGTACGTATAAGAAGTCAGCCGTGAGACATATTGAACGAACAGATGGGTCTTAAACGGCAAAGCTATTTATATACATATGTTTTATAACTCTGACTCAGATTGAGATGGTGGTTCAAATGGCTCTAAGCACTATGGAGCTTAACTTCTGAGGTGATCAGTCCCCTAGAACGTAGAACTACTTAAACCTAACTAACCTAAGGACAAGACACACATCCATGCCCGAGGCAGGATTCGAACCTGCGACCGTAGCTGTCACGCGGTTCCAGACTGATGCGCCTAGAACCGCACGGCCACTACGGCCGGCTTGAGATGATGATGAATCCTCACCTTGATTTGAAGGTTTCTCTTGAACATCCAGTGCACTTCTGCAACTCCTTGACCTTTTTTCTTTAGAATTTTTCAAAATTAAATTTCCTCCTCCTTCCTGTAAGACGTAGATGAACTGGTGAAGTCGGATGGCAACCTCAATTCTCTCTCTCCTCGCACGTGTGGTACCGGTGGCTTTTGTTGGGGTTGGCAAAACAAAAGAAAATGAAGATGGTAATGATGTTGATGAGCTCTGAGTTCGAGAATTTCTTGGAGAATTAGGAGTTGCAGAGTCTGGAAACACTTCAAATTCTATGGTCACAAGTAAGGAATTTGTGAGATGGTATTCTGATTGGACTGAAGAGAAAAATTCACGCGGACACAAATCCCTGCACAGCATTCCCTACATTAGCTCCACGTCTCCACAAATTGTCGGAAATTTCTTCAGAAATCGATTTTCTAATAGAGGCTGAATGATAATTTTGTATAATTAGGTTACATAAGTACTTTAATAAGGAAGAAGTAATACCAATTATATCCCGCTTCAGAAAGCCCCATGAAGACTGATTCGTTCCTTAACATTTCTTTATATGTAAGTAATTGTACAAATTTGTAGCAGCTGTTACTAGCTGTTCGGTTGACCGATCTGGTAATGCTATACAACCGGTAGCGGTAAGATTTACACATGTATTTCGACAGTAGACCTTAAAAAAACTTAGTATTGCATCACGGATTTTTATAAGCAGTACGGACTTACATCTTCTATTTCTTTCTGGGAGAATACTGTCTGGATTAAATATATTTGAAAACAGGTTCTTATCACTTGAGCACGATTTTTCTAGCAACAGTCCTGTAATATAATGGTGACCGAGCTGTGCACATGAGCTGAGCAGTACAATATTTTTCTTATTTCTATTTAAATAGCCCTATGATTCTGAAAGCCTGACTCTACCCTGTTTTTAGGACATGTAAACAACCTAATCCTTGGTAGATTTCTGGAGCTATGAGTCACATGATGTCTATGCACATGTCACGAAATTCGTGCAAGTTACAAGCTAGTGTTTTGCTGGCACGGATTTGAAGTCAGACAGAGCCCCACACAAATGCGAAGGGGTCAGATCAGGAAAATTTGATAGATAAGGTACTGAAGCGAATTCACTTTCCTGCTCCTGCAGCCACAGTTAAACGATTCTGGCCTTGTGAGACGGACAGTTATCCTGCTTTAAAGTTCCATCACCGTCAGGGAGAATATTAAGCATGAATGGATACCACTGGTATGCAATAACGTTCAGGTATCCCACAGCTATCATAATGACTTCAACTACCACCAGAGGGCCAACGAAAACTCAGGTAAACCCCGTCCACACCAACACACACTCTCTACTTGATTGTATCCATGGCACGGTGCATGTCTTGAGCAATTCTTCACATGGATGATGACAAGTGTGGGCTACAAGAACATTGCTGTAGACCACCAGCACCCCTCCATGATTCACGTATTCCCTGACTGCAATGGCATCTTCTAGCAGAATAAGACTCATTGGCGCAATGCTAGAACGTGCTAAAGTTGTTTAAGATGCATAAACTGAACCCAGGTTGATGTGTCTGCCACGAAATAAGCCTGATGTGAACCCAGTGGAACACGTCTGGGAGGCTATGGGGTGCCTGCTCCACACCCACAAACCACCGGCTCATATTTTACAGGCACTGCATGACATTCACTCAGATATCTTTTGCCGTGTACCTTCAGACATCTGCCACAATACGCATAATCGCTACTGTATTGCGTTCCAAAGGAGGCCATACACGCTATAAGCAGATCGTTGTCATGTTTTGATTTATTCTCCTGTGAAGTAATGTAAGTTGAGTCATTGCCTTGTTTCTCTATGGCTGTTGGCAGAGACTGTGTTGTAATTGAGTAAAAAGCTTTGTGAGATTCTTTTAATGCTAACACAACTAGAAATTATCACACATTTGCCTCTTTCTTTAGTGTTCTTCGATAGTCGCCAATAACACTTTGTCCTACATTCTAAGACCAGCTTGTTCCTTCCCCTTTCTGTGAATGTGGTCCTAGTTTTTGGGTATACGTAGTGTATTTTCGAGAGGAGGCTGACAGATCTACAGCATTTTTTTTAATCTTACGTCGCCCTCTTTGCAATGGAGAGTAATTGCAATGCTGTTCCAATTTTGTCGCGTTCTGTTCTTTCGAAAATATTCTCTAAATAATATTGCAAGTCTCTTTTCTAAAAATAACTACTCCACCTTAATCATCCAATTTGAATGTCACCATGTCCTGTCACCTTCACTTCCTTGACATTCTGTATCATTTTATACATTTCATGTTGGTTTACTTCTTGAATGTCATAATTTTCATTATAATTTTCATTAATGATCTATATGTGTCCCTGACTCATCTATGAAACTATACTATTAATTAATGAAGTTTTTGAATACTTGTCAAGTTTGACACATATTGTCAGTAACTGTGCTACCCACCATCAGATCTCATGAAATGTGCTATTTAATCAAAATGTATTTTAGTATTGTTTCTTCAAAATTTTGTTGTTTCTCCTCTGTTTATCAGATTTTTATTATACCTCCCCACAATCTCTCATTTACATTTATGCACAATTTTGTTAAAGTCTGTGTTTCATCTTGAGGTTAAAGTTCATTTTTTGTCCATGTTTGTTATCAAAGATATACGTTCTGAAAAAGCTTCCCTTGCCTCTTGTAGTCTCCTCATCGCCACTGCTGAGTCCTGTACTGCAAGAAGCAAGGACGAGGATGTCATTATGAGTGGCTGGAATTCTCTTTCTACAACACAGATGCACATGTGGATCAACAAGGTTCTTTATCTACGTGAACTGTTAAGTTTTTGCTTAACTGGAATAGAGTCCCTGACTTGTGGTACAAGCTCTTCAGAAATGGTCCTCTTGCGGATGTTGTTGTTGTTGTGGTCTTCAGTCCTGAGACTGGTTTAATGCAGCTCTCCATGCTACTCTATCCTGTGCAAGCTTCTTCATCTCCCAGTACCTACTGCAACCTACATCCTTCTGAATCTACTTGGTGTATTCATCTCTTGGTCTCCCCCTATGATTTTTACCCTCCACGCTGCCCTCCAATACTAAATTGGTGATCCCTTGATGCCTCAGAACATGTCCTACCAACCGATCCCTTCTTCTGGTCAAGTTGTGCCACAAACTCCTCTTCTCCCCAATCCTATTCAGTACCTCCTCATTAGTTATGTGATCTGCCCATCTAATCTTCAGCATTCTTCTGTAGCACCACATTTCGAAAGCTTCTATTCTCTTCTTGTCTAAGCTATTTATCGTCCATGTTTCACTTCCATACATGGCTACACTCCATACAAATATTTTCAGAAACCACTTCCTAACACTTAAATCTATACTCGATGTTAACAAATTTCTCTTCTTTAGAAACGCTTTCCTTGCCATTGCCAGTCTACATTTTATATCCTCTCTACTTCGAACATCATCAGTTACTTTGTTTCCCAAATAGCAAAATTCATTTACTACTTTAAGTGTCTCATTTCCTAATCTAATACCCTCAACATCACCCGACTTAATTCGACTACATTCCATTATCCTCGTTTTGCTTTTGTTGATGTTCATCTTATATCCTCCCTTCAAGACACCATCCATTCCGTTCAACTGCTCTTCCAAGTCCTTTGCTGTCTCTGACAGAATTACAATGTTATCGGCGAACCTCAAGGTTTTTATTTCTTCTCCATGGATTTTAATACCTATTCCGAATTTTTCTTTTGTTTCCTTTACTGCTTGCTCAATATACAGATTGAATAACATCGGGGAGAGGCTACAACCCAGTCTTACTCCCTTGCCAATCACTGCTCCCCTTTCATGTCCCTCGACTCTTATAACAGCCATCTGGTTTCTGTACAGATTGTAAATAGCCTTTCGCTCCCTGTATTTTACCCCTGCCACCTTTAGAATTTGAAAGAGAGTATTCCAGTCAACATTGTCAAAAGCTTTCTCTAAATCTACAAATGCTAGAAACGTTGGTTTGCCTTTCCTTAATCTTTCTTCTAAGGTAAGTCGTAAGGTCAGTATTGCCTCACGTGTTCCAGTATTTCTACGGAATCCAAACTGATCTTCCCCGAGGTCGGCTTCTACTAGTTTTTCCATTCGTCTGTAAAGAATTCGTGTTAGTATTTTGCAGCTGTGGCTTATTAAACTGATTGTTCGGTAATTCTCACATCTGTCAACACCTGCTTTCTTTGGGATTGGAATTATTATATTCTTCTTGAAGTCTGAGGGTATTTCGCCTGTTTCATACATCTTGCTCACCAGATGGTAGAGTTTTGTCAGGACTGGCTCTCCCAAGGCCATCAGTAGTTCTAATGGAATGTTGTCTACTCCCGGGCCCTTGTTTCGACTCAGGTCTTTCAGTGCTCTGTCAAACTCTTCACGCAGTATCGTATCTCCCATTTCATCTTCATCTACATCCTCTTCCATTTCCATAATATTGTCCTCAAATACATCGCCCTTGTATAGACCCTCTGTATACTCCTTCCACCTTTCTGCTTTCCCTTCTTTGCTTAGAATTGGGTTTCCATTTGAGCTCTTGATGTTCATACAAGTAGTTCTCTTATCTCCAAAGGTCTCTTTAATTTTCCTGTAGGCAGTATCTATCTTACCCCTAGTAAGAAAAGCCTCTACATCCTTACATTTGTCCTCTAGCAATCCCTGCTTAGCCATTTTCCACTTCCTGTCGATCTCATTTTTGAGACGTTTGTATTCCTTTTTGCCTGCTTCATTTACTGCATTTTTATATTTTCTCCTTTCATCAATTAAATTCAATATTTCTTCTGTTACCCAAGGATTTCTACTTGCCCTCGTCTTTTTACCTACTTGATCCTCTGCTGCCTTCACTACTTCATCCCTCAGAGCTACCCATTCTTCTTCTACTGTATTTCTTTCCCTCATTCCTGTCAATTGTACCCTTATGCTCTCCCTGAAACTCTGTACAACCTCTGGTTCTTTCAGTTTATCCAGGTCCCATCTCCTTAAATTCCCACCTTTTTGCAGTTTCTTCAGTTTTAATCTACAGGTCATAACCAATAGATTGTGGTCAGAGTTCACATCTGCCCCTGGAAATGTCTTACAATCTAAAACCTGGTTCCTAAATCTCTGTCTTACCATTATATAATCTATCTGAAACCTTTTAGTATCTCCAGGGTTCTTCCATGTATACAACCTTCTATCATGATTCTTAAACCAAGTGTTAGCTATGATTAAGTTGTGCTCTGTGCAAAATTCTACCAGGCGGCTTCCTCTTTCATTTCTTAGCCCCAATCCATATTCACCTACTACGTTTCCTTCTCTCCCTTTTCCTACACTCGAATTCCAGTCACCCATGTCTATTAAATTTTTGTCTCCCTTCACTATCTGAATAATTTCTTTTATTTCATCATACATTTCTTCAATTTCTTCGTCATCTGCAGAGCTAGTTGGCATATAAACTTGTACTACTGAAGTAGGTGTGGGCTTCGTATCTATCTTGGCCACAATAATGCGTTCACTAAGCTGTTTGTAGTAGCTTACCCGCGTTCCTATTTTCCTATTCATTATTAAACCTACTCCTGCATTACCCCTATTTGACTTTGTGTTTATAACCCTGTAGTCACCTGACCAGAAGTCTTGTTCCTCCTGCCACCGAACTTCACTAATTCCCACTATATCTAACTTTAACCTATCCATTTCCCTTTTCAAATTTTCTAACCTACCTGCCCGATTAAGGGACCTGACATTCCACGCTCCGATCCGTAGAACGCCAGTTTTCTTTCTCCTGATAACGACATCCTCTTGAGTAGTCCCCGCCCGGAGATCCGAATGGGGGACTATTTTACCTCCGGAATATTTTACCCAAGAGGACGCCATCATCATTTAATCATACAGTAAAGCTGCATGCCCTCGGAAAAAATTACGGCCGTAGTTTCCCCTTGCTTTCAGCCGTTCGCAGTACCAGCACAGCAAGGCCGTTTTGGTTATTGTTACAAGGCCAGATCAGTCAATCATCCAGACTGTTGCCCTTGCAACTACTGAAAAGGCTGCTGCCCCTCTTCAGGAACCGCACGCTTGTCTGGCCTCTCAACAGATACCCCTCCGTTGTGGTTGTACCTACGGTACGGCTATCTGTATCGCTGAGGCACGCAAGCCTCCCCACGAACGGCAAGGTCCATGGTTCATGGGGGGGGGGGGGGGGGGAGATAGTACCATGAATCTATCTATTACAAAATTTAGCCTCACTATTGGAAAAGTACAAGTCCCACTATGAACGATCTGGTCGCAATGTACTGACAGACACCAAACTGGGGTGTGAATCAGTGAGTCAGTGACTGAGCGACTGAGAACCTACAGTTAGTGGTAGCGGCCTAAATACTTGCAATCGAGAGGGCGTTGGTGGCTTGTTGCTTGCAGATCTGTCTCTGGCCTCTCTCATGACAGGTGCACTTGACTGACCGCCTACTATCGATCTTTGCACTACATCTTTTCTGACCAGCGCGCTAGTGACAGCTTACACCAGCACACCTCTCACAAGTTTCTTCGTGGCCAGGGGGTTCGTTTTCTTTATCATACATGCTGATAATTGCATAGCTGTCTGTAGTCTGCAGTATAGGTAGTAGCTTCATTCAGTTTGTCTTCTGTAATGTTCGAAATATTTCATAAACAGAGAAACTTAGGGGATGAAGGGTATCTTTGAGTTCTTCACACAGTACTGCTGTTTGAAACTGTGTGAGTAGGCTTTGAAGGAATAACTAGCAACATTTTAGGTGTTTCTACATTACAGTCAAACTGTCCCATGAGCCATCAAACCTATGACCTTTCTTGCCGTCCTTCTTCAAACCGTATTTTATTTGGTAAGGATCCCACTCACTTGAACATTACTCTAAAATGGGGTACACACGTGATTTGTAAGGAGTCTTCTTTCTAGGAAGACTGCGTTTTCCCAGTGTGCTGTTCATGAACTGAAAACTGCCACTTGCCATACCAATGACTAATCCTATGCGAAAATATTTCTACAATTGTTATACCAACATATTTGTGATAGTCGACTGATTCCATTGTGACTGAATGATGTACCCTACGGCATCTCAGTAGAAAAGTAGTAGAATACTACTTTTATGACCTGATGAAGTCCAAAATGTAACGTTTCTGAACATTAAAACAATTTGTTAATGTTCGTACTACTCTGCAAGTTTTTGCCGGATTTTTGTGCAGTTTTTTCAGGTAGTACATCATCATAGACGACTGAATCATCTGCAAAAAGTCTGAGGCTACTATAAATACAGTATGCTGTGTCACTGGTACACAAAATGAGTAACAAGGATCACAATACAGTTTATTCGGACATGCCTGAAGTTACTTCTTCTGTCGATTATTTTCTGCCAAAGCTAACATGCAGCAGTACCGGGGCAAAGAGGGTGCTGAGACAATTTATTCATGAAGGTTGCATTCATTCAGAGGAAAACTTTGTTTATTTATGAGCTCCTCTCTTTCCCCTTTAGCTATTGTTCTGTTAACTGGTTTATGATACCTGGGGACAATCTGTCCTTCCGAGAAACAACACCACCACTACCCCACCCTTCCTACTCCCTCATTACTCTGTAAACTCCTCTCACCGATACAGCCATTTTGATATCAAATTGACTAATTAATTAACTAGATAAATTAATTACACCCTCCCCTCCCACCCCTGCGCCCTCCCCTCCATCATATAGAAATTGGTGGGAGAAGGACTCAGTCTGTGCTGGGGAGGAAGGATCTCATGACAGGAAATTTAAATCAGTGTTAATTACATAGCAAAGGATATACTTTTTTATTTATAAAATTCAATTCACAGGGGTTGGATCTCTCTTTTATTTGGTGGGACAAGCTCATCATTCTCTGCTGTTTTGGAAGATGCAGGTTTCGTAAAATACATTGAAAAAAAGTAATTCAGTAGAACGCTTTTATTCTTAAAACGCAAGGAATACTGCCACGAAATGAAAGTCAACATAACTTCGCACATAATGACACTGTTAAAAATCTTCTGATCCCATTTTTGCACCAACCACGGGGCAGATATGGTGTCCACTTCATGTATTCCCACACGCACCACACCGTATTCTATGTGCCAGACCACTGGCAACCACTCGAGTCTCGAGCTCCTGACTGAGAGACACCAGTGAATCCAGATGACAGCTTACTTTGAAATTTGATACCGAACTCGCTTTGTGTTTTGTTCCCAGATACACACCTTCCACACCAAATCAGGGGAAGGAACTGCCCTATGTGCTCGCCCTGAAGCGCAGATACCGAATGAACTACTTCACAGTGCCACCAGAGGATGCCCCACTCCCATCCCCCGCCCCCTCTCTCCCCGCTCATTCCAGAAAAAACTGGTGGGAAAAAGATTCATTTTGGGTTGCAGAGGAACGATCTCACAACATGAAATTCAAATCAGTTTCAATAATATATTGACGCATATTCCATATTTATTCTATTTGCGGGAAACAGGGCTTCCCCACTTGGGTAGACCTCACGTCTGCACCCCCCACCCCCACTTCCCATGATGTAATCACTGTAAGCACGAAGGAATGCAATGAAGTGCAGTATAGCACCTGCCGTTTGGGGTCTCCCGTCGTCTGGGAGCCACCATGGAGGTCGAAAACAACCCAATGTCTCAATTACAGATCACTGAGGCATGTCAGCTCTTTTCGATTACTCTTCCAACAGACATCCTCTGCCTGGCTTCTCCTCTGGTAGTCTGGTGGTGCTGCCACCGTGCTGTGGCTGGTGGACTGAATTCTCACAACACGTGTGTCTCGTTTGGTCAGCGCTGAGAGGAACGTTTGGCTCCAAGTTGAAGCAGTCAGAACGATTGTTGCCTGACTGTGCAGGAAATGACCAACGGCTACATTCTGTGAGAGGCTGATGGCTATTGGCCTTCCATCGAAAGTGTGTTGTCATCCTACAAAGTGACCTCTTGCTAACAAGTTGTGAGTTGGTTATTGAATTGCAATCTTTTCCGTTGTATGTAATTTTATTGGGAACGACCTTTGGTTGGTCGGTTGGTTGTCTCAGTGGATGATGTGTATTGGGTCTTCTGCCCACTTCTGGGTTGTGCCCCTGATTGCTTGCGATTCATCCCTGTTGCTGCACAGTGACTGGATTTAGTATTGTTTAAGTAGCCTGTGGTATTCGTTTGTGGTGGATCTGTGAAGGGGTCCAACTAATAGGAGTCCAGCAGGATAAACTGGGCAATAATTGTGCCAAGTTGTTAAACTCCTTTTTTTAATTGTGTTTTAGAAATACACTGGCCATCCAATGGGGTTTCCATAGCCCTAGCCGCACAGGGCTGTCATGTAGCAGACTCTGTGGACTATTGATGAATACCCTACATTAGTAAGGTGCAGTTTTGTATGTAGTGAAATTTTTGAATGAGCTGTCTATCTTAACGATGTCCAAATACTGGATATATGGAGGCAACTTGTTGTAATTACCATGGATTAATCTTGTGTTTAAATGTAATCCATTTGTATATATATATATATATATATATATATATATATATATATATATATATATATATATATATATATATATATACAGAATTCTGGGGACAAATTATAGTTTTCTTGCAGTTATGTTTAATTATTTCTTCGTCTTAAGTCTTGTAATGTTATTCATGTGTTAATCATTTTTTTTTAAAAAAGAAAAGAATAAATTTACAGGAAGTTCAAGTGGTGAATTATTCTTGTGTTTTACATGGTTACTGTCTAAGTTGATCTAACACTAATATCAGGTCGTCAGTTTTTCAGGTTGGGCTAGTTAGCCGTACTATATGCTGACCAGCCAACACGTTGTTCTGATGTGTCTCACCTGCCTCCGTTCCTCGTTACATTTGCCCTTGCCTGACTTCCCTTCCCAGAATCAAGCCTCAAGATTGGGCAAATAGGAAGGGTTCCAGCCAGCAAGCAGTTACTAAATTTCATGAAGTTAAACTCTATTGTAAGACATATATATAAACACGTAATTGTTACCAATTTACCAAACGTGTAAACCCCTACAAGCCTGCTTGCTGTAACGGGTTTTACATTTGTGGATTTTCTGGTAGCCACCACAATGGTCTAGTTATTTCGAAGTTTACTCTCCTAATTTATTTTGGAAAAGTTGTAAAACATTTTGATCTGTTCCTGTTAAAGATTTTTTTGATTTCGTTTACAGAGGATATTTCTAAGCCTTGTGGAACTCTGTTCAAATTTTGACCTTGTTGAAACATTTAAAATATTTAAAGCAATTTGTAAGCTTTCTGGCACTTGGTGGTTACTGATTTTGACTTTCCAATTCTTTTTAGAAAGGATTTTAAAGTAAATTCTAAGCCATCTGGCGCACTGTGATAATTGATGATGATCTAGCTGTAATTTTTTTAAGAAAAGGGAGGGATAAATTTCAATGCAAATTTTTAAGACCTTCAGGTACTCTGTGATTATTGGTTGTTGTTATCTGGCTTTTCGCTTCATTCCACTGTAAAGAAAACTTTGAAATATTTTCACGGAATAAACCTAGATGTTGTAAACCATAAGTGATGCTGAATCTGGGGCTTAGCCCTTCCATGAGTTCCTGTTGCCACCAATGGAAAACCATTTCGATCGTGATACCAAATGCCACCAACCTCAGGCTGGATGTCAGCCTCCTTGGATCTCGTGACCCCAAGCAAAGCATCAGGTAGTGGCAACTCTCTGATCTCTCTCTCTCTCTCTCTCTCTCTCTCTCTCTCTCCTTCTCCCCCTCCCCTCACTCTCTCATGTGGCTAATTCCTGCCCACTACTCATCTGTCAAATGCCACACTAGCCCTCTTTTGTCCTGCACAAGGAAGTGGATACAAAGCAAATCACCAGCAACGGATGTCTTGGAGATATTCCCTCACACTAATAGATTGATAGACTAATTAATTAAAACGATACCCTCTGCGTGGGACTGTTTTCCCTTGCATTCTGTTGGTGGGTAATAGGACCAGTGTTTTTGGCGGTATTGGATCCTGCAACTGAGCAGTGTCCATGAGAAGTGGCATGAGCCCCCTCTCATATTTCTATCTTACTCTGAGTTATTCGAGATTCCTCTCTAATTGCATGCGGTGAAACGTGGCTATTCCTTCACAAGCGGACTTCAGTAGTTTGTGTACATAGTAGAACAGGCAAATATACGACCCTTTCTTCGGGTAACAATAATCGTTGCATTAATAGATTAAAATTGTCACGCAACGTTGTCTTGCAAAAGAATTTACTTCTGCTATCTATTTTGGTTTATGTTCGCGACTTAAATGTCGACAGAGTAGAAGTCACTACCATTCCATGAGCAATGTCTTTGTCCTTTCCTGTCTGGTGTCCATGTTGAGGGATAATGATGAGTGAGGAGATGTCGCACAAACGGGCGCATACAAGAACGTGCTCCTAGAAGCGTTCTGGGAAGTAGTGATACACTCCATAGCGGCCACAACCAGTTCGCGAGACGTTCATACCAATGCTTGCAGGCACGCGTCAGTGCACTGCCAGATTGTGGTATATTGCGTGATGTCGAGGATGAATGTGGGCAGTATTGCTTTGACAGTGATGCGCCAGCATCGTTGTCTTGCAAGTCGGGGTGAACCTGTGAGCGTTTTACTCCAATGGTGCCCTAGACGGTTGAAATGCGGGCATAGAGCCTACCATGCCAATGTGCTGGTTGGGGATTTAGCGTGCTGCTCGTGTCTGTCACAGATGAATAACCAATGAATTACACTTGGAGATTCAAGACGTACTGTGTAGCTGGCGTGTGGTGGGCGACTGAATCCTCAACAGGAACCGGTCCTGGCTTGGTCATATTACATTGCCTCTGGAAAGGTGCACTTTGATCGCTAAAACAGCATCACATAGAAAAAGAAGTTGCAACTACAAATTTATTGTCTTGTATAGCCATGGCTAACCCAGTCTCTGGAGTTTCAGCGAGGCGCAGTGAGAACGTGGAGGCCGTGTCGTACGGCGCGCACATCACTGTCGTCAATAGCGGCGAGCAGCGAGACATCTCAGCGTAACAGGAATTACGTAAGAGTATTGTATAGGGTAAAAAAAAAAGAGTACCATATACTAGGATAAGTTAAACTTTAGGATTTAGCATTAACTAGATCCTTAATAATATTGTGGGGGTTTCATACTACAAGTAGGAATGTTTGGCGCGCGCCTGTTGGGATGCTATTTTTCAGGTCACCAAACCACAGACCCGAGATGGAGGGACAACAGGCGAGCGAACATAGAATAGTTGCATGTTCTTTATAACTCAGTAAAACTTCCACCTGCATAATAACATAATTTATTCAAAAGACATAGAATGTAGATCGTTGCCAAATGGTAGTTAGCTCTTGAGCATGTCTAAAGTCGCTCTATATATGTAATAGTAATATCAGTGCGGGCCCGCACATTTAGTTGTTCATCCAATACAGAGCATCAGTTCTCACACACCATGTACAATAGTGAGATCGGTATCTACACAAATATCAAGATAAATTATTTCCATGTCTAGAATAAATACACGAAAATTTTTTTATGATGATAGCCATAGATTAATAACCATAAAATTAAAATAAGAGTGTCTGAAATGACAGACCATCAATGTATCGTTATGTAAATTTATTATAACATAGAAGGTCATGGGAAAAAGTTAGGCATAAGATTTTTGTAAGAATTGTGCAGATGACGGGAATCGTAGCAATGCAGAGGCCAGCCGGAGCAATAACAAGAGGTCACCGGCTACCTGCAAGAAGGGGAGCGTCAGCGCGCCACCTGACGAGAAGGGCACGAGAGCGTCTGCTCCTACAAGCTGACAGTCACCGGACCATATACCTGAGGGATTA
This sequence comes from Schistocerca nitens, assembly GCF_023898315.1. Lineage (NCBI taxonomy): Eukaryota > Metazoa > Arthropoda > Insecta > Orthoptera > Acrididae > Schistocerca > Schistocerca nitens. The sequence continues at coordinate 582,754,653 of NC_064620.1, read as the reverse complement.
GGTGGGGGACAACACTCGCCGGTCCACGAGCGAAAGTGAGGCTGGCCGTTGACACTGACACGCGACCAGCACGCAACAGCCAGCTAGCTAACCGGGTGCGGCAGCCATTTGGAGGGATTCCCTGTGGCAGATCACGTTGTCGTGAGTACATGAAGGAAATCACGTACGGTGTCAGAATCTACGCCTCATGTGCCTCAGGACACAAAGGGACGCTATATACTCACCGGTTTGAGTTTCTGCAACTCACTAGCTTTGCCCGATCTGCATACACAAAGCAGTATCGTGCCACAAACTCTAACAAATGAATTGTCACATTTCTAACTTCTCCTCTCACTTAGAGAGCAGTTGTAGCAATCGTCGCTCCTAGTTCGATCCTGTATGGATGACCTCACACACTTGGGGAATCACTCCACGTGCCAGCATCCCTTGTCGAACTGCAATACTGGGAAAAGTAAAGTACTGCCCAGGGAGAGAAGAGATCTGGACTAGTGATGCATTCCAACTAGTAGACCTCAGAGACAATTAATCGACATGAGGAGAGCCTCTCACTGTGTCTTCCTACCGTACAGCCGTGATCATATGCGTGGATCTTGGTGCAATCTCAACAGTGTACTGCAGATGCTCCAGCACACCCTACTGCTGTGGCAACAATGTAGCAAAAACACCCAACATTTAACACTATGTGATGTCAGTACAGTGGCCCCATCCCAAAAGCCCCCTCCGATGACCAAACCATGAAACCACGCGCATCAATGTATATGACTCAATAGACCAACCCCCTTACAGAAACCAACGAAATTGTGAAGTGCTTCGAATATTTCTAACAATGCGATTTAGTGCCTGATTCTTAGCGCAGTTGTGAACATTGTGTAATGTGAATGCACAAATTGACACCCCATGAACCTTGTTTTTAAATTTCTTTCTTAAGTGTTGTTTTTGTAATGTATGTTATACCTTGTATGTGTTTGTGTTTTGCATTGTAATTCTTATGTAAGAAATAGAATAGGGCGCACAAATTACTCTATTGTTCTCTACACGGTGGTTTTTTTTTATAATGTATTTATTGTTGTGCGTATGCAAACAGTGCACCTGAAGTCCCAATAAACTGAAGCAGGTACCACCACTGTCATTGTAAATTGATCATCAGTTCAGGGAACATTTTGTAAAGGTTATTCTTGCTGCAGGGAGACAGAATGAATCTGGGGTTTTAATTAGATTTCTGAAAGCTCACAAAGAGAAGGTAAACTTAAACAGTATCATGTGTGATTGAGTTCAGGCTGGTTTAATGATTAAAATTGTTGTAACATCTTGGGCATTTAATTGAGGAGCACTCCAACTCTGATTGTAAAGAATAAACTGCTCCAGATTTGGCTCACATGCCTGGGCCATATTTAGAGTGTGAATGTCTGTGTGAATCGGTGGGGGGCTTCCTGGGTGATGTGAGTGTTAGATTTCCATATTAAGAAGGTGAAGTTGGCTACATCATAAATAATCCTTCCTCTATGAGCTGCATCTTCTGTTGCAGTGATTTTTTTTATTGCTCTTGGGCGATTGACTCACTACCTTGCTCCTAAGTGAGCCAACCACTCACCAATTACAATCCAAAATGGCGTAGGGGCTATGAGAGGTGGCATGAGCCCAATCTCATATTTTTATCTTACTGTGAGCAATTCGATTTTCCTCTCTAGTTGCATGTGGTGAAAAGTGGAAATTCCTTGACACGAGGACTTCCCACGCAGTGTCACCTGGGTGGTCCGGTGGCAGACGGGTTCTGCTGATCTTGAAAGGGTTAAAACGACAGGTGTGAGGCAGGCGAGTGGATGCTTTGCAGACGCCATTGTCATAAGAGCGGGGGCGACACGCCCACAGGGGCCTGACGGAGCGGCTGGGCTAGAGATTCCGTTACTTCGCAGAAACTTAGTGAAAACAACTTCTGGCAGGCTACCAGCAGCCTTGGTGGGCAAATTCCAGCGTTTTCTGCAAAATCATAACTGTGATTGGCTTACGCAGGGAATAGCTCCGTGACGTGGCAAAATCGGCGCAGAAATTGGCGCCAAGTCCCTCCATTGGTGGAATAGTAGTGCGTCGACAATAGAGTGGAATTTTTCGCCGGTTTTCGAGTTGCTGATTGGAACGTTTAACCACGGCCACTGTCGTGGGGGCGAGAATGTTCTGTGTTCACCTTGTACAGGTGCTCTTGAGACAGTCGGCTCTCGCCTTTCGGTTAGAGTAGGTTACAAGACTGATCTCTCGCTGCTCTGGACAGCCTGCCTTCCATTGGCTGTCTAATATACTTTCATTTAGTTGTAACTGTTTGACGAAATTGCTGAAGTTTCGACTTCAACGTAACTTTCCGAGTACAGTTGGCAATTGAGCGTTCTGCGTACAAGCGGCCTATGTTGTCTGTCTTGAGCAATTGTGGCTAAAGTTGACTGTATCGGAGTTACTGTGTGACTTCTCTTGTTAAAATCACTAACTGTACCGTCAGTGATAGTGTAGCGAGCCTTCTTCGTCTCCCCCAGTATCGTATTTGTATTGCTAGGAAGTCTTTAGTCTGGAACAACCAGACAAGGAGAATTTGTTTCGGGCTATACTCGCGACATTATCATCACCACATCGGGACGTCGAAGCAACCAGCCATCGCCTGCGGTATGCCAGATCGTGTCCTTGCAGTTAAGAAGACAGCTTGGTAATGTACGTCCGCAGCACCGGCAAATCAGGGAATTATGCTATGTGACAATTAGAGCGCGCCTGTTCCTGTCTTTTCTAACGTGTTCTGTCTTGGGTGTTCATTGCTTGAGTTCTCACTACTCTAGCAGCAATTAATGTTGGGTTGGCTGGGTGTTTCTCTTAAGATCTGAGTTGCAAGGAATTAGCTCCACATACCACTTGGTCATAAATGTCACAATCTAGTTTAGGGACAACTTCACCTTCACAGCATTTATTTGAGTAGCTCAGAATTTCAGGTTTCAGCCCAGTTACATGCTATGTCCTTAAACAATCTGTAGAGGGGTTGGACTGACGTGTGTGATTTGCAGTATTACTACTGGAGACAATAAATTGACCAGTCTGGTATTTGATATCTCAATTGGAAGCGGTGCTGTATTAAATGATAGTTTGAATTTCATATTTCGGTGTGACTTTATACTGTCACGGTTGTGCCATTCCCGACCACTGCAGGTCTGCCAAGTGTCTTTTTAAAGCATTATAGAATTACTAACTATGTTCTCTCATCTGGACCAAGACGAAGAAGGAGAAGGAAAGGTCCTTCGCGTGATAGGATAGTAACAACAACAAATACTACTACAAGACAGAGTGCACGGCACTGTACTGAGAAGTAAACTACGATACTAGTATTTGAAATGGCTAGGTATTGGAGATCGCTGGAAACTACTGTACATACAGTCGATTCACCCCACAGGTGGCCACACACAGCACGCCGTTCCCCTCATGAACGGCCAGCGCCAATGCTCACAAGCGGGAAAAAATTTCTGCAGTGAGCTGAGCTGCAGTTGTGGATGCACATGTCTGCCAGAATGTACCACCCCATGGAGGGCATCCAGGGATGACAGGAGTGGTAGGAATTTGGATGTCATCAATACGTCGAGCGCAAACACTTGGCACTGATAGCTATTATATCGTTCAATTTTGAATGGAGAATAAATGCAACTCATGCAGTACTGAGTATTAGTTCACTATTCAGCTATCCAGATAGTACCAAGAGATTAGCCGCTGGGACTTGTCCCCGTGGCAAGAACCGATTAGCTGGTTAGCCACAACTTTTCTTTGTACCCGCCACCCTTGACAGCCTTAAGCCGGAAATGTCAGTTCGTTCTGGTCGATAACTATCTCCGACACGCACTCGGCTGGCTCGCAGAGTCGTCCTAGGAAACCTGCCACATATTTTTCTCTGTAATTACAATTAAATATTACGATTGCTAACCCAATCTGGTGACATTCGATAATGAGCGAAGTATTGGAAATACTTCCTCCTGATGGGTGTGGCTCTGGAAGTGTCAATATCTGTTTCCTACTTGTGACTGGACCTTCGACGATAAATATAATAGACTGGCCCTGACGTCATTTTCGTGGCTCCAACATCTCTGGGCTAAAGTCACGTGAATGTTGGCAAAACATGGTTGTTTCGTGTTGCGCTTATGGCTGTACTCAGCGTTTTGTCGGGGGAAATGGCATTACATTTCACGTGTGTTTCTATGATAGTGCAGATGCGTTTATTGAAATCTGCTGAAGTGACTTTTATATGTTTTTTACACTTGAAACAGAGTATCACGTAAATTAAAGTGTTGAAAGTGATGCCTGTAAAGTCAGACTCCTATTACATTTTGGAAAGTATCTGTGATAATTCGGTTACAGAAGTAAGTATAACTGTTTCTCGTTCCTACTCATAGGTTCACTAAGGATGAAAACCGAAGGCAGCTTTGGATACAGGCCCTGAAACGGAAAAACTTTTAGCCATCTGCACATACGCGCCTTTTTGTATATACAAATGAGATTATAATAAGTTAAGAGCATCTATAGTCGACACATGAAGAGAATTTTTTTTCTACCTTCTAATACTATTAAATAAATGTCCGCTCCAAAATTATTTTCTGAAACTTCAAAGTCTCACCTTTCATCTAAAATATCATTTTTTTTAAACTGATAGTTTAAACTTTTGTAAAAATAGTAGGAACTGAACCTTTGAAGTGCACCTAAAATTGATACTCTAAAATGGACCTGCTCCTAAAGTCGACAATTTTGGTACCTATAGTTGACATAATTCCCATATCCCACTTTCTTTTATAAGTGACTAGAGCACAAAACGCGGCGAATCCAATATTTAAAGTTTTGACACGAGCCCACTCTTTTTAAAAGAATATTAACGACATTTTACTTTAATTGATAGTTTATAGTAATTTCGTCCCGCTGCCCACCAGAGGGGCGTTCGTTGCATTTGTTAGATTTTATAAATGGTACTGTGAACAAATCCAGGTCAAATGTAGTTCTGACATAATTTTTCGCAAATAAAAAAGTAATTTTTGTTGGAAGCGTTTGGCAGTCAATTGAGAAATGTGGGTAAAATACGATACAAACAAAGGATGGCAGACCGCTGATTTGAAATCACGCCACGTTTTGCCAACAGTCACGTGGTTTATGTTGGAGCCACACCGGCCCTATAGCTTCCGCACAGCAAGGCCAGTCTACTAGTATCTATGGTCGAAGGACTGGACATAATTTTCCGGGTAAAATCTTTCATTTCCCTTACGGCTGTAGATGCGTTGAAATCACAAATTTCCGAGTTAAATCCACATCTTCCTTACGACCGGACACAATCATTGTCTTTGCACACGTCAGAACACTGATCACACTAACTTCACACTTGAACACATACTTTATGAGCCTGCTGATCACACCGAATCTATCACACATCTACTACTAAGTATAAATCTTCGCCAATAACTGAATGCTGGATGCACCAGATTATACCGAGCGAAACTACGCGGTGGCAGGGCATGCCTCATTTGCTTTTCTTTGCGAGTGGTGCCAGCATACCTTACGAATGGAGACGTAGTCGTCTTATAAGTGACGATCGCAATGACTATATTACTGTCATCCTCAATCAAAAGCAGTGTTGGTTCTACACGCACATGCAAGTATTGCTAACGATATCCATTTTCAAAACTATACGAGGTGCGGCTAGAAAAAAACCGGACTGATGCTGGAAAAAACATTTATTTACAATTATTTACAATTTCATGTTATCTCCTTCAATGTACTCTCCTCCTCGGTCTCTACACCGCTCCATACGAATTTTCCACTGTTCATAGCAATGCTGCAGATCATTTTCGGTAAGTCCATACATTACTTCCGTCGCTTTTTCTTTTACTGCTTCAACAGCCTCAAATCTAGTTCCTTCAAAGCTGACTTGACTTTAGGGAAAAGAAAAAAAGTCACAGGGGGCCAAATCAGGTGAGTAGGGTGGATGATCTAAGATGGGAATGTTGTGTTTTGCCAAAAACGTCTTCACTGACAACGCACTGTGAGCTGGGGCATTGTCTTGGTGAAGGATCCATGACTTTTTTCTCCACAAATCATTCCGTTTTCTCCGTACTCGCTCACGTAGGGTAGCCAGGACGCTAATGTAGTAATGCTGATTCACTGTTTGTCCCTCTGGTACCCAATAAATGTGCACAATCCCTTTGATGTCAAAAAAAAAAAAAAACAATCATCATTGCCTTGAATTTCGATTTTGACATTCGTGCTTTTTTTGTCGTGGAGAACCAGGAGTTTTCCAATGCATCGATTGGCGTTTAGTTTCGGGATCGTAAGTAAAAAACCACGATTCATCGCAAGTAATAACATTTTGTAAGAAGGTGGGATCACTTTCAATGTTTTCCAGGATGTCAGAACAAATCATTCTTCGGCGTTCCTTCTGTTCAATTGTGAGACACTTTGGAACCATTTTTGAACACACTTTGTTCATGTTGAAACTTTCATGAAGAATCTGCCTAACACTTTCCTTGTCAACTCCTGTTAACTCAGACACTGCTCTGATTGTTAAACGGCGATCTTGTCGAACAAGTTTACCGATTTTTTCAATGTTTGCATCAGTTTTTGCTGACAATGGTCTGCCAGTGCGAGTGTCATCACTGGTGTCTTCGCGGCCATCTTTAAATCGTTTAAACCACTCAAACACTTGTGTTCGCGATAAACAATCATCGCCGTACACTTGTTGTAACATTACAAACGTTTCACTTGCAGGTTTTCCTAGTTTGAAACAAAATTTGATGTTAACACGCTGTTCTTTCTGTACACTCAACATTTTCCGACGCACAGACAAAACGTCAACTACTTTAAACAGACGCCACGGGCAGACTGAGTGCAGGAGGCAGATGAAACTCGAGCAGTAGGCGGAGCGAGAGTCACGTGACAGGCCACGCGACTTTCAGCCTTATTGCATTCGTTTTATTGTTTCACCAGTACTAGTCCGGTTTTTTTCTAGCCACACGTCGTACATGCTTTATAAATCGAGGTATGGTATTGCTTCCGAATGAAGTTGTCTTCCACACAAATACCATGGCATTGAATACAGATGATGATTGCAGGAGTGTGTATTAAGGGGGAACAACATGGTAACGGTCGTAAAAACTCGATTTTTTTTAAATTATGGAATTCGAATGTATACACATTGATCAGCTATTCCCCAAAATACTGTGTGCGAACTCCAGTGTGGTGTTTTTAGACAGTACCTCTGCATCTTGCAACTGTTCCTCAGTCTCTGCCCTCCACTCCCCACAGTTTTGTCCATGTGATCGTTCCAGGGTAAGATGAAACGGAACGGAAGTCGGAGAGCGCTATATCTAAGACTTCCTGCATCCTATGGAGAGACGGGTTGAATCCACTTAACGCGATAATACTGTATTTTGACCACTCGGTGGAAATGGGAGCATGTTGTCGCAGCTCCGTCAGTCCTCTATGATGTGTGCCAAACGGAGCTTTCTCCTACAACACGAGGTAGTAGAAAAGACAGTAATAGCATTTATGGCAGTGTTTCTTATCGGGAAAATGAGGAAGACTTTATATTGGAAGTGGAAGAATGGCAACGATTTTGGTACTGCACTGCAATGTTCTTCAAACTACATATAGGTACTGCAGTGCGAAGAAGATCTGCATCTCTCAGGATGCATCCATGCCTACCACACAAACATTCTCTACATCCTCGTTATTTTGTACCATCCACAAGAGAAAACCTACGAACTATAAAACTTCACTAACGTTAACCGGTAGAGTATTCGATAAGGTACTACCACATACCTGTCTTCCGATATGTCGAAAACAAAAATTTTCCACAAGCTGGCATTGACCATATGACATGAACCCATGAAATATACGTGTATTGGTTCACTGGATCAGGCGACCGGTGATCGATGTCGCTTCCACATACCAGTATAAAGTTTTGTAGCCCGTACTGTAGGACGACCATATCCCATACACCACCAGTGGCAAGAGGGAGTCCCTAGGTGTAACACACCGAAACAGCGTATGACTGCAGCTGTATACATGACTTAGAAGTCTGTGTCAGGTGCTAAACTGACATTAACACGTTTCGATTCATTGGCTCTCACAGAAAACTAGACGTCTCATCCTGTAATTTATGCTACTACTGGTCCCGCAACACACAGAATGATTGACATAAAAGACAGAGGCTGTGTTTGTTATTCACTTATCCGGAAGGCTTCACAACATCTGGAAACTGGAAGAGTTTGTGGCTTTGTGGAGCGATTCCAAACTTTTGCCCAAATATGACTAATGACCTCTACATTTCATCTCGTCTTTCACAGTGACACGTTTAATGCCGTCTTTTACAGTAACGATGAATCAGGTGTCTTGTTCTTCCATCGCAATTGATTCTTCATATTGCAGTAACTTACGCAGTCACTGTTTCGGTGCTGGCCATTCTCTGGAAGGTGTTGCTCCCAACAAGTTTTCTCATCTCACACAAGTGATGTAAGTCAATCCTTATGTGGTAATCAACGGCGTACCAGTAGATGAAACGGACAGAAAAGACACCGTCAATATAGAGTTATGAACTGTAATAAGCACCACAGTTGACAGTGCTACCAATTTCAGCAATTTAAATAGTTTTTCCGTAATTTCAACGCCGATCAATGACATGGCAGTGTGCTTCCCAATTTATGTGTCATCACTAAACCACCACTCCACTATTGTGCGAGTACCATATACTAGATTTGAGAGTGCAGATAGATGATGATGCAGTACGTCCATCCACTGTTAATTCTGGAATACACACACGTATGTACGTATGTATATGTGTAGGATACGCAGGATTCTTCCTGGAATATATATATATATATATATATATATATATATATATATATAAATCCTACATTGATCTACATATTTCTAGCACTTCGATCATTCGATCATAGTGTGTAACTTACGACTACGACTGTCCATTCATTCCTGTACAGACAGGAATAACAGAGCATTGTCGCATTCTTAGGAAAAAGTTGAGAGACTGAAAAATCTCCCTGCATTGTCTTCCACCATCCCTCCCTGCAACACTGTCACCGATTTAATTTGCAGCTGATAAGATGAAGAAGGATACTACACCCTCAGCAGTTTTACTGATGGCGCCCATCTAGGTGCTCAAGATCCCTACAGATGCGAGCATGTCGTGCAGATTAGCTCCCCTTATTGGTGTATAGTAGGTGTGCGAGTGTTGTGATGATAAAACGGACTGTTATAAGGAGGAAACGTATGGATTTTGCATGATAGAGCTCTAAAGGAAGTAGTTTGACACATTTTGCGAAAGTCAACTGCACTATCAATTCAGAAGCATTTTTGAAAATGTACCTTATTACGAAGAAGGATCGTTGTAAGGCGGAGGACAGTGTTCTATGCCATCTATTTGACTCCTGTAAAACAATTAATTTCGTAGGTTAGTTTAAATGGATTACTTCACTGTATTTTTGATAGAAATTGCGTCAGGTCTCCCTTGTCTACAGCATTAGGCAATAGGAATACTGTATTCTGAGGAGAGATGAAAAACTCTGTCTGCTCGTTTCGAGACACTGGTTAACACAGACAAACAACAATGGCTTTTCGAAAAAGACAGAGACAGGATGTAATCTGGAATTTCCCAATAAAAAATGCCCCCAATTGATATTTTATTTGGGTCCCAAAATCAAACGTGGCTGATGTGCTTTCTGTGGTCAGTGGTGTTTGGTAACATGATCTGTAATTAGGATAGTGTGCTGTTTTGCCTTTGTGGCACCACCCTCATGATGGAAACATGCACAGGAGATCCCAAACAGTGGCTGCTATATAACATTTCATTCCATTCATGATCTGTAGACCACTTTTGCAGGGCTTAACTGTCAGTGCCATACGACTGCTGTATGTTTCTCAAATTGTACAGAGTAGATTGCCACTGAGATTCTAGCAATTGGTCAATCCTCTAGAAAGTGAAGGTGTGTTTCGAAATATGTAATTGTTCTGATTTTCCCATATGTGCATAGACACCAGTGTGCTTCGAAAAGTGAGGAAAATAGAAAAAAGAGCCTTAACATCCCCAACTCCGGCACCAAATATAAACTAAGCCCACTCAGAATTTCCATCTGTGATCAGAATAAAAAAGTACTGCAGTTGTTTAAGTATTCCATATTACCCTTGTCACCAACAAACTGCTTAAGTAATCAGTATTCCGTACACTGTAGTCAATTTCCCGACAAACTCTTTAACTATATAAAAAACTATGTTCCAAATTCCGCCTTGTATCGCATAAATTGTTTAAGTAAACCATATTTCATATATTGCCTTGTCTGCCAGAAATTGTTTACAGAATAGTCCATACACTGCAATCGATTTCCCAACTGATTCTTGAAATAAATAAATGAACTATGGAATACACTGCCTTGTATTAAATAAATTGTTTAAAAAAACAGTATTCAACTCAATGTGTAAGTTGTGTAAACAATATTCCATACACTGCAGTAGACTTCCCGCCAAATGGCCAATCAACTGAGTCTTTTTCCCGCCAATTTCCAGATGGGGGAAGGGACAGGTAGGACTGGCGGGATTCTCAGATTGGAAGGGGTTAGTTAATTGATCAATTTAACTAATCAGTCAATCAAATTAATATAAGAAGTGTGCTTCTATGTGTGAGGGGAGTTCTCAGAGGGATGGCAGAGGAGGAGGGAGGGGGAGGGTTGGGAGGTTTCTTGGAAAATAACTTAACCAAACAATAGGTAAGGAACCTGTCAGTCAAAAGGATGGATTCTCCCCAGGGGGTTGAGAGATTGCAGGGCACTCTCACTTCTAATTGGGAGCTATGCTGCTTCATATCCTTAGAGAAGATGATATTCTTTACGATCTGACTTCATACATCATGATGAAATGGTGGGCAGTAGTTAATGCTCTTGCTTGCGTGCTCTAGGGAAGGAGTAACGGTGGGCTTAAACTGCATTCAAGGGAATAAGGTGCCGATTTAAACGACTGCAGTTTCTTCTGTGGAACGGGGGTGAAACATTTCTGGACGGCCGAGTTCCGTGGTCACATTGTGTAGAGATGTAGACATGTTGGTTGGCGCTGGTTAGCAGGAAGCCCCATCTGGGTAGACTGACTAGCCCCGAGAAGTCGCCGCTGCAATGGCCAGCACATTGTAGACCGACAATAAAGAAGAGGATGGGCCCTTGTTAGGCAGGAAGCTGATGAGGCAACTGTGAGCGTTCTGCGAATTTCTGTGGGACAGGTCAATGGCGCCCAGGCGTCCAGACTCTGTTACAAAACATATTTGTGAAAGCACGAGGCTTTTATAGAGTTTATGGCTGTTCTTTGGAAACTTCGAAATGGACTCAACAGGGGAGATAACAAGCTTTTTATGGAGGGTTGTGGTTCTATCCTGGTCACGTAGTTAGCAAAAGACATGGTGTAAACGCGTGGGAAAGAGGCCGTGAAGCTGAATCTTTTTCCTTGCCTCCCGATTACCTTTAAAGCCTCTGACTGGTCAAACTGGTGTATGCAGAGCGAGGCACACTCTCTGAGCTTCGAATGCTGTGATCCAGCTCGTGGCTGGCTTCTGCCAAAGTGGGGGAAGTCTAAGATGTAAATGGGCTTTTGCTCCGAGCTAAGCAGATGGAAAGAGAAGATCACTCTTGTACTGGTGCTTCGCTAGTAGAGAACTGCAGGCCTCTAACTAAACGGGGAGACTTGTGCCCTTTGCTAGTGTGCTACTTAGAGCCTGTACCAGCCACCTTCTGAACCATCAGAGGTGCTGCTTCTAGCATCACGCACACAACGAGTGATGCATGGGTGTACTTACTTGTCTTGAGTTGGTCGTCTAAATATTTCACATATTCCATCACGCATAGTCATGGCAAGGAGTCAAATTGGTTTGGCAGACCAGCAAAAGGGTCCACCTGCATACTTGAATCCATCGGGGATTCAGAGGCACATAGGAAAGTAGCTGCATAACGAATTAACCGAACACGAGACTGTGTACCTGCTTTTTTCGGGCGCGTGGCGTTAATAACAGATTGTGGCACTGCATGATTTCAGTCGCTGAACGCATCATGGTGTGCTGCCCTGAACAGCAGGAGGGTAAAGTATTCACTGCTATGGCACAGGGCTCCTATGTATGTTTCTTAGCGCCCTGTTCTTTCGAACCATATTTTTCTTTTTTTTTAATAGTAGAGTATAGAAGCTTGATGGTGGCGTACTTTTTGTGCCATAACCCTCATTCATGTGTATGAAGTCAGATAAAGCGATTAGTGTCCTGGTTAGTGTTGTGTGTCAATCCCCAGCTGATCAGTTTGTCCACCATAGACCCTATGTTAGTGATAGCGTTTGTCAAATGAAAATCTCTGTGGCAGTACCTTGCCATTTTTATTATAGTCCAGATTCCAAAAGAGAGTAGCAGGCTTGCAACTGGCGACCCTACCAGGATCTAGGCCCTTGGCACTTCTGAGATGCTGTCAGTTTGCATACTTGCCGAACAGGTCCATATTATGAGGAAATAAAAAAAAATGGTTCATTAGTATGTTGCAGGTATTTAATGCTCTGATTGTGTTGTTTACGTGCTTATTTGTTTTATTTATAGAGCATTTGTGTCATTGGCTTCTGTGTAATTTATCGACCGATTTCCCGTCGTTGCTGATGGTGCTGTTGTATTATTTTTGTGATTTTTTTCTGTTGTATTTGCTTTGTATTTGGTTGTCTTTGATTCTGAATTTCGTCTATTATTGTCATTGTATTGACTGCATATATCTTGTGAGTTAGAGAATAGGTTGTCCACATGTTGCACAAATGATTAAAGCTTGTTGTTGATAGAGAATTTGAATGATAACGAGAAGTAGGGCTAGACAAGTAGACTGGGAATGGGAAAATAAAGCATATGTCATGGAGGTAGAACGCAATGAAACGGTTGAGGCACAGTTGGAACATAGGGAGGCGTTGCTGTTGGGTGGTGTTAGCAACAACGATGACATGCAACAAGGAAATCAGGGAGACGAAAGCAATATGACTTTTCTTGAGGGGACAGGCAGTGTCAGATCGTGTGTGATAGAAGATGTGAGCATACCACAAGATATCGAGGCAGATGTACTTATTAGAAATCCAGACAGAAGATAGGGCGGTGTTAGAACGGAATGATGTGAACACAACACCACAGAAATCATGTATGAGTTCGGTCGATCACGATATTGAGGAAAAGGAAGAGGAATTCAGTCTGGTGGCATTTTTAGTGGGATGGAGAAGAAACTTGATAGACTAAAGTGAAGGGAGGCTGGACTAAAAGGAATGGAGGAGAAAATTAATGAGATGAGGACGGACACAAAAAATATTAATGCTCAGGTAAGTCAGAAGCGAGAGGAACAATAGGAACACAAGTCATTGGCAAATAAACTCCAGGAAAACCTACGGAAAGGTTTAAAGATTGCACATGATGCTAAGAAGACGGCAGAGAGCGCCAAGACAGTTGCAAGTTTCGCAAGACGACTAGCAGCTGAAGCATCTAAAGCGAGTAAGTGCATAGGATTGCAAGCACGAGAGGTGGTGATCAATTTGAACAAGAAGGTCGAAAGCGTGAAAAAAGCGGCAAAATGAAGCGGAGCAGGGCATCGACACAAAATACGTGACGTCACAGATTTCATGCGACAGTGGTCATAGACAAATTAGAATCTGAGATGCGCAAATTAGGGACTGGTTCAGAGATAACAACTGCAAATCCAGTTAGCGAGACTGAAGAAGTCCGGACTCTCCTTACGTTCAAATCGCAACAGGCAGCGATCAACACACGTATGGAGAAAAAACTGGAGGAGGCGCTAAGGAAACAAATTCAAATGCGGCCAAACGCGAAGGTAACAGAACCAGAAACTAATTCAGACGGGACGGATAACTGCATACCGTTAGCAGTGAGCAGAGGACATGGTGAAATGAACGTCGTATTTTGTCGAAGATGAGGAGGGAGCACAAATGTGGGGACGTCGAAGGAGGATACCCAAAGGTCCGATATTTACTGTAGGACCGAAGTTGTCGATGAAACGCCATTGGATTCTCAACACTTCTTACAGGTACGAAAATTCGAATTTTTCCGAGATGAGGGTAATTTTACTCACCCGCGCACTTGGATATCACAATTTGACCACTCTTCACCCCGAAATTGGCCTCTAAAATACTAGCCGGACTTTATTTGCGGCACTTGCAAGGTTCAGTTGCGGAGAAAATGAGCGGAATAGCAGCAACATGTAGAAGTTACCAGGAGTTCAAGGACAGCTTCCTAAATATCTACTGGTCCAAGGAGACGCAAGAGCGCATGAAATACAAGATGATTGTTGGCAAAGAGTTCGAGAGTTCAGCGTAAAAAAGCCCAGTCAAGTTTCTTGATGCAATGACTGACAAGAACCAGTTTCTTGACGTACCATGCTCTACCGGTGAAATGATTCGTCATTGTTAAACCAAACTTCCGTCAGCATATCAACAAGTATTAGCTGGCAGGTGTAATGTGGAGCTCAGTACTTTCCGAGCAGAAAATATGAGAGAACACCGAGGAAAGTCTGACAGATACGTCGCAGGCCCGATGTTGCGTCCGCAACATAATCATTACAATAAGAAGAACGGAAATGCGTGGAATGGGGCCCCTTACGGAAACCATTCATGGTCGGGAAATTTCTGGAGCAATGAAGTTGAACGTCGAAGAGACTGGAATGGGAACCGCAATAATTATGTACTACGAAACAGAGGCTGGAATGGAAGGAGGAATGAGGGCTACGGACCTCAAAACAACAGATGGGGAAACCATGGCTCCCGGTTTCAATGACAATAGAAGATGGGCGCCATTGGACAACAGAAGAAACGGTGTGAGGTGCCAAGACATGGGCACTTACTCGTTAGCCTACCAAAATTAGTATAAATAATAAAGGGACTGGCTAGGGCATCAGATCATGACTCTATTGAATTATGATAAATATGAGGCACTCTCGAGCGGTATTCCCTGCATGTCTGCGTGATTGAGCCACTAACTTAAAGGGTTGGTGAAAAGTATCGGAAGTTGAGGATTTTGTCAGTTGTGGGGAATATCAAATTAAAATGCCAATATTACGATCGAATTGACGACTTCATTGTAACTAGTATTTACCCTGTCCCAGCAAGCTTTACATGCAGTCACTGCACAGCTTGCCGAGACGGGAAGGAAAGAAGGTTTGCAGTCTTCTATGTCAGCGACGGACTGATAAGCTTACAACGGAAATTGAGCTCACATCGAGGAAATCAGATAGCGGACCGAACCCAGGGCGAGGGGCGCGAGGAATTGACAACCAACGCCTCTGACCTTCTGAACAAGTCACATATAGTTTAATGCTCGGTGACAGCCGAACATAAGCATTGTAGCGTAAGTCTGTTTAGTTACAAAAATTTTAAAAATAACAATCATTTCTTCCGATCTGTTTGTGATTCATCATGGTAATTAGCAAAGGAACTCCCATTACTGCTAGTTGTAAGAGTTGGTATTGTCAGAATTTCACTCCACAAGTATTTCTTCGTAACATGTAGCAAGCTTATAGATGTACAGATGGTCATCCCAGAGCTGAATAAATTACAGTTGTTGGGAGAAGAAATGTGCCGATTTCACGACAGAAACTTCGTTGTTTACTTGACTCCTATTTAGCGCGAGTTAATATGTTCTCATAGCAATTTTGCGGTTTGCACAGAACGACAGAATAAGGTGTCACAACAACGATAGAGTTTTATATCTTCGAGTAGGAAACAAGTGCACAATACTGCGGACGGAATTATTCTCGTAACATCTTAGAAATGGTTCAAATGGCTCTGAGCACTATGGGACTTAACTTCTGAGGTCATCAGTCCCCTAGAACTTAGCACTACTTAAACCTAACTAACCTAAGGACATCACACACATCCATGCCCGAGGCAGGATTCGAACCTGCGACCGTAGCGGTCGCGCGGTTCCAGACTGTAGCGCCTAGAACCGCTCGGCCACTCCGGCCGGCTAACATCTTAGAGATCAGCTACAGTCATATTTCTTCTGTTTATTGTGTGTGCATCGCAGTACAAATCCTTGTAGGATCCGATATATAATTCGTAGAATAGTGTGAGAGAGGGGCTTCGTTGAGATTAGTTTGCAAGATTCTTGGAGGTATTTTGCAGGATGGTAGTGTATTGTCCACGCAAAAGGCGTGTTGACTTTCTTGTGTGTTTCGCTGTGGTATTTGACCAGTGGTCAGTGCAATGTGTCATTGCTGTGGGCTGATTATTGTTATCGCCAGTGGCGCGATGTATTTTTGGTGCGTGTTTTGTCTGTGGATGTCGCCTTTGGTGCGATGTTTCTCGCTAATTGGATATTTTATTTGTGTGTGGTTACACAGATGAGCTATCGTGTCTAATGCGGTTGTTATTCACTGTGATTATTCGCTTGTGGTTTTCGCATCTGGTTTTCCACTCTATTGTGCGATGATATTCGTTTGGGCTTTCGCGAGTAATTTGCGAGCGCCTGACTGGTAGACCTTGGGCGATATTTTGTACTGTGTGGCGTGAGCACGGAATGTGTGAGTCAGTTTGGTATGTTTTTGCAGAGTGGGCGAGGCACACCATCAATCTGTGAGAGAAGGACGGAAGATATGTAGCTTTGCAGTCAAATGTCGATAATACCTTGTGTTTTTTATGTTTGTTTCAGGGGCTTGAGTGGAAAATGTGTACACGAACCTGATAAAATATTGTGTCAGTTTCAGCAAAAAGATAATTTCGCGTTTTTTTCTATCCCACTTAGAACAGTGAGCTGACAGGTGACGTCGGTACTCATCGATATTCACGCCATACACCAGCGTTAGTGCCACCTTAACGACAACAAAATGGTGTAACGTTAATGCATTAATTTGTTCTGAAAGCGGTGCTGATATTCAAGACAATAAAAGCGGGTTAAAAGCTGTGAGCTATCTGGGGAAGTTAACCTTGCATTACTGAGCAACTGTTTCACCAAGTATAGAGTCTAGCTTACCAAATTCCCAACGAGGCTAACATTAATTATAATCTTTTAGTACTCATCTCACGATAACCCGTGGTATATATATATATATATATATATATATATATATATATATATATATATATATATATGTGTGTGTGTGTGTGTGTGTGTAAAGACAATTTAAATAAAGAGAAATAAATCAGTTTAAGTTTGGACATTTATTTCAACATTGATCATTGTTCCGTTAAAATGTCAGCATATTAAACTTGATTCATAACTAAACTGTTGCCTTCTTTAGGATTGTGAAAATGTGAGTTTGTAATATTACGGAGCACATCAAATATGGAGCCAAGATTGGGAGATTGCATACAACACTGCATTCATAAAATAACACACGAAGAACGTTGAAACATATGCAAGAGGAAATTAACCACAACCAACCGATTCAATTTTCACCCAAAGAAGTCACGTTCGTAGCGCAATCCTGTCCGTCATGAAATTACCACACACTGGTATACTAAATTCATACTAACTCTCTGTGAAAAGTTCCCGAAAAGAATAGCTGAGGGCTACTTTGATGATTACACCACATGCTTCACGTGGTCAACTTCGTTTACACAAAGAGTGTAACTCCACAATAATTTTGATAATTAAAATAAATTACATCGAAACAGAAATTACAAAAGAAAATCTCGAACTGGTTACTGTCGCCTTACTGTTAACCTGATGGGTCAAACAATTGTATAAGCACGTGGTACTGGTCTCACAAAGTACACCCCACGTGGGTTGAACATACTGAAAAGTTGCTATATCGAAAAATATTGTCAAGACGAAACGTTATAATCTCACGCACTTCGCATTTAAGATTGTTGATCTTAGTTAGAAAAAATGGTTCAAATGGCTCTGAGCACTATGGGACTTAACATCTATGGTCATCAGTCCCCTAGAACTTAGAACTACTTAAACCTAACTAACCTAAGGACAGCACACAACACCCAGCCATCACGAGGCAGAGAAAATCCCTGACCCCGCCGGGAATCGAACCCGGAAACCCGGGCGTGGGAAGCGAGAACGCTACCGCACGACCACGAGATGCGGGCGATCTTAGTTAGAGTTACGGATCATCCACACGTGGTTCCACTTTACTCACAAAGTATTGACAAAGCAACTACTGGGAGATATTCTGAACTTCACACTCGAATTACACTGCGTTGCAATTTAAGATAACATTAGATATTTTAGATCTAAACCTGAAATAAAGGTGATTAAATTTTCAGTTGGGCTGAACTTAAGAAATCCATTGTGCTACGGACTTAGCAGAGATGCGCTTAGCCGGAGATCTTACCACTTCAGACGCTCGCCGCGGACAGACTGCCGTGGCCCCCTACCAAGGGTGCTTCCAAATACAAACGGAAGTGACCAGAGAGGCAGCTTCCTATACCAACATGACAAGGGACGGACAGGACTATACTAAGAATAGAAACCTCTTTGCTTTTATAAAGCGTAGCTACCTGTTCCCACGTTGGTCCTACTGCTCTCTAGCAGACAGGCTTGTCTGCTACCATCAAGCATGCAACTAGAAATACGTTTGCTCATTCATCCGTTCACACAGAAGGGAAGGGGGATGACAGTCTCTCATCATATACAGTATATAAAAGAAAGTGGATGTAGGTTCCGTATGAGACTGTGTGACATGAATTACATATAAACTGTGTTTTAAAGTTAGCAGTGTGAGAGATCCTTCTTGGGTATGTGTAAAAGTAACACGTTCCACTGCTCAGTCTCCTCCCAGATAGTCAGAAACACCACAGAAAATTTAGAAGTGGAATGTATGCCGTAAATGACAACAGTTTTAAGAAATTAACATGAAAGGAATCCAACAGAGACCTTTCAATGGCAGTATAGTAGTTTGCATATCTTTTATAGTAGTGGGTTGCATGAATAAGTAGTAAGATGGAATGAGAAAGACTGAAGTGAATGTTCGGTCTAAGCCGGATAAGTACCTGAGTGCATGAAAATTTGTGGGAAATTAACACTACACAATCATACAGTGCGACACCTCACCACTACTTAAGATTAAAGAATTAGACACAGAAAATTAATCATTTAAAATTATTGCCGTAATAATATCAAATTATTTATGTTATAGAATAGGATTATATTTTTGTCAAAGTAGTGTAAACCCTTTTATTCTTTTTATTCTTGAAGTAATTATTCATTATAATTCACTGTATTAGCTCTGTGACTATGAGCGGCTGAGTGGTGGCGACGTATCAGGCGTTTGGAGAGATTGCAGACACCAGAGCGGCTGTAGCAGCTGGGCAGATACGCCGCCATGCAGACAAGACAGTCAAGGCCAGACGCCAGCCCTGTGAGCAGGGGGTGACACAGCAGGCAGTGGCCGACTTAGCGACCGCAGGGCAGCTGGTCAACATGACGTCAGCGGCTGCGTGAATGGAGTTGGGAGCTGAGAAGCCCTTTCGCGCCTCCACTGTCAACAGGGGGCTGGTGCAGCCGACACCGGAGCACTTTCACTGGTGCTGCCACTACAAGGTCCCGAGGGACCTACCGATGAATGGGAGTCCAAAGCCAGAGGGGCGCACTTGTGGACTTGGGGACCGCTGACTGGAGGTATATAGGCGCCTGGAGACATGGTCGACGGCGATGGAGGTAGGTGATTCACCTCAGACCTGTGTCCATATGCTGCACGGGTCTTCCCTCTGAACGTCTTCGGCAGAGGCTGTGCACTGCCGAGCACCACGTCATCCAAGACGGTCAGTAATCGAGACGCCACTGATTGCTGCCACAGACAAGGTCCTGCCACACCGAGGGTGCTGCCTGTACTGTACATGCCGAGAAAAAGGGGGTAAACCATCTTGGCAAACGGATCCCACATATATGCACATCTAACCTGTTACATGACATGTGTAGTGCGGTGTTTTCATGTGACCATTGTAAATTTTAAAAAATGGACTCCCTAAAGACCTTTGTGAAGGGAACTGTAGGAAGCTCTGTTTTCATTATTGCTTTGTGTACGTTTCTTTTATGTATGTTTTATATGTGCCTTTCTGTTTCCATTTTACAAGATTACGTGTATTCTCTATGTTTTATTACGAAGTTCTAATTTTGCTTAATGGACTTATTGTGGTGTCACCGCTAGACACCACACTTGCAAGGTGGTAGCTTAAATCGGCCGCGGTACATTAGTACGAGGGCTATTCCGAAAGTAAGGTCCGATCGGTCACGAAATGGAAACGACTATGAAAATCCGATAAAGCTTTGCACAGATGTGTTGGGTAGTGTCTCTAGTATAACCCCAGTTAGCATCACGTCGCTCTTCTCATTTCTGAGCTCGCAGTGAGTGCGTAAAGATGTCTAGAAAATAGTGTCTGCCGCCAAGTACGGGGGCCTGGTGAGAAATTTCCCCTGAAGCTATGCAGCTAACATTACATAACTGTCGTGCTGTTTCGTCTTCAAGACAATTCTCAGCCGCATTCTGCAGGGGCAATGAAGATGCTCCTGCATCGTTTTCAAATGGAAATGTGAGATTACCCACAATACAGCCCGTAATTGTCTCCCTCTGAGTTTCAGCTCAGGTCACATGAACCGCTGGTTATGAAGACAACATTTCGGCACAAGACAACGAGCCGTAGGCCAGCGTAGAGAATTGGCGCAGAGCACTGGCGGCTGCCTTCTATAGCGAGGGTATGGGAAAGTTGGTACAACGCTACGATACACGTCTAAGTCGGGTCGGCGACTATGGAGATAAGTAGCTGCAAGGTGTATCTAACTGTTGCAAATAAAACATTTTTGATTTTTACCGTGGTTTCCATTTCGCGACCTATCGGACCTTACTTTCGGAATAGCCCTCGTACATGTCGGAGCCGCGTGTCGCCACTGTCAGGATCGCAGACCGAGCGCCACCACAAGGCAGGTCGCGAGAGACGTACTAGCACTCACCACAGTTGTACGACGACGTTGCTAGCGACTACACTGACGAAGCCTTTCTCTCATTTGCCGAGAGACAGTTACAATAGCCTTCAGCTAAGTTAATGGCTACGACCTAGCAAGGCGCCATTTGTAACATTGCATGTATCTCAAGATAGTCTCACTTGTATCATCAAGAATGCTGTATACCAAAGGACGATATAAAAGTTAAGTGTTCTAGTAGCTACGTTCTTTTCTTTATCACATTCATTACGAATCCTGTTCCAGACTTCGCGCCAGTCGGCGTGTGTGTACGTGTGCCCTTTCGGCTACCCGTCACTGTGGACTGGCTGCCCTGTCAGTCCACTACACTTATTTTTTCGTTTTGTGTAAAGATTCACTTGTTTTATGACAATCATATGTTGTTTTGTTTTGTTGACACTTGTATCTTTGCATTTAAGGGACAGGCTTACACATTTTAGAGAAATAAGATGCACAGATGACTTGCAAAATTTATGCTAGTAACAATTTATTTTTGGGTGAATGTGAGAGCATTTGTAATCGATGTTCTATCAAGGAATGAATGCAGCCATGTTTATAACTGAGCAGGGATAGTAATTTCAACAGGGCAGATAATCCTCAAGACAACACTGTTATATTCAGGTTAGGGAATAACCTTCTCTGGCCCCAATTTCAAGATGAATGAGTAAATAAATATCTGCATGACACTGTAACGGTTTAGTAATTGTCATATGACCTGATGGTACACCCATTACATTTTTATTTCCCACTTTAATTTTGTAGGCATCCAGCAGAGATTGTATGGATAACCTCTTGTTGAATGTGGTAAGGGCAGAGAATAACACTGTGCTGGGATTTATTGTGTACAAAGATTGATTCATGTTTATTTCTTTGATAATGACCCAACTAAAGTGTCACAATTTATTCTGTTCCGTGCCACACTAACCTCTCGAAGTGTGACACCCACCATGAATAAATTTCAGAATTTCGGGAAGTTTCACGTAAGAAGAAAGCACATTTACTTTTTACTTTAATGTTTCTGTTGCGTTGCAGAGACTCGTCGTCCATCCCGAAATTCTTGAAACTGAAGAGAATGTTTCGGACAGCCCGATTACAACGGATTTATGATTATACAGAAGCATCGTTACTCCGTGAAAGGATACACTTTACAAGACGAGAGGTAGATTCTGTCGACCGTAAGTTACTGCAACTACATTCAGTCATTGCTAGCAAGGTGTTGCTAGAATAAAATAGATTACCTGACGTTTAGATCGATGAAATCTGTAATGGAAGTAAGTAACAGTAGGCACAAGAAGAAGATTCATAAATTACAACTAATTTGCAAAGTGCTAGTAACGCTTTCATGTCAGATACTGTTATTAATAAATCACAGAGAGTATTGTCTCGGGATGAAATTTCAGTCCTTGCAAAAGGAGGAAACTTTGCTATTACACCTACGAAAGTACCAGTTGATAAGATAATTGCGGACGTAGAAGCAGGGATACGAACCCTCCCCAAAGACACTGCAAATGCAGTTCTAATCGAAACCACCACGGTCTTGTGCCGCAGTAAACCTTTGGAAAGTAACCTAACGAAAGGTGAGGGAAGAGGGCTCTCAGAGATTTAAATGCAGACGAAGGGATAGTGGTTCTTCCTTCTGACAAAGGCAATGCTACTATTGTTATGAATAAAGAGGATTATAGAAGTAAGATTTTGGATCTTTTAACGTAAGGACAATACAATAAACTTAAGAAAGATCCTACAGCTAGCACATTGAGGAAAACAAATACGCTGGTAAAGTCATGCACTTCAATTCAAAAGGAAGGTAAGAAGTTTGAAGAGTGAAGCTATGTGTCCCAGACTTTATGGCCTACCAATACTTCATAAGATTAACCTTCCTCTGAGACCCATATCAGTGCTATTAATTCCCCAACGTACCAAACAGCATGATATCTGGCAACTTGTTTACAACCACATATTGACAAAACTGATTCTTATGTAAAAAACTTACGTCACTTTATTGAGAAACTTGAAGGACTAACTTTGACTCCTCAGGATATTCTTGTCAGTTTTTACATAGTGTCTTTATTTAGTATGATTCCGCTTAACGAAGTTATGGTTTACATAGCGGATGTTTACCCAGCGGATTTGACTGCTCTTTTCAGACACTGCCTTACCTCTAGTCAGTTCTAGTGGGAAGATGAGTTTTATGAGAAGGTTGATGGTGTGGCCATGGGTAACCCATTGAGTCCTACGATTGTTAATTTTTACGTGGAAAAATTCGAACAATTAGCTCTGGAAAAAGCGAGTAAGAAACTACGTCGATGGTATCGATACGTAGATGATACATTCGTTGTTTGGTCACATGGCAAAAAAGCTTTAGACGAATTCTTTTGTTATTTAAATAGTATAAATCAAAAATCCAGTTTACCATGGAAATGGAGAAGGACAATGCAGTATACTTCTTGCATGTCTTCGTCATGAGACAGACTGATGGCAGCTTTAAACATAAAGTCTTTCGGAAGGTTACACATACCGACAGATACTTGCGTAAGGATTCTAATCAATGTCCACAACAGAAAAGATGTGTAATTAAAAGTCTAGTGGACAGAGCTAAAAGGATTTGTGTGCCTGAACACCTGGACGCCGAGTTAAAACATCTAAAGCAGGCTTTTGAGAAGTATTGGTACTCTAGTAAGGAAATAAATGGAGTTTTGCGACCGAATAACAGGATGCCTACGGACAACGATAGGACACAGCGATAAAAGAACACCGTTTCTCTACCCTTCAACAAAAAAGTAACTGATTAAATGGGCAATATTCTATGGGAACATGACGTTCGACCGATTTTCAGAACAACTAAGAAAATAGGCCAAGCACTTCGTTCCGTTAAGTATAAACGTCCCCCTCTGTCTGCAAGTGGTATATATAAGATTCCATGTACGTGTGGCAAGGTCTACATTGGAACTACAAAGAGAAGTGTGAATACATGGTTGAAGAAACATAAAAGTCTTTGCCGACTAGGGAAAAACAGACAAATCAGCCGTGGCGGAACATGCTCTTCAGTCAGGTGATCACGTAGTGAAACTTTCGTAAACTGAAGTTTTGTGTACTATGACGAACTATTATCCACGGCTATATAGAGAAGCCATCGAAATATATAAACATGGGGATAATTTTAACAGAAAAGAAGATGCCATGAAACTTAGTGATATATTAACTGTGGCACTACAGAATCGATGAGAAGTTTTTATCTTTGACGTACTACAATCGATAGTTAAAAAAAAAAAATTACAAGGTTTTTCTCTGCTATCACGTGAAATCCAGACCACGCCCACTTTCCATGGTATTGAGGCTGCTCTTCGACGTCCGACTCGTCAGTCGGCAAGACTCAGCACAACCAGGAGCACCTCTGAAGATGTCCAAGTAGCTTTGGACGAAACGTCAGGGATTGAAGAGTTCCATGGACCACGGCCATACAACCCGGAAAAATTCTCAGCAGCTGAAACATCCGGTCGTGAAAGCCTTCATTGTATACCTAATTGAGCTCAAGAGTATGTGCTGTGATTCTACAACAGATGTACTTCAGAAACATAGGACAGTAGTTTCGTGGAAAGCTTCTGTTTCCCTCCTTGTAGAGCAGTGTGGCTTGTGTCCTCTACCAATCACTGGGAACAGTTCTTTATTCAAAGGATCAGCCACATATCATGGTTAAACAATGGGAGTTAGGTCAGTTGTCAGTTCTATACATACTCTGGCTGAGAATCCAGAGGGCTCTGGAACATTGTTTGACTTTATTGCTTTTCGCTTTCTGGAGTTTCTCAACGCTACTGTCAGTAATGCGTATAACAATCATTTTTGTAACGGTCCCAGTTTTTAAGGTAAGATAAACATATGGGGAAGAAAAATTGCTTATAGCCTTTGTTACTAAGAGGGATCATTACATATAAATTTATTTTCTTCTTTACAATAGGTTTCTGTAACCTAAGGAAAATGAACCCTCAAAACATAAAATCTATACTGGGAGTGGAGTAATCGAGCATTGTAAACATATTGTGGAAGACACAATAAACTAAAAGCTAAATACTAAAGTATAGGAATGTCACACTTAACTAATGAAAATATTGCATAATTTAGGAACGTTGACGCAGCTACATAGCATATAGAAGGAAATACGAAAATGTTAAGAATTATTGAAAGCTGTCGGTACGGAATAATAACCTCTGTAGCATTCAAATCATGTAAGGATCCACAATAGGCGAGTAAGATGTTGTCCGCATTTGATCTGGGAATCACCACCTGGAAAATGTAAGATGTCTAAATCGCTATGTAAACACCTTTCGAAGGTCTCTGGGAAACATCCTAACAATTTACCGATCTAATGCTATCCTTGCTTTTATCATTCCTTGACCATCTTACATGCGAAATCAGACCTCCTCGGTGAAATGCACAGAAGTACTCTTCTCGGGAAATTAGCGAAGTTAATTTTTCGTTTCGGAAGATGTTTGTCATCTACTGGCAAAACAAAGCTCTGCTGCTTTCCCGAGAATAACTCGTCATCCCGACCATTTTCTTCCCAACTTCGGACTACAGGTGACTCGCCGAGTGGCAGCTGGATGGACTCAGTCCCAGGCGCTGCTGCAGTCTTACGCAGCCACGATGCCGATCGGTGCACCCCACGGCAGCGGCGGGCCCTGGAGAACGGCTTGCGTCTGGATCTGGCAGGACGGTTCACAACTGTTGCGTACGTCCGCTCAGCAGCGCGCTCTCTTGATGGAGCGGACTTCCTGGTTGCTTTCTTCCCGTCCACCTCACCCCATTTAGTCGGGTTACAGCTCTTTTCACTTCCTGAATGTCTCCTGCTCTGTCCATTTCCTGAATGTCTTCTTCTCCCTAACGGCAATGTAGTGTAATGCCGTGTAACTTTTCTATTGATCTGTCATGTCGAATCCACTTCAGTGGAGCTCATCATAAATCAACACACATCTCATCAAAAATCGTTACACGAAAAACATTCAGTATATTGCCAAGAGTCGTACTGTACATTATTCCATTCAGATAATAACAACATCAATAATACTTCCTGCCTCCAAAGTTCACATTAAAATACACATTCATGTCACTACACAAAACTTTTCTCTTCCAATGGCTGACAACACACCAAAAAATAATTAATCTTGAGCAGTGGTTCCCAACAGGAGGTCTGCGGACCCCCAGGGGTCCGCGAGCTATGAGAGAGGGGTCCGCAAGATGCTATTAGAATAAAAAATATGTTAAATATATTTCGTATGATAACAGATTTTTTTGTTTTGGCCGCTTCCTGCATGAGCAGAGCTTTAGCGAACGCTAACTTCTGCGTCTAACGTCTTCCTAGAGCCAACTGACACATAGAAAATGTATAAAAAACTCTTAATTTGGCTTTTTTAGGTACTTGATACTGTGTTATGACAAGGTATCAATCACGTTCGATGAGGAGAGGGGGGGGGGGGTCCTCGAGAAAATTTTTTTGGGAACCCCTGATCAAGAGTAATGAAGTTTCAAGAATGAATTTGCTTAGGTGACATATTTTAGTGATTAAACGTGCACGATCGCAGGTAAAGGTAAGCGCGATGTAAGCCATTGTAAATGTGAGGCGCCGATACATTAATGACTGCTGGAAGCGCCAGAATGTCGAATGAAAGCATGCAAACGTTCATGAATCGTGTTGCACAGGTGCCGGATGTCAATTTGTGGGACGGAGTTCCGTGCCTATTGCACTTGGTCAGTCAATGCAGGGATGGTTAATTCTGTTTCTGGATGAGCCTGAAGATGTTGTCCAATGATGTGCCATTTGTGCTCGACTGGACACAGATCTGGTTATCGACCAGGCCAAAGCAACATGTCGACACACTCTAGAGCATGTTGCGTTACAGCATTGGTATGTGGACGAGCATTATCCTGATAGAAAACATCCCCTAGAATGTTATTCATCAATGACAGGACAACAGGCCGAATCACCAGACTGACGTACAAATTCGTAGTTAGGGTGCGTTAATAACCACGACAATGTTCCTGCTGTCATATGAAGTGGCACACAGACTATAGCTCTTAGTGTAGGTGGAGTAAGCAGGCAGACAGCGTGGTTGCAGGCCCCCAACTGGCCTGTTCCTAACCAACACACGGTCATCAGTGACACCGAGGCAGAATCAGCTGTCATCAGGAAACACAACGGACCTCCACCGGCCCTCTAATCATCTCTCGCTTGACACCACTCAAGCCGCAAATGAAGGTGCTTTTGGGTCAGTGGAATTCAAGCTACAAGGGGTCTGGCTGGAGTTCTCCTTGAAGTAACCGCCTTGAAATAACCCAATTGTAACTGTTCGTTGTGTCTCTGTGGTGCCAACTGTTTCTCAGATAGCTGCTGAAGATCCAGTACGATGCGCTAGAACCTGTAACACTACCACTGCTACTTACTACCATAGCCTCAGAGCTGGAGACAGTTCGTACACTGAAATTATTTTTGTTAAAGCAATTATAGTGTAAAGAAGCAGAGCAGTGCTACCCTCTGAAAGGAATTTTGTTGTATTGACCGTGATATATCTACATCTGCATCTACATCCATACCCCGCAAGCCATCTGACGGTGTTTGGCGGAGGGTACTTTGAGTACCTCTATCGGTTCTCCCTTCTATTTCAGTCTCATATCGTTCGTGGAAAGAAGGATTGTCGGTATGCCTCTGTGTGGCCTCTAATCTCTCTGATTTTATCCTCATGGTCTCTTCGCGAGATATACGTAAGAGGGAGCAATATACTGCTTGACTCCTCGGTGAAAGTATGTTCTCGAAACTTCAAC
Organism: Schistocerca nitens; assembly: GCF_023898315.1. Taxonomy (NCBI): domain Eukaryota; kingdom Metazoa; phylum Arthropoda; class Insecta; order Orthoptera; family Acrididae; genus Schistocerca; species Schistocerca nitens. The sequence continues at coordinate 582,726,872 of NC_064620.1, read as the reverse complement.
AAAAGCCCGTACCGAGCTACTGAGCGTCTCTCCTGCAGAGTCTTCCACTGGAGTTTATCTATCATCTCCGCAACGCTTTCGCGATTACTAAATGATCCTGTGACGAAGCGCGCTGCTCTCTGTTGGATCTTCTCTATCTCTTCTATCAAACCTATCTGGTACGGATCCCACACTGCTGAGCAGTATTCAAGCAGTGGGCGAACAAGTGTACTGTAACCTACTTCCTTTGTTTTCCGATTGCATTTCCTTATGATTCTCCCAATGAATCTCAGTCTGGCATCTACTTTACCGACGATCAACTTTATATGATCATTCCATTTTAAAGCCGGCCGAAGTGGCTGTGCGGTTAAAGGCGCTGCAGTCTGGAGCCGCAAGACCGCTACGGTCGCAGGTTCGAATCCTGCCTCGGGCATGGATGTTTGTGATGTCCTTAGGTTAGTTAGGTTTAACTAGTTCTAAGTTCTAGGGGACTAATGACCTCAGCAGTTGAGTCCCATAGTGCTCAGAGCCATTTGAACCATTCCATTTTAAATCACTCCTAATGCCTACTCCCAGATAATTTATGGAATTAATTGCTTCCAGTTGCTGACCTGCTATATTGTAGCTAAATGATGAAGGATCTTTCTTTCTGTGTATTCGCAGCGCATTACACTTGTCTACATTCAGACACAATTGCCATTCCCTGCACCATACGTCAATTCGTTGCAGATCCTTCTGCATTTCAGTACAATTTTCCATTGTTACAACCCTTCGATATACCAGAGCATCATCCGCAAAAAGCCTCAGTGAATTTCCGATGTTATCCACAAGGTAATTTACGTATACTGTGAGTAGCAACGGTCCTACGACACTCCTCTGCGGCCCACCTGAAATCACTCTTACTGCGGAAGACTTCTCTCCATTGAGAATGACATGCTGCGTTCTGTTATCTAGGAACTCTTCAATCCAATCACACAATTGGTCTGATAGTCCATATGTTCTTACTTTGTTCATTAAACGACTGTGGGGAACTGTATCGAACGCCTTGCGGAATTCAAGAAACACGACATCTACCTGGGAACCCGTGTCTATGGCCCTCTGAGTCTCGTGGACGAATAGCGCGAGCTGGGTTTCACACGATCGTCATTTTCTAGTCTCCAGAAAAGTCATTATACTCGAACATAATACGTGTTCCAAAATTCTACAACTGATCGACGTTAGAGATATAGGTCTATAGTTCTGCACATCTGTTCGACGTCCCTTCTTGAAAACGGGGATGACCTGTGCCCTTTTCCAATCCTTTGGAACGCTACGCTCTTGTAGAGACCTACGGTACACCGCTGCAAGAAGGGGGGCAAGTTCCTTCGCGTACTCTGTGTAAAATAGAACTGGTATCCCATCATGTCCAGCGGCCTTTCCTCTTTTGAGCGATTTCAGTTGTGTCTCTATCCCTCTGTCGTCAATTTCGATATCTACCATTTTGTCATCTGTGCGACAATCTAGAGAAGGAACAACAGTGCAGTCTTCCTCTGTGAGACAGCTTTGGAAACAGACATTTAGTATTTCGACCTTTAGTCTGTCACCCTCTGTTTCAGTACCATTCAGTACTTATTAGAACCCAATGAGCACACAACTCAACACAAATATCAAGAGTAGTTAGAACTTTTTATAATCAAGTAACTCTGTGCATTTTGGCAACTTCAGAGGCGGGGGGGCCTTGATCTTGACCACTGTAGTAAAGCAAACTAAACACACTTTCTTAAAAAATTTAAAGAATGCCAACTTAAGAAAACTGTTTCATAGTTCTTTACCTTTTTAAACCAGAAGTGAGAAATTTTGAAAGATCACAAAACACAAATTATGAAAAAGTTCAGACATCGGGAGGCTCTCACAAAAGCTACACTTAGTTCCTCCCTCGACTTCACCAAAATGCACAATAATATTAGATAATTTATTTCACTCAATTTTGAACACATTTAATTAGGTAATAGTCTTTATTTTTGAATATCATTTTTCAAAATTGGGCACTCGGAAGTTATAGTTCAAACGGAGAGGATCCTGAAAGTTGTTGTGATAAGGAAAAATTCATGGTAGATACATAGATTCTATGTGTTTGAGCACACTAAAACATCCAATGTGCTGATCCTTCACTTTACATATCTACAATTCCTCCATTCCGTTACAGTGATTGCGCAATGTGGTGGCGAGTACGTCTTGGCAGATGGATTTGCAGTAGGTAATGTTGAACTGTGTCATTTCTTGGTAGAGATGATAGATACCAGTTCCAGAATAGTTCCAGCTATTTATCCATCCATCCGAGGCTTTGTCACATTGGAAAGCGGCACGAAAAGCCTCTCTCGGCCCAGGACAATACACAACTTTTTACATGAGCAGTTTGCGGGTAGGTAGCTCGTCCCAGACTAGCTCTTGGTTCACCTTTTCATTCACGCCAACCACATTTTTCGCGCGCTATACGATTCCGCTTCCAAGGGGAACCACAACACCTTTTCTACATATGAAGAACTACGAACCCTAAGTGAGGATGAGAAAATACAGATAGCAACAAGATATTCTGAACAAAACATATCGTTTGCACATATTGACAATTCTATATAAAATTATTTTTCAGTTGTATATAATTATTTTTGTTTGCCTCCAAGTGAGGCAAAGTGTTTAACCAATAAAGACAATACATTGCACATATTTTTAACAAGACATGACAGTTTTTACAAAGAAAAAAGTAAGCACTCTTATCGTATCGAATTAATCATACAATAATTACAGAATTCAACGATGGAATGTTGAACAAAACAGAAAGCAAAATGAATCAACAAAAGGTATGTAGTGACTAAGCTACGGTGTTACAAACCATACGCGAAACACGATAATGTTCCCTCTCACAAGTTGCGCATGGCCATCCGGGACCCGGGCTTCTTGCGCCAGCGGTCATGTATAATGGCTACATTCTTGCCAAGCCGTTTTGCAGTATCGCGGAAGGAACGTCTAGCTTCTCGTAGCCCTATTACACGACCTCGTACAAACTAAATGAGGTGTTGATAATGGCGTCTTTGTCGCCTTAAAGGCCTTCTTGACTAACATCAGCTCACCACGTCCAGTCTCAAAGGGACGACCGTTAAAGCGTGTATTTAAAGCAAACCTGCTTTGCACCTTCATAGTGGCGTTAGTAGCGCCAGTCTCATGCGGCTGGCCCGAAATCTCAGTAGACATCATCTCTCATAGTAGAAACACATCTGCCAACTTTCGTTTATGTTGCACAACTCGTTCTTCGAGCTGCGATTTTTTTCCATCATTATATTTCGAAATATTAGTGGTATTTACTAAAAAAATTGTACTACATAATATTATTTCACCCAGAATTGTTTTTCCAACACAGAATTCACCAAAAAATCACTGATTTTAAAAATGACTGCTGAAATGATAAATCAGATTCTCACTGACTGATTCAACATAAACTAGATTGCAATGCCAGTGTTATTAAGGAAAAGGATGCTATGTTCTTCCGGACATGCAAGCATGTTCAAAGGAACAGGCACTGTGGCGACCATAGCCACGATGGAATACATGAAATGTCTGAGGCGTGTTTTTTAAGAAAGGTCCGTTTGAACATAATTACACAACGAAAGGTTATTTCAAAACAGTAAATTTATTTTCAAAAAGTAATACTTCACTCTGTTTTTCGACATTGTTGCCAAGTTTGTTCAAACACGTATCATACCTCTCAACCAATTGTAAAATGCCCTCTACATATAAACTTGCCTCCTGCTCCGATAACCAAGAGTCCACTGCCATTTTGACGTCGTCGTCATCATTGTAACGGTTGCCATTGTGGTATTGTTTGAGGTGGACGAACATATGGTAATCGCTCGGCGCAAGATCAGCATTGTAGGGTGGGTGTTGCTTCGATTCGGGCGTGATAGCGAAACCCATGTTTCGTCTCCAGTTACGATCTGACTCAAGAAGTCAAGAACTTCATCGCACACTCAAATCTTTGGTTTTTGTGGTCCTCTGTTAGGAGTTTTGGGACACAGCGGGAGCACAGTTTCCTAAACTTTAGGTGTTCAGAAACAATGTTGTAAAGCACTGATCTCGACACGTCAGGAAATTCGTTTGAGAGACCTGTTATTGTGAAGCGCCTGTTCTCACGAATCCTCGCTTCAACTGAAGCCACCAAATCGTCTGTAATCAAAGAAGGGCGATCGGAGCGGTCCTCATCATGGACGTTGTCACAGCCATCTTTGAATTCTCGTACCCAATTACCCACTTTGCTTTCACTCATAACAGTATCACCGTACACTTCGTAAATCTGACGATGAATTTCTGCAGCAGACAGGTTTCTTGCCGACAAAAACCGTATGACTGAGCGAACCTCACACGCGCCGGCGAGTTGATAGTCTTAAACATTTTGAAAGCACAGAACAGAACCGTACAGGTTAGCTACAGAGCTGAAACCGAGCACAGTTGTTCCCGAGGCATGCCGATACACGACGCACGCGCTCGTTGCGGTATGCGCACGAACTACTAGTGTCTACAACAAAACGGACCTTACTTAAATAACACGCCACGTATTTCCAGTTGCGAATACGAACAAGCATGAGCTGTGTAATGAAATGACGACAGTGAAAATCTGTACCAGACCGGGACTCGAACCCAGATTTCCCGCATTAGGCATCCGTTCGCCTTAACCTATTCGGCTATCCGTGCACAACCCACAGCCGCACCGCAACTTGCGTATGTCGTCGTTCTTGCGCCACAGTCAGTACTCGTACACACATTATGTAATTCCCCTACTGCACAGTATATTTTTGTTTCTAAGTCGCTGCCTTGTATCGACGGATAAATACGATATTTCAGTTCCTGCGTTGGTAAGACGAATGATGTAATGTTCCTTCGAACGTATATGCATTTCATGGATAAATATAAACCTTTCAAACGCAACATAATTAATTTATCTGGAAGACCGAAAAGTACTGAAATAATGTACTGCTAACCCATTCCAAAAGACAATCATGACGCAAATTATTTTTTCATAAGGTGAGAAAACATTTGTGCCCACCTCTTAATAATTGTTAAGCCACACATTAATTATAAAACGAATTACCATCAGATCATGACCACTACTCTCTTGCAAAGCGAAAATATAAATGACAAGAAGAGATAACTTTAAGAGATGACCAGAAAAGGTGAAGGATGAGGTAGCACAAGAAGGAGAACGGAACACACTGCCACATGGCTTGGTGTCCTGTGGTCGCCGAGCAGTACAACGTGTGTGTATGTACACCTGATATTTTAAGCGACATAAACCCAATATCTTATGACACTCAGCTATCATGCAAATTCAAGATAAACACAAAATATTGCAGTTGATTTCAGTTCACATCATAATGTGACACACTACTGATTGTTAGTAATCAAGTCATCAAGTCATCATAATTCAACCCAACTCCTTCCACCAAATATTAAATATCATAATCAGTAATTCACGCAGCATTCCGCAACATAATTCATGCCGAAAGGAAAAACAGAAAAAAATATTAAATTAAATTTTATCCATATTTTGCAGCTTAAAACGTAACTGTATTCAAAACGTTGGAGGTATGAATTAAACAACGCCTCCAATCACAACTTTCGCATGTTTTATTAACTACACGATGCATTTCGTACCCTGTGGGCCCATCGTCAGGAGTAATTTGACTTAATACATGTTTTATTTCTTCTCCTGAATGAGTTGAAATGCATATTCCTGTCACGAAAAGTTTTAATGTTAGGTTATGAATTTCGTAAGTCGAACGCGGGAAATATGTGCAAAATGGTGGAAAATGAACAGTATAAACTTCCCACATCATCCAAGGAAAGCATTTTTAACGTTTTAGTACCGGCAAACATTGTTTTCTCCGTCGTTTTAGCACAAGTCACTTCATAAAACTTCCCACATCATCCAAGGAAAGCATTTTTAACGTTTTAGTACCGGCAAACATTGTTTTCTCCGTCGTTTTAGCACAAGTCACTTCATTCAAGATGTATATTTGCACATACATGTTTATAAACACTTCACAGATGTTAAAAATGCTTTCCTTGGATGATGTGATAAGTTTCCACTGTTCATTTTCCACTATTTTGACAGATTTTTCCGCTTTCGACTTACGAAATTCATAACCTAACATTAAACCTTTTCGTGACAGGAATATGCATTTCACCTCATTCAGTACAAGAAATAAAACATGTATTAAGACAATTTACTCCTGACGATGGGCCCACAGTGTCCGAAATGCATCGTGTAGTTAATAAAAACGAAAAAGTTGTGACTGAAGCCGTTGTTTAATTCATACCTCCAATGTTTTGAATACAGTCACGTCTTAAGCAGCAAAATATGGATAAAATTAAATTGAATTTGCCAGCCAGGCATTCAAAGCAGTATACTCATACAGGAATTACAAAATAAAACTCATGACTACCAGGGCTAGTACTAAGTTCACCAAAGAATGACTAGCATGTGATTTTCGTCCTAATTATGTCAAGGTGAAGATCAAAAACAAGTCTGCTGCAGCCCAGATTACGAAAAGGAAATGTGAGATAATGTGGATGAAGTCTTAAGTTAAACCTCAGTATAAGAAGATATTATTAAGTGCTGTTGTAACACATACACTCCTGGAAATTCAAATAAGAACACCGTGAATTCATTGTCCCAGGAAGTGGAAACTTTATTGACACATTCCTGGGGTCCGTACAACACATGATCACACTGACAGAACCACAGGCACATAGACGCAGGCAACAGAGCATGCACAATGTCGGCACTAGTACAGTGTATATCCACCTTTCGCAGCAATGCAGGCTGCTATTCTCCCATGGAGACGATCGTAGAGATGCTGGATGTAGTCCTGTGGAACGGCTTGCCATGTCATTTCCACCTGGCGCCTCAGTTGGACCAGCGTTCGTGCTGGACGTGCAGACCGCGTGAGACGACGCTTCATCCAGTCCCAAACATGCTCAATGGGGGACAGATCCGGAGATCTTGCTGGCCAGGGTAGTTGACTTACACCTTCTAGAGCACGTTGGGTGGCACGGGATACATGCGGACGTGCATTGCCCTGTTGGAACAGCAAGTTCCCTTGCCGGTCTAGGAATGGTAGAACGATGGGTTCGATGACGGTTTGGATGTACCGTGCACTATTCAGTGTCCCCTCGACGATCACCAGTGGTGTACGGCCAGTGTAGCAGATCGCTCCCCACACCATGATGCCGAGTGTTGGCCCTGTGTGCCTCGGTCGTATGCAGTCCTGATTGTGGCGCTCACCAGCACGGCGCCAAACACGCATACGACCATCATTGGCACCAAGGCAGAAGCGACTCTCATCGCTGAAGACGACACGTCTCCATTCGTCCCTCCATTCACGCCTGTCGCGACACCACTGGAGGCGGGCTGCACGATGTTGGGGCGTGAGCGGAAGACGGCCTAACGGTGTGCGGGACCGTAGCCCAGCTTCATGGAGACGGTTGCGAATGGTCCTCGCCGATACCCCAGGAGCAACAGTGTCCCTAATTTGCTGGGAAGTGGCGGTGCGGTGCCCTACGGCACTGCGTAGGATCCTACGGTCTTGGCGTGCATCCGTGCGTCGCTGCGGTCCGGTCCCAGGTCGACGGGCACGTGCACCTTCCGCCGACCACTGGCGACAACAGCGATGTACTGTGGAGACCTCACGCCCCACGTGTTGAGCAATTCGGCGGTACGTCCACCCGGCCTCCCGCATGCCCACTATACGCCCTCGCTCAAAGTCCGTCAACTGCACATACGGTTCACGTCCACGCTGTCGCGGCATGCTACCAGTGTTAAAGACTGCGATGGAGCTCCGTATGCCACGGCAAACTGGCTGACACTGACGGCGGCGGTGCACAAATGCTGCGCAGCTAGCGCCATTCGACGGCCAACACCGCGGTTCCTGGTGTGTCCGCTGTGCCGTGCGTGTGATCATTGCTTCTGCAGCCCTCTCGCAGTGTCCGGAGCAAGTATGGTGGGCCTGACACACCGGTGTCAATGTGTTCTTTTTTCCATTTCCAGGAGTGTATTTACAAGTAACTAATACACTACACCCATTAGAACTAAAAGCTGCTGAAGAGTACGTTTGATTTTGTATATGTAAGAAGACGAAATAATGTTATGTATATAGTCCTTAAAGGAATAAACAGATCGGTTAAAACGAACTCAATAAACAGTTCAGATACAATAAGGTGAGGCAAGACGTGATTTACCTGCTGGTCCGGAAGCTATAAATACGTTTCCATTTATTAATACTAATGAGGCACACATACTGACTGTGTATTAGCAGGTAGCATTTCTGAAATGGACGTAGGTTCTCACACTTCCATGCTTGGAAGTAATCAGGTATTGAAAACAGCAACCAGTCACACTATTTCTAACAATCATTCAGCTATGGCAGCAGGTATACGATATGTGAGCTTGCTAAGGGAGGCTGACCGCTCCCAGACTTGATGCGACCTCTAAAGTCGAAGGACATCCACGGCGGTCGAAACTGGGCACGTGCACGTCATAATGGCGTCACCGAGAAGCGACCCCGAGCCATGCGCAGTGAGCAGCGAACTCGGAAAATTAGAAATCCACGTTCGGCGCAGTCTATAGATCATCGACGTCGTAGACACACTCGCGCAGTGGTTAGTTGCTGATTTGATTCAAATGGCTCTGAGCACTATGGGACTTAACAACTGAGGTCATCAGTCCCCTAGAACTTAGAACTACTTAAACCTAACTAACCTAAGGAAATCACACACTTCCATGCCTTAGGCAGGATTCGAACCTCTGACCGTAGCAGCAGCGCTGTTCCGGACTGAAGCTCCTAGAACCGGTCGGCCACAGCGGCCGGCTTGAGCAGAGAGCCGTTCTTGTAAGACGGGCCTTTGAGCAGTCGGCACACGGACCGTGCTGTCGGACGTCAACATTGAGCGTGCCGAGTTCATCGTGCTGCTGAACGCTCAAGAACGATGCCACTTGTGAAAACGGTACGTGGGCCCCAACGTGGTATAAGCGATCGGAACGCACTGAAGTAGCAGTTGTGGGATGTTTCTAGTTCGTAAATCATTACACTGCTTACTAAACGGGCTCGCGTAAAATTCCCACGATAGCTCTATTAAAACGGACATTTGCCATGTTCTATATGTAATATACACAAATAAAAACTTCAATATCCATATACATGTTTCAAGACAAAAAGGAAAGTACCATGTCCAATCAATAATGACACAGACTTATAAAAGTTCCATTACAAACAGTGCGATGAAAATTTGCCATAGTTCTCCACATAAGAGAAAAATTATTTCATCATTCCCACATTTTTGTAAAACCCCAAGGTCATTCTTGATTGATTACCATCCCTACCAAGTAGCAGAATCTTTACAACATACGAATTACGAAACGTAAAAGAAAAAGGAGTAAAATACTTGACAAATCGTTTATGGCGAATCCAAGCATGTTGCCTCTTGCTAAAAGTTTTGACCGTAGTTATGTTACTAACTGTAATTTAATCGTAACAGATTGTACCAAGAACAATGCGTTTTTGGTGCACTCTCATAATACGCATGTTACAATAATTATTTTGCCACGAATATGGGGTTTCTCATTTATTTAATTGCAAGAAATCAGACAGTTAACAAAGAGTTTACGAGTGATTCTCAATTTCGTGGAGGTATGTACCGTCCATGCAACTTAATAAACGCAGGTTCTTAATTGCGCCACGCGTTTCGCTCCTTTTATTTGGGAAGATTCATCAGTGGCCTGAAATACATTTTTCCTTTTATACATACAATAAATGTACTATGTGGTAGACACAATATGCTGCTATATTATATTTTGGGACGGTCTTCTCTCGTTCCTCGTTTTTACGCGACAAAATGTAATACAGCAGCATATTATGTCTACCACATAATACCTTTATTGTATATGTAAAAGGAAACATGTACTTAAGGCCACTGATGATGCTTCCCATATAAACGAAGCGAAACGCCTATGGCAATAAACAAACTGCCTTTATTTAGTTGCATAGACGGTACATACCACCACAAATTCAGAGAAATTAATTGAAAGACGGAAAACAGAAAAAAATAAAGATTCTCAAGTTGCTAGTGCTCAGAAGCGGCATATAAAGGGTGGTGCATTCATCGTGACCGGGCCAAATATATCACGAAATAAGTGTGAAACGAAAAAACTACAAAGAACGGAACTTGTCTAGCTTCAAGGGGGGAACAAGATGGCGCTCTAGATGGCGCTGCCATAGGTCAAACGGATATCAACTGCGTTTTTTAAAAATAGGAACCCCCATTTTTATTACATATTCGTGTAGTACGTAAAGAAATATGAATGTTTTAGTAGGACCAATTTTTTCGCATTGTGACAGATGGCGCTGTAATAGTCACAAACATACGGCTCACTATTTTAGACGAACAGTTTGTAACAGGTAGGTTTTTTAAATTAAAATACAGAATGTAGGTATGTTTGAACATTTTATTTCGGTTGTTCCAATGTGATACATGTATCTTTGTGAACTTATCATTTCTGAGAACGTATGCTGTTACAGCTTGATTACCTGTAAATACAACATTAATGCAATAAATGCTCAAAATGATGTCCGTCAACGTCAATGCATTTGGCAATACGTGTAACGACATTCCTCTCAACACGAGTAGTTCGCCTTCCGTAATGTTCGCACATGCATTGACAATGCGCTGATGCATGTTGTCATGCGTTGTCAGTGGATGAAGATAGCAAATATATTTCAACTTTCCCCACAGAAAGCAATCCGGGGACGTCAGATCCGGTGGTATGGTGCTTCGACGACCAATCCACCTGTCATGAAATATGCTACTCAATACAGCTTCAACCCCACGCGAGCTATGTGCCGGGCATCCATCATGTTGGAAGTACATCGCCATTCTGTCACACAGTGAAACTTCTTGTAGTAACATCGGTAGAACATTATGTATGAAATCAACATACATTGCACCATTTAGATTGCCGTCGATAAAATGGGGGCCAATTATCCTTCCTCCCATAATGCCGCACCATACATTAACCCTCCAAGGTCGCTGATGTTCCACTTGTCGCAACCATCGTGGATTTTCTGTTGCCCAGAAGTGCATATTATGCCGGTTTACGTTACCGCTGTTGGTGAATGACGCTTCGTCGCTAAATAGAACGCGCGCAAAAAATCTGTCATAGTCCCGTAATTTCTCTTGTGCCCAGTGGCAGAACTGTACACGACGTTCAAAGTCGTCGCCATGCAATTCGTGGTGCATAGAAATATGGTACGGGTGCAATCGATGTTGATGTAGCATTCTCAACACCGACGATATTGAGATTCCCGATTATCGAGCAATTTGTCTGCTACTGATGTGCGAATTAGCCGCGACAGCAGCTAAAACACCTACTTGGGCATCATGATTTGTTGCAGGTCGTGGTTGACGTTTCACATGTGGCTGAACACTTCCTGTTTCCTTAAATAACGTAATTATCCGGCGAACGGTCCGAACACTTGAATGATGACGTCCAGGATACCGAGCAGCATACATAGCACACGGCCGTTGAGATATTTGCCCGGTTACTATGAACCATGAACCATGGACCTTGCCGTTGGTGGGGAGGCTTGCGTGCCTCAGCGATACAGATGGCCGTACCGTAGGTACAACCACAACGGAGGGGTATCTGTTGAGAGGCCAGACAAACGTGTGGTTCCTGAAGAGGGGCAGCAGCCTTTTCAGTAGTTGCAGGGGCAACAGTCTGGATGATTGACTAATCTGGCCTTGTAACATTAACCAAAACGGCCTTGCTGTGCTGGTACTGCGAACGGCTGAAAGCAAGGGGAAACTACAGCCGTAATTTTTCCCGAGGACATGCAGCTTTACTGTATGATTAAATGATGATGGCGTCCTCTTGGGTAAAATATTCCGGAGGTAAAATAGTCCCCCATTCGGATCTCCGGGCGGGGACTACTCAAGAGGACGTCGTTATCAGGAGAAAGAAAACTGGCATTCTACGGATCGGAGCGTGGAATGTCAGATCCCTTAATCGGGCAGGTAGGTTAGAAAATTTAAAAAGGGAAATGGATAGGTTAAAGTTAGATATAGTGGGAATTAGTGAAGTTCGGTGGCAGGAGGAACAAGACTTTTGGTCAGGTGATTACAGGGTTATAAATACAAAATCAAATAGGGGTAATGCAGGAGTAGGTTTAATAATGAATAAACAAATAGGAGTGCGGGTTAGCTACTACAAACAGCATAGTGAACGCATTATTGTGGCCAAGATAGACACAAAGCCCATGCCTACTACAGTAGTACAAGTTTATATGCCAACTAGCTCTGCAGATGATGAAGAAATTGATGAAATGTATGACGAGATAAAAGAAATTATTCAGGTAGTGAAGGGAGACGAAAATTTAATAGTCATGGGTGACTGGAATTCGTCAGTAGGAAAAGGGAGAGAAGGGAACATAGTAGGTGAATATGGATTGGGGGGAAGAAATGAAAGAGGAAGCCGCCTTGTAGAATTTTGCACAGAGCATAACTTAATCATAGCTAACACTTGGTTCAAGAATCATAAAAGAAGGTTGTATACCTGGAAGAATCCTGGGGATACTAAAAGGTATCAGATAGATTATATAATAGTAAGACAGAGATTTAGGAATCAGGTTTTAAATTGTAAGACACTTCCAGGTGCAGATGTGGATTCTGACCACAATCTATTGGTTATGAACTGCAGATTGAAACTGAAGAAACTGCGAAAAGGTGGGAATTTAAGGAGATGGGACCTGGATAAACTGAAAGAACGAGAGGTTGTAGAGAGTTTCAGGGAGAGCATAAGGGAACAATTGACAGGAATGGGGGAAAGAAATACAGTAGAAGAAGAATGGGTAGCTTTGAGGGATGAAGTAGTGAAGGCAGCAGAGGATCAAGTAGGTAAAAAGACGAGCGCTAATAGAAATCCTTCGGTAACAGAAGAAATATTGAATTTAATTGATGAAAGGAGAAAATATAAAAATGCAGTAAATGAAGCAGGCAAAAAGGAATACAAACGTCTCAAAAATGAGATCGACAGGAAGTGCAAAATGGCTAAGCAGGCATGGCTAGAGGACAAATGTAAGGATGTAGAGGCTTTTCTCACTAGGGGTAAGATAGATACTGCCTACAGAAAAATTAAAGAGACCTTTGGAGAGAAGAGAACCACTTGTATGAATATCAGGAGCTCAGATGGCAACCCAGTTCTAAGCAAATAAGGGAAGCCAGAAAGGTGGAAGGAGTATATAGAGGGTTTATACAAGGGCGATGTACTTGAGGACAATATTATGGAAATGGAAGAGGATGTAAATGAAGATGAAATGGGAGATAAGATACTGCGTGAAGAGTTTGACAGAGCACTGAAAGACCTGAGTCGAAACAAGGCCCCGGGAGTAGACAACATTCCATTAGAACTACTGATGGCCTTGGGAGAGCCAGTCATGACAAAACTCTACCATCTGGTGAGCAAGATGTATGAAACAGGCGAAATACCCTCAGACTTCAAGAAGAATATAATAATTCCAATCCCAAAGAAAGCAGGTGTTGACAGATGTGAAAACTACCGAACTATCAGTTTAATAAGTCACAGCTGCAAAATACTAACGCGAATTCTTTACAGACGAATGGAAAAACTGGCAGAAGCGGACCTCGGGGAAGATCAGTTTGGATTCCGTAGAAATGTTGGAACACGTGAGGCAATACTAACCTTACGACTTATCTTAGAAGAACGATTAAGAAAAGGCAAACCTACGTTTTTAGCATTTGTAGACTTAGAGAAAGCTTTTGACAATGTTAACTGGAATACTCTCTTTCAAATTCTGAAGGTGGCAGGGGTAAAATACAGGGAGCGAAAGGCTATTTACAATTTGTACAGAAACCAGATGGCAGTTATAAGAGTCGAGGGGCATGAAAGGGAAGCAGTGGTTGGGAAAGGAGTGAGACAGGGTTGTAGCCTCTCCCCGATGTTATTCAATCTGTATATTGAGCAAGCAGTAAAGGAAACAAAAGAAAAATTCGGAGTAGGTATTAAAATTCATGGAGACGAAGTAAAAACTTTGAGGTTCGCCGATGACATTGTAATTCTGTCAGAGACAGCAAAAGACTTGGAAGAGCAGTTGAACGGAATGGACAGTGTCTTGAAAGGAGGATATAAGATGAACATCAACAAAAGCAAAACGAGGATAATGGAATGTAGTCAAATTAAATCGGACGATGCTGAGGGGATTAGATTAGGAAATGAGACACTTAAAGTAGTAAAGGAATTTTGCTATTTAGGGAGCAAAATAACTGATGATGGTCGAAGTAGAGAGGATATAAAATGTAGACTGGCAATGGCAAGGAAATCGTTTCTGAAGAAGAGAAATTTGTTAACATCGAGTATAGATTTAAGTGTCAGGAAGTCATTTCTGAAAGTATTTGTATGGAGTGTAGCCATGTATGGTTGTGAAACATGGACGATAACCAGTTTGGACAAGAAGAGAATAGAAGCTTTCGAAATGTGGTGCTACAGAAGAATGCTGAAGATAAGGTGGGTAGATCACGTAACTAATGAGGAGGTATTGAATAGGATTGGGGAGAAGAGAAGTTTGTGGCACAACTTGACTAGAAGAAGGGATCGGTTGGTAGGACATGTTTTGAGGCATCAAGGGATCACAAATTTGGCATTGGAGGGCAGCGTGGAGGGTAAAAATTGTAGAGGGAGACCAAGAGATCAATACACTAAGCAGATTCAGAAGGATGTAGGTAGCAGTAGGTACTGGGAGATGAAGAAGCTTGCACAGGATAGAGTAGCATGGAGAGCTGCATCAAACCAGTCTCAGGACTGAAGACCACAACAACAACAACAACAACAACTATGTATAACTATAGACTTGAACTGAATGCCAATATGGCGCATCACAACTCTGTGCTGAAGGGAGATGGCTTGCATGTGACGTAGGTGGCGTCGCGCCATATCATTGGTATACGCTCAGACGCACGCTCAGAATATCTGACATGCTAGATACTGCTCTGTACGTTTGGAAAGACTCCCGAAAGCACTGGTCCACGCTGTGGCGTCAGAAACTGGGCACGCTTAACGTCCGGATGCACGGTCCGTCCGCCGACGGCTTTAGAGGCGGCTCAGCCTCCTGAGACGTCCTGCCACGGTCGCCACTCCGCTGTCCCCCGCGACCCGACCCTGGGTGACGGGCGCCCTCGTCTGCAGCGCCGCGGAGACAGACGTGCCGCTGGGCCCCCGCTGGCGCTGCCGGCCGCCCGCCACAATAGGCTTTTCCGCGAACGGCCATTCACAGCGGGAACAACGGGCACGGCTTCGGGGAAACACATTAAGCGCCAACAAAAGAGGAAGGAGGCAGCGGCCGAGCGCCGTCGCCTAGAGCCGAGCCGAGCCGTGGCAATGCTCCGCGGTTCGACGCCCGACCCGACGTGTCTGCGACCACACCTAGTTACGTGTTGTCTGGCGACTGCAAACGTACGCAGTTCACAGAAATCTGGTCCACTAAAAAACATCGGTTCCGTTTCGGCATCAAGGGTAATCTGCGGGTCTTGGAAGAAAGAACTGATACCTCAGTACATTCATTACGAAACAATTCGAAGAAAACGGTCTATTGACACACAGTCAACAAGGGCTTAGAAAACATCGTTCTTGTGAAACACAACTAGCTCTTTACCCGCACGAAGTCTTGAGTGCTATCGACAAGGGACTGCAAATTGTTCCCGTATTTCTGGGAAGGCCTTTGACACTGTACCACAAAAGCGGCTTGTAGTGAAATGGCGTGCCTATGGAATATCGTCTCAGTTACGAGACTGGATTCGTGATTTCGTCAGAGAGGTCACAGTTCGTAGTCATCATTATCAGCCAGTTCTGTCACTTAATTTATTTAATCGTGTCAGAAGCATCGTACTACTGTGATACCTCTGGTGTGAGAGAATCTGCCGGTTTAGAGCCGTTGCCCAGTGGACGCCCGAATGTGTTATTAATGACACATCCTTCGCGGAGGCTTCTCTCGTGTCCCCTAAATCACTTAATGATGTGGCCTCTTTGAGTCAGCGTGTAACAGCGTGTAACAAATAAATAAATAAATAAGATCTTCCATTTCTTCCGATCCTGAGCTCCCTGTTGCCAATTGCATCCCACTGTCTTACTTATATCGCTGTCCCATCTGTCTGGTGGTCTTCTTCTAGGTCTTTTTTGGTAAACTGGGCTTCAGTCTAGGACTTATTTATACCATCTACCAACTTTTGTTCGAGCAACTTGACCAGCCCACTGCCATTTCAATGTATTCATTCTTTCCATTATGTCGGTGACCTTCGTTGTTTGTCTTATTTCAACTGCTCTCTTCCTGCCCTTTTTCGTGTAACCCAACATTGATCTTTCCATTCCTTCCACTGTTGGCTTCCTAACAATGAACTCATTTAATGTCCATGTTTCGCAGCCGTACGTTATTACTGGCAATATACATTGGTCAAAAATAGATTTCTTCAGCTCCACCGACATCTTAGATTTCAAAATTGAAGACTTCCTCCCATAAACTTGGCAGCACAATTTAATTTGTTGTAATATTTCTGGTCTTAACTCTTTTTTCATGTCTATCAGTTGAGTCAGGTAGATACATTCTGTGACTCTTTGGAGTTGTGCACTTCCAACTCACATACTTCCGTCAGGTGTTCATTCATTGAGTATTATCTTGGTTTTATCAATGTTCATTTTTAGTCCAGCTTCAGAGCACACTAATGCAAGTTCGTTAACAAATACTTGAACTTCTATGTCATTTGCAAATAGGACAATATCATCCGCAAACTTCAAGTTGTTCAGTCTTTTTCTGAGAACTTGAATTCCCTTTTCCACGCAGTTCAATTTAGACATGGCTTTTTCTAAGACTCCTGAAAATAGTTTGGAAGATCTCGTAGAATCACCTTGCTTTGCAGCCTGTTCAATCGGAAATTCATTATCAGTATCTTCGGCAACGCTCACAAAGGCTGCGGAGGTTTTGTAAATGTTTCGCAGGATTTTGATAAAGCCCTGTTCTACTCCTTGTTCTTTTAGAGCCGCAAACATAGATGGGTGACTGATCGAATCAAAGGCCTTTTCAAAGTATATAATAGCAAGGCAAAGGGGTGGATCGTACTCATTTCTTCTAGTAATTATTTCCCGTAGTGTGAAGACATGGTCAACTGTGCTAAATCCTGATTGGAAACAGGCTTGCTCGATGGGTAGAGCCTGGTCGTGTGTAATGCTCAATCTGGTAGTCAAGATCCTAGTGAAAACTTGTTCACTGTGGAGAGTAAGCTGATAGGGCGATAGTTCTTTATATCTTTGGTACAACTTCTCTTATTTATTAGAATTATTTTGGCATTTTTCCAGTCTCTTGGTAATGTTCCACGGTGCAAAAAATCTGAAAATATCTTAGCAAAATGCCTTATTGATCCCTCATCCATCAGCTTTATAGCATCGACTGGGAGAGGTCATCACTACCTGGAGCAGTCCCTTTTTCCGTATTGTCTATTGCATGTTTGACTTCTGATGGGAATGTTTCTAGAATTTTGGAGACAGAAGCATCCAATTCGTCTAGGATCAAGGTATCATCATTGATTTTACTGTATAGGCTAGTACAGAAATTTCCATCTTCAAGTAATTCGGCGCCGGCCAGGGTGGCCGAGCGGTTCTAGGCGCTATAGTCTGGAATTTTTTTGTAATTCGGCCTTGATCTGTGTCTAATGCTATTAGCCGATTCCTTCCAATCATAAGCATTACCTTGGCTTTCTTTAAACTAGATTTAGTCTCAAGACTGGCTTTTAGCGTGTCTTCTTCATACTTCTTGACGTCGTCTTTTCGTTTAATTAGTTTTGATCTTTCAAATTTTGTATTAAATTCAAATCATGCTCTTACTAACCGAAGATCACTGCTTGTCTTGAACCTGTTCAACACAGTGACATCGTTAATGTTTTGAGGCCTGTTGGTGAGAATTAACTCTGTCTTGTTTTTCACTTCAAAGTTAGGACTCCCCCAATTCTATTTGCAACTTGGATGCTTCTTGAAAAACGTTTTCATAATATGTGTTTTCATGCATTCTGCAAACTTTACCAATCTCTCACCTCTATCATTTCTTTCGTCTGTTCTGTATTTGCCAACAACTGAATCACCTTCTTTGTAAGTTCCAACTTTGGCATTGAAGTCTCCAATTATGAATTTATAAAAACAATCTCTGCCTTTCTCATAGGTTTCCTTCAGACATTCTTAGAAACATTCTATCTCTTCATTTGAGTGAGTAAACGTAGGTGCATATGCTGGAACTATTTTGATCTTATACCGGTCTTATATTTTTAGGACCAAGCGTACAATTCTGCTTGAAATTCCTTCTAATACTGTTATCTTGCAGACAATGCTTTTGTTTACTAAAAATCCAATTCCATTTAATTTTCCACTTGGTTCTCCACAGTAACATAAGAGATTCCCTGAATTCAAGCGAAGGTAGTTTTCGCCTTTACGGCGCACTTCACTTAAACCAACGATGTTCCGATTGATTTTCTCTAGTTCCTCTTCTATTTCCGTTAATCTGTCATCTCCCACTAACGTACGACAATTGTACGTGCGTATATGAAGGCATTACTCCTGTCGTTTTGTAGACTTAGGATTTTGTGACACTGAAGCAGCTCCCACCCGGATATCCGAACATGGGGATATTTTAACTCCGGAACATTTTACCTTACTGTCACACATCATGACTCAAAGGTGAGAAGCATAATCGCCACCCTTGCTTCAGAACGGATTGGCGATATAACTTTCCAGGATACCCCTAATATGGAGTACAGACACCTTTGGCAGGCTGCTCCTCTGGAGTACAGACGCCGCCTATGCATGAGAAGTATAGGTTGGAAAATGAAAGACCCCTAGCCCTCGAAACCTAATAGCGTCATGGTCGGGAAAGAATGAGCGTTGGCCGTGTATGACGTGATAGGAAAGATAAAGGGAGGAGCCTGTCATAAGTAAGTGGAAGCAATGCCAGGATTCAGCACGGGGCCCCGTGGTTGCCAGCCACGTATTCACGAGGTATAATTGACGGAACGTCAGCGAGTAAATCGGAAGTGATTTCTGGAGTTCCCCAAGGTAGTGTTAAAGGCCCTTTGCTGTTCCTTATGATTTGAGAGACAATCTCAGCAGCCGTATTAGGTTGTTTGCAGATGACGCTGTCGATTATCGACTAGTAAAGCCATTAGAAGACCACAACAAATTGCAAAACGGTTTAGAAAAGATATATGTATGTTGCGAAGATTGGAAATTGATCCTAAATAACGAAAAGTGTGAGGTCATCCACGTAAGTGCTAAAAGGAATCCGTTAAACTTCGGTTCCACTATGTTGTTGTTGTTGTGGTCCTCAGTCCTGAGACTGGTTTGATGCAGCTCTCCATGCTACTCTATCCTGTGCAAGCTTCTTCATCTCCCAGTACCTACTGCAACCTACATCCTTCTGAATCTGCTTAGTGTATTGATCTCTTGGTCTCCCTCTACGATTTTTACCCTCCACGCTGCCCTCCAATGCTAAATTTGTGATCCCTTGATGCCTCAAAACATGTCCTACCAACCGATCCCTTCTTCTAGTCAAGTTGTGTCACAAACTTCTCTTCTTCCCAATCCTATTCAATACCTCCTCATTAGTTACGTGATCTACCCACCTTATCTTCAGCATTCTTCTGTAGCACCACATTTCGAAAGCTTCTATTCTCTTCTTGTCCAAACTGGTTATCGTCCATGTTTCATTTCCATACATGGCTACACTCCATACAAATACTTTCAGAAACGACTTCCTGACACTTAAATCTATACTAGATGTTAACAAATTTCTCTTCTTCAGAAACGATTTCCTTGCCATTGCCAGTCTACATTTTATATCCTCTCTACTTCGACCATCATCAGTTATTTTACTCCCTAAATAGCAAAACTCCTTTACTACTTAAAGTGTCTCATTTCCTAATCTAATCCCCTCAGCATAACCCGATTTAAATTGACTACATTCCATTATCCTCGTTTTGCTTTTGTTGATGTTCATCTTATATCCTCCTTTCAAGACACTGTCCATTCCGTTCAACTGCTCTTCCAAGTCCTTTGCTGTCTCTGACAGAATTACAATGTCATCGGCGAACATCGAAGTTTTTACTTCTTCTCCATGAATTTTAATACCTACTCCGAATTTTTCTTTTATTTCCTTTACTGCTTGCTCAATATACAGATTGAATAACATCGGGGAGAGGCTACAACCCTGTCTCACTCCTTTCGCAACCACTGCTTCCCTTTCATGCCCCTGGACTCTTATAACTGCCATCTGGTTTCTGTACAAATTGTAAATAGCCTTTCGCTCCTTGTATTTTACCCCTGCCACCTTCAGAATTTGAAAGAGAGTATTCCAGTTAACGTTGTCAAAAGCTTTCTCTAAGTCTACAAATGCTAGAAACGTAGGTTTGCCTTTTCTTAATCTTTCTTCTAAGATAAGTCGTAAGGTTAATATTGCCTCACGTGTTCCAACATTTCTACGGAATCCAAACTGATCTTCCCCGAGGTCCGCTTCTACCAGTTTTTCCATTCGTCTGTAAAGAATTGGCATTAATATTTTGCAGCTGTGACTTATTAAACTGATAGTTCGGTAATTTTCACATCTGTCAACACCTGCTTTCTTTGGGATTGGAATTATTATATTCTTCTTGAAGTCTGTGGGTATTTCGCCTGTCTCATACATCTTGCTCACCAGATGGTAGAGTTCTGTGATGACTGGCTCTCCCAGGGCCATCAGTAGTACTAATGGAATGTTGTCTACTCCCGGGGCCTTGTTTCGACTCAGGTATTTCAGTGCTCTGTCAAACTCTTCACGCAGTATCTTATCTCCCATTTCATCTTCATCTACATCCTCTTCCATTTCCATAATATTGTCCTCAAGTACATCGCCCTTGTATAAACCCTCTATATACTCCTTCCACCTTTCTGCCTTCCCTTCTTTGCTTAGAACTGGGTTGCCATCTGAGCTCTTGATATTCATACAAGTGGTTCTCTTCTCTCCAAAGGTCTCTTTAATTTTCCTGTAGGCAGTATCTATATTACCCCTAGTGAGACAAGCCTCTACATCCTTACATTTGTCCTCTAGCCATGCCTGCTTAGCTATTTTGCACTTCCTGTCGATCTCATTTTTGAGACGTATGTATTCCTTTTTGCCTGCTTCATTTACTGCATTTTTATATTTTCTCCTTTCATCAATTAAATTCAATATTTCTTCTGTTACCCAAGGATTTCTATTAGCCCTCGTCTTTTTACCTACTTGATCCTCTGCTGCCTTCACTACTTCATCCCTCACCCATTCTTCTTTTACTGTATTTCTTTCCCCCATTCCTGTCAATTGTTCCCTTATGCTCTCCCTGAAACTCTCTACAACCTCTGGTTCTTTCAGTTTATCACGTCCCATCTCCTTAAATTCCCACCTTTTTGCAGTTTCTTCAGTTTCAATCTGCAGTTCATAACCAAGAGGTTGTGGTCAGAATCCACATCTGCCCCTGGAAATGTCTTACAATTTAAAACCTGATTCCTAAATCTCTGTCTTACCATTATATAATCTGTCTGATACCTTTTAGTATCTCCAGGATTCTTCCAGGTATACAACCTTCTTTTATGATTCTTGAACCAAGTGTTAGCTATGATTAAGTTATGCTCTGTGCAAAATTCTACAAGGCGGCTTCCTCTTTCATTTCTTCCCCCCAATCCATATTCACCTACTATGTTTCCTTCTCTCCCTTTTCCTACTGACGAATTCCAGTCACCCATGACTATTAAATTTTCGTCTCCCTTCACTACCTGAATAACTGCTTTTATCTCGTCATACATTTCATCAATTTCTTCATCATCTGCAGAGCTAGTTGGCATATAAACTTGTACTACTGTAGTAGGCATGGGCTTTGTGTCTATCTTGGCCACAATAATGCGTTCACTATGCTGTTTGTAGTAGCTAACCCGCACTCCTATTTGTTTATTCATTATTAAACCTACTCCTGCATTACCCCCATTTGATTTTGTATTTATAACCCTGTAATCACCTGACCAAAAGTCTTGTTCCTCCTGCCACCGAACTTCACTAATTCCCTCTATATCTAACTTTAACCTATCCATTTCCCTTTTGAAGTTTTCTAACCTACCTGCCCGATTAAGGGATCTGACATTCCACGCTCCGATCCGTAGAATGCCAGTTTTCTTTCTCCTGATAACGACGTCCTCTTGAGTAGTCCCCGCCCGGAGATCCGAATGGGGGACTATTTTACCTCCGGAATATTTTACCCAAAAGGACGCCATCATCATTTAATCATACAGTAAAGCTGCATGTCCTCGGGAAAAATTACGGCTGTAGTTTCCCCTTGCTTTCAGCCGTTCGCAGTACCAGCACAGCAAGGCCGTTTTGGTTATTGTTACAAGGCCAGATCAGTCAATCATCCAGACTGTTGCCCCTGCAACTACTGAAAAGGCTGCTGCCCCTCTTCAGGAACCACACGTTTGTCTGGCCTCTGAACAGATACCCCTCCGTTGTGGTTGCACCCACGGTACGGCCATCTGTATCGCTGAGGCACGCAAGCCTCCCCACCAACGGCAAGGTCCATGGTTATAGATCACTCAAATCTAAAGACCGCAAATTCAACTACGTACCTAGGAATTTCTGTTCCGAACAACTTGAATTGGAAGGAGCACATAGAAAATTTTGTGTGGGAGACTAACCAAAGACTGCATTTTATTGGCAAGACACTTGGGAAATGTATCAGATCTACTAAGGAGACAGACTACACTACGCTTGTCCGTACTTTTTTAGAATTCCACTGTGCGGTGTGGGATCCTTACCAGGTACGATAGACAGAGTACATCGAAAAAGTTCAAAGAAGGCTGGCACGTTTAGTGTTATCGCTGGATAGAGGAGAGAATGTCACTGAAATGATACAGGGTTTGGGATGGATATCATTAAAACGAAGGCGTTTTTCACTGCGGAGAAATTTTCTCATGAAATTCCAATCACCTACTCTCTCCTCCGCAAAATATTTTGTTGACGCCGACCTACATAGAGAGAAACGATCACCATGATGAAATAAGGGAAATCAGAATTCGTGCGGAAAGACATAGGTGTTCTTTCTTGCCTCGCGTTATACGAGATTGGAATAATGGAGAATTGTGAAGATGGTTCGATGAACCATCTGCCAGGCACTTAAATGTGGTTTGCAGAGTGTCCATGTAGATGTAGAAGTAGGTCTCGAGACTGACACTTCGTTACTTGATCCTTTACAGCAGGGGTCGTTTTGGATGATCTTAGGAATAATTTATTACATTTTTATTAATTACCCACAACTTTGACTTCACGACTTCCAGCAAGCCTGTTTGTCTGATGAAAGGATTGACAACACTGTAGCAAGGCAGTAAAAGATAAGCTAAGCAAGGAAAATAGAGTTTAGAGATGGAAAAACTGAGTATAACCATTTGGCTGTAGCATCTTGCTCGCTTGTCTCAAGATTTTTCACGTGTGGCCGGTCTCGTTGCCTAAAATCAAACATTTAACAATTCATAGAAGGTCAAGAGCACTCTGATTCCGCACATTTTATACTCTTCGGTTGCCCCCATTTATCCATTTAACAACCAGGTTAGTAAAATGGACCATCATTACGGCATAGTTATAAGCACTAAGAGATGTGTCGGCCTTCTCCAGATATCTCCTTCTTCAGATATCCCAAAACAATCTAAGTGTGTCTCCAGAGGAATTGTCAATATTGAGCGATATGACAGGAACGACTATTGGCAGCAAGCAAGTCCAGTAAAATCTGGCCGGCCGCTGTGGCCGAGCGGTTCTAGTCGCTTCAGTTCGGAACCGCGCTGCTACTACTGTCGCAGATTCGGATCCTGCATCGGTCATGGATGTGTGTGATGTTCTTAGGTTAGTTAGGTTTAAGTAGTTCTAAGTCTAGGGGACAGATGACCTCAGATGTTAAGTCCCATAGTGATTAGAGCCTGTTTTTTTGGTAAAAGCTGTTTTGTCAAAAACTGATATTTTCAGTGCGTGGCTGTTTACAAAATACAGCTTGACTCTTACACAGAAGATTTATTTAAACAGCTCGGTTACCAGTTTCGGCAGGTTCATCTTCAGACGACTAGTTCACGTTTTACATTATATTTCGCCTTTTGTTTGCCCAACTGACGAAACTTCCTTGGGATGGTGGTACCCTACAACCAAAACAAGATGTGAGACTACGTCAAGCCTCACAACGATTTTAAGTGATGTAAACAAATTATTATTATTAAAGGGAAGATGTTTCGGTTACTTACGATGAAGAATCCGCACCATTATGTACCAGTGCATGCTGCTTTCCATCTTGCAGCAGTGTAAACTGTAAAATGCACTTTTTATTTATGTATGTATATATATATATGCAAATAACGTAAAGCAACACTCACATACTAAGAAGTTTCATCACATGGAGGTATGCATGCAAAGACGGAGATATTACAACTATAACAATGCCAAAGACTTCCACTCTCAGAGATATTTCATTATGTATATGTATGTGACAGTAGAAATTTACTGATTGCTAATGTTACATTACTTACTATTTACATTGAAAGACAACTGATTAAAATTAAGATAAACAAATACAGCAGTCTGCTATAAAGTGTTACTGCAATAATATTACGTAAATATTGTGGTATTCAGTGGAACAAAAGTAAATGATAAGGGCAAGTTGTACATAAATAAATATTAAAACTATGAATATACACTCCTGGAAATGGAAAAAAGAACACATTGACACCGGTGTGTCAGACCCACCATACTTGCTCCGGACACTGCGAGAGGGCTGTACAAGCAATGATCACACGCACGGCACAGCGGACACACCACGAACCCCGGTGTTGGCCGTCGAATGGCGCTAGCTGCGCAGCATTTGTGCACCGCCGCCGTCAGTGTCAGCCAGTTTGCCGTGGCATACGGAGCTCCATCGCAGTCTTTAACACTGGTAGCATGCCGCGACAGCGTGGACGTGAACCGTATGTGCAGTTGACGGACTTTGAGCGAGGGCGTATAGTGGGCATGCGGGAGGCCGGGTGGACGTACCGCCGAATTGCTCAACACGTGGGGCGTGAGGTCTCCACAGTACATCGATGTTGTCGCCAGTGGTCGGCGGAAGGTGCACGTGCCCGTCGACCTGGGACCGGACCGCAGCGGCGCACGGATGCACGCCAAGACCGTAGGATCCTACGCAGTGCCGCAGGGGACCGCACCGCCACTTCCCAGCAAATTAGGGACACTGTTGCTCCTGGGGTATCGGCGAGGACCATTCGCAACCGTCTCCATGAAGCTGGGCTACGGTCCCGCACACCGTTAGGCCGTCTTCCGCTCACGCCCCAACATCATGCAGCCCGCCTCCAGTGGTGTCGCGACAGGCGTGAATGGAGGGACGAATGGAGACGTGTCGTCTTCAGCGATGAGAGTCGCTTCTGCCTTGGTGCCAATGATGGTCGTATGCGTGTTTGGCGCCGTGCAGGTGAGCGCCACAATCAGGACTGCATACGACCGAGGCACACAGGGCCAACACCCGGCATCATGGTGTGGGGAGCGATCTCCTACACTGGCCGTACACCACTGGTGATCGTCGAGGGGACACTGAATAGTGCACGGTACATCCAAACCGTCATCGAACCCATCGTTCTACCATTCCTAGACCGGCAAGGGAACTTGCTGTTCCAACAGGACAATGCATGTCCGCATGTGTCCCGTGCCACCCAACGTGCTCTAGAAGGTGTAAGTCAACTACCCTGGCCAGCAAGATCTCCGGATCTGTCCCCCATTGAGCATGTTTGGGACTGGATGAAGCGTCGTCTCACGCGGTCTGCACGTCCAGCACGAACGCTGGTCCAACTGAGGCGCCAGGTGGAAATGGCATGGCAAGCCGTTCCACAGGACTACATCCAGCATCTCTACGATCGTCTCCATGGGAGAATAGCAGCCTGCATTGCTGCGAAAGGTGGATATACACTGTACTAGTGCCGACATTGTGCATGCTCTGTTGCCTGTGTCTATGTGCCTGTGGTTCTGTCAGTGTGATCATGTGATGTATCTGACCCCAGGAATGTGTCAATAAAGTTTCCCCTTCCTGGGACAATGAATTCACGGTGTTCTTATTTCAATTTCCAGGAGTGTATTATGGCATATATAAATATTACTACGGTGGACATTTCGGTTTTTTCTTTCCTTTTTTATTTACTTTAAATCGGAAAGCAGGTGAATGAAATTTTGAAGAAAGGCTGCATTGGCTAACTCGGTTTGTTCATCGAAGAGGTTTTGTGGTGATTTGCATTTATGTACATATATTTCAATCTTCTCAAGCAAACTCATAAGTCTACCTTTCTCAGCAATACTTGTACATGGTCTTCAATGCTCTTTATTCCATGACTGACAGTAGTTGTGTCCATGGCAAATGTGTATTTGTCGAAACAAAAGGTGAAATATAATGTTAAACGTGAACTGGCAGTCTGAAGATGAACCTGTCGGCTCTAAAACCGGTAACGGCGCTGTTTAGATAAATAAATACCATTGTAAAAAGTGGTTGGTTGCTGTTATCTTCTATGTAAGAGTATTCCTATAAGTCCAGTAAACATACCTTAAAAGCTAGGAGCACTTGTTCACCTTTGCTGTTGTGAAATACATCACCTCCACTCAGTAACGCGTAATACAGTACCAAAAGGAAAATTTTAAATGTGTCTTATTTTTATTAACAATATTCTTTTTACGTTGATAATGTAATGCTGTAGAAGTAGGGTACAGCACCTGAAAACGTAGCCCAATCTCAGCAACGCCAACGCATTTTCCGTAATGTTTACATCGAGGGAAGGGGAACTTTATCGGTACTACAATAGACTTAAACAATAAAATGTCGTTTATTGTCCTTGATTTTCATTCACAACATTCATTCTTAAGTTATACAGTTATGTAAAAAGGGTACTGAATCTGAAAATATGAATTTGGTATTTGTTGTGGAAAGTCAAATTCACTACGAAGACTTAGATTTTCGGTTTAAGTTTTACTGAAAGATTCCAAAAAATTGCGGAACCTGATATGAGAAATCGTTAAAAACAATAAGCATTTTTTTCCAAATTTTAAAAACGTTAAGTACCAGACGATATTTTCACAACGCGGGAGCGAAGTAACACCCCCCCCCCCCCTCTTTGGTATTGTGAGGGTTAACGTGTGTGTTTTAGAGCCCTTTTCTACTTCGAATGATCGACATATCACTAAATATAGACCTTATAGACCATTTCTCCTGGGACAACTTATATGTTTCCAGAATGAGATTTTCACTCTGCAGCGGAGTGTGCGCTGATATGAAACTTTCCTGGCAGATTGAAACTGTGTGCCCGACCGAGACTCGAACTCGGGACCTTTGCCTTCGCGGGCAAGTACCCTACCAACTGAGCTACCGAAGCACGACTCACGCCCGGTACACACAGCTAAGCCATGTCTCCGCAATATCCTTTCTTTCAGTAGTGCCAGTTTTGCAAGTTTCGCAGGAGAGCTTCTGTAAAGTTTGGAAGGTAGGAGACGAGGTACTGGCAGAAGTAAAGCTGTGAGTACCGCGCTTGAGTCGTGCTTTGGTAGCTCAGTTGGTAGAGCACTTGCCCGCGAAAGGCAAAGGTCCCAAGTTCGAGTCTCGGTCGGGCACACAGTTTTAATCTGCCAGGAAAGTTTCATATCAGCGCACACTCCGCTGCAGAGTGAAAATCTCATTCTGGAAACATCCCCCAGGCTGTGGCTAAGCCATGTCTCCGCAAAATCCTTTCTTTCAGGAGTGCTAGTTCTGCAAGTTTCGCAGGAGAGCTTCTCTAAAGTTTGGAAGGTAGGAGACGAGGTACTGGCAGAAGTAAAGCTGTGAGTAACGGCCGTGAGTCGTGCTTCGGTAGCTCAGTTGTTAGAGCACTTGCCCGCGAAAGGCAAAGGTCTCGAGTTCGAGTCTCGGTCGGGCACACAGTTTTAATCTGCCAGGAAAGTTTCAGCTTATATGTTAATCACTAGGTGAATAATTAAATTATAAGGGGCGATCAAATTGTTGGTCTAGGAACCCGCACACGCGGTTCCCTAGACAAACAATAAAACATCTCGTATTAATGAGTTTTATTACAATAAGACAATTACAGATGCTTAACTTTGATCTCAGAATTCTTGTAGTCCTTTATACATAATCATCCACAAGTGCAATTACACAGATGTGGCGTAAGCAAAGGGCGACATACAAAATGAACAGTCTTCTTCAGAACAGAAAAACACAAGTAACACTTCTGGTGCTAGCGACCACTACTAACAAAAGTCTGTCAAGTGGACTGCAGTGACTGCTGATCTCTGACTGTGCTACGTAGAGATTGCTAATGAAGAGGCTACGATGTGTCGGCTAACGAAGTGGCTAACGTTGAAGCTGCTATCGAAGTGGGCTGCCACCAGTCGGACGCGGCGCTTATGTCGTCTTCACCTAAGGGCCGCTGCTGTCGTGTTATCGTCTTGAAGAGAGGTCGGTCAGCGTGCGATTGGCTGACCTCTTTTCACAGTCTTCTCCTCTCTGTCGTTCCCGACTGGCGTGTCGGCGCTGACTTTATGGCGTAACAAAAATATTTCATTCGAGGACGCTGCTGCAGTGTATATGCAACGGGCCAACAAAGCGCTCCGAAAGCCTATATCGACGATGTTTCGTAGAACGGTTCGCACGCTGACACTTGTTGATGGCCCAGCATTGAAATCTGCAGCAATTTGCGGAAGTGTTGCACTTCTGTGTCACGTTGAAGAATTCTCTTCACTCATCGTTGGTCCCGTTCTTGCAGGATCTTTTTCCGGCCGCAGAGATATCGGAGATTTGATGTTTTATCGGATTATTGATATACAAGATACAAACGTGAAATGGTCGTAAGGATAATACCCATTTCATCGCTACCTCGGAGATGTTGTGGCCGATCGATCGTGCGCCGCCTGTAACACCCAATTTCAAACTCACTTAAATCTTGATAATCTGCCATTGTAGCAGCAGTAACAGATCTTACAGCTGCACGAGACACTTGTTGTCTTACGTAGGCGTTGCCGGCCGCAGTGCCGTATTCTGCAAGTTTACATATCTTTGTATTTGAATACGCATGCCTGTGCCAGGTTCTTTGGCGCTTCAGTTTAATTATGAGAAAATCCCACATGAAACTGCACATGTTATGTATAAATGGAAAGGTAAAGAGTTCTATGTTGGTTTATACAGGGTGACTGGGCCAAATATCTCACGAAATAAGCATCAAACGTAAAAACTACAAAGAACGAAACTTGTCTAGCTTGAAGGGGAAAACCAGATGGCGCTATGGTTGGCCCCTAGATGGCGCTGCCATAGATCAAACGGATATCAACTGCGTTTTTTTAAATAGGAACCCACATTTTTTGTTACATATTCGTGTAGTACGTAAAGAAATATGAATATTTTATAATGTTACGTGGTACCACGTACTTATACGGTTGTGGCTATTACAGTGCCAACTATCACAAAGTGCAAAAAGGGGTCCAACGAAAATATTAATATTTCTTTACGTACAACACGAATATGTAATAAAAAATGGGGTTTCCTATTTAAAAAAAACGCAGTTGATATCCGTTTGACCCATGGCAGCGCCATCTAGCGGGCAACCATAGTGCCATCTGGTTTCCCCCTTCAAGCTAGACAAGTTTCGTTCTTTGTAGTTTTTTCGTTTGACGCTTATTTCGTGAGATATTTGGTCCGTTCACGATCAATGGACCACCCTGTATACTGTGTACCCGTAGCAGATTCGAAGTATTGGCACGGTTTGCAGATTCAGTGTTCATTGAACAGGCGATAGTCGTGAAAGTTCAATGTCCGAAGTTCCGTGACCTTCAGTGGCATTATCTGACTCTTTAACTGTTGCCTGATGAAGTGTTCGTGTGGATAAATCATCATAGTAAATAGTTTTGCATTATTTTTTGTTTACTGGAAATATTAATTTATAACTTCCACAATATTAATGCCACACTGATTAGTTTGTGGGCGACTAATTCCTTCTATTGCGACAAAATTTTTGGTGCACGTGGTTGTAAAGTACGACCTTCACGAAGCATTTCGTGAAAATTATATATTTCACAGTGTTTCGTTGCCATCACCCTGTCCGCAGTTACCAACAGTGTTGACAAAAGAAGCGCGGTGTAGCTCGGGAGAGATCTCCACCACAGTACTGGTCTCTCTGCCGCGACGCCCGAGTGCTCTGCTTTCGACAGTTGTGTGACTATCTTCGGGCCACAACGGCCAGCTTCTTGACCTGACGCCTCTGGTGTCTGCCTCAAGGCTGCCTGTGACGTGGAATTGAGCTTAATCTTACTGCCATGTCACGGGGTAGAAAATTTAGCTCGCGTCACAAGGAGTAAGAGTTGCTGTAAAGTTTCGTTGCTGTTTCGCCCTACGGCGCCCAAGCAGGCACCGTTGACTGCTAGGCAGGATCTGAATCCATTCTGACTGTGTGACAGTCGATCGTTTCCTTCGAGGTATTTCATGACGTTCGAGCTAATTCATCAGCACACTTCGAAAGAAAGCGAACTACCATACTGTCTGGTCCAGAAGGGCTGCCTTCATTGAGCTGCTTTGCTACTCCGAGGGTATCTACTACTACTAAAATCCTCGTATTGGCAAGTCGTTCTGATTCGAGCTCTAGAATACTTACCGCACTTTCTTTGGTGAAGCTGTTTCTGGAAACAGTGTTAAGTAACTTCGCTTTAGTGGCACTGTCATCGGTAACATTTCTATTCTTACCGCACTGTGAAGGTAACGATTCTGTTTTGCCGCTGGTATACAGTGGATAGGCAAAATAATGTGAACAGTGGTAGTAATGAGTTGGTTTTGTGTTTGACGGTCAACAACGCAGGAAAGGCACCGTTTGTTTTCAGTACGGACTAGGCATCGTTGCAGGTTGTTTACGAGTAGTGCACACTTCATATTCGCGTTCAGAGGACGAGGTCGACGTGTAGTGAAAGACATAACAGAGTTCCAGAGAGGGCTGATTGTGGGGGCCCGATTACCTGGAGCATCAGTAACCAAGACGGCCCACTTACTGCATGTTTCAAGAGCAAATGTTTCAAGAGTCATGACAGCCTATACAAATCATGGAAAGACAGCATCGTGTAAACTTAATAGTGGGCGCAAATCAAAACTAAATGACAGATCGTCGTACGCTAACACGAATTGTGTCAAAACAACACAAAACTACGGCGGCTAAAGTGACTGCAGAGCTCAATAGCCACCTTCGAGACCCGTATCTATCGACACTATCTTCCGAGAACTCCATAAAGCGAATATTCATGGACGAGCTGTTATACCAAAACCATTAGTGACGACAACCAAAGCAGAGATGCGTAAAACATGGTGTCAGTGGTGTCAGGAGAATAAATCCTGGACAACTGATCGGTGGAAACACGTCGTATGATCCGACGAATCAAAGTTCGTATTTTCCAACATTGGGCCGGGTTTACGTCTGGAGAACACCAAAAGACTGACTACTTGATTCCAACGGTTAAGCAGGGAGGTGGAAATGTGATGGTCCCATCATTACTCTCAAAGGCCGTGTGACAAATGGTTCAAATGGTTCTGAGCACTATGGGACTTAACTTCTGAGGCCATCAATCCCTTAGAACTTAGAACTACTTAAACCTAACTAACCTAAGGACATCACACACATCCATGCCCGAGGCAGGATTCGAACCTGCGACCATAGCAGTCGCGCGGTTCCAGACTGTAGCGCCTAGAACCGCTCGGCCACTCCGGCCGGCGTCGTGTGACAGCCAACGATAATGTGAACATTTTAAGTGATGAGGTGCACCCCAAGATTCAAATGTTGTTCCCCAACAATGTCGCCATATTTTACGACGATAATGCACCCATTCACACAGCCGGGACAGTACAATCGAGGTGTGAGGAATGTGCAACCGAACTATAGCGACTTTCCTGGCCTTCACAGTCCCCAGACTTGAACATTATCGAACCCTCGTGGGAGGTATTGGAGCAGATTTCCGCTTCCTTCGTCACTAAAGGTATTACAAGAGGTTCTGATCGAAGAGTGTCGTAACATTCCACTGTATGCTAGTATTCCAAGAATAATGGCAATTGTATTTTGGGCGAATGGGGGTCCAACCCCTTATTACTAAACCAATCCCAAGTAAGTGCAGGTGTTCATCTTATTTTGCCTATCCACTCTACATTACGTACGACCAGAATCTGTTTGGATTATTTGCCAGATATCGAGACAATGTTTCGTTGTGGACACTATTAAAAGCAACTAGCATTGACGTCCGCAATAAATTTCGAGCTTCTGTAATATATCGCCAGTCTTGAAGATTTTGCTCTCTTTTAAATCAGGTACGATTGTTTCTTCGCGTCTGTAACAACGTCCTGACCTGTCTTGTATACCATGGGAGGAGTGGTTCCACCTCGTATTAATTTACTTGGTATGAAACTCTCAAATGGTGTGAAAGTTATTTCTTTTGAATTTCGACAGCGTTTGTTCTATGCTTACACAGTTTGGATGGAATGGAGTCTGTCTCCTTCTAAGGCATCGAGAGAAATTCTGTCTTGTTACCTAGACAGATTTTTCTTTTATTTTTTGGTGTATTTTGATGTTAAACTACTCAATCTTGTTACAATGATCTCCCGGTCAAAATCTCTCTATCGACCACGATTATTTCTATTTTCAAGACTGTTTGTGCCTAAGAGATATAGTACGTTATTACAACCATTTAGACTTCGCGTGCTCTTCTAAACTCAGTTTTTCGGAGAAAGCGCTTACAACAATTTCGGACGATTTTCCGGGTACCGCGCCTCATTCCGTAAAAGCGGAAGCTTAACGGGATATTTTTGTTGCCAGTCTGTCTGTCTGTCGGTTAAAGCGTCTTTTTCTCAGGACCGGGAAGACGTATCGATATTTATGTCGAATACTAAGGTCTACGGTCTGTGGGCGATGTAAAACATTTAAGCATCTAGCTCAATGGAGTGAAAATATACACCAAGATTGCAGTGAATGAGTGACGTGCGCTAGTTCGGCTCGTGAGTTTATCCGAAATTTGAATGTATTATTAAACAGTTAGGTTGTTATACGTCTTCGAGATTTGTGTGACGAGAGTCTAGTATGAAATTAGCAGTTCATTTAGAGTACATGTTATGTGAGTCTGCTCTTAAAATGGAAAACGTGCAACATCACCAACGGCCAGGTGGCCGAGAACTCTGGAGCTGCCGCTGAGTCGCTGGCTTTCAGTACTGTTGTGCACAGATTATTCTAGCCGTGTTTAGCGAGTTTACTTTCCTGTCAACACTCAGTAGTTTAACGACTGCTGCGAACCCCACAGGTCTTGGACACAAACCTCCCTCCTCTCTGAAGATACCTGACACTTGCAATTCCTGCAACCTATACTTCACCATTTTAGTGAGTTTCCTTATGCCTTATTCCCTCGCCAGCGCTCACCCAGACTCATAATCATCCATCAGCGGAATCCTCACATGTCCTGCACCTGAACGCACCCAATTCCATTTGCACACGCAAATATCCAGTCTCTGCCAGCTCACCTCGACGAGTTCCATCATATGTATTTCGATATAAAGACATCCATATAATACTTCTGTCGGAGGCGTGCCTCAAACCAAGTATTCCCACAAGTTCGGTAAATCTGTATGGCTGCATCTTTCAAAGACATGACAGATGTGACAGACAAGGGGATGAAATAGGGGTGTTGAAATGGGTGTGTCCACACGCTCTGATTCATACCACCTAGTGTGCTATGTACATTCAGCATTAGTGAAGATAAACAAGTGGGACATAATTTCATAGAGATGAAATCTCTTAAGAGAAAGTGCCTGATATGTGTTCTTTACAAACCTCCTAAAGTAGGAGGCTTTGGCCGCTTTGAAACTGATCTTTCAAGTAACATAAATTTTCTACTCAATAGTCCTTCCAGTTTCAAATTTCATTGGATACTTTCGTGTTCAATTGTGTTGCTAGTAAGGGGATAAAGCTAGCATCAGCGCAGTTTGGTAGAGCAGGTTTCCAACATCAGCAGCAAGTATATATTCAGGGGCAGACCTATTCTCTTCTTTTGGCTGACAGAGGTTTATGACCCCCTGGGGATAATCCAACCATTTGAGAAACCTCAAACGACTCCCACCGGCCGGCCACTGTGACCGAGCGGTTCTAGGCGCTTCAGTCCGGAACCGCGCGACTGCTACGGTTGCAGGTTCGAATCCTGCCTCGGACATGGATGTGTGTGATGTCCTTAGGTTAGTTAGGTTTAAGTAGTTCTAAGTTCTACGGGACTGATGACCTCAGATGTTAAGTCCCATAGTGCTCAGAGCCATTTGAACCATTCGACTCCCGCCCTCCTCTCTACCCCCCTTCTACTCTCCCACTCATCTCCCCTCGCTGATAGATGCACACTTTTGACACAAATCTGATTGACTAATTAATTAATTCAATAAATCAATTAATTCCTCTCCTCTGTGAAACCCATAGCCTTCCCCCTCCCCTCCCACAAATGGATGTTGGTGGGAAAAAGGTTCAGTTGATTGGCCATTTGGTGGGAAATCGATTGCAGTGTATGGAATATTGTTTCAACTATTTCTGGAAGACAAGGAAAAGTGTGGAATATTGTTTATTTAAACAATTTATAGGATACAGGGGTGTGTTTGGAACATAGTTTACTTATTTATTTATTTAAATAATTTGGTCAGAAATCAACTGAAATGTATGGAATACCATTTATTTGAAAATTTTAAGGACGACAAGGCAGTACGGACTATTTAAACAGTAACAGCGGTTTTTTTTATCCCAGTCGCTTAAGGAAACACTTAATGACACTGTCACAGACCCCTTAAACATATCTGAAAAACATTCTCGCATCTCACCATCTGTGCAGGGACCCTGGAGCCGGGTCACACCAGAGGGATTTGGAAACGCCTGTGGGATCACATCACCACTGTCGGCTTTCAGCAGCTCTGCCGCCCCATCAAGTACCGTGCTAACTCCTGAACAAAAGCACCAAATGACGGCAACCCTTTGATATTGATACTTGAGGAATTCCTATCGAAACACATGCTCTTTCTCTCAAGTGGCCATGCCCTGTTGAATTCCGCTTCCGGGCCTGCATGCGCCAATGGTCACACTCCGACCAAACTACAAACAAAGCAGTGTTTACCTATTAAAGCCACAGCTGTGGATGTCTTGGAATTGATTCGCCAATTATTTAAATCGATACCCTTTCTATGGGACAGTTTCTCTTTGCTTCCTGTTGGTGGATACTAGGGTTGAAATGTTTGGAGGGATTTTTCTTCCCTTGCCTCCTACCAGTGGATACTGACACAATTACGTTGCTGAAAATTTCATATTTCAGCTCATTTGCATGCTATGTCCTTAAACATTCTGTAGAGGGTTTCTACTGGAGTGTGTGCTGGCAAATCTCTCTGCTACATTCGGAAAGAGGAGGAAGGGCCTACTGCGTGATAGGATAGAGACAACAACAAACACCTGTGCAAGACAGCATCCACTATGATGTACTGAGAAGCACGACATGATTAAACCATGGTTTGTAGCAGTAGCTGTCATGGCTAGATGTCAGAGACAGCTGAAACACTCACACAGCCCGCACGTCAGTCCCCTCATACGCCGCTGGAGCCAGTGCTCAGATGTCTATGGAAACTACTGCCACTGCCGCAGCCGCAGTATTGGATGCGTGTGTATGCCAGAGTGGACCACCCCTGGCCATATAGGGCATCAGGGATGTGGTGGGAATTTGGGCGTTATCAATACGTCCAGTGCAAACACCTGTCATTCAGGACCTCCTCTCTGGCAACACACACACTCAGCGCGCTAGTCACTTCACTAACTGCCACTACTGCAGACAACAGTAGACAGGCCAGCGCGTTCTTTGTGCCTTACCGCCTGTTACAGGCTGAGATAATAAGTTTGCCAACTCCTCATGATCGACCTTACAGCCAGCCGTGGTGCACTGCGAAACCGCTGCGGCTTGGATGCGTACAGTAGCTCTAACCAATTACACCCTTAGAAACCCCTCCCAGAGTTTAAGAAAATCCGGGACAACGATTTTGTTGACATATATCTCGAATTTCTACCTTTCATACAAGACCTCTTTTGTAGAAGACAGAACAAATCAGGGCATACACGCCTTTTCACATCGCTGAAGAGTCGTTACTGGTTGTGAAAATCCTATAACAGTGTGGCATAGGCTACATTTCCTCTAAGTATTTTCTCATCAAGTAGAAAAAAGCTGTTCTAATCAACTTAATATCTGTTACCTCATGCATCACAGTACTAAAATATTAAACTGATATTTGGCTCTTGAGGGAATCCTAATATGTACCTCTGTCAAAGGAGCCCCCACTTTCAAACTGCCTTAAAGTAGTCAGATGCTTCGTTACACACAAAGTCTCTTAAGGCGACAGCGCAGAGAAGCTGTAAATATCAGGTTTATACTGCATACCACTTTATAAATTCGCTAATACATCTGATTTTATTACGACGATCGTCTCTCCTTGTGAGGTGTGAGATAGAAATTTCGTTAAAAGATTTTGCCACAGCAAAAAAGAACTCCTGATTTCCGCTCCAAGTCAAGAATCATATCTGTGGGACTCCAGACATCGCTTCCAGCAGTCAGGTGACACGTCTTCGATATCAAGTTAATAGACTAATTAATTAAATTGATCATGAAAGTCACTTTGCATAGGGAGTAATTTTTTTATTAGTCGAAGTACACTCACCAGGTAGCTCAAATGGGTACCCCTGGAGAAAAAACTATGGTCTTTTGAAGGAACACTGTTGAGAACAGACATTTGAAACTGACTGCTGAAGGATTCTACTGCCAGCAACATACATTTCACATACAGGCTGCGCTATTAAACACAAAATCACAACGACTATAGAACTGTGTCACCCTGCAGAAAAAGCGATCTTGGTTCTACAGGCACACTCAAGAGTCGCTGGTGGTGGTACGCTTTCTGGTAGAAATCCTGTCTCTGATTTTGAATCAAGTTGATCCATTCAACCATATACTTGCATAGAACCTATGGAGATGTCTGTTAAAAATTATAGCCAGCAGTGAATCAGATCTGTTAGTATCCCAACAGGAAAACTCCAGCGTATTGTTTTTAGACAATCCCTCTGCATCTTGTAACTGTTTGTCAGTCTCTGCCCCACACTCTGTGTAGCTTTGTCCATGTGATCATTCCAATTTAAGTCGAAAGCGAACGGAAGTCGGAAAGTGCTGTATCTGCATCCCATGGAGAAACATGGTGAGCTGAGTTAATGTGGCAGGACCTTGTTTCGACCACATGTTGCAAATAGGGACATATTGTCATAGCTCAGCCAACCATGTACAATGTGTAAGGCTAGTGCCAATGACGCCTTCTCTTGCTACACGACGTAATAGAAAAGACAGTATGTGCAGTTACAGTGGTCTTATTGAGAAAATTAGGAAGACACCAGATCATACAGGAACTGGAAGAAGGACGAGAATTTTTCTACTGCATTGCCATGCATATCCAAACTACATACATGTACTGCAGTCTGTAGGAGGTCTGCGTCACTCAGGGATCATTCATGTCTGTCACATAAACATTCTGTTCCTCCTCCTCATTTTCTACCATCCAACAGAGAAAACCTATGAACCATAAAACCTCTGCTAATGTCACCCAGTAAAGAATTCGATAATATTTTACTGCACCTCTATCTTACAATATATTGGGAAACAAATGTTGTCTCCATGCTAGCATTGACCATATGTGCAAGTGGCCAGTGAGTTGCATTAGGCTAGGTTGGGTTAGGTTATATTAGTTTAGGATAGGTTAGGTTAGGTTACATTAGGTTAGGTTTGGCTGTGTTGGATTACGATAGGTTAGGATGGGTAAGAATAGGTTAGGTTAGGTTATGATAGATTAGGTTAGGTCAGGTAGGGGAGGGTTCGGTTACATTAGGTTATGTTATGGTAAGTTAGGTTACATCAGGCTGGGTTTGGTTAGTTTTTGTTATGCTAGGATGGGTTACAGTAGGTTGGGTTTGTTTGGGTCAGATTAGGTTTCAAGACGGTAGAATGTGTGAGGTTGGTTTTGGTTAGGTTGGGCTACAATAGGTTAGGTTAAGTTAGGTTAACTTGTGTTAAGTTAGGTCAGTTAGTTTAGGTTAGGTTGACTTGGGTTATGTTAAGTGTGGTTAGGTTATGTTATGAAAAATTAAGTTAAGCTACATTAGGTTGGGTTTGTGTAGGATGTATTTGGTTCGGTTAATTTAGATTAGATTAATCTACCATCAGTTTGGTTGGGTTGGGTTATGTTTGGTTTGGTTTGGTAAGGTTAGGTTATATTGCATTAGGTTCAGTTAGGTTGAGTTAGTCTGAGTTAGGTTGCATTAGTTTAAGTTAGGTTAGGATGGAGTAGTAGAGCTTTGGTTTGGTTAGGTTAGGTTTGGTTGGGTTAGGTTAATTTATGTTCAGTGAGGTTATGTAAGAATTGGTTGGATTGGTTAGGTTAGGTTGCGTTGGGTTAAGGATACATTTGGGTAAGTTAGGTTAGTCTAATGTTGCTTGTGTCTGGTTACATTAAGTTAGGTTAGGTTAGGTTAGTTTGCATTGAGTTGGGTTGGGTTTCACACGTTATGTCAGGTTAGGTTGCTATGGGGTAGGTTAGATTAGCTTAGTTTAGGTTGGGTTAGGTAAAGTTCGTTTGGGTTACATTAGCTTAGGTTATGTTAGGTAGTGTTCAGTTAGGGTAGGTCTGGTGAGGTTAGGTTAGTTTGTGTTGAGTTAAGTTAGGTTATGAGATGTTGCGTCAAGGTGGGATAGGTTGGGTTAAGTTATGTCAGTTTGGTTTAGGTTAGGTTAGATTACAATAAGTTAGATTATGTTAGTGATGTTAGGTTAGGTTTTGGTGGGTGATGTCACATAAGGTTAGGTTAGGTTAGGTTGAGTTGGGTTGGGTTGGGTTGGGTTAGTTTAGGTTGGATTCAGTCAGGTTACTTTAAATTAGGTTGAGTTAGATTGGGTCTGGTTAGGTTGGTGTAGGTGATGGTACATTGGTTAGGTTAGATTAGGTTAGTCTGGGTAGATTTGTATTAGGCTAGGTTAGGTAAGGGTAGGTTATGTTATGTTAGGTTAGGTTAGGTTAGGCTGGGATTTTAGGGTTCAGTTAAGTTAGGTTAGAATGTGTTGGGATGGTTTAGGTTAGGTTGGGTTTGGTTTGGGTAAGATAGGTTAGGCTGGGGTAGGTTGGGTTAAGTTAGGTTAGGTTGCATTATGTTAGGTTTGGTTGTGTTAGGTCGGGTTACATTGCGTTAGTTAGGGTTATTTTGAGCTTTTTTTAGGTAAGGGTATGTTATGTTAGGTTAGGGTAGATTATACTGTGTTGTGTTGTGTTTGGTGAGGTTGAGTTAGGTTAGGTTAGGTTATTTTAGGTTAGGTTAGGTTAGGTTTGGTTGGGTTAGGTTACATCAGGTTAGCCTAACATAACCTAACATAATCTAAATTAGGTTAGGTCAAATTAGAGTGGGTTAGCTTATGTTTGATTGGGCTATGTTAGGTTTAGTTTGGTTAGTCTAGGATAGGTTAATTTTCGTAAGGTTGAGTAGGTTATGTGGGGTTGTGCTAGGTTAGACTGTTTTAGGTTAGGTTGTGTTATGTTAGATTATGTTATGTTACAGTAGGTTAGGGTAGGTTAAGTTATGTTCAGTTAGGTTAGGTTGCGTTAGGATAGGTTAGTTTGGGTTCAGTTGTGCTGTCTTAGATTAGTTTGACTGAGGTTAGGTTAGGTTATGTTATTTTATTTTAGCTCCAATCTTGTCTGAACCAATCTGTAGAGGCACCTATATCCGAGCACAAAGGATGTGTTGTGAATGAATGGAGCAGTCTGATTGGCTCTTACTAAATTCAGCCGCTAAATTACTTATGCTGCCAGTGTGGGAGCACTGTACACCAGATGTCGCTTTCAGTGGCAAAACTACTTTGTACAGATCGCCATATTGCACTGACAGTTAAACCCTGCGAAAGTCGTCTACAGATCGCCAGATAAAGAAAGACAATGTCCTCAACTTCACTGATCTACCACTGATGACTGAACCTTGCATATTTCAGCGTAAAACGACGTCCAATCCGGCTATATATCACCTCATACCGTTTTGATGCAGTAAACACACAATTCGTATCCTGCTCCATACAAAATCACCACTTCTGCATCCTGCATATAGCTGGGTCGGTTTCCCTTGGCACTAAGACCTGCTGGACCTGACTTGTTTCCTTGCTTACTTCCTGCATCCATCTCCAGATGCTGGGATTACAAGAACATGTGTATCTTCACGTGATTTGTCAGAATATCACACCATTTCCCAATACTTCTCGATATCAAGCACATAGCAATATCGCTGGCATAGCAGCACCTTTTGCAAAGAATAATTCCGAAGATATACACTGGAAATTATTTCTCTAGAAACCCAAAAGCTTAGTGAGGCAGAGCATGCTGTAAACCACTGAGTAACACTTATCTAGTCTGCGAAGACCTGTATGTGAAAACTGGAAAAAAATAGATGAAACTGAGATTTCCACTCGTGAATACTGATGTCAGAGATTAACAAATTCCAAATCTTCCTTATAATTTACAAAGCCAGCTAAGGGGTTTCTCATGTATAGAGACATGTGGTCCAGTGCAGTCACACATCCATTTGAATCATTTCAAATTTACATGGAGAGCACACACAACCATGAAGGCTGTCAATACATATTGAGTATCAGCTCGCTATTGAGCCATCTAGAGGACGGCACAGTTAGGTCATCTACATTCCAGCACCCCAACCAGCATTTCCATTTGGACAGCTCCCACTGTTAGCCAGAAACGTGAATCATTCCAGCCACAAGCCACTGCCAGTACGCATCACTCACCTCCAGACAGAATTGTCCTAGGAAACCGCCCACACATATATTTTATCGTTATACTTACAATTAAATATTACAATTACAATCTCAGTTGGGTGAGATTCATCAATTAGTGAATTATCTGTAAAACCCCTGCTGATGGCTGTGTCTCTGGAAATAGAAATACCTGTATGATCCTTATAACTTGACACACTACTCCAAGTAAAAAAAAAAAAAAAAAAACTATCATTCCCTTTGCAGCTATCACAGTATTCCATGTCAAATCCATACTTTCCTAATGAGTGGCAACAGTCATTTTCTTTGCACATGTTGGGACACACACACATACTTTAGAAGCCTGATTCTTAAGTCCAGCCTATCATACATCCCCTCCTACTAAGTATAATACATGCACAATATAGCTTTCCAGAGATATATAGTATGCACTGTTCACATCCGACCACAGTTCAGAAATTATACTATGCTCACATCAGTCCAATATAATGATAATTAGTAACAGAGAATACCCTGTACACAGAAACAGATAAAAACATAGCAGTGGCATTTGACTTGTGAAA
The DNA here is from genome assembly GCF_023898315.1 of Schistocerca nitens. Lineage (NCBI taxonomy): Eukaryota > Metazoa > Arthropoda > Insecta > Orthoptera > Acrididae > Schistocerca > Schistocerca nitens. The sequence goes on along the minus strand of NC_064620.1, from coordinate 582,685,270 downwards.
TTATAGGTCATGCTGCATCCTGTGTTATTTTAGGATATTGTTGATTTCTGAAAACATTGCAAAAGATTTCTATAGTGCATCCAGAGGGAGACTTGGGGATTATTTACATAGATGCGAGACATCAGTGTAGCATTCACAACCTTTTGGCTATGCTTACAAGGGTGAGTCGCTAAGTAAACATCTCATGGCTATGCGTTAGTCATGCTGGGAAGGTAAACACGTGCACATGGCCAGATGTGTCTCGCATGTGGTACAGGCTGGACTGGCATGAGTGCCCAATGATCACCATTATGGCTTAGATCTCTGTAGGGAACAGTTCATTGATATGGTGCAGTCGAATTTCTTAACAATCTTTTGAAAGTGTTGCCATGTGCAATGAATATTTCTGCACTGCACTATTTTCAACTGTTTACATGCTGTGTGTGTCTTTGCAGAGCATTATACATGCACTATTTTTATACAGTTTTACACATAGTGAATTTGTCTGTGCTTCAGTGTACTGCATTATTTTGTGAACATGTCTGCAGGCTGTGCAATGCATTATTTTGACAGTTTACAATTAAAGAGCGTGTTTGCATAGCCTTTTAATGTATTATTTTGTCAATTTATGCGTTGTTTGCGTGTCTGTAAATCAGTGTGCTGCATTATTTCGATGATTTACGAGTAGTCTGCAGATCTGTAGGCTGTGCAATCCATTATTTCGACAGCTTATAACTAGTGAACATGTTTGCGATGGGTTTTACAGGCATTATTTTTACGAGTTTGTTTTCATGTTTGTACATCAACGTACTGCATTATTTCGTTAGTTTACGAGCAGTTTTCAGGTCTGTAGGCTATTTGTTGTGACCCCAAGCATACCAGGGCGAGTGCTTTGTCCCAGCATAACAAATTAATAAATTGTGTCATATGTCACTAAATAAAGTGTTCCAACTTCCCAATGAAAATAAATAAAGTACACTCCTTCCCCTCCAGCAGCTGGACACTGGCTGAGTACTTTCCCCACCATTTTTTCCCAGACCATCACCTTGGATTATGTTTTGGGAGGGACAACAGCGCCCTCTGGTGGTGGTACTGTGTACTAGGTCAGTTGGTCTCAGGACATCATGGTGAACACACTGGATGGAGCTTCTGCCTATGACAACTCAAACTGTTTGAATAAACACTGTGTGCTAAACAAACACTTAGGTCCATCCAATCGTCATCGCGACATTGCCACAATTATCACCGCCATCTTGGATCTGGCATCTTGAATGAATTTGGAAACACTGCAGAGTGTTGCCCTACTACTCTCCACATGGGCACTAAAAGAAATTCCATTAAATTTCGGCTACACAATGAATAGCACGTATTTAAAAGCTATGAAATCACCTGGATTGTACCTGGTTGTCTAGTGAGAAAGTTTGTGCCTGAAAATGGAGAGGTCACAAGACTTAAGCCCTGTCGAGCAACAGAAATTTTCAGTTTCCTCTTAATCTAGACATTCACCTCTCAACGATGTGAGAAGTTGCCAGGAATTCGAAGTCCGTGCAAAGCTGTGGGTCCCATTTCTTCGGTCACATAACTGTGGTGGATTAGGGACACACAAGTAGCTGAAGTGGCGTCCAGTAGGAATACAGGGACTCCGCCATTCACTCACACAGGTCTACTAACAAAATATTTATGGATTACAGTTGTCAGAAATTTAAATTAGAACCATCTCATAGAACTTGTTGCGGGGAAGGTGAACCTAAGAATTTGTTTTCTTGGTGGAACACTAACATGATGTAATAGATGAACTAAATAAACTCCCTAATATAATATGCTCTCTTCTGTCGACAGACTTTACATTCCGTTTTGAATGGCTTATTTATGCCTTAGTCTAGAGTTCCTCATTGAATATTCATCTACTTCTACATCTATATGGATACCCTGTAAGCCAAGCTTAAGTGCGTGTCAGAGGGTTCATCAAACCACCTTCAAAATAATTCTTTGTTACGTCACTCCCGAAGAGCGCGCAGAAAAAATTAACAACTATATCTTTCCGGGCGAGCTCTTATGCCCCGTATTTTATTAATTTGATCGATTGTCTGTGTGTAGAGCAGCGTCAACAAAATATTTTCGCATTCGGAGGACAGAGCTGGACACAGGAATTTCGTGAGCAGATACCGCCATAACGAGAAAAACCATTGTTTTAATGGTGTCCACCACAAATTCTGTATTATGTCCATGACACCCTGTCCCCTACTTTTCGGTAATACGAAATGTGGTGCCCTTGTTTGAAGTTCCTCAATGTAATCCGTTAATCCTATCTGGTAACGATCCCAATCCGTGCAACTTTACTCCTGAAGTCTACTATAGGCAGTCTCTTTAGTACATCTGTTACACTTTTTAAGTGTTCTGACAATAAAACGCCGTCTTTGATTCGCCTTCCCCATGACATTTTCAATGAGTTCTTTCCAATTTAAGTTGTTTATAACTGTAATTCGTAGGTATTTCGTTGAATTTATAGCCTTTAGATTTGACTAATTTATCGTGTAGCCAAAGTTTAACGGATTTCTTTTAGTACTCATGTGTATGACGTCACACTTTTCATTATTCGGGATCAACTGCATTTTAGTATCATACAGATATCTCCACTAAATGATTTTGCAGTTTGTTTTGATCTTGTGATGACTTTAACAGACGATAAACGACAACATCAACTGTAAAAAACCCAACACGGCTGCTCAGATTCTCTCCTAAACGGTTAATATATAAACTGAGGAGACAAGGAAACTGGTACACCTGCGAAGTCAAAGATTTGATGTTTTACCGGATCCCAACAATCAAGGTACACTCAAGAAACGGTCGTAAGGGAAAATCCCCACTTCATCGCTACCTTGGAGATACTGTGTCTCTTCGCTCATGCGCCGCCTATAACACCACGTTGAAACTCACTTAAATCTTTATAACCTGCATTTGTAGCAGCAGCAACTGATCTGACAACTGCGCCAGACACTTGTTTACTTATATAGGCGTTGCTGACCGCAGAGTCGTCTTGTGCCTATTAACAGATCTCTGTGTTTGAATAATTATGCCTATACCAGTTTCTTTGACAATTCAGTGTATTGGAAACAGCAAAGGATCTATAACACTGCCTTGGGGAATGGTATATATTACTTCTCTTTTACTTGATGGCTTGATGACTTGATGCTGCTACGGACTGTGGACCCTCTGATAGGAAATCACGAATCCAGTTGCATAACTGAGATGATATTCCATATTCTAACAACTGACCACGTCACCTCTTACCATGGAATAAGGACTATTACAAAATACCCCTTTTTCTGTTCGTTCCCTGTTGGCTGGATTCTGGGAACTAAAGAATCAAATTTTATTATTGAAGCATTGAAGACACAATAGTAGAATTTCTTTCAACTTTTACATTTCATTACATTCGAAATATATCTAACACTGTTCATGCACTTTTTTACGAAAATATAGGAATTATATTGTTTGCTACTAATATTGCCGTGTTTAATTGTTGATAAAAATTAATGGCAGAGCTCACTTAAATAGCGTCTGTACCTTCCTCATGATGAACTTGATCTAAGTTGCTCTGTTGTCGCATCCGTCTTCATGAAAAGGAAGGCAAATGAACAGAGTACATTAAATCCTGCTCTACACATCACATTTGATCAAATCAGTGTCATATTATGTACGAATTAAATCTTTTTTATGGCCTGCTGTCAGTGAAAGTTATTATTCAGTCCTTTGATTAGAAAACACGAGGTTTTGAAACCTTTGTTTTTCACATATACAAAGAAAATACCTCAATGTCTGTAATCAAAGACAACAGGCGATATTCGCTTACTTGTAAAATATAGCACTTACAGTACATGCAAGTGATAGTTTTTCATAGGTTTGTTAAAACGTTTGACATACACAAATGAAAATGTTTTGTCTATGCATGTCATTCTATGCATAGTGAGCAAAATACTTTTTGTGTGATATTTAGTTTGTTTATAATCAGGTTTCTTTTCAAAACTATCATACAGAAGAATGAAGAAAGTCGAAGTTGCTACAGTTAACTAAAATCTGCATGGTAAAGCTGTTGCTATTTACTAATGTAAGTAGAATGAAACTTCCACAGTTCTGAGTCATTGCAGAATTTGCTGCTGCAAAATTCAAGATAGAAATGCAATTTTTTGCAACTTGTGCTGAAAATTCAGGCAAGGTATTTTCGTTCTTGTAATTTTTACACACAGATATTTTTTCTATGGTCCTCATCCGGCTCTGTGTAGTCAGCGTAACAAAAATTTACAAACTCGATTAGTTATTTGACAAGCAGTAGTATATGTAAAATACAAAGAACTAACAGTTATTATCATAAATTACTCAAGGATACAGGTCTTCTCACGGTCCCACTTTTATAACACTCGCTCTTCTTGTGGCAGATTTCATGTTATCTGTTTTGAATGGACTGTTTGTACTTTCACTTTGAGTCCCACATTAAATATTTTAACATTTAACCGTATTATCTCTTTTCATGACAAGGGAATGTTGTGAAACATTTCCTTTACCTTTGGTGCTCTGTGTGCAGGATTCTGGGAACATAAAAGCCTATTTTCACTAGCGGGACACAAAGGCACGTACGTGTAATTTCTTTAGCGTTGCAGGTATTTATTACATGGCAAGTACGCGCTCTTGATCTCTTTATGAAACTATACAAAATAATCACGCCACATTATTATGTCGCATGTAATGGCGGGGTAACAATTAAAGGGAGAGCTCTTTACATTAGCTGGTGTTTCTCTCTGACGAATCTGAACTAACTGCATCTGGTGCCGTCTCTATCCTCGTAAAGAGGGAGACAAATAGCATACGGAAAGTAAATTAAATCTTTCCTCTACATATTAAATTACTTATGGATGTGAATTTTGCTGCACTGCAGGCGTAAAGTGAAACTGAGATTCTACACTACAGTAGCTTACACTACACTTACCTGAAACCTTCCATTGTCCCTAGACCTCCTGTATATATAAAACCATCTTTCATGCTTCTTAAACCTAGTGCTGGCGGTGATAAAATTACGCCAAATGAAACTGAGATACTACACTACACAAAGCCTAATCCTTCTCTCATTGAGTATTTTTGAGTAACGTGCGATTCGTATCAGATAGGACTGAAAACGTTCGAAGAAGGGCACCCCGTTGTGTATTACTGCGAAACAGAAGAAATGACAAGTGAATTGGGCTGGCAATCTTTAAACCAGTCTTTTTTTATTGACTGATATTTCTTTAAGTAACCTTCTTCTCCAAATGCCTAATATTGTACCAAATACCATTGCTTTCCTCCAGCCCATGTTCTCCTACTATTGTTCCTTCATTTCCTATTTCTACTAATGAATTCCAGTCAAGCCTCACAAGTAAATTTTCTTCTCCCTTAACTCTCTAAATAATTTGCTTGATGTCATCGTGCCGTCTTTCAGCCCCTTCTTCATCTGCAGAGATAAATAAATAAAGTTTTACCACTGTGGTGAACGTGGGGGTCATTTCTCTTTTGGCTACAACAATTAGTTGAGTATGTTGTTCACAACAGCTTACCCAAAAAATGGCTCTGAGCACTATGGGACTTAACATCTGAGGTCATCAGTCCCCTAGAACTTAGAACTACTTAAACCTAACTAACCTAAGGACATCACACACATCCATGCCCGAGGCAGGATTCGAACCTGCGACCGCAGCGGTCGCGCAGCTCCAGATCGTAGCGCCTAGAACCGCACCTTACCCAATTTCTACTTTTTTATTCGTTATTACACCTATTCGATTTCATTTTGATAACCCTGTACTGACCTGACCAGAAGTCGTGTTCTTCCTGCCATGACACTTCACTAATTCTGAATACATCTATGTGATTACGTAGGATTTCCCGGCGTAATAAGTCTTGAAAGTCCCTTCGGGTTCGCTGCCGGATCCTAAAATCAACTCGATATTTCGGCGATCCAAGTGGTCACTATCTTCAGGAAAATGCTGCTTCTGCTGGTGAGTCCCGCTGAGAACTGACGCCAGGTTGCAAATCGACGTCCTACATAGGCCACCGTTCAGTACACGGCACATGCGCAGCGCAGCACGGTTTCTGCCTTCCATGACAGGGAGGTGGCGCCGCCCTTAGTGAAAAACTGCTGGCAACGATATCTCGCAATCAAGGACGCACCGAAGAACGTTCAGTTTTGATGCGAGATAATACTGAATTCCACGTTTTGCTAAGAGGAAACCCATTGTCTCTGTTGATTGAATACATCTAATTTGCTTCCTTTTTTAACTCTGTAACTCACCTACTCAATTAGAGGATCCAACATTCCATGCCACGTCACCGAAACAGCGTTTCGTTACTTCCGTTGACGACTTTCTCCAGAATAGGCTTCATCTAGAGATGCAATTGGAGGACTGTGTTACCTCCTCAATATTTACTCGAGGAGGAAGACTCATGAGTGAGCCATACAGTAGAACTACAAGGCCTAGAGGTAAGAAATGGCTACATTTTCCCATCGCTTTCAGCCATTCGCAGTACCTGCACAGCAAGGCCACGTTGGCAATGTTTCAAGACCAGATCACTGAATTATCCAGACTGATTGGCCTCCAATTACTGAAAAGGCAGCAGCCCCTCTTCAGGAACCATGGGTTAGTCTGGTCTCTCCACAGCTATCTCTGTATTGTAGTTGCACCTATGTTATGGCTATCAATGTCGTTGAAGCCACTCCAGCTAGACAAGGTCCTTGCTTGAGGGTTGGTGGGGAAGGGGAAGGGTGGGGGCAGAAGAGTTTGTTACGTGTACACGGGCGGTGGCGTCGCTGGCTGCAATATCTACTGCTGCTTCTTCGAAGTTGCTCAACTGTCAACTGAGTGTTGTTTCGGGGTAATTTTCGGGGGAATCGCTTGAGTACAAACAAGCACGCTTGGAATATTCCCAGAGTCACCGGCCGCTTTCCCCGCCCGCAGCGCACGTCGCCGACGCTAGACCACGCCCCCCGAGGGCTCAAGGCGCTTCTCAGAACCGCTAATGACGCCCACTTGCTTGTCTGTATCTCCCTCCTCATTACCTCTCACTTATGTCCTCTGTTCGCCGCAGCGTGCAGCGTACACAGAGGGGCTAGCGGCGGCCGTGACGTGTTTACCGAGAACTCGACAAGTTCCGAAAAGCCGGCAGGCAGGGTTCACTTACACAGGAATAAACAATAGGGGTAATCAACTTTGTGGGACAGAGCTCATCCGCAGAACTGCCGTCGGATATCACTCGCCTCCGCTTCTATTTGAGGAGAGAAACGTGGTCAGACTTCGAACATAATGAGGTGCATGGGACAGTATCGCCTCCTCCCAACACTGAACGCAGCCGTTCTGCGAAACAAGCTTGGATCCAAGTGACGGAGGGGTGAGACGTTACTGGGGGGGAGTGCGTGGAGCAGCCTCATTGGATGAAGACCCTCTACGTTCACCTCTACGGCGAGTGTTCATCAGACACAACGGTATCGTCTTTAGTGCTTCAGGCAAATGTGACAGGATCGCTCTTGTTCTCCATACCCAAAACAGTCTGATGTGACCAGCAATTTGCCACTGTTTTCTGGTGACGCTGAAGAGTACCGTAAAGTGTCGTCCGTGAGTGACTGTTAGACCATACAGTATAGCCTCGCCAGAATTTCTAAATTTTGTGCTCTAAGTGTGAGAAAACCAAGGTTCATGCTGATGAGTAGACAAAACAATCCTGTGGTTTTCGAATACAGTGTTACGCTGAGGTGGGAAAGTCACGAGATAGTGATATAGGCATGTACCGATTGCGGAGGAATCGCGTACAAGGGTATAAAAGAGCAGTGCTGTGGCAGCGCTGTCATTTGTTATGAGCCACGTGAAAAGCTTTCTGAAGTGTCTATGGCCACACGGCGGGAATAAGACTTGCAATGGTAGTTGGGCCCAGACGTATGGGAAATTGCATTTCGGAAATACACTCCTGGAAATGGAAAAAAGAACACATTGACACCGGTGTGTCAGACCCACCATACTTGCTCCGGACACTGCGAGAGGGCTGTATAAGCAATGATCACACGCACGGCACAGCGGACACACCAGGAACCGCGGTGTTGGCCGTCGAATGGGCAGCATTTGTGCACCGCCGCCGTCAGTATCAGCCAGTTTGCCGTGGCATACGGAGCTCCATCGCAGTCTTTAACACTGGTAGCATGCCGCGACAGCGTGGACGTGAACCGTATGTGCAGTTGACGGACTTTGAGCGAGGGCGTATAGTGGGCATGCGGGAGGCCGGGTGGACGTACCGCCGAATTGCTCAACACGTGGGGCGTAAGGTGTCCACAGTACATCGATGTTGTCGCCAGTGGTCGGCGGAAGGTGCACGTGCCCGTCGACCTGGGACCGGACCGCAGCGACGCACGGATGCACGCCAAGACTGTAGGATCCTACGCAGTGCCGTAGGGGACCGCACCGCCACTTCCCAGCAAATTAGGGACACTGTTGCTCCTGGGGTATCGGCGAGGACCATTCGCAACCGTCTCCATGAAGCTGGGCTACGGTCCCGCACACCGTTAGGCCGTCTTCCGCTCACGCCCCAACATCGTGCAGCCCGCCTCCAGTGGTGTCGCCACAGGCGTGAATGGAGGGACGAATGGAGACGTGTCGTCTTCAGCGATGAGAGTCGCTTCTGCCTTGGTGCCAATGATGGTCGTATGCGTGTTTGGCGCCGTGCAGGTGAGCGCCACAATCAGGACTGCATACGACCGAGGCACACAGGGCCAACACCCGGCATCATGGTGTGGGGAGCGATCTCCTACACTGGCCGTACACCACTGGTGATCGTCGAGGGGACACTGAATAGTGCACGGTACATCCAAACCGTCATCGAACCCATCGTTCTACCATTCCTAGACCGGCAAGGGAACTTGCTGTTCCAACAGGACAATGCACGTCCGCATGTATCCCGTGCCACCCAACGTGCTCTAGAAGGTGTAAGTCAACTACCCTGGCCAGCAAGATCTCCGGATCTGTCCCCCATTGAGCATGTTTGGGACTGGATGAAGCGTCGTCTCACGCGGTCTGCACGTCCAGCACGAACGCTGGTCCAACTGAGGTGCCAGGTGGAAATGGCATGGCAAGCCGTTCCACAGGACTACATCCAGCATCTCTACGATCGTCTCCATGGGAGAATAGCAGCCTGCATTGCTGCGAAAGGTGGATATACACTGTACTAGTGCCGACATTGTGCATGCTCTGTTGCCTGTGTCTGTGTGCCTGTGGTTCTGTCAGTGTGATCATGTGATGTATCTGACCCCAGGAATGTGTCAATAAAATTTCCCCTTCCTGGGACAATGAATTCACGGTGTTCTTATTTCAATTTCCAGGAGTGTAGTTGGGGAATTCGATATTCCAAGACCCACAGTGTCAAGAGCGTACCAAATTTCAGGCATTACGTCTCACCACGGACAGTGCAGTGGCCGACAGCATTCACTTAAGTATTGAAATCAGTGGCGGCTGCGCAGAGTTGTCAGTGCTAACAGACGAACAATAGTGCGTGAAATAGCAGCGGAAATCAGTGTTGGACGTACGACAAACGTATCCGTTAGGACTGTATGGTTAAATTTTTCATTAATGGACTGTGACAGGAGACGATCAACAGCACGACATCACAAGCAGCGCTCCTCCTCAGATCGTAAACATATCAGTTGGACCCCGGAAGACTAGAGAAACGTGGGCTTCTCAGACGAGTCCAGATTTTATTTGGAAAAAGCTGAAGATAGGGTTCGAGGAGGGTGGCGTAGACTTCATGAAGCCATGGACGCAAGTTATCTAGAAGGTACTGCGCTAGCTGGAGTATTCGGACAACAGCTCTGTGAGCACAGTCTGCATTGTTGCCAGATTTATCCAAGATGGCGGCGATGACGTCATTCAAGATGAAGGTATGTAGACTTGGCAACAGTGCATTACATCATCCACGATGGTGGCTGTGACGTCGTTCAAGATGTCGGATTTTGGCGGCAAGTTTGAATTTTGGCAGGAAAGTGACACACCCCCCTCCCCCAGAAAAAACGGCGGGAAGTTAAAATTCCAACAGGATAATGCATCACACTCCAGTTATGTCTACTAAGCAAAGAAAAACGCGGGAAGATAGGTCACTTGGCCTACCTCCACTAACCTAAGTCACCCAACCGCCACTTTCTCCAATGAACTGGCGGCATGTTTGAATTTTGGCGGTAAACAAAGGTCACTTGGGGTTCCGCAGCTAAGCTAAGAATATGTCATGAAAGATAGGACACTTGTACCAACCTCACTCACCCGACTGCCACCTCCTCCTATGAACTGGCGCCAAGTCTGAATTCCAATAGGATAATGCATCACACCGCAGTTGTCTCTACTAAGCAATGAAAATTGCGGGAAGATAGCTCACTTGGCCTACCTCCACTAACCTAACTTACCTGGCCGCCACCTCTTCCTACGAACTGGCACCAAGTCTGAATTTTGGCAGTAAGCAAAACTCAATTCGCATATCTCTACTGAGCTAAGAAAATGGCGTGAAAGAAAGGACACATAGTAACCTCAGTCACCTGACTGCCACCACCTCTTCAGGATTCGTGGGAAAAAAGGAATTGTAGATAGATCTTTATTTAAGCAAATTCATGCAGTGCAGCCACCGGGTGTGTTCACCACGAGATCTGGACTCCAACTGACTTAGTACACTTCGCCACCAACAGAGGGCGCTCTCATCTGTGAGATAATCCAAGATGGCGACAAACAGCGCGTTCACCACGAGGCCTGGACTCAAACTGACTTAGTACACAGTGCCACTGCCAGAGGGCGCTACCGTGACGTCAGCTGATGACGCAAGTACCGCAATCCAAGAAGGCGCAAACAGTGTGTTCACCACGACGCTTAGTACATATTGACACCACCAGAGAGCGTTACCATGGACTTGGAAAGAATTTTCGCTAGTGCCACGCCCACATGAACATGGAAGGAAATACTTAAACTCTCCACAACGATCCTCAACCGGCCGCCACGTCCCCTTACCAACGTTTGCCGCCATACTAGATTATGTCACAAATCAGAGCGCCCTCTGTTAGTGGCGATGTGTACTAAGTCAGTTGGAGTTCGGATCTCGTGGTGAACACACCTGGTGGCCGTACTGCATGAAATTGCTTAAATAAAGACTTATCTACAAGTCCTTTTTTCCCAAAAATCCTTAGGAAGTGGTGGCGGTCGGGTGACTGAGGTTAGTGCAAGTGTCCTTTCTTTCGTGCCATTTTCTTAGCGTAGTAGATATATGCGAATTGAGCTTTGCTTATTGCTAAAATTCAGACTTGGTGCCAGTTCGTAGGAAGAGGTGGCGGTCAGGTAGCTTATTTAGTTGAGGTAGGCCAAGTGAGCTATCTTTGCGCGATTTTTTTTGCTTAGTAGAGATAACTGCAGAGTGATTCATTATCCTGTTGGAATTCAAACTCGGCGCCAGTTCGTAGGAGGAGGTGGCAGTCGGGTGAGTGAGGTAAGTACAAGTGTCCTTTCTTTCGCGCCATTTTCTTAGCTTAGCAGCGAAACCCCAAGTGACCTTTGTTTAGCACCAAAATTCAAACTTGGCGCCAGTTCATTGGAGGAAATGGCAATTGGGTGGCTTAGGTTAGTGGAGGTAGGCCAAGTGACCTATCTTCCCGCGTTTTTCTTTGCTTAGTAGAGATAACCAAGGTGTGCTGCATTATCCTGTTGGAATTTGAACTTCCAGCCATTTTTTTCTGGGGGAGGAGGGCGTGGCACTTTCCCGCCAAAATCCGCCAACTGGAATGACGTCACAGTCTCCATCTTGGATGATGTCATGTGCTTTTGCCAAGTCTACACACTGCCATATTGAATGACATCTTCGCCGCCATCTTGGATACATCTGGCAACAATGCAGACTGTGCTCATAGTGCTGTTGTCCCAGTACTAGCTGGTGGTGGCTCCATAATGCATAATGGTGTGAGCTGTGTTTACATGGAATGGACTGGGTTCTGGTTATGTTCGGCTCCTACGAGACCATTTGCATCCATTCATGGGTGGGCATGTTCCAAAACGGAATAGAGGGTTTGGAAATTTGTGGTAAGGTATGGTGGGTCTAAACTGCTGAGGTCATCGGTCCCTAAACAAATTTACGCTAAAGACAACACACGCACCCATGCTGGAGGGAGGACTTGAACCTCCGACAGGAGGGAGCCGCACGGACCGTGACAAGATGCCTAAGACTGCGCGGCTACCCCGCGCGGCAATAGAAGTTTCACGGATGACAATGCACCATGTCACCGGCCACAGTCGTCGGCAACTGGTCTGAATAACATTCTGAATAATTCGAGCGAATCATTTTGCCACACAGATGGCCCGACATGAATCCCATCGAATATCTATGGGAAATAATAGAGAGGACAGTTCGTGCACAAAATCCTGCACTGCCAACACGTACCACAATTATTAAGGACAGCGATGGAGGCAGGAAGGATCAGTTTTCCCGTAGGGGACCTCCAACGACTTGTTGAGTCGGTGCCACGTCGTGTTGCTGCACTACGCGAGGCAAACGAGGCGTGACACTGTGGCAGGTTGCACTGCGTGAGTTTTGTCACCTCAGCGTAATGGTGTGCTGCTTGGCACAGTCACGTCAACTAAATATCTGGGCGTAACGTTGTAAGAGCGACACGAAATGTAATCTGCACTAAATGCCGGTTGTATGGAAGGCGAATGGTCGACTTCCGTTCATTGAGATAATTCTAGGAAATTGTAGCTCATCTATAAAAAGAGACCACATAAAGGACAGTTATGCGACCCATTCTAGAATGCTGCTCAAGTGACTCGGATCCCCACTGCGCCAGATTAAAGGACTACACCCAAGAAAATTAGATTTGGTACCGGTGGTTTAGATAAACATGCGGGTATTACGGAAGTGCTCCTGAGATCCCTTGCTATACCCGCAGGACATGACAGATAGTTTAATTTGTGGGGGGGGGGGGGGGGGTGGCAAAATGAGTGGCTATCAGTTGCACTCGAAAATACTACATTATTGGTTCAAATGGCTCTGAGCACTATGGGACTTAACATCTTAGGTCATCAGTCCCCTAGAACTTAGAACTACTTAAACCTAACTAACCTAAGGACATCACACACATCCATGCCCGAGGCAGGATTCGAACCTGCGACCGTAGCGGTCACGCGGTTCCAAACTGAAGCGCTTAGAACCGCACGGCCACACTAGCCACTACATTATTCATTTGACAAATTTTAGAAGAGTAAAGAAAACATTAAAAACAGAGCAAGCCAAACATTAATTTTAGAACTTAATTCCCGGCTAAATGCGCCATTCAATCTCACGCCTCAAGGGCAAAACAACTTTAATTTAAAATCGGCTAGAAGCCGTACATAAACCAAAAACAAGGACAAATAAGAAAAGGCAGCACATCAAACGGCGCTCAAAAGTTTCCAAGGGTCGGCCTGGAATTCAAACACTAACGCTCGCTTATGTCAGACAGACAGTCGACCCAGCAATTTTCAATCCGACGGCAACCCATCCGACAGACAGTCAACGGAACCAAGCGCCACGATAACTTCCGCTCCACCTGACCAGCACACAACAGGGTTCGGTTGTTTTTGGGGAAGGAGACCAGACAGCGAGGTCATCGGTCTCATCGGATTAGGGAAGGACGGGGAAGGAAGTCGGCCGTGTCCTTTGAAAGGAACCATCCCGGCATTTGCCTGGAGCGATTTAGGGAAATCATGGAAAACCTAAATCAGGATGGCCGGACGCGGGATTGAACCGTCGTCCTCCCGAATGCGAGTCCAGTGTCTTGGAGTTCAATGGAACAATGCAGAAGATATCGGCGCCCACTACGAATTACACATTCAGCTGTCAAACTACACGCCGTGCTGGACAGCCACGACAGGACGAGGGAAATACACTGCCTGAGTTTACGTCAACGGCCAGGGCAGGTAACCGGAACGTTAACGGCCACAAGGCAGAAGATTCCGCTGGTGCACTTCAATTCAAAATAATCATGTTAAGTTAAACTCCACAGGAGAGCGGCTAGAATTTCGCCAACTTGAGAACACGTTGCTCGCAGGAATGTCCCAACAGCACACAAACGACACATTGTGAACAGTTGGGGCCGGCTGGTAGATTAAGTAAAGACTCGATTTTCGTGTCCGGCATCGGTGAGCCACGGACCTCGTAGCAATGGGAACAGCTCCGCACACTACGACTGCACGTGGACGCCGGCGGCGGCACGGGCCAGACACGCGCCACGGAGACCTCCTCGCTGCTTCACGCCAACCGACCAACTCCTCGCGCACAGCACAGCCGGAAACTGTAAGCTCCAGGCCAAAGATAGTACACGGGGGCGAATATCGATACACGCTGCTGCTGCGACTCGCGGAGACAGAGGGTAACAGCATAATCGCGATAACCGCAACAGACTAATCACAGAATAGCAACCAAGGTTTAATGCAAAGTACACTCCTGGAAATTCAAATAAGAACACCGTGAATTCATTGTCCCAGGAAGGGGAAACTTTATTGACACATTCCTGGGGTCAGATACATCACATGATCACACTGACAGAACCACAGGCACATAGACACAGGCAACAGAGCATGCACAATGTCGGCACTAGTACAGTGTTTATCCACCTTTCGCAGCAATGCAGGCTGCTATTCTCCCATGGAGACGATCGTAGAGATGCTGGATGTAGTCCTGTGGAACGGCTTGCCATGCCATTTCCACCTGGCGCCTCAGTTGGACCAGCGTTCGTGCTGGACGTGCAGACCGCGTGAGACGACGCTTCATCCAGTCCCAAACATGCTCAATGGGGGACAGATCCGGAGATCTTGCTGGCCAGGGTAGTTGACTTACACCTTCTAGAGCACGTTGGGTGGCACGGGATACATGCGGACGTGCATTGTCCTGTTGGAACAGCAAGTTCCCTTGCCGGTCTAGGAATGGTAGAACGATGGGTTCGATGACGGTTTGGATGTACCGTGCACTATTCAGTGTCCCCTCGACGATCACCAGTGGTGTACGGCCAGTGTAGGAGATCGCTCCCCACACCATGATGCCGGGTGTTGGCCCTGTGTGCCTTGGTCGTATGCAGTCCTGATTGTGGCGCTCACCTGCACGGCGCCAAACACGCATACGACCATCATTGGCACCGAGGCAGAAGCGACTCTCATCGCTGAAGACGACACGTCTCCATTCGTCCCTCCATTCACGCCTGTCGCGACACCACTGGAGGCGGGCTGCACGATGTTGGGGCGTGAGCGGAAGACGGCCTAACGGTGTGCGGGACCGTAGCCCAGCTTCATGGAGACGGTTGCGAATGGTCCTCGCCGATACCCCAGGAGCAACAGTGTCCCTAATTTGCTGGGAAGTGGCGGTGCGGTCCCCTACGGCACTGCGTAGGATCCTACGGTCTTGGCGTGCATCCGTGCGTCGCTGCGGTCCGGTCCCAGGTCGACGGGCACGTGCACCTTCCGCCGACCACGGGCGACAACATCGATGTACTGTGGAGACCTCACGCCCCACGTGTTGAGCAATTCGGCGGTACGTCCACCCGGCCTCCCGCATGCCCACTATACGCCCTCGCTCAAAGTCCGTCAACTGCACATACGGTTCACGTCCACGCTGTCGCGGCATGCTACCAGTGTTAAAGACTGCGATGGAGCTCCGTATGCCACGGCAAACTGGCTGACACTGACGGCGGCGGTGCACAAATGCTGCGCAGCTAGCGCCATTCGACGGCCAACACCGCGGTTCCTGGTGTGTCCGCTGTGCCGTGCGTGTGATCATTGCTTGTACAGCCCTCTCGCAGTGTCCGGAGCAAGTATGGTGGGTCTGACACACCGGTGTCAATGTGTTCTTTTTTCCATTTCCAGGAGTGTATAACACGAACCAGAGACGGCTCAACTCCGTGAACTCAAATGGAAGTCCTTGGAGTGAGCAGACGTTCTTTCTATGAAATACTACCAAGAAACTTTAAAGAATCGCCAAATGCAACAGCCTGCAAAACGATCCTACTGACACCAACGCAATCCCGCTTAAGTACAGGGAAGACAAGAAAAATCAACTTTTTTACGGAAGCCTACGGACAGTCGTTTCTCTCTCGCTCCTTTTGCGATCGGAACGGGAAAGGGAATGACTAGCAGTGGTACAAGTACCCGCCGCCACGCATCGTACTGATTTTGTAAAGTTACGTGACACGATTCCCAGCGTTCTGTTGTTTTCCTAGGCGGGAACGTCTCATACCAGACGAGTGTAACCCCAAATGTTTGCGTGGTAGAGTGTACGCGTACGTGGAGACAGTGTTTGGGCAGAAATCGCCGACATAGTGTAACTGAGGCGGAATAAGGGGAGCCAGTGCGCATTCGCCGAGGCAGATGCAAAACCGCCTTAAAAAACATCCACAGGCTGGCCGGCACACCGGACCTCGACGCTAATCCGCCGGGCTGATTCGTGCCGGGGACCGGCAAGCCTTCGCGCACGGGAAGCTGCGCGTTAGACCGCGCGGGCTTTCATATGTTTACTTCGTTTTCCTCTTCGGAAATTTCTTTTCTGACAGGAAGTCACGAATCCAGTTGCACAACTGAGACGATACGCCAAGGGCAAGCAATTAGACTAGAAGTCGTTTGTGAGAAACCATGTCAAAAATGTTCTGCAAATCCAGAAATATGGAACCAATTTGACATCCACTGTCGGCAGCATCCATTGATTCGTGAGAGTAAAGCGCAGATTGTGTTTCACAAGAACGATATTTTCTGAATCCCTGTCAACAAATCGTTTCCTTCCAGATTATTCACAACGTTTGGAAACAGTGTATGTTCCAAAAACCAACAGCAAATCAAAGTTTGCGATACTGATCTTGAGTTACTCAAATTTCCTTTCTAGGGTACTATAGTGACTTGTGCAACTTTAGGTACCGAGTCGTTGCATAAGAAGCTAAGTATGGAGCTGTTATATCAGCATACTCTGAAAGGAACCTGACTGGTATATAATCTGGACCAGAGATCTTGCCTTTTTATTAATGATTTAAGCTGTTTCGATTCACCGAAGGTACATACTTCTAATGATGTTGGTATTTGTTCCTGGTTCGAATTCTATAATATTTAATTCATCTCCTTTGATGAAGGACTGCCGGAAAACTATTTATAATAACTTTGCTTTAGTGTCACCGTCATCACCATCACAACTGGTATTACGCACTGAAGGTAGACTCTTGCCGCTGGTGTACTTTACATTCGACCAAAATCCCTTTGAGTTTTCTGCCAGGTTTCGAGACAGTGTGTCGTTGTGGAAACTATTAAAATCATCTCGCAATGAAGTTCGTGCTTAATTTCGAGCTTCGGTAAATCTTCGCCAGTGTTGGGGATTTTGCGTTCTTTTAAATTTTGCACTCTTTTTTCGTTCCTTCTGCAACACTGCTCTGAAGTTTTTTGTGTAACAAAAGGGTTCAGTAACATGTCTTATTAATTTATACAGTATATACACTGAAGAGCCAAAGAACTGGTACACCTCCCTAATATCGTGTAGGGGCCCTGCGAGCACGCAGGAGTGCCGCAGCACGACGTGGCATGGACTCGGCTAATGTCTGAGGTAGCGCTCGTAAGAGTACGAGGGGGTGCAGATCACTACTGAATACCACGCTGTAAGGCATCCCAGATTTGCTCAATAATGTCCATGTCTGGGGAGTTTGGTGGCCAGCGGAAGTGTATAAACTCAGAACAGTGTTCCTGGAGCCAGTCCGTAGTAGTTCTGGACGTGTGGGGTGTCGCACTGTTCTGCTGGAATTGCCCAAGTCCGTCGGAATGCACAATTGACATGAATAGATGCAGGTTATGAGACAAGATGCTTAAGCACGTGTCACCTGTATGAGACGTATCTAGCTGTATCAGGGATCCCATATCACTCCAACTGCACACGCCCCACACCATTACAAAGCCTTCACCAGCTTGAACAGTCAGCTGCTGACATGCAGGGTCCATGGATTCGTGAGGTTGTCTCAACACCCGTACACGTCCATCTGCTTGATGCAATTTGAAACGAGATTCATCTGACCAGGCAACATGTTTCCAGTCACCAACATTCCAATGTCAGTGGCGACGGTCCCACGCTAGGCGTAAAGCTTTGTGTCGTGAAGTCATCGAGTGTACACGAGTGGGCCTTCGGCTTCGAAGGCCCATATCGATGATGTTCCGTTGGATGGTTCGCACACTGACACTTGTTGATGGCCCAGCACTGAAATCTGCAGCAGTTTGCTGAACGGTTGTACTTTTGTCACTTTGAACGATTATCTTCAGTCGTCATTGGTCCCGCTCTTGCAGGATCCTTTTCCGGCCACAGCAATGTCGGAGATTTCTTACTTTGAAACTTCCTGGCAGATTAAAACTGTGTGCCCGACCGAGACTCGAACTCGGGACCTTTGCCTTTCGCGGGCAAGTGCTCTACCATCTGAGCTACCGAAGCACGACTCACGCCCGGTACTCACAGCTTTACTTCTGCCAGTATCTCGTCTGTCATATCAGCGCACACTCCACTGCAGAGTGAAAATCTCATTCTGGATTTCTTACTTTGTCTGATTCCTGATATTCACGGTACACTCGTGAAATGGTCGTACAGGAAAATCCGCACTTCATCTTTACTTCGGAGATGTGTTTCATTGCTCGTGCGCCGATTACAACACCACGTTCAAACTCACTTAAATCTTGATAACCTGCTATTCTAACAGCAGTAAACGGTCTAATAACTGTGCTAGACACTTGTTGTCTTATATAGGCGTTGCCAACCACAGCTCTCAATTGTCGTAAATATTATTTCCCTGAATTTAAACCACATCTTGTCTACGCTTACTTAGTCAGATTGTAAGGATAAGTTTGCTGCCTGACTGACAATGAGAGAGGGAATGACGGTTGTTTACATGCATCTCCACCTGTTGCGAAACGGAGTCGCGTTATTTGCAAACTACGTGTGAACCAATGGTAGAGATAATGATGTACTCGTCTTTTCCTGTTATGGCTCATACAAAAGAAAATAGGATTTTCTGGGACGTCTAGGCAAGCTTGTGTGTAGAATGAGAACGGTGCTGGCCGAAAAGAACTCTCCATTCTCGGTGGAAAGTTTTTCGCAGCTAAAGAAGAAATTTCGGGTGTGTCCCATGGAAGTGTAGTGCAACTATTACAGCTCACCTTATACACATCAAATGACTTATGTGAGGCGGCCGCTGTGGCAGAGCGGCTCTAGGCGCTTCAGTCTTGAACGGCGCGGCCGCTACGGTCGCAGGTTCAAATCCTGCCTAGGGCATGGATGTGTGTGATGTCCATAGGTTAGTTAGGTTTCAGTAATTCTAGGGGACTGATGACCTCAGATGTAAACTCCCATAGTGCTCAAAGCTATTTGACCCATTTGACTTATGTCACAGGGGTCGGTGATCTATTTTTTCCTAGACGGGTTGCTTTACTGGATGCAACTTTTCACGACCTGTTTAGCTATCGCGATAAAGCGTAGACTTAATTTTCTAAACAGAACAATGCTAATTTGTTGCTCAAAACTATCAGCCACACTGAGGCAGAATAGACGGTCTAACAAATTACTCCTGTCTGCCAGGTACAAATATCTGTGAAACTCTCATTTCACTGTAGTTCTTGCAGTAAGCTGGATAATTTGTGTGTCGGACGTTCAACCACTTTTAATGGAGAAAAGGGTACGGAAGCCAAATTACAAAGCGACGCTTGAGATACTGTTTGCACAGTTGCAATCGTGGGACTTGGGAATAAGATAACGAAAACTGACAAACAGTGCACAGCCGTCTGATTCACAACTTAAAGATCTCGGGCTAGAGAATTAGATCAGTCGTACAAGGCTCCTCATGCTACTGTAATTAGAATACCATCAGTTTTAACTAAAGAAAAATACAGCCTCATTACATTACAAAGCTGCAAATAATTCCCATAGAATTGTAACCGTACTGCATAATTACTATAAAAATATCCACCAGTTCTGTCAGCGACGTGAAATTTCGTAAGTAGCGAATATAAGTTCTGTAAATAAGCGGTTATTCAGACACGTATGATGGCTTCCTATTTGCGTTTATTTAGTCGCATGCAACAGTAGTTTATAATAGAGGTCATGAATTGTTTCCCAGGGTGATATGCACGTGGATTTGCGCTATCTTTTTTATTCTGGAGCCGATGCCCACTGTCCAGTCTATTCTTTAGCATGAAACATTAAGAGTTTAACATTTCGTAGAATTCGGTGTCATTCTTTACGCCGAAACATTTGTTACAGAATTTTCTGAGGACAGCTTCAGGTGAAAGTAGGTGTAGAAACTGAAAGCAGATGACTTTTATAATAACTGGTTGAACACAGAGGAGGATATGCTATAATACAAACAAAAAAGAGTAAAAATGTTAATATCGGAGGCATGTACCTAAAGACAAAGGTGAGTGCAAAGGAAAAATATGTACATATAAGCTGTAAGAATATTTCGGTGAAGTTGCCATAGAGGAGACTGAGATACGCGTGAAACAGGATGGTGAACCATGGTTGTAAATTGAAATATGAAAGAGGAATGGGAGATTTACGCCCACAGAAAGCTACAGGAGTGGAAGATGCAGTTTGCAGCAACTGGGAGCAGTAGTATTTATGAGTCTGTATATTACTGTTACTTCGAGAATGTATGAAAACCGTAACACTGCTGAATGAAGCCCTTGGGTAAATGTGTGCTGGTAGACTGTTTTAGATGTCAAGCTTCTGCAGTGAACCTGTCAATACACCAGCAAAATAATTAATAATTCAGAGCTCTCCAAAAGTGCTGAAAAGGAGTGAGAAAAACCTTATGGTCTCAGAGAGCATGAAGGGGAAAACAACCCACATCCCCCCCCCCCCCCCCCCCCCAGTGATGAACTATGGGCAACGCACTAGTGGGCAACGTGGGTGGGGACTGTGTAACGTGGCCGTTTTTCTCTGAAACTACCCACAGACATTTTTCAGAGAGCTATAAGCAAATTCCATAAATTCCATTTATCAAGTAGGCGCTCGGTTACACTGCTCTACAACTGCAGGTCTGGATTAGCATTGTCAATGGCAGTTTTTCGCTTCACTGCTTTCCTACTATCTAGTTGGTGGAGGTTTCAAAGACCTGGAAGCTTACGAGCTGGATGCACAAAGTAAGAGTCCTTTTGAGAGTGATTTGCCACTTTTGTGCTCTGGGCAGGGCCCCGGCCACAGGTAGCAAGGCTTGGCTTCACGCTCTCCCAGATTGCTCTCCAGGAGGGCTGCGAGACACGTGTTCTTTTGTCGAAAGAAACGTGGAATTCCTCGCAGAAGTCTAGTAGCCAGATAAGAGACCTCTAGGCAGGTGCGGCTTCCCCCACAACGTGTGAATGTTCGTTGTGATGTCTCGGAGTAACGTTCGGATTAAATATTTACAGAGTTTTTCATTTCCAAGTTTCAGAATCTTGTCATGGCGTAGGAGAAACCTCTTAGCTCCAGCTGCCCGCTCTTAGTTGATTGGGTGAAGTGTAATGAGTAGAAAACAGTACGAGATTGTTTAACGCTGTTACAGTTTTTCTATTCGTCAGGATTCGAAATATCTACGCTCATAGAACAGCCATTTTCAACTCTGGTAGAACGACAGCCGAGTTTCAGACGTACTTGCAGACTACACTTCACTTTAGGTCTTCGTAAAGTAAGCACTTCTCTTTAGAGTTTTGTAAAGTACACTTCATCTTAGGTCATCGTACATTGATGAGTCCCCTTTAGGCTCTTGCAGATTAAGGTCTTCCTGTTAGGACCGAGAGAAGACTCATGAAACGAACCTTGCTGTCACTGAAAGGATGTCTGTACAAAGAGCGGGCAGAAGACGTATTCTGCAGCTGCTACAGCCGCTAGCTACGTGCATATTTTTGGCAATCTTATGGTGTTAGTGCTTATTTTCCTATGTACATTCTACATGTAATTAACAGATTATGCAGTCACTCGCCGTGTATACGGATAATTAACAGAACTGTTTCATCCTCCTTACCCACCTATGCCTAACTTATACTTTAGTGTTGTAATCGCTTTTCCGTTTGTCAGTAGTTGCTCATAAATACCAGTCGGTAAATCTCATGTTCAAAGATGATAAATCTAATTGTTATAGTGATCATTTGTTTTTATTCGTAGCTATAAGCTTCCTCCTCCTGTTAATATGTCTGTGTGAGAGGTGTGGTAATCATTTATTTAATTTTAATTGGGCCACCGCCATTAATATTCCATTGAACTAGATGTTTTCCGTCGCACGCGAGTATCCTGGTTTAAATTAATGTGCATGATCATTTGGACTGGTTCCTCACTCTGTTGGCCATGAGAGCTTGGTGCTGCCCGTCCCAAGGCATGCTATAACAATGACCAACATCCCAACATGATTCACAAATTTTAACTTTAAAAGATTTTTGTGCTGCAACACGTGTTAAATATAGTCATCAACTGTTCAGGAAAGCTGATCCAGTTGCTGTAGAGACCTTTGTAAACCTTATAAAGGAACAAGAGTGGCAAGATGTTTATAGCGCTGATACAGTAGACGATAAATATAATGCTTTTCTCAAGACTTTTCTCATGCTCTTTGAAAGTTGCTTTCAGTTAGAACGTTTAAAACAGGGTACTAGCACAAACAGGCAGCCTGGGTGGCTGACTAGAGGGATAAGAATATCTTGTAGAACAAAGTGGCAATTATATCAAACGTTAGAAACAGTCAAAATCTAAATGCAGCAGCCCATTACAAACAGTATTGTAAGGTGCTTATAAATGTTATTAGGAAGGCAAAAAGTATGTGGTATGCAGATAGAATAGCTAAGTCTCAGGATAAAATTAAAACCATATGGTCAGTCGTAAAGGAAGTTGCTGGTCTGCAGAGACAGGTCGAGGATATAGAATCAGTGCGTAGTGGGAATGTCCGTGTTATTGATAAGTCGCATATATGTACAGTATTTAATAATCACTTTCTGAATATAGCAGGTGAACTAAATAGAAACCTAGTCCCAACAGGGAATCATATAGCGCTCTTAGAAAAAAGTGTTCCGAGACTGTTACCTGAAATGCTCCTCCATGATACTGACAAGAGGGAGATTGAGTTAATAATTAAATCACTAAAGACCAAGAACTCTCATGGATATGACGGGGTATCTAGCAGAATACTGAAGTATTGTTCTATTTATGTTCGCCCAGTTCTCAGCCATATCGGTAACTTTTCCTTTAGGAGTGGTCGGTTACCTGACCGATTAAAGTACTCGGTAGTGAAGCCACTTTATAAAAAGGGAGACATTGATAATGTTGACAATTTTAGACCTATTTCTATGCCATCGGTGTTTGCTAAAGTTATCGAGAAGGTTGTATATACAAGGTTACTGGAGCATTTAAATTCACATAATTTGCTGTCAAATGTTCAGTTTGGTTTTAGAAATGGTTTAACAACTGAAAATGCTATATTCTCTTTTCTCTGTGAGGTTTTGGACGGATTAAATAAAATGTTGTGAACGCTAGGTCTTTTCTTTGATTTAACGAAGACTTTTGACTGTGTTGACCACAAAATATTACTGCAGAAGTTGGACCATTATGGAGTAAGGGGAGTAGCTTACAATTGGTTCGCCTCTTACTTTAAGAACAGAAATCAGAGGGTAATTCTCCGCAATATTGAGAGTGGTAGTGATGTTCAGTCCCAATGGGGCACTGTTAAGTGGGGCGTTCCCCAAGGGTCGGTGCTGGGGCCACTGCTGTTTCTTATTTATATAACAGTGTAACAGGTGATTCAAAAATATTTCTGTTTGCCGATGACACCAGCTTAATAGTGAAGTATCTTGTGTGTAATATTGAAACAGTAACAAATAATGTAGTTCATGAAATAAGTTCGTGGCTTGTGGAAAATAATTTGATGCTAAATCGCAGTAAGACTCAGTTTTTACAGTTTCTAACTCACAATTCAACAAGAACCGATATTTTGATCAGACAGAATAGGCATATTATAAGCGAGACGGAACAGTTCAAGTTCCTAGGCGTTCGGATAGATAGTAAGCTGTTGTAGAAAGCGCATGTCCAGGATCTTGTTCAGAAGCTAAATGCTGCTTTATTTACCATTAGAACAGTATCTGAAATAAGTGACACTTCAACACGAAAAGTAGTCTAATTTGCATATTTTCATACGCTTATGTCGTATGGTATTATTTTTTGGGGTAATTCTTCAAATTCAAAAAGGGTATTTTTGGCTCAAAACGGGCTGTTCGAGCTATATGTGGTGTAAGTTCGAGAACCTCTTGTCGACCCCTATTCAAAAATCTGGGAATTCTGACATTGCCCTCACAGTATATATTTTGTTTAATGTCGTTTGTTGTTAGCAATATTAGCCTATTTCCAAGAGTTAGCAGGTTTCACTCAGTTAATACTAGGCAGAAATCAAATCTGCATGTAGAATGCACTTCCTTCACTCTTGTGCAGAAAGGAGTGCAGTGTTCTGCTGCATCCATTTTCAATAAGCTACCACAAGAACTCAAAAATCTTAGCAGTAGCCCAAAATCTTTTAAGTCTAAACTGAAGAGTTTCCTCATGGCTCACTCCTTCTATTCTGTCGAGGAGCTCCTGGAAGAGCTAAAAAATTAAGCAAATTCCAGTGCTACATTGTTGATTTTCTTCATTTAAACTTACGACTTGTCACCTGAATATGTTTTTTTATATTTCATTTTATCTGTTTCTAATATCGTGTTATAATTTCATGTATTGACTCGTTCCATGACCATGGAGACTTCTCCTTAATTTGGTCCCACGGAACAATAAATAAATAAATAAATAAACTAAGATTGTGGTGGTCCTGCTAGCATTTTCGACATTGACAGTTTTCTGACATACGCAGTCACCTCTTGAGGCACCAGAATAAGATTCTGTCGATCCTTATCCAGGATTTTCGATGCCTGGAACCCTTTAATTATCGTAGCTAAATTTTCTTTTGACTAGTTTTAACCAGAAAAGTAGGACGAACACCGAATAATAACTGAACATCATCAAATCTACGCCAAATTTAAAGGCGTGGGCTTTCGCTAAATTTTGCTTTTTCCTAGAAAAAGTAAAAGATTGGTGAGTGCAAGTCCATCGTCTTCCTGAGTTCTCGTAGTTAAAATTTTGGAGGAATTATTTTATGTGTTTACATGTTTGGTATGAATTTTCTCGTGCTTCATGATGTGTAAGTTAGGATTAAAGAGAATTTGTCGCATCTGTGATCTGAATGTACTCCGTTATAGTGAAATTCCACTGGTAGGCGATTTGCAAGGTTTTTTGTAAGTGATGTGCTTCAGAACTGCAAGTGATTTAGACTTTGCAGTGGTTTTCGGAAACAGTAAGGTTTTTTCATTACGTGACAGTATGTGTTTATGATTTGGTTTATGAGACAATGAGAAGGGTGTGCTTTTATTGCACAGTGTAGACAACCTTATTTTTAACATTTATGTAGGGAGGATTCCTTTAAATTTTGAAGTGAGTTGTGGAAATTATTAGTATGTTAGAATATGCGACGTCGCAGGCAATGGATCATTTCGTAGCCGCTGGTCGCAGAATCGTGACACAAACTGTCGCTGATCACGTTCCAAATTCACCTTAACTTCCACTCAACGACGTGTTGGAGGATTTATCACCTTGTAAAGACAACGGGCCGATTAGGACCCTTCCAGTTAACTTGAAAGGTCAAGAACATTAGAGACTAATAAGTCAATCGGAACTGGCAGAAACGGGACCAATTGAAGTGAAGGAACAGGAAGTTAATGATAATAAAAGTGAAGTAGGAGAACCCAGTTGTTGAGGGAATTCCAAACCAGATTTAAGCGAATCAGGAGAATACCTGTAGAGAATTAGTGAATGAAGTGGATCAGATTCTGCCTGCTATAGATTTGCATCAGTTAGTTGTGTTACAAGAGGATTGAGAGAGTAGTGATGGAGCAAGTCTTAACGAAATCGTAAGTTTGTATCTGTTGCAAATTTGATTCATTTACCAGAAAGAGCTATGGAACCTGTAATGACTATAAACCAGAGTCAGTGTTCCAGGCAGGTGTTAGAAACGAACTGGGTTTAAACACGAGAAGCTAGACATGATATCAGGTTCTTTTCGAGATTAGAGCGAATGAAAATATGAAGAGCAGTAGCGGTTTGGTGTACAAAAACGTTGGAGAATTACTGAGGAGTGTTTCCTGGTGCATGCTTTTTGTTTCAGTTGTCGAAATCAGCCACTGGAGTGCAGTAGGCTACAATGGGAAGTAAATTACATATAAGGGAGGGAATTCCTACACTGAGAACGTTGTGAGTCTCACTTTGTAATTCTTGTGTGATGAGGCGAAATTGGCTGCAGTGGTCGACTTTGCTCTTAGACGGGATGCAAATGTAGGATGTTTTTCTGTAAATTGATAGACTGAGCTAGCGAAAATATAGTAAATTAAGTAGGTAGAGACGCACTGATAGTGCGATAGGAGAAGTTATAAGCATTTGAAGCACTGGAAGGACAACAGAAGACGTAGCCAGCACTGAAAAACTAGTATGTGAACACGTACGTGAATGCACAGAAAGGAAGATTTGTTTTATGTGGTGAGACGCCGCAACTATCCGAGATGTCTCGAGATGTGAATCATTGGTTGGTGGACATGTAGGTGTGTAGAGAAAATATACAGGGTGATTCAAAAAGAATACCACAACTTTAGGAATTTAAAACTCTGCAACGACAAAAGGCAGAGCTAAGCACTATCTGTCGGCGAATTAAGGGAGCTATAAAGTTTCATTTAGTTGTACATTTGTTCGCTTGAGGCGCTGTTGACTAGGCGTCAGCGTCAGTTGATGCTAAGATGGCGACCGCTCAACAGAAAGCTTTTTGTGTTATTGAGTACGGCAGAAGTGAATTGACGACAGTTGTTCAGCGTGCATTTCGAACGAAGTATGGTGTTAAACCTCCTGATAGGTGGTGTATTAAACGTTGGTATAAACAGTTTACAGAGAATGGGTGTTTGTGCAAAGGGAAAAGTTCTGGACGGCCGAGAACGAGTGATGAAAATGTAGCACGCATCCAGCAAGCATTTGTTCGCAGCCCAGGAAAATCGACTCGCAGAGCTAGCAGAGAGCTGCAAATTCCACAATCAACTGTATGGAGAGTCCTACGAAAAAGGTTAGTTATGAAACCTTATCGTCTGAAATTGGTTCAAGCACTGTCTGCAGCTGATAAGATTAAAAGAATCGATTTCTGTGCTTTTATCCTTGCTCAAATGGAAACAGATGAATCTTTCGTTTCAAAGATTGTGTTTAGTGATGAAGCAACTTTCCACACTAACGGGAAAGTCAACCGTCACAATGTCTGTATATGGGGCACTGAGAATCCGCGGGAAACAACTCAGTATGAACGTGACTCGCCTAAGGTGAACGTTTTCTGTGCCATTTCAGCCAATAAAGTTTTTGGTCCCTTTTTCTTCGAAGGTGCTACTGTAACTGGACTACAGTATCTGGAGATGTTAGAGAATTGGCTGTTCCCTCAGCTCGAACAAGAAGCAGCAGGATGGAGCGCCACCACATTGGCACTTATCTGTCCGTAACTAGAACGTCAACTACCCGAGGCGATGGATCGGCCGCCAGGCAGCCCGTGACAGAGCACTTCATCACTGGCCTCCAAGAAGCCCTGATCTTACCCCCTGCGATTTTTTCTTATGGGGGTATGTTAAGGATATGGTGTTTCGGCCACCTCTCCCAGCCACCATTGATGATTTGAAACGAGAAATAACAGCGGCTACCCAAACTGTTACGCCTGATATGCTACAGAGAGTGTGGAACGAGTTGGAGTCTCGGGTTGATATTGCTCGAGTGTCTGGAAGGGGCCATATTGAACAGCTCTGAACTTGTTTTTGAGTGAAAAAAAACCTTTTTAAACACTCTTTGTAATGATGTATAACAGAAGGTTATATTATGTTTCTTTCATTAAATACACATTTTTAAATTTGTGGTATTCTTTTTGAATCACCCTGTATATTGCTGAGCCGCCATGAAACATCTGCAGCGAGCAATGTGATGAGTTTTTGGATTCTGAAGTGTTACCGAAAACAAGGAGAAAGTCACGAAAAAGCAGATTTATCAGCCATAAGCATTTCTAAGTATATTGTGGACCATACCAAGTCATGAAAATTATCCACGTTAACGTTGTGGAAATTGAGAACATCGGAACTCGAAAATCTAAAGGTAGACGACAATTTTCTCATCTCAAGAAATTTGTTGAGTAAATAATCATGTTTACAGCCGCGGGCGGTGGAAGAAAGAAGATACGGGCGAAATTCCGGCGAGATTTAAGCCGCTATGGCAGTACTGACAGAATCGAAGCAATAAGTGCAATGGACTAGAAGGATTTATTTGCCCGATAAGGAGGTCTTGCGTATTACTACTGAGGTTTAAAGCCATTTGGGGGATGCTCTGATCGATTATTATCGGTATCCAGAGAGCGCCGAAGTTTTGTTGCCGGACGCGCAAAAGCTCCAACATTGTACACGCCAGTAGCGAGAGGCGCTGAGTGACTGTTTAGCGAAGATTAGTTTTGCAGTACGACGCGTCACGTGAAGGTGCGTCTGTTCAAGGAATCAGAAGGCGTACGACTGACTGGGTGTCGTTTGAATACGCTGTTGTCTCGGTATCTGACGATCGTCCGACGGAAATAAATTCCACGGTCATTAATCCTTTCCAGCCTAAATTTTATGTTTAGTTAGAAAAAATTGTAAATTTTTCTAGCAACACATTTCACATGATTTCAATTGTTCTTATTATTAGGGTAATTTTTTCTATTGATTCTATACAGACCCAATACTCATCATCCTGTTGCTGCTGCCATCTAGTGATCTAATTTGCAGACTAGAACGCAATAGTGCCACATGGAACCAGTGGGCTTTCGTAGACATTTCAGAAAGGTCTCAAAACTGTAGTTGGGTTCAAATGTACCCATTTGTGTAGAAGGGGCCGAAAGGTTTTTGCAGCAATAACATCGCCCAGATACGAAAAGGATTAGTAACTGTAGAAAAGCAGATAATGTGGAGTCCAACGAAAATAAGGCAAGAAAGTATTTGTGTTAAACTTCTCAATTTTAATGAGTGCAATACGAAAAATTTTTGCTTTACACAGTAATTAAACGTATGTTACACTCGTGATCGTTGTACTATCCTACGAAAACTCTTTTGATTAAAAAGGCTCACTGTAAACTGCGTAAGAAAGGGACAAGACGAAACGCGAGATCATGACCCACCACCTAAATCAGGGAATATAATGAGACACGTTGCCCACTATAATTGATCGTAGGGCGCACCAATAACCGTAGGTTGAAAGTGTACGCTACTCACTACTTTTTGCATGCCTAGTGACTGTGACCTACCCTACTGACGCATGATTTCCTTCTCACTGAAATTCATCGTAAATGTTAATGGACCACGCCTTTTTGTAATAAAACTTTCTGGGCAAGGATCGCAGGATATATTTGTACATAATTTAAATGAAGTCGCATTTAAAGATTAAGAGCCCTAGTTCTTAAAATATTTTAAATTTTTGAGGTCACAGAGCCATCAATTCAACTGCATTGTCACAAGACTTTAGGATCAGAAGCTCTTACAAGACTATGGAGCCCAAAATCATGCTGTAGATGTTTTGTAACTTGGTACAATATTCATGAGCCAAAAAACTCAAAGTAACTTTAACGCCACAGTACATGATCACTGCTCAGTTTTGTGTATTTTGATGCCAACAAACCGCAATTAGTAGTGTTATGGGGCAGTTTCGGTTAGAATTATTATTTCTTGTAATGTAGAATTCATTGTGGGCCACAAATGAATAATTAGTTCTACCGCTGCATAATTTGTACTTTCGGCGAGTGAACATCGTAGTATCACGTGGTTGAGGTCTGCAATTTCAGTTGGGTGGTCTTCGCAGAACGCAGATGGCTGCACTTTCATCGCATAGAGATGTGAAGGGTAACAGCCGTGACCAGCCGGATGCGCGTTGTGGTAGTGGTATGACGATAGCTTGATTTGGGAGAACCAGCTTTTCGCGGAATACTCGTCTCTATTGTGGCATAACGTAGTCTTTTGGACTGTTGGGAGATATTCCACGTACGTGACCATTCTTGATAAACCTTTTTCTTCAAGCCAGAAACAAAATCTCTATGTGGAAGGCGGTTGTAAGCAAGGCAGGACTAGTAAGGTTGACCATCACTTTGTTTTGCCAGCTGGTCCGCCATCTCGTTCCATGAGGTACCAGAGTGTGCCTTGATCCATAATAACTGGTCACATGTATGTTGATTTTCGTACTGATAGAGTAACTTAATAACATCGAGTACACGACGGTTAGTGCTGGAGCCCCATTGCTGCATTTCCAGGTTTTGCAGTGCACTCTTCGAATCCGTGACAATAAGAATGTCGATGAACTGACTTCATCGCTTAGAAGGTGATCAAAAAATGGCCCGCATAATGAACCATCAGCCAGGCTTTTAGCCAATCTCATGTCCGTATTCACCTGTGTGGAAGGCTATCCAGAGGAAGTCTCTATGAACTTGAAGCACCACAGGGTCACATTATAAATGTAGTTGCTACACGACTGTGCGTGAACATTAACCCTCGTTGTGTACTTGCATCATGAGTCATGCCAATCAAAGACATGTAGAAGACAGCTGTCAATGTCGAGGTTTTCTTTATTGTGTTTGTGGTAGAATGAACATTCTTATATGAAACACACCACAACATTTGTGACTCATGAGCACTTCTGTAGTTGCTCACGTAATCTACTGAGGACTGGTCAGATCTTATAGTTGATAATTCTGAACTCCATGTTTGAACTTGCTGTGAGTCGGTTGGCAATGGCCATATTACTGCAAACAGCAGGCTGACGATACAGATTCTATGTTACTCAGCATATTAACTCCAGTTGCGGTTTGTTATTTGCACAAGGAACAGACTTTGGACGTTTAAAATCTTCATGTGTATGTACTGATACCAATTTTCTCAATACTGCCTTTGCCTCTTTTTGAAATTGCTCATTAACACAAGTCTTTGCTGATGAGCAGTTATCGAAAATGTTCGCAAGATTAATCTCCATTAATTGAATTACAATTTGTTGTATGCTTGATTTTTTGTGTTTATTGACTTGTACTTCTAGACGAACACACAGTTACGCAAGTATCATAAGAATAATTTTTATGTGTGGTTTGTTTTGAAACTGTGTTTCTGTAAATGTTTTTCGATTATCTTTCTATTCAGTGTACATTTATGTGTGGTTTGTTTTGAAACTGTGTTTCTGTAAATGTTTTTCGAATGATAAAGAATGACAGCCATAAACAGTTGCAGGATAAAAAATTTTTATTAAAATTTCTTGACCAAGGTTTCGGTACATATAAATATACCTTCGTCAGAAGTAAAAAATCTGAAATTACATCATGCAGGAGGCGAAGTAATGGTGCTAAACTGTTCGCTTTGACCCTGTGCCCATAGTCATGTTGTACTAATGGAGAAGATGTCTCAATTATTGACGACGCCTTTGGCACAATTGTTTTATTAATCTCCATATCATGATGTAATTTCAGATTTTTTACTTCTGATGAAGGTATATTTATATGTACCGAAACCTTGGTCAAGAAATTTTAATAAAAAATTTTTATCCTGCAACTGTTTATGGCTGTCATCCTTTATCGTGAAGAATTTCAACAGTTGCTGTTGCAGCCATGTTTAAAATCTTTTTCGAATATCTTTCTATTCAGTGTACATTGCTACACGATTATCTTTTAACACAATTCTCTTCATATGTTTATCTACAAACAGATCTATAGGAAGGTGCTGATTGCTGCAAAAAAGTCACTTAATGACAAAATAATATATAATGCGGAGAATAAAAGCATAGCAGCCTAGGATATTATAAAAAAGAGAGAGGGTAGAGGCAAAGAAACGCAGAATAACATACTGCTAAGGGAGGGGGATAAGGTAATAAATGATCCACAACACTTTGCAAACTATGTAAATGAACATTTTTCAAGTATTGCAGAGAAGTTATGGCAAAAATTCCCCAAAACAAATATAACACCTGTAAATAATGTTGCACTAAATACAATGACGTTACTTCCAACCACAGAGAATGAAGTCAATAAAACTGTACAGAAAGTAAAAAGCAAAAGTCAGTAGGCTTAGATGAAGTACCAATGTGTGTACTGAAACAATGTATAGAGATTATACAGGGCCCCTTAACAAATATAATAAATGACTGCTTCACATCAGGGACATCCCCAGAGCAGTTAAAACAGGCAAGAGTTGTACCTTTGCCTAAGAAAGGTAATGCAGAAGACATAGAAAATTGCCAGCCCATTTCCCTGCTGTCACCATTCTCAAAAATAATAGAAGCAGTTATGAAAGACAGAGTAATGAATTACCTGAGAATAAATACAATCTTTTAAGCGAATCACAGTTTGGTTCCCAAAGAGGTAAAAATATGGAGTCAACCATAGCAGAATTCACAAAGGTTGTAATTGATGTTCTTGACAAAGATGAGCGTGTCACAGGCATATTTTTGGATCTTTCTAAGGCCTTTTATACTGTTGACAACAAGATTGTATTAAATAAATGAGAAGCATTAGGAATAAGAGGGGTAGGTAATGACTGGTTTCGATCATATCTAGCAGGTAGGGTACAAAGAGTAGAGATAACACATACTTCGGATAGATCTAAACATTTAGTAAAACACTAATCAGAACCAAAATACATTAATATAGGGGTTTCACAAGATAGCATATTAGGACCAAAACTATTCTTGATATACATCAGTGACTTCCCCAGTAGTGTTACTCATGGCGAAAAAATTCTCTATTATAGTTACTGAGAAAACAAGAAAACTCCTTACAGGGAAAGCAAGGAAGTTTACGATTGGTCAATAAGCAAAAAAGTGACATTGAACACAAAGAAAACTAATTCCATGCAATTCAGTTTGAAGAGGGAAAATGACAGTGTTAAATTAAATGAAGATGACACCTCTATAGACTGTGTAACAAATGCAAAATTTCTAGGAATGAATATTGATTCTCAGTGGAAGTGGTGTGAACACACAAAGGTACTTGCAAACAGAATGTCATCAGCATGTTATGCCCTTAGAATCCTATCATCAGTGTCTAACATGCAGTGTCTTTTAGTTACATACTATTCATATGTACGCTCAGTTCTTAGCTATTTTTTGGGAACAAATACACAAAAGTATAAACACAATTTTGAAAATCCAGAAAAGAGCCATAAGAATCATAACCAAAAATGGTAGTCGAGCTCATTGTAAAGACCTGTTTAAAAACTGGGGATTTTAACTGCTCCGTGTGAATACATTTGTCAGTCAATTGTACATAAAAATAGGTAATTAATGCATAAACAGTTCTTTCAATGTCCATGGAACAAGAGCTAGACTCAACTTACATTTGCCAAGAAAAAATAAACATAAAACTCAAAACCGCATTATCTACCAAGCGGACAAAAGAAATAGCAAAAATAAACTTTTTTCAAAAAGGCAGCTATAAAGTGCCTGTTATGCAATACATTTTGTACATTGAAGGATTACGTAGATAAAATAGAGTAGGGGGTTTGGTAGAAAAACAAATTATAGAAATAAGTAATAATAATGATTATAAAACATCCAACATTCCACATAACACCTTCACACTGTGTTTTTTCTTCTTTTTTCCCTTTTCTAGAAACACTTACCCCCAAGCTACGCATTGCACAATACTACCACCTCTTCCTCTTTCTGAGCTGCACATCTCACTCATTATAGAGGGATGCTGACTCAGTTTTTCAGGATAGCAAAAAGGAAGTTGTGGTACAGAAGATGGTCCAGAGATCACCAGTGTGTTTGTGTGTGTAGTGAGTGAAGCGTTATGAAACAATGTATGTACAGTGTGTGCAGTGACTGACAATGAGATATGAGTAAACACTATGGTATTACATTATTTAATAAGTTACTTATAAAAAAAGTATTTTATACAAGGAGTAGATCTAATGATTGGTCATCAGATGACCAAAACTAACTGCAAAATGATTTAGGTAAGATATCTGTATTGTGCGAAAAGTGGCAATTGACCCTGAATAAAGAAATGTGTGAAGTTATTCACACGGGTACTAAAATAAATCAGCTAAATTTCCATTACGCGATAAGTCACACAAATATGAAGGCTGTAAATTCAACTAAATACTTAGGGATTACAATTACAGATACCCTATTGGAATACCAAATTGAGACGATCATATACACTCCTGGAAATTGAAATAAGAACACCGTGAATTCATTGTCCCAGGAAGGGGAAACTTTATTGACACATTCCTGGGGTCAGATACATCACATGATCACACTGACAGAACCACAGGTACATAGACACAGGCAACAGAGCATGCACAATGTCGGCACTAGTACAGTGTATATCCACCTTTCGCAGCAATGCAGGCTGCTATTCTCCCATGGAGACGATCGTAGAGATGCTGGATGTAGTCCTGTGGAACGGCTTGCCATGCCATTTCCACCTGGCGCCTCAGTTGGACCAGCGTTCGTGCTGGACGTGCAGACCGCGTGAGACGACGCTTCATCCAGTCCCAAACATGCTCAATGGGGGACAGATCCGGAGATCTTGCTGGCCAGGGTAGTTGACTTACACCTTCTAGAGCACGTTGGGTGGCACGGGATACATGCGGACGTGCATTGTCCTGTTGGAACAGCAAGTTCCCTTGCCGGTCTAGGAATGGTACAACGATGGGTTCGATGACGGTTTGGATGTACCGTGTACTATTCAGTGTCCCCTCGACGATCACCAGTGGTGTACGGCCAGTGTAGGAGATCGCTCCCCACACCATGATGCCGGGTGTTGGCCCTGTGTGCCTCGGTCGTATGCAGTCCTGATTGTGGCGCTCACCTGCACGGCGCCAAACACGCATACGACCATCATTGGCACCAAGGCAGAAGCGACTCTCATCGCTGAAGACGACACGTCTCCATTCGTCCCTCCATTCACGCCTGTCGCGACACCACTGGAGGCGGGCTGCACGATGTTGGGGCGTGAGCGGAAGACGGCCTAACGGTGTGCGGGACCGTAGCCCAGCTTCATGGAGACGGTTGCGAATGGTCCTCGCCGATACCCCAGGAGCAACAGTGTCCCTAATTTGCTGGGAAGTGGCGGTGCGGTCCCCTACGGAACTGCGTAGGATCCTACGGTCTTGGCGTGCATCCGTGCGTCGCTGCGGTCCGGTCCCAGGTCGACGGGCACGTGCACCTTCCGCCGACCACTGGCGACAACATCGATGTACTGTGGAGACCTCACGCCCCACGTGTTGAGCAATTCGGCGGTACGTCCGCCCGGCCTCCCGCATGCCCACTATACGCCCTCGCTCAAAGTCCGTCAACTGCACATACGGTTCACGTCCACGCTGTCGCGGCATGCTACCAGTGTTAAAGACTGCGATGGAGCTCCGTATGCCACGGCAAACTGGCTGACACTGACGGCGGCGGTGCACAAATGCTGCGCAGCTAGCGCCATTCGACGGCCAACACCGCGGTTCCTGGTGTGTCCGCTGTGCCGTGCGTGTGATCATTGCTTGTACAGCCCTCTCGCAGTGTCCGGAGCAAGTATGGTGGGTCTGACACACCGGTGTCAATGTGTTCTTTTTTCCATTTCCAGGAGTGTAGATAATGTTGTGGGTAGAGCCAAGCAAAGACTGCGATTCATTGGCAGAACACTTAAAAGGTTGCAGGAGGTTTACTAAAGAGACTGCTTACACCATGCTTGTCCGCCCTATTCTGGAGTATTCCTGTGCGGCGTGGGATCAGCATCAGGTGGGAATGACGGATGACATCGAAAAAGTTCAGAGAAGGGCAGCTCGTTTTTTATTATCGCGAAATAGGGCAGATAGTGGCACAGACACGATATTTGAATTGGAGTGGCAGTCAATAAAACAAAGGCGTTTTTCGTTGCGACGGGATCATATCATGAAATTTCAATCACCAGTTTTCTCCTCCGTTTGCGAAAACATTCTGATGGCACGCACGTGCACAGGGATAAATTATCGTCACGATAAAATAAGAGAAATCAGGGCTCGCACAGAAAAATTTAAGTGCTCGTTTTTCCCGCGCGCCGTTCGAGAGTAGGAGGGTAGAGAGACAGCTTTAAGATGGTTCACTGAACCCTCTGCCAGGCACTTTATTGTGAATAGCAGAGTAATCACGTAGATGTAGATGTCTCACTAGAAGTCTGTATATGTATGCGTATACGAATTAGGTTATTTTAAATTGGTCTAAACTTGTAAATACTTTGTCACGTCCTATATCCTTGTAAAAAGAGAGCTATGGATGAACTACTACGACTACTACTACTACTGTTTTGTGATATATTATATGTTATGTAGCAGGCTATGGTTTAGACTGAATGACTGAGCTGAACCTGCTGAATAAGAGGCGAGAATGACGTTATGTCTTGTAAACTGTATTGCGAATGCATGAACGTTAACAACATGGCATATCTGTGAATGTGCCAGTCTGTAATGGTGCTGCCACTATACAAAAACATTTTAAATTAACAAATTCTGAATTTGCAATATTGAATTTCCGGCGTTCCCTTATCATTAGGCATTCCCTGAAACCAAATTTCCCATTACACCAGTATGTATGATTGAGCGTGAAATGGCTTCAGACGAGTATACTTAAGAAATTTTGGGATGAACCACTTGGCACAAAGTTGAGTGGCCAACAGTGGCATGACTCTTACCAGTCAAATAGAACCAAAAAAAAAAAGAAAAAAATGGTCCTATCCCAGTTGAAAATGTTTGTAATTAAATTTTGCTACAGATGAGTGTTGCCGTTGCCAGTGACTGTTTCTCATTTCGCTGTCAATTTTTCTGCTTTTACTATGTAGCTGGTGAAGGTTACGAAGACCTCAAAGCTTACAAGTTGAATGTGTGAAATAAGTGAGATTTTAAGAGAATTTTGCCGCTATAAAATTGTTGTGCTTTTGGACAGCGGCCTGGATGCAGGTGACGAGGCTGGTCTTCTCGTTCTGTCAGCTCGCTCTCTAAGAATATTGCGAAACATTCGTCCTGCTGGCGAAAGATCCTTGGAATTCCTCTCACATTGGGCGGCAATTTCCAGCTCTGGCAGCAAGTTAACCGAGTTTCAGTTGGCTCTTGAAGAACACACTTCGCTTTAGGTCTTCGTAAATATTTCGCTTTAGAGTTAAGTACACTTCACATTAGGTCTTCGTACAGTGGTGACTTCTTTAAGGGGCTCCGGAACGCCCTATACTTGCAATGTTAAAATAACGCTTATAAATTACATCTTTCCTCACAAAGTATTTGAGGTAGTTAGTTGAACTTTTTACAGATTATTTATTGGAATATGGGCTACAACTTAACACAGGGATTTTACAAAATTTTAGTTCAGTTATTAAAGATGATTTTTTTTCAATTGTAATGAAAATTCACAACATTTTTTTGCAATTTTTTATTTATATATTCAAAAATATACAGTTTTTTGGAAAAAGGCTGTGTTAAATTATGCAGAAGGTACTGTTTAACATTTACTGAAAGTTTGAAACAAATATGTTTGGAAGATCCTTAGAAAACATGTAATTAGTATGAGAAAATAAAAGTTTTGGGAATCGAGCGACAAAGATTGAATTAACTTTTTAGTGCATTCCAGGTCCATAGGATGGATTATCTTCATCCTCTGCAAACTCCTCCTCCAGCTTCCTCTTGTTCCTCCTCATGTTTACTCTTGCTTGTATTTCTAGACTCTTTACAGCCCTGTGTGCAGCCCGAAGGCGTTCCTTGTCTAAAGCAAGCATCGCTCGTACCATGTTAGAACCTATCTTAATTCCCATATTTCTAAATACCTTGCACCTTACAATGTTGCCATCATTGAAAGTCGCAACAGCATCATACACACCAAAGTGAAGTGTTTCTATTCCAACAAATACAGTCTTGGGGATTCTCGACCATATAACACTATTTACACTTTCATTGGGGTTTTGAGTTTTTCCGTGAATACACTTTTTCAACAGTCCAGGTGCTGCTAAGTCTCTGAAAATAGGTTTTATCACCTCCATTATTGCATGAGGCAGACTATGCTTATGAGTGTACACTTCACCAGTTAGCAATCCTTTGTTAAATTTACACCAACTGTCTTCTTCTTTGGGACACAAGCTATGTTGGGGATTTTCATCGTCTTTATTGTTTACAGTAATAAAACATACTTTTGGCTTTCCAACATTTCTCCTTTTCTTAAAAGCCTTCAGAGGATTTCTAATAACTTTACTTTTACTCATTATTATACTTCAACAAAACAGAGACTCAAGAAACAGAATTAATTACGAATATTTTCGAGATAACGACAGAGTAAACAAACATGAAACAATCGACAATCACACCAGCGATATATATTGAACCATCACAGGTTAGCCACAACACATACTTTATCTCACATCACTAAAATGTACCTGATGAACACGGACGTTAATAATAACACCATTTGACAGCAGTTTAACATCGCCACAGTGGGTCACGCCGATGTAGAACACATTTCAAAAAAATTTAAAAATAATTGTAGTCTTCGGAATTGAATAAATTCTATATCTATTAAAAGGTAATAGTCTGCAGATTCAGAAAACGCAAAAAAGTAAAAATTGAACTTTTCATGATTTTGAGCCTTTCCGGAGCCCCTTAAGGTTTTCGTAAAGATGAGCCTAGCCGGTTGCTATGGTCGAGCGATTCTAAGTGCTTCAGACCGGAACCGCGCTGCTGCTACGGTCGCAGGTTCGAGTCCTGGCCTCGGGCATGGATGTGTGTGATGTCCTTAGGTTAGTTAGGTTTAAGTAGTTCTAAGTCTAGGGGACTGATGACCTCGGATGTTAAGTACCATAGTGCTTAGACCCATTTGAACAATTTTTTGAAAGATGAGACTTGCTGCTGCTGCAAGGATGTCTGTGATGAAAGCACTGATTGCAAACAGAGGGCGGAAGTCTTATTCTACAGCCACTGCTGCTGCCGGCTACCTTAATATTCCTCATCATCTGCAGGCTTTGGCAAAACGAGCCAGCGTCGCAACCGCCAGGGCAGTCCAGATGCAAACTTAACACGCCCTCTTCAGCAGCCAAGGACGCTTTGCTTCAGTCACGTATCCAACTTGTTGCTCTCAGTGTGCAGTTTTGCCAGTCTAATAGTGTCCGGTCCTATATTTCCATGTACTTCCGACATCTAATTAACAACTTATGCAGTCACTAGCCATGTTCCCGTATTATAAATGTACCTGTGTTTCATGCTCCTTACCAACCTGTACCAAGGTTATACTTTAGTGTTGTAATCCGTTGTCCACTTGGCAATGGTTGTTCATTGAAATCAGTCGGCAAATCTCATGTTCAAATACGAGGGCAGTTCAATAAGTAATGCAACACATTTTTTTCTCGGCCAATTTTGGTTGAAAAAACCGGAAATTTCTTGTGGAATATTTTCAAACATTCCCGCTTCGTCTCGTATAGTTTCATTGACTTCCGACAGGTGGCAGCGCTGTACGGAGCTGTTAAAATGGCGTCTGTAACGGATGTGCGTTGCAAACAACGGGCAGTGATCGAGTTTCTTTTGGCGGAAAACCAGGGCATCTCAGATATTCATAGGCGCTTGCAGAATGTCTACGGTGATCTGGCAGTGGACAAAAGCACGGTGAGTCGTTGGGCAAAGCGTGTGTCATCATCGCCGCAAGGTCAAGCAAGACTGTCTGATCTCCCGCGTGCGCGCCGGCCGTGCACAGCTGTGACTCCTGCAATGGCGGAGCGTGCGAACACACTCGTTCGAGATGATCGACGGATCACCATCAAACAACTCAGTGCTCAACTTGACATCTCTGTTGGTAGTGCTGTCACAATTGTTCACCAGTTGGGATATTCAAAGGTTTGTTCCCGCTGGGTCCCTCGTTGTCTAACCAAACACCATAAAGAGCAAAGGAGAACCATCTGTGCGGAATTGCTTGCTCGTCATGTGGCTGTGGGTGACAATTTCTTGTCAAAGATTGTTACAGGCGATGAAACATGGGTTCATCACTTCGAACGTGAAACAAAACGGCAATCAATGGAGTGGCGCCACACCCACTCCCCTACCAAGAAAAAGTTTAAAGCCATACCCTCAGCCGGTAAAGTCATGGTTACAGTCTTCTGGGACGCTGAAGGGGTTATTCTGTTCGATGTCCTTCCCCATGGTCAAACGATCAACTCTGAAGTGTATGCCCGCATCTCGTGGTCATGCGGGTTCGATTCCCAGCGGGGTCAGGGATTTTCTCTGCCTCGTGATGGCTGGGTGTGGTGTGCTGTCCTTAGTTTAGTTAGGTTTAAGTAGTTCTAAGTTCTAGGGGACTTATGACCACAGCAGTTGAGTCCCATAGTGCTCAGAGCCATTTGAACCCATCTGAAGTGTATTGTGCTACTCTTCAGAAATTGAAGAAACGACTTCAGCGTGTTCGTAGGCACAAAAATCAGAACGAACTTCTCCTTCTTCATGACAACAGAAGACCTCACACAAGTCTTCGCACCCGAGAGGAGCTCACAAAACTTCAGTGGACTGTTCTTCCTCATGCACCCTACAGCCCCGATCTCGCACCGTCGGATTTCCATATGTTTGGCCCAATGAAGGACGCAATCCGTGGGAGGCACTACGCGGATGATGAAGAAGTTAATGATGCAGTACGACGTTGGCTCCGACAACGACCAGTGGAATGGTACCGTGCAGGCATACAGGCCCTCATTTCAAGGTGGCGTAAGGCCGTAGCATTGAATGGATATTACGTTGAAAAATAGTGTTGTGTAGCTAAAAGATTGGGGAATAACCTGGTGTATTTCAATGTTGAATAAAACAACCCCTGTTTCAGAAAAAAAATGTTTTGCATTACTTATTGAACTGCCCTCGTACATTAAGTCTAATTGTTGTAGTTAACATTTGTTACATTCATAGCAAGAATTTCCCTCCTCCCATTAATATGTCTAGGTGAATGCTGTGCTACCATTTTGTCTCTTGTTTAATTGGGCCACCCGCATTAATATTCCTCTGAATAAGACATTTTCCACTGTGTGACAGTGTCCTTTTTTAAATTAATTTGCACGATCATTTGGAGTGGTCCCTCACTCTGTCGATCAAGAGAGTTTATTGCTGTGCGTCCTAGCGCTGATACGGCCATGATCGACACCCCACAGACGAGTGACTTCCGGGATAAGGAGTGATCCTTTGCCAAGTGCCAATGGCCTTTCAAAGTTGATGAGCAGCCCACTGTCTTGCCCTTAGGATAAGGAACCACCCCTAAAGATGGAGGAGATAAAGAAGGCCAACGGCAGAGACTTCTAGGACAGGGCTTCACAACATACGTGCTCGCGGAGCAAGCTGTGAGCAGCAAGGTGCGAGCACGGAGCAGCGCGAGCACGCTACCCCCCACTACCAGACCAGAGCGGAGAGTGGGGAGAGTCACGTGGGGTACACAACAGCTGCCGCCAGTCAATGTAAATCCGCGGCCACCTGCAGCGATATCACTCACGAATTATTACTGCGACAAATGAAACAAATAAAGGATAATGTACATGTGCCACATAATTTTATTAGCTTAGTGTATGCCTCTACCATCTGTAGACACAAACCATAGAATTCCACGACAATCCTATATTTTCAACACTTTCTTCAACACTACTTAAAATATCACCTCCGGTTGTAGTGTTCTTCATGGCTACTACATCGAGGAGCTCCTCCCTCACCTGAAGATCTCTATTAACACCTCTAATAAATATGGCAAGCTGCGCTGTTCCAGTGATATCAACACTTTCGTCCAGAGCTAGAGAATACGCCATAAAATCTTTACAGATATTTCCAAGCTGGCTCTGGACGTCGTCTGCCATGTCCTGTATGCGACGCATAATGGTCCTGTTAGATAATGGTACGATCCGAAACTGTTCAACTTGAGATGGACACAAATGTTCCGCTGCAACTACGAAACATTCTTTTATTAAATCGCCATCAGTTAATGGGCGCAGGGATTTAGCTAAAGGCACAGCAATTTTGTAACCCACTCTGAGAGCTGCCTCAGTTGATTTTTCTTCGTCGTCCAGATCTTCTTCGGATAGCTTCCTTTCAAGTTTAATAACTTCCTGTGCACGATCTGGTCAATCTCATTTTCCACGTCCGTAGTCTTTCGTGTGGTACGACATATAATGTCGCTGCAAATTAAATTTCCTAAAAGAATTCACCGTTTTGTGACATACTAAACATTTTGCAACACCATCTTTTTCTGTAAACAGATACAATTCCTCCCAATGGGGGTTGAACTGCGAAAGCATGGTTGGGGTTACACAACGGCGACTTGACATGATTATTTACCAGCGAAGTGACTGTTAGAGCTGATCGTGGTACTTTAAACGTTACACAGTCGGCGCGAATTCAATAGGCATGCTGCGGCCCTGTTCAAACGTGCGCGCGCATTTCCCCTCCCTCCCTACTCCTCCACCTTGCACCTGCTCGCGAGCACGTGCCTGAGCAGACGCGAGTACTCGCGCTCAAAACCGACCAGGTGTTAAGCCCTGTTCTAGGACTAACAATGTCGAAAGTATACTGAGCTGACGAAAGTCACGGGGTAGCGACGTGCAGATATGCAGATGATTGTATTGTCGGGTACATAAGCTATAAAAGGGCTGCGTATTGGTGGAGCTATCATTTGTATCCAGGTGATTCATGTGAAGAGGTTTCTTAGGTGATTGTGGCCACTTGACGGGTATTAACATACTTTGAACGAGGGATGGTAGCTGGAGCTAGACGCGTGCGACATTCCAATACAGTAACCGTTAGGGATATCGATATTTCGAAATCCACGACGCTACGTGTGTGACGAGGACACCAGATGTCGGGCATTAACTCTCACCGTGGAAAACGCAGTGGCCGACGGCCTTCAGTTGACGACGGAGAACAACGGGGTTTCCATAGGACTGTCAGTGCTAACAGACAAGCGACACTGTGTGAAATAACCGCAGAAATCAACTAAACAGCAGCATAAATCGCCATGGGATTGACGACGAACGTATCCATTGCAACAGAGCGGCTAAATTTGGCCTTAATAGGCTATGGCAGTAGAGCGAAGCGACTGCCTTTACTAACAGCACGATATCGCCTGCAGCGCCTCTCCTGGTATCGTGACGATAACGGTCGGACCTTACAAGGGAACCTCCCCATCGCACCCCCCTCAGATTTAGTTATAAATTGACACAATGGATAGGCCTTGAAAAACTGAACACAGACCAATCGAGAAAACAGGAAGAAGTTGTGTGGAACTATGAAAAAATAAGCAAAATATACAAACTTAGTAGTCCATGTGCAAGATATGCAACATAATGGACAATGATAGCAGATGAGCGCCGTGGTCTCGTGGTTAGAGTGAGCAACTGCAGAACGAAAGGTCCTTGGTTCGAGTCCTCCCTCGAGTGAAAATTTTACTTTCTTTATTTTCCCAAAGTTACGACCTGTTAGTTCATTCATTGACGTCTCTGTTCACTGTAATAAGTTTAATGTCTGTGTTTTGCGACCGCACCACAAAACCGTGCGATTAGTAGACGAAAGGACGTGCCTCTCCAATAGGAACAGAAAACATTTGATCGCAAGGTCATAGGTCAACCGATTCCTCCACAGGAAAACACGTCTGATATATTCTTTACGACACTGGTGACAGCATGTGCGTCACATGACAGGAATATATTGTCGACCCAGCTAACTTGCACACTTGGCGAATGGGTAAAAAGAGTC
This sequence comes from Schistocerca nitens, assembly GCF_023898315.1. Classification (NCBI taxonomy): domain Eukaryota; kingdom Metazoa; phylum Arthropoda; class Insecta; order Orthoptera; family Acrididae; genus Schistocerca; species Schistocerca nitens. Next base: position 582,641,429 of record NC_064620.1, on the reverse strand, counting down.
TTCTACCTTGCCCGATTTAGGTTTTCTTGTGGATGTGACAATCACTCCAAAAAAAGTGATGAAAACATAAGAGTTTGTCACATAAACTGCATCAAATGAATGCAACAGTTTCAGAGTCGCACAGTTTTCCCTGTGCTCTGTCAAAACATATGTTTTTTTACGTATTTAAATGTTTCCGTGCGTAGACCATCAAATTCTGTATATGTCCAAGCAAATCTGAACATGTCCTGGAATTTTGGAGAGCGAAGTTGATTATGTGTGAGAGCCTGAACTTTGATAATTATCTGAAAATAAAAAATTAAAATTTTCAACCGAGAGAAGATTTGAACCGACGACCTGTCGTTCCACAGCTGCTCACGCTAACCACGGGACCACGGCGGTCGTAAGCTAACACCTTCCTCGATGTTGCTTACCTTGCGCATGGACTACTCAGTTTGTATATTTTGCTTATTTTTTTCATAGTTCCACACAACTTCTTCCTGTTTTCTCGATTGATCTGTGTTCAGTTTTTCAAGGCCTATCCCTGTGCCAACTTATAACTAAATCTGGGGGGGTGGGGGGGGGGATGGGGAGGTTCCCTTGTTAGATGACTGAAAAACCGTGGTCTGGTCGCATGAGTTCCGATTTCAGTTGGTAAGACCGATGGTAGGGATCGAGTGAGGCGCAGACACAATATAGCCACTGGCCCAAGATGTCAACAAAGCACTGTGCATGCTGTAGGTGGCTCCACAGTGGTGTAGGCTGTATTTACCTGGAATGGACCGGGTGTTCTGGTACATCTGCACGGATCATTGACTGGAAATGGTTATATTCGGCTACTTGGCTACCATTTGGACTTTATGTTCCTAAACAAAGATGTTATGGCACTGTACCCCAGTTCTTCATGATTGGTTTGAAGAACGTTTTCGCCAGTTCGAGTGATCTGGCCAGCATCACATGTATGAATCACATGTAACGTTTATGGGACATAATCGAGCGGTCACTTCATATACAACATTCTGCACCGGCAAAACTGTTCCCAGTTATGGACGGCTATAGAGGCATCATGACGCAATATTTGTGCAGAGGACTTCCAACGAGTATATGTCACGTCGAGTTGCTGCGCTACACCGGGAAAAAAGAGGTCCGACACGATACTAGGAAGTACACCATGTATGAAACATTGCTAGCTGCACAACAAAACCCTTTTTGAATTGGAAAACTTGATGGGAAGTCAAATACCGAAAATTACTCCATGTGGTATCCACGCGCAGTGACACGCGCACAGCGCCAGAGACTAAGTCCGAATCAAGGTCACGCGCTTTAACACACGTACACAATACAAATGCAGTAGCGTCATAACAGCCTATACACAATATGAATGCAGTAGCGTCATAACAGTCAGAACCCACCCACCGTCCCCGCACCTACATACGATCAGCCTCTCAATAAACACTTCTTTAATCTAATTGCCTATTTTAATCACCCTGACAAGGAGACCTCACTTACCGTGAGGCCACTTCATAGGATGGCCTTCGGCTGTGTGTCTGAGCAGGACTTTGAGGCTTTTAGTCCATTGAGGTTATAAAACCTTAACCCAAGTTCTAACAAAAGATTAACTTCTTTTAATTCATTAAAAAAAATCTCACGAGCGGTCTGGCACGACCAATAACCACCACAATAATTAAATATAAAGATAAGAAAACTACTTTACCAAGACAACTGCAATACAGACAGAAAACAATAAATTCGAAAGCCAAAACAAATAGGGTTGCTATGGACCACACAAGCAAGTCATCAGATTCTGGAGAACTTGTGCAATCATGCTGGAGACAGTTCTGAAAAAAGGCGGAAGATAATCAAGCACAAGGAGAAGAATTTCTTTGAAACAGTTAAGATAACTACAGTTCTGAAAAGTGAGAAGCTTATACAGATGACGGACACACAACACAACACACTAAATACAGCAGTACAAAGACTGAGATGTATAGACGAGGATTCCTTTGAATGAGAGGGGTTAGAATTTTCAAAGGCAAAGTTGGGAAAATGATTAGGAAAACTGTCCCACATTTAGGAACAGCTTTCGTTGTCAGCTAGCAAATTTTAGATTACCTAATAGATTTCTAGTCAAATGGTTCAAATGGTTCTGAGCAGTATGGGACTTAACATATGAGGTCATCAGTCCCCTAGAACTTAGCACTACTTAAACCTAACTAACATAAGGTCATCATACACATCCATGCCCGAGGCAGGATTCGAACCTGCGACCATAGCAGTTGCGCGGTTCCGGACTGAAGCGCCTAGAACCTCTCGGTCACCGCGGCCGGCAGATTTCTAGTCACCTAATGGCTGAATAACCATTGTCTCCTTCTTATTCACAAATAAGAAACACAGTAGTTAAAGTCCACCCACCAATCAACCAGATCAACAAAACAAACAGAGAAGAAACAAATAGATTTTGCGAAGAATTTGTAGGAGTTATCACAAAAATCCCAAAGCAACACACTACTATACTGATGGGGGATTTTAATGCACAATTGGACAGACAGGAAAAATACAGGCACATCGTTGGGAAGTTCAAGGCTCACAAAACGACAAAACACAGCGACGAAAGACCAGTAGTAATCTGCAGAGCATTCAACCTAGTGAAATCCATTAGTTCAAAATTTCTCCCCAGAAAACAGAAAACATGGAACTCTCCGAATCCTAATTCACGGGAATTCCAAATAAATCTTATTGCAATATCCAGATAATCCTTCCACGAAATCTATAAAATGAAGGTAACTGGAAATGCTGATTTAGCTTCTGACCACTGTCCATATAAAATGAAAGTTAAATTACAACCGAGAAGTACGAAGAGATAAGCTAAATCAAGAACTCTGAAATATGAGACTGAAAAACCCAGACAAAGAACTAACTCAACCGACAACCTTGAAAGAAATATCTAGAAAATTGGAAACAACTGAAAGAATTTCTTGCTCAAACGACGAAAGAAACAATTCTCTTAAACAAAATCACAAGACAGACATCTGGTATTTCGAACGTGATGAACCTGACACAAAAAATGTCTAAAGTGCACGACAAAAATTGATTGAAGACAAAAACAGGGACAACAGCTGAGAAAGCAAACTGCCTAACTGAGTAGAAATATTAAAAGAAATTATGATAAAAGTTGGTTGAAACAAATACATTACGATATCAAAATAAACGATTCTAGAAATTTCTATAAGACTTTTAAAAAGAAAAGTATGAAAGAGTGACTGGTGGCGACGGGAAATTAGTCCGCTGGTTTCAGTAAAATCAGTATCTCAATGTTGGGGAGATACACACCATCCTGAAGAAATGTCTCTCTCCCTATCCCGAGCAAGGATTTCTAAAGGCAATAGAATCTGTTTGGCCCTGTTTTAATAGTAATTCATGAGTTGGCTCTTTTACACAATTTACAATATATTGAATAATCTCCCCCCTCTACCAAAAAATGTGATTAAATGTAGGATTTTCTAATGATATTCTGTAATTACTGAAACGATAGCAGGGTTTGGTACTACAATGACATTTATTAATTTGAAGAGGAAATATATCCAATCTTCAAATATGATAATAATTGACTATTCAAGTACATGAAAGTAGAATAAGTTTCCATGAATAATTAGTTGCCAAAGTTGAACTTGGGGCTATCAAATTATTGTAATTTCCTTTCCTCTAGTGCGAGTGGACTGATTATCCTATCGGACTGCTAATTCGCTTACTTGAGAAACAGTGATCCAGCTATAGAACTCATCTATAGAATCCTCTGTGGACACAGTGGAGGGGAGGGGCGGCGCTGGAGACGTCAGAAATAACTGACTCAGTCCCAGTTTCGCCGGATCTGCTAAATACTTTACAAAAAGCCTTGCTCGATCTGTGTGGAATCAGCTATCAGCAATGGGTTGCATTGCAGGGTGCAGTCAGGACTTCCGCCGGCCGCTGTGGTCGAGCTGTGGCGCTTCAGTCTGGAACAGCGTGACCGCTACGGTCGCAGGTTCGAATCCTGCCTCGGGCATGGATGTGTGTGATGTCCTTAGGTTTAAGTAGTTCTAGGTTCGAGGGGACTGAAGACCTCAGATGTTAAGTCCCCTAGTGCTCAGAGCCATTTCTTCAGGACTCCCACTGCAGGTTCCGACCACGACTGCTGACCACCCCGACGAGCTGCGGCTCTGGACTGTTTTCCGACGAGTCGCGATATCGAAACCGAATTATGATGACGTGCAGTCCGAATCAGCACTTACAAAACTCTGTCCAGGCTTCCGAGACAGGAAAACTCTCAACTGGACAGGATATTTCGCCTCTACTCCACGTCTTCTCTCTCCGGTGGTCCGGAATAGAGCCCCTTGAGAAAAGTCAGCACCCTACACAAACTCTGAAAAATTAAGATGCGCCGGCCTCACCAAATCGCATGGCAGCCGACAGTGGCCCGGCCAAGGATCTTAGTACCATTCACCCGTATCAAAATTGCTGTGCATCCACCCTTCCTGGACACCAGGAAAAATCATACTCCAATCGATAGGCTTGCCTCCCAAAATCTAGCGGTGCCTTCTTACGTGCTACGGTCGCAAGTTCGAATCCTGCCTCGGGCATGGGTGTGTGTGATGCCCTTAGGTTAGTTAGGTTTAAGTAGTTCTAAGTTGTAGGTGACTGATGACCTCAGACGTTAAGTCCCATAGTTCTCAGAGCCATTTGAACCATTTTTGAACCTTCTTACGTCAGTAAGCGTCGTGTCTGCGTTCCAATCAGTTTGCTCTTTTAAAGCAAGTTTGGGACGACCGTAGCGTAGAAAGAGTAACTGATATAATATTTTGGGGAACCAGCCTCAGTTGCACAAATTTTCTGGTCTTTACCACGTTTCGGCTAAATTAATCTAGCCTTCTTCAGAAGCATAAAATTACTATACCGTGCCACAGTAAGCCACAGTCAACATTAAAATTAAAACCTATAGTACCGTGGTACCATGTCGAGTAATACTGCTTAGCATGGTACCACGGTACTGTAGGTTTTAATTTTAATGTTGACTGTGGCTTACTGTGGCATGTTATAGTAATTTTATGCTTCTGAAGAAGGCTAGATTAATTTAGCCGAAACGTGGTAAAGACCAGAAAATGTGTGCAGCTGAGGCTGATTCCTCAAGATATTAGTCTATCACAGTTGCTGACGGGGCTGCAATATATAAAAAAATTCTTGGTAACTGACATAGCGAAATACAGTCCCTAAGCGAGGAGCTGGCTTAGTAGACACCCCACTGTCACCGAGTTGCGATTCTAAGAGCGCATCGATGCAATGCTTGCCCCCCGAGCACAGACACTTTGCCATCACGCTGGCAGATTTCACTAACGCACGGGGTGCCAGAGTCCAGTTGTAAACCTATTAACCTGGCGCCTTGTTGGGGTGCTACGCATGCCTCCTTGCCTTTCATCCGGCTGAGAGAAACCCGGTGGTGCCTGGTTGCTGACGACAGTTCTGAAAGATACCGCCCCCGACCACCGCCTTGTCAACTGAGCTTGACCTTCCTGGTACTCGGCGGAAGCGGCTGCACGAAACTCCCCTGTCTCACACATCTCTCTCACACTGCAAGTCCACCAGTGGAAACTGGAAAATATAGAAAATGGAGTAAGACCTTTCACCAAATTCTCTCCGTCACAATAGCATGACTCGTCCTCTACGTTATCTTCCGTGCAGTGGCCGACTTAATAAAATGGTCCCAACGTCTCATTACAAAAATTAAAAAACTTTAAAGTTTTGCTTTCTTACCACAAAGCTTCTCGACGCTTCTTACGTGTGACGGCATCTCCTCTTCAAAACTCAAATGTTCTGTTAACTCTTAGTTTTCATTTGGAGAAGATGTATGGTCTACTTAGTGATACTGTGTACAGGAAGTCTGATCACGACCCTACAGCACGTGGGCTACGAAAGACTTGTACACTCCTGAATTCTTCCTCGTTATCTCCAGGGACCATCAAGCGGTTAAGAACACATGGCAGCCTACGACCAAGACTGTATGGTCTTCCTAAAGTGCACAAAGGAGGTCTTCCTTTACGCCCTATAGTGAGAAATATTGACGCCACCACATTTGATCTAGCCAAACATCTTCCTTTGTTGCTGAGACCATTGGTTACAAATGTCAACATCGTATACAGAACTCTGCCGATTTTATCAATAGACTGGGGGCTCTGCACCTAAGTGTTTAGGATCTTCTAGTGAGTTTTGATGTAATATCTCTTTTGAAAATAGTGTCTCATGCTGATTTCTTGGCCCTAATTGGTAAACAGTTTCAGTCGGACGTCACTGTTATCTTTTGCGATGCTCTTTCCTCAACCTGTTTTATGTTTAACCAAGAATGTTTTGAACAGACTGACGACGTCGCCAACTGACGACGTCGCCATGGGCAGCCCCTTGTCTCCCGTGGCGGCCAATTTTTTTATGGAGGGTTTTGAGGAAAGGGCAGTTGGATCAGCGCCTACTAAACCAACTGTTGTGGAGAAAGATGGATGATACTTTCGCAGTATGGCCCCATGCAGAAGATATGTTAATGGAGTTTTTACATCATCTTAACTCCGTTCATGAGAACATTTGGTTTACTACGGAAGTAGAAAAAAATGGTTGTCTCATATTCCTGGATGTTTTGGTTAGACGGAAGAGTGACGGCTCTTTGCGACATCCTGTTTAGCGTAAGTCCACTCACACTCTTTGTACTTGCACTCCTCAAGTTGCCATCCCCCATCCCAAACAATGAGTATGCGTAAAACCATTGTACACAGAGCCCACACAGTGTCGGATTCAGATAGTTTACCTAAAGAGATTGCATATCGAAGGAAAATGTTCAGAGACAATGGATAATCGACCCGGCAAATTAACAAGGCATTCTCAGCTGAAATCAAGAACCGGGAAGTGGAAAAAGAGGAGAACGCGCCAGCAAAGTCCCTAGCTTTTCTTCCCTTCGTTGGAAATGTTTCCCTCAAAATAGCAGGAATCTTTAACAGTATTCAGGTGAAAGTGATTTTCCGCCCACCATCTAAAATTGCAGACCTTCTGGGATCAGTGTAGAATAAATCGTTAATGTGGTATGCGGGAATTTACAAAATACCCTGCCAGTGTAGTATGTTCTATATAGGACAAACAACACTCACAGTGGAAGCATTGCATAAAACTTAAATATTGCACTCGCCTTCTGCAACCCAGCAAGAGTGCACTAGCATAACATTGTGTCTCCAATGGACAGTCGATAGGGTATGACAAAACATTAATTTTAGCAACAGCAACATCGTTTTGGGACAATGTTAGAAAATAATCCGTTAAAATACGCACTGCGGAAAATCTAATGAACCGCGACAGCAGCTACCAGCTGGATAATGAGTAGAATCCCGTCATCTCCGAGATGTGCTCCAGACCAAGACTCCAGAAGACAGCTGATCATTGCATTTACACCAGCGTCGACGGTGCCGCCGTGCGGTGTGGTCCTTCTGTCACCCTGACTCTGACTTATGCGCGGCAATGCTATCAGCGAGCTATACAAGGAGGAGTGGAGAACGTCTTCGATGGCTCACCTGAAGATGACCGGCAGGTGTACAGTTGAAGTATCGTGGAATGAAGTATACGACGACCGACTGCAATCGACAAATCTCTTCGAACAATTAATTCACCCAGAAAATTTTAAATTTCACAACTAAAGGAGGATTTCTCTGCTACTGGCTACCTACAAAATCATATCAAAAGCATAATGAGCTAGGGCGGAACAACAACTAAGCTCTCAAATTGGAGAATAACAATGTGGTTTTTGACAGAATAGATCATGTTCAGAGCATATTCTCAACTTAAAGCCAATAATAACTCTGCCTGAAAAGAAGATCCACAAATACTGTAATTACACTACTGGCCATTAAAATTGCTACACCAAGAAGAAATGCAGATGATAAACGGGTATTCATTGGACAAATGTATAATACTAGAACTGACATGTGAATACATTTTCACGCACTTTGAGTGCATAGATCCTGAGAAACCAGTACCCAGAACAACCACCTCTTGCCGTAATAACGGCCTTGATACGCCTGGGCATTGAGTCAAACAGTTTGGAAGTCGTGTACAGGTACAGCTGACCATGCAGTTTCAACACGATACCACAGTTCATCAACAGTAGTAACTGGCGTATTGTGACGAGCCAGTTGCTCGGCCACCATTGAACAGACGTTTTCAATTGGTGAGAGGTCTGGAGAATGTACTGGCCACGGCAGCAGTCGAACATATTCTGTATCCAGAAAGGCCCGTACAGGAGCTGCAACATGCGGTCGCGCATTATCTTCCTGAAATGTAGGGTTTCGCAGTGATCGAATGAAGGGCAGAGCAACGGGTCGTAACACATGTGAAATGTAACGTCCACTGTTCAAAGTGCCGTCAGTGCGAACAAGAGGTGACTGAGACGTGTAACCAGTGGCATCCCATACCATCACGCCAGGTGATACGCCAGTATGGCGACGACGAATACACGCTTCCAATGTGCGTTCACCGCGATGTCGCCAAACACGAATGCGACCAGCATGATGCCGTAAACAGAACCTGGATTCATTCGAAAATATGACGTTTTGCCATTCGTGCACCCAGGTTCGTCGTTGAGTACACCATCGCAGGCGCTCCTGCCTGTGATGCAGCGTCAAGGGTAACCACAGCCATGGTCTCCGAGCTGATAGTCCATGCTGCTGCAAACGTCGTCGAACTGTTTGTGCAGATGGTTGTTGTCTTGCAAACGTCCCCATCTGTTAACTCAGGGATCGAGACGTGGCTGCACGATCCGTTACAGCCATGCTGATAAGATGCCTGTCATCTTGACTGCTAGTGATACGAGGCCGTTGGGATCCAGCACGGCGTTCCGTATTACCCTCCTGAACCCACCGATTCCATATTCTGCTAACAGTCATTGGATCTCCTCCAACGCGAGCAGCAATGTCGCGATACGATAAACCACAATCGCGATAGGCTACAATCAGAACTTTATCAAAGTCCTAAACGTGATGGTACGCATTTCTCCTCCTTACACGAGGCATCACAACAACGTTTCACCCGGCAACGCCAGTCAACTTCTGTTTGTGTATGAGAAATGGGTTGGAAACTTTCCACGTGACAGCACGTTGTAGGTGTCGCCACCGGCGCCAACCTTGTGTGAATGCTCTGAAAAGCTAATCATTTGCATATGACAGCATCCTCTTCCTGTCGTTAAATTTCGCGTCTGTAGCACGTCATCTTCGTGGTGTAGTAATTTTAATGGCCAGTAGTGTACATTGTTAACTTCAGGAAAACCTATGACTCAGTTGAGAGCAACTAAAATCTCGAATTACTCAACGTACGGTGCTTCGATATTAAAACCACAGCTCTAATTAAACGCAAGTTCAGAAAGACCAAATGTAATATGAAATTTTGTGGTGAAATTTCTAGAAACTCTTAGATCAAAACTGGAGTGAGACAAGGAGATTCTCTCTTCCTAGTTGTAACTAATTATGTTCTAGAAAAAGTCAGAAGTGATGGGATAATGTTATTAGGAGAAAGCCAAATCAATGCGGGAGCTGGATTAGGTTATGAAAGGGACAACCTACAAATAAATTATTCAGAAATTACGGATGACAAAATGTAAATACCCACTAGACAAATAGAATTAATTTAGAAAAAGGTGAAAACCAAATTTACAAGAAACATTAAGGCAACCCCAAACGTAATGAAAACTATATACGAAGAAACTGAGAGAACTCGCAAGTTCAACTATCTAGGACAAGTAACTGAAGAAGACGTTTTGGGAAGCTTCAGGCTTTCCGTGCTCTGCCCCTCTCCATTTTCCTCTTTCTGATATGCAAATGCAATGAATAATTCTACAAAACGCGTTCAGATAGACTGAATTTTTCTCTAACTTAATACGAAAGTAATAACAATGATTGTAGGGTCAGATCACTTCCTTCTTCTTCTCTAATTGACAATACGGGCTTACATAAAGGTTTAAACCTGCGTGTGGAAGGCAGAATCTGACGAGCAGAGAGAGCAGTTAATGCAGATAGCAGCTCAGCCAATCCCTGTGCAGAGGATCGGTCGCAGGACAGTGCAGGCGTGCTGGGCAGAATTCATGCCGGTGTAGCGTCATGTCGCGCTTTCACCAGCTAAGGGACAAAACTGGTAATCTCGCCTCCCATTATACGTCACCACAGATAATCTTCCCAGCAAACGAGCGACCTAGTTTCACTGTGCAGCTCTCCCATGTAAACATGACCCGCTTTATAAGCTTCACAGGATTGATCCTCATTTCTATGGAAGCCTGTATTTTCCCCTGGTCTGAAAGTAAGTGCGAAAGATGTTCTGTGTGTCGTTTTATACCACCAGATGCAGAGGAGACCGACGGACGTCACAACAGTGGGATATCGGGAATTTACTACCCACAGGCACTATGAAACGTCCTGGAACTTGTGAAAAAACAGAGTGCGGTATCCGTATTTTTCCATCCGAAACAACAGGTCATTGGCTGACTAAAAGCGTGCGTTCACGATGGAGATCCAAGGCCCAGAATTGTCAGTATACAGCAGGCCGACTGATACCGAACAATTCATGGTGGGAGTAGAAGTAAAAATACAGTTGGCCGAAGCTAGAAGAAATCATGTCGTTGGTGGACAAAGATCTTAGCAGGAAATTATGCGCAGAGCAGATGCTGGGAACTCAGCATTTACACGTTTGGGGCAGTGTCTTGACTGAGCGGACAGAGGACTTCTGGGGTAGGCTTCGTAAACGGAGAGTCGTGAAGGTAATATCTGCAACGAGATTGGTAGCAGTCAGAACTCTGGTTACCTCCATCTACACTTTGCAGTCACCATGTCTGCTCACAGCTGTGGTAAGATCGCACAGCAGCTCCAGTGAATAAGAATTTGAAGCCATTTTGACTATTTTTCGACCGTGACTGTCTCAAGAAATATGTAAAAGGTTTCTTTTTTTTTTTTTAAATTACCGCTACCAGTCACAAAATTTGTCAACTATTGTATTACTTATATATTTAGCGACATGCTTTGAGGGTTAAACTTCATCTTCAGGCTAAATGGCGTTGCAAAAACAAATTTACAATAAGGTCATACTGATATTACATAGTCTTTTCGTAAAAGTTGTGGCCAGAAGAACAAAGATGACCACAGATTTTACGAAAAGACTATGTAATATAAGTATGACCTTATTGTGAAGTTGTTTTTGTAATGACATTTAGCCTGAAGATGAGGTTTAACCCTCGAAACATGTCGCTAGATATACAAGTAATACAATAGTTGACAAAGTTTGTGACTGGTAGAGGTGATTTAAAAAAAGAAACCTTTACATACTGAGTGAATTAGGTAACAATGGAATTAGATGGTTGCTATATTCAAGTAAACGCACTCAGGCTCACCGTAACTGAATTCATGGGCACAGACCACGCGTAATTTTCTTTCTTTTTCTTGATCATACGATCATTTTATTCACCCGAATCCATTTTGTTTAATGAATATGTTAGGAAGTGGTCTATCAAATTTTGTACGTACCTTAATCAGACAGCCTTCACAAATCGCTATTGTATTTCTTTTTGTAACTGGATTCACGTATCAACTGAATTTTCTTCAAGTGCATGTAACGGACGTTGTAGTGTTTTCTTTTAACCTACGCACACACAATATCATGTAATAAAATTGGGATTTATCTGTATCATCTAGTTAATTCTATAATCAGTGGATCCCTCTCACGAAATTTAGCATTGTAGTAACTGTGGATGTACTTGTAGTTGAAATTCAATATTAGGGCCACCTTGTTATTAAAAATGATTTCAATTCATCGTTGTTGCATAACCTAAGTATTTGGATTTCGAATAGTGATGTGTCTTTCAGAAGGTCCAGTTGATGCAGGTCTGGAAGCTCACGTGCAGCATTTTCCATATAATGGCGACCCTGCCAGGATTGTAGATGAGTTTTTGCAACTTCTCTGGCCACTGCAGTCACCAGATCTCAATACCATTGAGACTTTGTTATATACTTTCGAGAGAAAGGAGCGTGATTACAATCTACTTCCATCATCATTACCTGAACTTTCCACTATTTCACATGAAGAATGGCATACCTTTCAAACCAGACAGGACCTGTATTCATCCATTCTAATAAGACTGAAGATATTTTGAATTCCAACGATTTTCCTACAATGTTTTAGGCACGCTGGTGTATTTTTGGTGTTTACATATTTTTGTCCTACCCCTGCACATTAATACATCTTTGTGGGGTGGCTCCACTTCATAGTCTTTAATTATGTGCTTTGCCTGCTTCAGAAAAATACTTTCAGAAAATACTCCTTACTTTTAAGATTAAAATCAAGAGGAAGTTATGAAGACAGGAGAGGAGAAAAACATTGGTTTCTAGGAAGATAAATTGCATCCGAATTCGGAAGTGGGAAGGAGCTAGAAAGCCTTTTCCAGGAAGCAAAGAAAAGCATCTTCTAGACAATAAATCAGCTCCTGGCTAATGTTCTCCGAAAAACTGCTCTTCGAACAGTACAAAAGGTGAAGCGGCACTTCGCCAACAAACTTTCAGAGGTTGTTCAGGGATACATTCTGAGTATTTTAGTCTGTGGTGGCTCGTTACAGAGTTATTGCACTAAGTCTGATTTCTTGTTCCAATTAGTATTCTATCCGTAGTGCACTGAAAATTACGCACAACAGTGCAAATGTTGGCAGTATGCGCTGTGCGTAATTTTATTGTTGAAGACTTGTCTTGCGAGAACGGCAGCTATTCCAACACCGACAGCAGCCACGTCTCAGTACTGTAGCATTTATTTGAGGGTTGCCGCAGTATTCCGTGTTGTGCAAGTTGTACATTATGGTTAATGCATACTAAAGGCGTCTTCGCTGTTGTGAAAGTATTTTCACGGAAACAAGGCTGACTGCGGTAACAAACCGAATAAATCATTATTACATTACTACTCTGTGATGGGCCCTGGGATCCTAGTACCAAAATGCTCGGAAGATCTCCCTGTGCAACCACTGAAAGTTCGTTCGTAGAGTTCTTGTTCCCCGACGGAGGTTCGAGTCCTCCCTCGGGCATGGGTGTGTGTGTTTGTCCTTAGGATAATTTAGGTTAAGTGGTGTGTAAGCTTAGGGACTGATGACCTTAGCAGTTAAATTCCATAAGATTTCCCACACATTTGAACATTTTTAGTTCTTGTTCACGTTGTATATGAACAGTTACCGACAAGGGAAAAAGTGGTGAAATTTAAAATGCAGTAATATGGAAGAAATGTTAAAAATTACGAAAACACTTAAATTACGTTACAGATAGGTACTCAAAACAAGTAGGAATAAAAGTTTTAGGGGCTTCGATAAGTAATGCACCACATTTTTTTTCTGAAAGCACCTTGGTTTTATGCAGGATTACGTTACAGATAGGTACTCAGAACAAGTAGGAATAAAAGTTATAGGGGCTTCAATAAGTAATGCACCACATTTTTTTTTTGAAAGCACCTTGGTTTTATGAAGGATTCCAGTACACATTATTTCCCACTCTTCGGCTACAAAACCCTATTTCTCAACAAAGTCTCCATTCAATGCGACCGCCTTACGCCAGGTTACGGAGAGGCGCTGCATGACGGTGTCTTACCACTCCACTTGTCGAGGGGAGTAACCTCTCCACCATCACGTACTGCTTCCAACGGGGTGCACTCTTCACTGGACCAAACAGACGGAAGTCGGAAGTTGGGAAATCCGGGCTGTGTGGTGTATGAGGAAGACCCGTCCAGTGAAGTTTCTTGAACTTCTCTCGGGTGCGCAGCACTACCACCAATGACGACCGATTGAGGAGCGATGTGTTTGATTGTGATCCGAATGAAGGTGTCCGCACATTCCATCACTGCAGGAGTCACAGCTGTTGTGCGGCAGGGCGGACATGGTACATCGGATATATTCTCGCGACCTTGTAGCTATTATGACAAATGCCTTGCCCAATACCTCACCGTGCTTTGATCGGTGTCAGGTCTCCTTAGACACATCTGCGGGTATTTGAGATTCTCTGGTTGTTCTCCAAAAGAAGCTGACTGACAGCCCTCTGCTCAGAACTCACATATATTACAGACGTCAGTTTGAAGACTTCGTGTAGCGCCGCAACCTGTCGGAACTCATGAAACTATAGTGGCTGAAGTGGGAATATTTCACGATTTGCCACAACAAACTCAGAATGTTTGCAACGGAAACTGGCCGATAAAAAGTAAAATGTGTTGCAGCACTTATTGCACATCCCTCGTATATAATTCTACGTTAGTCGCAAAGTTTTTACTTGTGTATGAAGTAAATAGCTTTCGATGACACAGAACTGCCTTCTTTTTCCCTTGTGTTTAATTGGCAATAACTGTGTTCACAACATCGACCGCACTGGATGAAACTGTCCTTATGGAGAATTACGCGAGGGAATACTAATAAAGTAATATTGTCACGTAGAAGAAGGTGTAATTAGATGAGTGACGAGCACTAACTTCACTTAATGAAGGTTTATTCAGCACTTGCACATTCAAGAGCGCGGGGCGAACTTCCTCCGCCACAACACATACAGTATACGAGGGGCGTCCAGAAAGTAAGTTCAGATCGGTTGCGAAATGGAAACGACTATGAAAATCCGATAAAGCTTTGCTTAGATGTGTTGGGCAGTATTTCTAGTGTGACCCCAGAGAGCATCACGTCGCTCTTCTCATTTCTGAGCTCGTAAAGATGTCTAGAAAATAGTGTCTCACGCCAAGTACAGCGGCCTAGTGAGAAATTTCGCCTGAAGCTATGAAGCCAACATTACATAACTGTCGTGCAGTTTCTTCTTCAAGACAATTCTCATCCGCATTCTGCAGGGACAGTGAAGATGCTCCTGCATCGTTTTCAACTTGAAATGTTTGACTACCCGCAATACAGCCCGTAATTGTCTCCCTCTGAGTTTCATCTCTGCTCACATGAACCGGTGTCTATGAAGACAACATTTTGGCACAGAAAACGAGCTGTGGGCCAGCGTGGAGAATGGGCAAAAAGTACTGGCGGCTGCCTTCTATTATGAGGGTATTGAAAAGTTGGTACAACGATACGACAACGGCGACTACGTAGAGTAGTAGCTGGAAGGTGTAGCTAACTGTTACAAATAAAACATTTCTTATATTCACTGTGGTTTCCATTTCGTGATCAATCAAAACTTACTTTCTGGACAGCCCTCGTATATACGAGGTGCGGCTAGAAAAAAACCGGACTGATGCTGGAAAAAACATTTATTTACAATTATTTACAATTTCATGTTATCTCCTTCAATGTACTCTCCTCCTCGGTCTCTACACCGCTCCATACGAATTTTCCACTGTTCATAGCAATGCTGCAGATCATTTTCGGTAAGTCCATACATTACTTCCGTCGCTTTTTCTTTTACTGCTTCAACAGTCTCAAATCTAGTTCCTTTCAAAGCTGACTTGACTTTAGGGAAAAGAAAAAAGTCACAGGGGGCCAAATCAGGTGAGTAGGGTGGATGATCTAAGATGGGAATGTTGTGTTTTGCCAAAAACGTCTTCACTGACAACGCACTGTGAGCTGGGGCATTGTCTTGGTGAAGGATCCATGACTTTTTTCTCCACAAATCGTTCCGTTTTCTCCGTACTCGCACACGTAGGGTAGCCAGGACGCTAATGTAGTAATGCTGATTCACTGTTTGTCCCTCTGGTACCCAATCAATGTGCACAATCCGATTTTTTCAATGTTTGCATCAGTTTTTGCTGACAATGGTCTGCCAGTGCGAGTGTCATCACTGGTGTCTTCGCGGCCATCTTTAAATCGTTTAAACCACTCAAACACTTGTGTTCGCGATAAACAATCATCGCCGTACACTTGTTGTAACATTACAAACGTTTCACTTGCAGATTTTCCTAGTTTGAAACAAAATTTGATGTTAACACGCTGTTCTTTCTGTACACTCAACATTTTCCGACGCACAGACAAAACGTCAACTACTTAAAACAGACGCCGCGGGCAGACTGAGTGCAGGAGGCAGATGAAACTCGAGCAGTAGGCGGAGCGAGAGTCACGTGACAGGCCACGCGACTTTCAGCCTTATTGCATTCGTTTTATTGTTTCACCAGTACTAGTCCGGTTTTTTTCTAGCCACACCTCGTACAGCTACAGAATATTCCAGTACAATGATTGTTGACATTTGTAGATACTTCTAGAATGTACTCAAACCGAATATAGAAATTAAAATTTTACAGTTCAGGTGAGTTTTTGAACTCACGACCCTTCATGCAACAGACTACTATAATAACCACTATACCACGGTGACTGTGCTACTCAGCTTCTTCTGCGACATTGCTCCCTCCTCAAGAGAACAGCGTCTCGGTATTACGTCCTCCTAGTCCAGGAACGAATCATTGCTCCTGCATACTCCGACTCCCGATGACTGATGTTCGCCGTGGCGTGATCTTCTTAGAACTTCCAGTGCCGCTAAGCTCTTCGTCACCTTCCCGCTTGTTACCTGTCGCTGGAGCTTCGAATTTACCCTGGGTGGCAGGATCCTTATAGGGCTTCATTTGAAGGGCGTGGACCGTATCTCTGATCTTTCGTCGTCGTCATCATCATCATCAGCCAATTCAATCATTAAATGATGATGCCTCTTCGAGTCGTAGATTCAGGTAGGCTTTCAGCAGTCTTCTCCAACTGAGACGGTCTTGGGCAGTTCTCTGCCAGGTGTTACCAGCGATCTTGTTGATGTCTTTGTCCCATCTGTCTGGTGGTCTTCCTCTAGGCCTCCGGTGCTCTCTCGGACTCCACTCCGGTACTAGCTTCGTCCATCTGTTGTCTTTTCTTCTTGCGACGTGACCAGCCCACTGCCATTTCAAGGAACCTACTGTCTCTAAAATGTCTTGTGGCGGGGTCGAAATCTTCAACTTCAAAAGTAACACCAGACAACTATCTTACAACCTTGCAAGGTCCTAAGTAGCGCCTGCGGAGCTTCTCAGAGATACCTACCATCCGAACAGGAGTGAAGATCCAGACGAGGTCAAAATGGTTCAAATGGCTCTGAGCACTATGGGACTCAACTGCTGAGGTCATTAGTCCCCTAGAACTTAGAACTAGTTAAACCTAACTAACCTAAGGACATCACAAACATCCATGCCCGAGGCAGGATTCGAACCTGCGACCGTAGCGGTCTTGCGGTTCCAGACTGCAGCGCCTTTAACCGCACGGCCACTTCGGCCGGCAGACGAGGTCACCAGGCTGGTAGACAACAGGACGAGGGCTCGTGTCATACCTTCGGCGATCGCTGTCTTGAGCCTGCAGCGTGCGGAGTCGAGCTAACTGCCGAGCTTACTCGGCTGTGGTAACTCCTGGTCCAGTGTACTCGTCGTCCACGTCATCAGGATGTAACGGAAATATACGAGGTGTGGCTAGAAAAAAACCGGACTAGTACTGGTGAAACAATAAAACGAATGCAATAAGGCTGAAAGTCGCGTGGCCTGTCACGTGACTCTCGCTCCGCCTACTGCTCGAGTTTCATCTGCCTCCTGCACTCAGTCTGCCCGCGGCGTCTGTTTTAAGTAGTTGACGTTTTGTCTGTGCGTCGGAAAATGTTGAGTGTACAGAAAGAACAGCGTGTTAACATCAAATTTTGTTTCAAACTAGGAAAATCTGCAAGTGAAACGTTTGTAATGTTACAACAAGTGTACGGCGATGATTGTTTATCGCGAACACAAGTGTTTGAGTGGTTTAAACGATTTAAAGATGGCCGCGAAGACACCAGTGATGACACTCGCACTGGCAGACCATTGTCAGCAAAAACTGATGCAAACATTGAAAAAATCGGTAAACTTTTTCGACAAGATCGCCGTTTAACAATCAGAGCAGTGTCTGAGTTAACAGGAGTTGACAAGGAAAGTGTTAGGCAGATTCTTCATGAAAGTTTCAACATGAACAAAGTGTGTTCAAAAATGGTTCCAAAGTGTCTCACAATTGAACAGAAGGAACGCCGAAGAATGATTTGTTCTGACATCCTGGAAAACATTGAAAGTGATCCCACCTTCTTACAAAATGTTATTACTTGCGATGAATCGTGGTTTTTTACTTACGATCCCGAAACTAAACGCCAATCGATGCATTGGAAAACTCCTGGTTCTCCACGACAAAAAAAGCACGAATCTCAAAATCGAAAATCAAGGCAATGATGATTGTTTTTTTTTGACATCAAAGGGATTGTGCACATTGATTGGGTACCAGAGGGACAAACAGTGAATCAGCATTACTACATTAGCGTCCTGGCTACCCTACGTGAGCGAGTACGGAGGAAACGGAACGATTTGTGGAGAAAAAAGTCATGGATCCTTCACCAAGACAATGCCCCAGCTCACAGTGCGTTGTCAGTGAAGACGTTTTTGGCAAAACACAACATTCCCATCTTAGATCATCCACCCTACTCACCTGATTTGGCCCCCTGTGACTTTTTTCTTTTCCCTAAAGTCAAGTCAGCTCTGAAAGGAACTAGATTTGAGACTGTTGAAGTAGTAAAAGAAAAAGCGACGGAAGTAATGTATGGACTTACCGAAAATGATCTGCAGCATTGCTATGAACAGTGGAAAATTCGTATGGAGCGGTGTAGAGACCGAGGAGGAGAGTACATTGAAGGAGATAACATGAAATTGTAAATAATTGTAAATAAATGTTTTTTCCAGCATCAGTCCGGTTTTTTTCTAGTCGCACCTCGTAATGTCCATCGTTGTCGTCGCCTCATGCCCATGTACCAGGCAAAATGGCGTAAATCCTGTGGTGTCTTGTTTGGCAGTGTTGTAGGCAGACGTCACGGAAGGTAGCACCTCATCCCAGCTGCTCTGCTCAACATTGACGAACATTAAAAGCATCTCGGCCAAGGTCTTATTAGTAGGGGGATAAAGCAGACGCTACCCCACATTCCATTGTTGACAGATGTGTTGTGTCTAGACCATACAGCCTAGACACAATGCTGTAGCCGATAGGGCACGCAATGCTAACGCAGACGGGCGTGAAGTCTGGAACATGAGACTTATAAATGAATAAGAAGAAAAGTACGTAGATGCTTGTTACTTAACTTTTAATTAGTCCTTGGAATACATCTCTCTTGAATATTAGTAAGCTATAGGCACTGATACAAATGGCGCCTTGCTAGGTGGTCGCCAGTTAACTTAGCAGAGGGCTATTCTACTGTCTATCTCTCGGCAAATGAGAGCAAGGCTTAGCACGTCCAATCGCTAGCTATGTTGTCCGTACAACTGGGGCTGAGGTCTCCTCAGTCTCTCGAGACCTGCCTTGTGGTGGCGCTAGGTTTGCGATCCCACAGTGGCGACACGCGGGTCCGACATGTACTACAGGACCGCGGCCGATTTAAGTTACCACCTAGTAAGTGTGGTGTCTAGCGGTGACACCACAAGATGTATCCAAGATGGAGGCGACGACGTCATCAAAGATGGCGGCTGTGACGTCATTCAAGATAACGGATTTTGCAGGAAGTTTGAATTTTGGTGGGAAGAAGATCAATTGGGCTGTCTCCACTAACGTAACCCCCCTCCCCCAGAAAAATGATGGGAAGCTCAAATTCGAACAGGATAATGCATCATACCACAGTTATCTGTACTAACCTAAGAAAATCGCGGGAAGACAGGTCACTTGGGCTACCCACACTAACATAAGTCACCTGACCACAACTCCATCCTATGAACTCCGGACAAGTTTGAAATTTGGCGGTAAAAAAGGTCAAGTTGCGTATCTCTACTATGCTAAGAAAATGCGGTGAAAGAAAGGACACTTGGACTAACCTCAGTCACCCGACCGCCACCTCGTCCTAAGGATTCGTGGGAAAAGGACTTTATTTAAACAATTTCGTGCAGTACAGCCATCCAGTGTGTTCGCCATGAGGTCCGGACTCCAACTGACTTAGTACACAGCCCCAACACCAGAGGCTGCTGTCATCCAAGATGGCGGCCATGACATCAGGTGATGACACAAGTACTGTTGTCCTCAAACAGTGTGTTCTCCACAAGGTCTGGACCTAGTACTCAATACAACCACCACAGAGGGCTGTCGTCCGTTTCGTGATGTAACCCAAGATGGTGGGGGTAAATGGCAGGAAAACGACTCTGCCTGTGCTCAACATGAGTTTTTATTTTGCAGGCAGTGTCTCCACCACGAGATATAGACTCCAACTGACCTAGTACACAGTACTCCCGCCAGAGGATGCTATCATCCCTCCTGTGACATAATCCAAGATGGCGGTCTGGGGTGGGGGAATATGGCGGGAGAACGACTCTGCCTGTACTGGACATGAGTCTTTATTTTGTAGGCAGTCACTCCACCACGAGATCTAGAGTCCAACAGACCTAGTACACAGTACTGCCACCAGATGATGCTGTCATCACTCCTGTAACGTCTGTAGGGGGAAAACTCCGCGAAAATGACTCAGCCTGCGCTGGGCTGCTGGGGAGAGTAGGGAAAGAGCGCATTCTACGTACTTTGGAACATTTTATTTAGGGATGGACTATATTTATCACACTGACACTAGCCTTGATGTGCTTGGGGACACAATAGACAGTCTGCAGACATGCAAACAACTACTAATTTTCCGAAATAATTTCAGTACAGAGCTGCAAACTGCTCCTAAATAACGCAGTACACAGATGTGCAGACACGAACTCAACTCATAAACTGTCCAAATAGCGCATAGTGCAGCCTACAGGCCTGCTCCCAAAATAATGCAACAGACACACAATCAACGCCTCCCGCACCGTGTCCACTGGCCTGCACAGCGGCAACCCCCGGGAGTGACACGGTCGTCAGCTGTCAAACCACACACAGGTGCCCTCAGGCATGAGGTGGCAACATCCCTTTCATACTTGACACCTGAGAAATTCCTATCAAAATACATGTTCACCTAGACACCGGTGCTGATGCTCCAAGTGCACACACACCCACGAGCCACTGCCGGAGGCAGGTGAAAGTTGTCTCTATTTTCTAGTATACAGTCACAGAACTCCAAAGTGTGCTCATGCCAGGCTCATATGCAAGACACTTCCAGGAAGCAATTGACTTTACTATTGATGACAGAATAGCACAGGCTGCTTTCCCCTAATGGAACATATGAGCTGCGTCCAGCAGTGCGTACCCACTCCCAGCGTGGCTGATGCCTCGCCGCGAAACGTCCACATGGCGACTCGCCATCTAAAAAGTTCCCAGTGTTATTCTTACATCACATGGCTTTGTAAAAAATAGCAGCCAAGTCGATCTCTCAGGAACTGTATAGTGTCCCAGAAACAGTTAACGCTCGCTTTCTTGATGTTTCAGCTTGTATGCACGGAAATTCTTGCCCTAACAGAAACTGTTTACGAAAATAACGCCGAACACAGTCTTCCTCGCGGACCTAACGTAGTAACCAGTCCATCACGTGATACCCATCCTGCTTTCAACACACACAAACGTTCCCTCTACTATGTAGAGGCTCATATATCCCAGCACAAGGATGTGAATGAATCTATCATTATGATTGGCTTTTATCGAATTTACCTGCCGAATTACTGATGCCGCCGGTATCGAAGCACCATCCACCTGTTCTTTCTTTCTGCAGATGGGATTTTCCGTGGCAATAAGCTATTTTACGCTGATCAACATATTACAACGACAACTAAACCTCGCAAAGTGCCATACATATCGTCAAATACGGGAAGACTCTTACTCCTTTACACTGGTCTCCCACCGAGGACAGGAGCTTGAATATTAGTCTTCGAAAATGGTTTCCAACCCAGCAATATGTCACCGCATACCGTGTCGATGTAGTAAACAAACAATTCATATCCTCTGCCATACAAAATTATCCCTATTACATCATTCATACATATACCGTGCATACTCCTCTGAGCACTAGGGCATCTACGCCCGATGGGTGCCTACAGCATCTCAGGGGGCCGAAGTCGCTCTCAGAACTGTTCTACTAATTCGCGATCGTTTCCCCTTGGCACAAACGCATTACTGTTTCTGCTCCAAACTTGCTTCCTTGCTTGCTCGCTTTTCTGCGCACGTATCCAGACTCGGGGATTACAAGAACACGTATTTTTTCGAAAGGGCCTCCGTAATATTATACCATTTTTGCGGTACTTCTAGATATCAGGCACTACGCAGCATCCAACCGATCGCTAGCGCAACATAATTCCCAAGATATAGCCTGGAAATTGTTTCTCGACAAACACCAAACTTTAGCGAGATGCAGCATGCTGTAAACCACTGAGTACTACAGACAAATAGAGGAAACTGATATTTCCACTCTCGAATACCGATGTCGGTGATGTACCAGATTCCAAATCATTCCTATAATTTACAAAGTCAACTAAGGTCTTTCCGATGTCTAGAGAACAGGCAAACGTGTCTTTCACATGCTAGATGCACACTCCACAACCGATCTTCACTCAAATAAATAACGGCGCGAAATGTGCAAAAGCAGTCAACTGAACAGTTTACATGGGAGAGAATAACGATCCAGAGCAAACGCACTTCCATACACAATCTTCTCAAATTTCCACTTGATCAAGAAAGCCGCCCAACACAGTTAACAGCTAGTATTAGTTCGCTATTCGGTCATCTAGAGGACGGCAAAGTTAATTCAGATACATTCCTACACTCCAACATGCCTCTGCATTCGGACGGCTGCTGCATTTAACGGGAAACACGAGTCATTCCCACCACAGACCATGCATACACGGAATCCTTCTAGAAAGCCAGTCACACATATGTTTTATCATTATACTTACAATTAAATGTTATGATCGCTGTTGCAATTGAACAGCATTTGACAATGAGCGAAGTATCAGAACTACACCCTGCTGTCGGCAATGGCTCTTCAAATAGAAATATCACTACCTTTCTTATGACTTTTCCCTTTGCTATCACAGTACTCCAAGTCAAATCCATACCCTCCTTACAACAGGACATATTCATTTACGTTGCAAAAACACATACTTTATAGACCTGATGCTAAAATGCGAGCATGTGATGCATCCCCTGCTACTACGTATATTACTTCGTCAGTAGCTGATTGCCTACGAAACGAAATAATACTGACCGAAAATCAACGATGGGTGGACATGTCTCTTAAGTTTTTCTTGTCGGTGCTACCACTGTGTCTTGGAAAGAGACGTAATCGACCAGATGTTAAAAAAAACCTGATCCCAACAACTACTGCATGTTACTGTCACAAGCGGTCTTGCTTCTACACAAGTATCCATATTAAAAGCTATACCCACTTTACGAATCGTGGTATGACATTACCTCTGAATGATATGGTTTTTTTTTCTTTTTTATCGACAAATACAGTGATGGTGATCGTAGGAATGTGTATTATCCGATCAACATGTAGCCCACGATGCAACCTCGTTATAAAATTACCGCATTTTGAAAGTGATTCGGCTAAGGAACGTGGTATGTAAGCGGTATTTGCAGTTCCCTCACACTGCCCCAGCTAGATAATTCTATAGTATTTGTAGCGCATTCTGTCTCGAACCATATCAGAGGTTCCGCGATACATCCTCTGAGTTACAGGTGATGACTGATTGAGAAGGAACACAAGCAGTAGTAGTAGATGATGTGCTGATTGAGGTCGTAAGAAAATGTATACTACACTGCTGGCCACCGTAAATGCAACACCCTGAAGGAAGCATCCGAATCAAGTGAAATTTACACCATGGGTTTGCAGCGATGAGATATGCAACTGATTAGAATTTCAGCGCAGACGCACATCACGCGCGCCTGTGGCGCCACCTCATAGCGCCATTTAAGGTTTGGCGATTTCGACGAGTGTACGTTCGGCACGTGTGTTTACCTTGTGGTTGTTTCACAAGACGATCAGTTATGCCTCGTAGACAACAGCGAACATCTTTTGATCAAGTATCCGAGTTCGACAGAGGAAGGATAGTGGCTTACCGAGAATGTGGATTATCATACAGAGAAATCGCTAGTCGTGTTGGACGAAACCAAACAACTGTAATGCGGATATGTGACCGATGGATGCAGGAGGGTACGACGGACCGACGTGGTCGATCGCATTCACCTCGGTGCACCACTGCACGTGCTGATAGGCAAACTGTGCGCATGGCAGTGACGGATCGCTCAGTGACATCCCGAACCATAGCACAGCACATTGCGTCTGTAACGCATCATCCAGTGTCTACGCGTACCATTCGACGCCGTTTACAGCAGAGTGGTCTGTCCGCAAGACGTCCATTGCTTCGTCTACCATTGACGCAGAACCACAGACGTCTCCGTAGCCAATGGTGTGATGACAGACGGATGTGGACGGCAGAATTGAATGACGTTGTCTTTACTGACGAGGCACGCTTCTGTCTGCAGCACCACGATGGTCGGATTCGAGTGTGGAGACACCGTGGAGAGAGGATGCTGGACAGCTGCATTATGCACCCCCACACTGGTCTTGCACCGGGTATTATGGTATGGGGCGGTATTGGATATTACTCTCGCACGCCTCTAGTACGCATTGCGGGTACTTTAAATAGCCGGCGCTACATATCCGAGGTGCTGGAGCCAGTTGTCCTTCCTTACCTTCAGGGCTCGGCCACAGTCATATTTCAACAGGATAATGCGCGACCACACGTGGCACGCATTGTCCAAAGGTTCTTCGTCAATAACCAGATTGAATTGCGTCCCTGTCCAGCTCGCTCTCCGGATCTTTCGCCGATAGAAAACATGTGGTCCATGGCTGCTCAACGAGTGACCCAGATTACATCCCCAGCTGCCACACCAGATGATCTTTGGCAACGTGTGGAAGCTGCTTGGGCTGCTGTACCCCAGGAACACATCCAACGTCTCTTTGACTCAATGCCGAGACGTGTGGCAGCGGTGATCTCCAACAATGGCGGCTACTCTGGCTACTGATTCTGGCAGGAACCACATGTCACAGACGTCTGTAAACGTAATCATTTGATACTTGGTCAACATGTTATCTACAAAATAAATTTTGTTGTGCTACCTCTTGTCTTTCTTGGTGTTGCATTTACGGTGGCCAGCAGTGTAGCTTCTCAGATCTCTAGTGCTGCGCTAACAGCTAGTAATGATGTCCATGATTTGGAATCGGGTCTTTCCATTCAAGCACATACCTGGGTTGGATCCTATTGACAATTCCTCTAATGATTACAACCACTACTCAATCACATTTCTGGCACTCTCATATCTCGAAACGAGTCACCTTTCCCGAACCTAGTTGCTACAGTAAAATACAGTCAAAACGGTTTTAATCACCCTTTACGCATCTTGCAACTGCTCCCATTTCTACACATTTCCGCATGTGATGGTTCCAATTTAAGTCGAAACTGAGCAGAAGTTGGAGAAAGACATATCCACCACCTTCTGCAACCCATGTAGAAACAGAACGACCTGATTTACTGCAACAGGACTATGTTTTGACCATTCGGTGGAAATGCACGCAATGTGGTACGTCTTCAAACTAGATACAGATACTACAACGCAAAGCAGATCCATGTCCATTCAAATCAACTTGCTATCATCTTTATTTACTCTACCCCCCCCCCCCCCCGTCCCAACAGAGAAAAATTACGAACTATAAAAGCTCATCCGATTTAGAATGCATCTAGTCACCGAGGCTAGTACAATGACGCATAACTGCGGTGTGGTCCAGCGCGGAGAGAGATATTTCACAATGCTCCCCAGAATAGCGCGCTGTGCAGCTATCCAAACATTCCTAACGGTATACCCTGCCGCTCACCGAATTTACACCTCAAACTGCTGCTGCTGCCTGTTATGGCACGATCCTATTAAATATACAGGCACTGCAAGGGCACTTTAAAGTTTGATCACCTATACTCTAGGCGGATGATCGTATTCCACAGACTATACTTAATTACATGGGACGCTCCCTTTGGTCCTGTTTAGTTGTTTCAAACACTGTTTTCCAACGCGCTTTTGTACAATGCGAAACATTTCCTTTTTTCTGTCATGAGTTCGAGACCTGTGCCAGGTTCTAAACCGACATTAAGAAGTTCTGGTCCACGGCCTTTTGCAGGAAACTAGACGTTACACGGTGTAAATCATATTCTTACGGCGGATAGCATAACACGCCACACTATGTAACAAGACGTCAACGATTCAGGTGGCAGATTGTGGAACGCGGTATAAAGGCAGTCGGCCCCGTGCGAAAATCAAGGGCCACAAACCATTATTCTTCTCAACTTTTTGCTGATTTACAGTTGTCAGTAACTGTAGACGTGTACGACAAATTTTGTCACATGACACACACTGGAGAAATACGCATTGATTTCCAAACTTAGACAGGATTTAGTGTAATTAGCTGAGAAACATATGTCATGGACTTCATAATGGGGTAAAGTAAAGTTCAGTGATGAGAAGAAGTTGACTTTATATGGACAGGATGGATTTCAATATTGCTGTCATGATCAGAGGGAAGAGCAGCAGGTAAGAATGAGGAGACATTTTGGTGGTGCAAGTGTTACGATTTAGGCAGCCTTCTACGTGAACTCTAGAACGAATTCCGTGTTCTCAGAGATACTAGAAACAGAATTGATTAGAACGTATGAAGAGTAAGGGGGCGAAAGTTTAACAATCCTACAAGACATTGCATTTGTGCATCGTTCTGCTAGAAAAAATAAGTGGTTTGGAGATAAGATATCGACGTTTCGCCTTGGCCTGCACGTAGCCCGGATTCGAACCCCATGGAAAACCTTTGTGGAATATTTGAAAGTCATGTTTATTACAATGGAAGGGAATCTGAGGGGTAAATAGGAAGAACGGAAGTAACAATGTAATGACACAGCAAGACACTGAGTATCTTTATACCAATTTCCATCCAGGAAATGGAAACACCTTATTTTGTTACTGATATTATGAAAGAAAATTTGTAATTTCATCATTTTTATGTATAATAAGTACCTACTACTTTCATATTGTAATTCGAGACATGTATACTTTCGACATTGACCTATTACCTTCGTGGAACCCTGCCTTTATACTCGTTACCACTACTGTAGAACAGTCAAGCATTTATTTGGACTGCGGTGTCACAACAGAGTATGGCGAAATATAAAGAAATAACCTAACAGATGAAAGCAGGATTCACTATCTGAGGTTTCTGTAAATACTTAATTATTGTGTATCAAATGGTTCAGCTACAGGCTTTGACGAGTGAGTTGGCAAGCACAAAGAATATGACGTAAATGGGCGTATCTTACGACTGAATTGACTTAGGCGCTTGAACTTTTTTACGCCGCCAATAAATCTGAGAACTTGGTATTTCACATTAATTTCAACTTGACACGTCTACCCCTCCTGAGAGAGACGGGTTTTCACAGACGAACAGACAGACCGAAAGGCAGACGGACAACAGAGACCATATAAAGGTTTTATTTTATCGATAGATTTACCGAAAATTAGCAAATTTTGGGAATTTGGATATGGAACAAAAAATTATTTGAAAAATAAAATGAGAAAACAAACAAGATGGAAATTTTCGCATACAGAAGTGAATCACTTCATAAATAAATGACGAGAGAGGTACATATAAACAAATGGGATTCCTAAGAGCAGTAAAAGGATGCCCAATAGCTGACAGGTTTTGAAATTTGGAAGTTAAAGGAGAACTGAATGTGTTCATACGCACAACAAAATACGAGAAAATGGAGAAATTGTAACAAACACCTCGAAAGAATGGGTGGTGGAAGATTACCTCTCCAGATGACAAAATTCAATACAGTTGGAAAAAGAATTCACGGTAAACTGAGGAAGCGAAGGATACTGTAAATGGCGAAACAAACAAGGCTTAACGCTTGAAGTGAAGATGATGATTTCAGTTAGTATACCGAGAAGAATAATCATAGGACGATAGCAGTGCGCCGATGAGATGGGTGGCATGAGGCTGTGTTGCAATTAAATCAGGTTTCAGAAATGCGTAGTGTACTATTAGGACTGATGAGATTCGTACCGAAGTTGTGAAAATCAGTTTCATTTCCGATACTGAGCCAGCAGTTCTCTGACTGTAGGCATTTAATGTATCACGAGAAGCCAGTTTCACAACTCCTGCATTTCGTTCTAACTTCGTACCGTTCCTCGCTTGCGGACTCTGTACCGAGAAAACTTTTTATTCCGAGCCTTTCTTGGAACTTAATCCAACTGCGCTTGCGATTACAAGGACAACAGCTTCACACTATTTTCCCGTCACTTTTACGCAGAAAGCTATTAAAAGCTACGGAAGTGCTGCACTGCCGTGTAACCTTAATTAACATTTTTCTCGTTGCCCTCCGTGGAAAATAATTCGATATTAGGTATAATATATTGTTTGTGATGTCTTTTTAAAATGGGTTGAATCTTCATATCAACCGCGTTCCACATAATCATAGCAACATTCAGCAACACGAAGTTGCGTGATTTTGACGCTGTTATCTCTAAATTCGAACAGTTTACAGCTAAATGAAAAAACATTGCACTTGAATGCCATATAATTCAGTGCTGACCGCGACGAAACTTTAACGCCACTATCGAAAATACCCTCCTGAGACATGCCAGGTCGGCAAATGATCCAAACACGGTAATTTTGAATAAAAAGAATAGCTGGTTTGAAACTTCCTGGCAGATTAAAACTGTGTGCCCGACCGAGACTCGAACTCGGGACCTTTGCCTTTCGCGGGCAAGTGCTCTACCAACTGAGCTACCGAAGCACGACTCACGGCCGGTACTCACAGCTTTACTTCTGCTAGTACCTCGTCTCCTACCTTCAGTTGGTAGAGCACTTGCCCGCGAAAGGCAAAGGTCCCGAGTTCGAGTCTCGGTCGGGCACACAGTTTTAATCTGCCAGGAAGTTTCATATCAGCGCACACTCCGCTGTAGAGTGAAAATCTCATTCTAATAGCTGGTTTGTTGCAGTAAGCAGTTATTGCAGATGCAAAAGATGCCATATTCAAAGTAATCGCAATAGTGCAACTTCAAATGTGAGATCACAAAGAAACAAATTAACGGATAGCATATCGTGGATAGTACAGAATTAAACAAAATCATGATGCAAAAAACTTATCCCACCACTTATTTCCACGTACCATACTTAATATACCGTGTATCAATGTACTAACTGCATTCCATTGCCGCAACAATACTGATAACCGTTTCCTTGATGCAACCGCATCGGAGGAGTACGTGTCGAGAGGCCAGATTTATGATTCCTGTAGAGGGTAGCAGCCTTTTTAGAGGGCAATAAGCTGCAAGATTCACTGTTCTCGTCTTGTGACAATGGCCAACATAGGCTTGTTTTCTAGGTATTGTGAAACAAGTGAAAGCAAGCGAAACTACAGACGTTACACTGTCCGATGGCAATAACGCTATAAAGAAAGGAAAGTTTCACAACCCCTGCCGTTCTAGACTGTTCCTTGCATACGGATTCGGAGTGACCAAATTGTGCTTTGTGCAATATTCTAACACTCTGCTCCCCCTCTCACCCGTTTCCCCCTTTCCATCATCTAATATTAATTTTTCTTTCCTTCTTTCCACTGTCGCAGAATAAGTTCCATAGCACATATCAATTGTGACCTTCATTAACGTACTGCAAGTTTGTTTTATTTCATCATACCTTCTGCAGTCTCTTCATCTGCAGACTAAACATAAATACGAGTACTAGCACTAGTGTGCTGGGTCTTGGCTTTGTGATTACTGCGGGTAAAAACCGAAGAAATCGCAAAAACGTTGGACATTTAGGAGGCGGGACCAGAGTGAGTTGAAAGACACAAATGTTGAAATTAAATACATAGGGGTTTTTGAAGTGGGCAACGGCCTTGCCACAGTGGATACACCGGTTCCCGTGAGATCACCGAAGTTAAGCGCTGTCGGGCGTGGCCGGCGCTTGGATGGGTCACCATCCCGCCGCCACGTGCTGTTGCCATTTTTCGGGGTGCACTCAGCCTCGTGATGCCAATTGAGGAGCTACTCGACCGAATAGTAGCGGCTCCGGTCAAAGAAAACCGTCATAACGACCGGGAGAGCGGTGTGCTGACCCCATGCCCCTCCTATCCGCATCCTCACCTGAGGATGATACGGCGGTCGGATGGTCCCGATGGGTCGCTTGCGGCCTGTAGACGGAGTTAGTTTTAGTTAGTTTAGTTAGGGGTTTTTGAAGTACTGTTGCTGAACGACCAGGATTTCTTGTCTGGTGAGTCCGGCTTTATCAACACAACATCAAATAGGAAGAACACAGGGGTAGGTCTGAAAATGAAGAAGAAAATAGAGACACGGATGACGGACACTGACAAGGGAACCTCCCCATCGCACCCTCCTCAGATTTAGTTATAAGGTGGCACAGGGATAGGCCATGAAGAACTAAACACAGATCAATCGAGAAAACAGGAAGAAGTTGTGTGGAACTATGAAAAAATAAGCAAAATATACAAACAGTAGTCCATGCGCAACGTAAGCAACATCAAGGAGAGCGCCAGCCTACGAGCGCCGTGGTCCAGTGGTTAGCGTGAGCAACTGCAGAATGAGAGGTCCTCGGTTCAAACCTTCTCTCGAGAGAAAAGTTTAATTTTTTATTTTCAGACAATTATCAAAGTTCAGGCTCTCACACATAATCAACTTCGCTCTCCAAAATTCTAGGGCATGTTCAGATTTGCTTGGACATATGCACAATTTTACGGTCTACACACGGAAACATTTGAAAACGTAAAAAAACATATGTTTTGACAGAGCACAGGGAAAACTGTGCGACTGTGAAACTGTTGCATTCATTTGTTGCAGTTTATGTGACAGACTCTCGTGTTTTCATCACTTTTTTGGGAGTGATTATCACATCCACAAGAAAACCTAAATCGGGCCAGGTAGAAGAATCTTTTTACCCATTCGCCTAGTGTGCAAGTTAGGTGGGTCGACAACATATTCCTGTCATGTGACGCACATGCCGTCACCAGTGTCGTATAGAATATATGAGACGTGTTTTCCTGTGGAGGAATCGGTTGACCTATGAACTTGCGATCAAATGTTTTCGGTTCCCATTGGAGAGGCTTGTCTTTTCGTCTACTAATCGCACGGTTTTGCGGTGCGGTCGCAAAACACAGACACTAGACTTATTACAGTGAACAGAGACGTCACTGAATGAACTTTGCGAAAATAAAGAAAGCAAAATTTTCGCTTGAGGGAGGACTCGAACCAAAGACCTCTTCTGCCGCAGTTGCTCACTCTAACCACGGGACCACGGCGCACCTCAGCTGACATTCTCCTAATGTTGCATATGTTGCACATGGACTACTCAGTTTGTATATTTTGCTTATTTTTTCATAGTTCCACACAACTTCTTCCTGTTTTCTCGATTGATCTGTGTTCAGTTTTTCAAGGCCTATCCACTGTGTCAATTTATAACTAAATCTGAGGGGGGTGCGATGGGGAGGTTCCCTTGTGAGTAACGCAGCGAATGGATCTTCATAATGTAGTTCACAAACAACAAAACTTAGTCAGACCTCACAGCTAATCCTGGAACTGTTTTACAATTTAAAGTCTGGTTTCTGAACCTCTGTTTTACTGTTATACACTGAAGAGCCAAAGAAACTGGTACACCTGCCCAATGTGTTGTAGGGCCCCGCGAGCACGCAGAAGTGCAGCAACACGACGTGGCTTGAACTCAACTAATGTCTGAAGAAGTGCTGGACGGAATTGACTCTAAGAATCCTGCAGTGTCGGCAGACTTGCCAACACTACGCACACTAATTGAAAGAGGCGGCCAAGATGCACGCGCTAACTCACGAAGGATGGAGTGAGGTCTGAAACAGGAGACTTAATGAATACTATAAAGAAAATACGTATCTTTGGAATATACTTAACTTTTAATACATCCTTGTATACATCGTTCTTGATGAGACATCTGGAGATTGTGGCGATACAAGTGACTCTTTATATACAAGCTATTTAAGGCTAATGGCGCCTTGCTAAGTCGTAGCCATTAACTTAGCTGAAGGCTATTCTAACTGTCTCTCGGCAAATGAGAGAAATGGCTTCGTCCGTATAGTCGCTAGCAACGTCGTCGTACAACTGGGGCGAGTTCTCGTACGTCTCTCGAGACCTGCCGTGTGGTGGCGCTCGGTCTGCGATCACACAGTGGCGACACGCGGGTCCGACATGTACTAATGGACCGCGGCCGATTTAAGCTACCACCTAGCAAGTGTGGTGTCTGGCAGTGACACCACAAATCCTGTAGGGTTGTACATAAATCCGTGAGAGTAAGGAAGGTGGAGATCTTTTTGAACAACACGTTACGAGGCATCCATGATATGCTCAATAATGTGCGTGTCTGTGGAGTTTAGTGCCCAGCAGAATAACAATTCCGGACGTGTGGGGTGTCGCGTTCTCCAGGTGGATTTGCCCAAGTCCGTCGAAATGCACAATGGACATGAATGGATGTAGGTGATCAAACAGTATACTTACTTACGTGTCACCCGTCAGAGTCATATGTAGACGTATCAGGGGTCCCATATGACTCCAACTGCATACGCCCCACACCATTACAGAGCACCCACCAGCTTGAACAGTCATGTACTGGCATGCAGGATCCATGGTTGTCTCGATACCCGCACACGTCCATCCTCTTCCATACTTCACTTTTTACACTGTACATTATGGAAGGAAACCTTCGCCAGGGATTCACAGAACCCAAACTCTCCCATCGGACTGTCACAGGGCATGTCATGAGTCATCATTCTAAATCAGTCGTTTGCAGTCGTATACAGTCCAGTGGCATCTCTCTTCTTACCACCTCAAGTGTCACTTAGCGTTGACTACCGAAATGTACAGGGTGATTCAAAAAGAATACCACAACTTTAAAAATGTGTATTTAATGAAAGAAACATAATATAACCTTCTGTTATACATCATTACAAAGAGTATTTAAAAAGGTTTTTTTTCACTCAAAAACAAGTTCAGAGATGTTCAATATGGCCCCCTCCAGACACTCGAGCAATATCAACCCGATACTCCAACTCGTTCCACACTCTCTGTAGCATATCAGGCGTAACAGTTTGGATAGCTGCTGTTATTTCTCGTTTCAAATCATCAATGGTGGCTGGGAGAGGTGGCTGAAACACCATATCCTTAACATACCCCCATAAGAAAAAATCGCAGGGGGTAAGATCAGGGCTTCTTGGAGGCCAGTGATGAAGTGCTCTGTCACGGGCTGCCTGGCGGCCGATCCATCGCCTCGGGTAGTTGACGTTCAGGTAGTTACGGACAGATAAGTGCCAATGTGGTGGCGCTCCATCCTGCTGAAATATGAATTGTTGTGCTTCTTGTTCGAGCTGAGGGAACAGCCAATTCTCTAACATCTCCAGATACTCTAGTCCAGTTACTGCTTGCTGGATGCGTGCTACATTTTCATCACTCGTTCTCGGCCGTCCAGAACTTTTCCCTTTGCACAAACACCCATTCTCTGTAAACTGTTTATACCAACGTTTAATACACCACCTATCAGGAGGTTTAACACCATACTGCGTTCGAAATGCACGCTGAACAACTGTCGTCGATTCACTTCTGCCGTACTCAATAACACAAAAAGCTTTCTGTTGAGCGGTCGCCATCTTAGCATCAACTGACGCTGACGCCTAGTCAACAGCGCCTCAAGCGAACAAATGTACAACTAAATGAAACTTTATAGCTCCCTTAATTCGCCGACAGATAGTGCTTAGCTCTGTCTTTTGTCGTTGCAGAGTTTTAAATTCCTAAAGTTGTGGTATTCTTTTTGAATCACCCTGTATAGTCCATGAGGAGATGGTCGGCCATTGTACCCCCTTCTGTTTAATTTCCTATGCACACTCATCGTGTTCCTTAGACAGCTGATAGCTGCGACAGCTACTCGTGACCAAAATGGTCTGAATCTGAAGCGGCGCTCGTTGAGCTCCACAGTCGGCTACAGGGCGCTGTGGTCGGCTTTATTCGTCCGTTCTCGTAGCTATCAGGTGGCGAAGTCACTTCGCAAGAAGATGAAGGGTACGAAACTCATAGAAACGACGACGCCACCACTCGGCTGATAACCCGAGAAGAATTCATCACTCTTTAAAACCGTCCTCCGAATGCTCGACGGTCCTGTATGTTGCTACGCCCGTTTGGCCTGATACCAGTTTAGCTGTTGTTGTTTCTTCACGTTTTCACTTCACAATCAGATCACCGAAAGCCGGCTTGTGCAGCTTCAGAAGGGGTGACATGTTTCTGGTGGATTTATTGCTCGGGTGACATGCAATGACTGATACACATTCGGAATTACTGTGTTTATTAGTTCCACGAAAGTAAATAAAATATGCCCGCGCAAGCGCTACGCATATATAGTCTCTCGAGTGCACAGTAGAGGAGGCCAAAATCCATTTAAAAGCAATACATTATCGCTTACTGGGAATTCCTCTGCTATCGTAATAATCAGTTACCAGAAAGGGGCAAGTGCGCCATCTGTCGACCCCAGTGTAGCGTGTAGTGCGTGGTGTGTATTTCTCTATAGGCGCGCGCAGGACGCGGCCTTTCAGCGGCTGTTCAAGACGGTTCCCTGATGTTCAGATGGTTCATATGTTCAAATGTGTGTGAAATCTTATGGGACTTAGCTGCTAAGGTCATCAGTCCCTAAGCTTACACACTACTTAACCTAAATTATCCTAAGGACGAGCACACACACAGCCATGCCCGAGGGAGGACTCGAACCTCCGCCGGGACCAGCCGCACAGTCCATGAGGTTGAAATGGCTCTGAGCACTATGGGACTTAACATCTGAGGTCATCAGTCCCCAAGAACTTAGAACTACTTAAACCTAACTAACCCAAGGACATCACACACATCCATGCCCGAAGCAGGATTTGAACCTGCGACCGTAGAGGTCGTCCGGTACCAGACTGAAGCGCCTAGAACCGCTCGGCCACTCCGACCAGCTTCCCTGGTGTGACGGAACAGAACAGTCACAGACACAAATGCTTGGAGATGAAAGTACTTTAGTGGGATTATTAGGAAGCGTATAGATCTTGACATAAACCGCGAGTGTTTAGACTCTGTAAACTGTATGTTAAGCGACAGTCCACTTCAAAACTCTCCCTTTCTCAGCCTAAATGGTATGAAAAGAAAGCATTGTACAAAATAGGGTACGCATCTGAATCAAGGGCAAGTCATTAGTCAGCCTGAGGATTAGTCTTCAGGACTAAATGTAAGAAGCATTGTGCATAGTACTGACGACGTCTTTACCATGTACATAGCTGTGCTAGTAAATAAATGAATCTACATCTACTTCTTCATATGCACTCCGCAACTGACCGTACGATGCGTGGCGGAGGACACGCTGTACCACTACTTGTCATTTCCCCTCTTGTTCCACTCACAAATAGAGCGAGGGAAAACCGACTGTCTGTATGCTCCTCTATGAGCGTTAATTTCTTGTATCTTACTTTCGTGGTCCTCACGCGCGTTGTATGTTGGTAGTAGAATCGTTCGGCAGTCAGCTTCAAATGCCGGTTGTCTAAATTTTCTAAATTATAGCTTGAAATAAAAGTTAGAAAAGGGGCCAGAAAATATTGCATATCCAGTTTCTTCTTTCTCTTGGGGAGATTTTCTATCACATCTAATGGTGTAATAGGTACTGAACGATGAATCGCTAAGAGAAAATATGACTGAGCACTATGGGACTTAACTTCTGAGGTCATCAGTCCCCTAGACTTAGAACTACTTAAACCTTACTAACCTAAGGACAGCACACACATCCGTGCACGAGGTAGGATTCGAACCTGCGACAGTAGCAGCAGCGCGGTTCCATACTGAAACGCCTAGAACCGCTCGGCCACAACGGCCGGCTAATGGCTGAGAGAGACAATCCATTTACTCTTCTCTTAAATGATAAAATAAAAGCACAAACTTGTCGCCTGATACAGAAGTGTACATTATTACTTTTTAGAGCTTCTAATTATTAATAAATGGTAATTTATATACATATAAAAGGCAATGGCTGAAGACTGATTCATTATCGCCCCTAATTATTAATAAATGGTAATTTATATACATATAAAAGGCAATGGCTGAAGACTGATTCATTATCGCCCAGCCCAAATCAATAAGGACAGAAACTTGAATTTTTGTGAGAGTGTTAATCTTATACTGTAGGCGTGGTTTAAGAGGGGTTTTTTCGAAATTCCACTGGATGAAACAGGGAATGAAAAGCTTTTTTGAAAATATTACGCTATTAAAACAATTTTGAAGCTAGACACACGAAATTGGACAAACGACACTGTATCAGTCACGCTGAATACCGCTACTTCCTTTTTATCGCCAGTGTGATGAAACGTCGTTTAACCATAACGTAAATAAATACTTGCACAGGGATTGGTCCGTAACGCTTGGGCATAGCCACCGGGTTTTATCAGCTCTACCTCCATGTTGGTTTTATGACATTGGAAATACAACTTGTGTATTAGCTATATCACTGTTACACTACTGCGAATATAACTGAAACACACTAAAGTCTAAAGCATTAAAAGCCTTCGAGATTTTGGTAGCCAGTACATTGTTTGAGCCATGTTTCCTTTATTTCAAATTCGAAAGATCACAGAGGCGATAGATCCACTCTATAAATATGGATAAAAATCGATAAAAGTTATGTGGTGCTACGTTAAGCTTCGACTTCAATGGAGTGTGAGGTGCGGACAAAGCAGGAACGAGACCTTTGTCGCCACGTTGAACGGGGACGTAAGAGGGAGAATGTTGTCTGTCTACTATAAAATGATGCATCTTTAGGCATGCATGCGCGTAGATATTCAGCAGCTATGGCATAAAAACGCACGGAAGTAGCAAATTCATGCTCAAACGTACTCATTACGTTATTCATTTTTCACTTGACATATAACACTATTGTGCCACAACTGTTAAATCACTGATTCTGACAGCCGTCGTAAACATAAGAAGTCGACAGGAAGTGTACAGACATGTACCGATAACAGGCAAGGAGACGTGCTCAACTTATTATCAACAACTTACAGATATCGTTCCTTCTCCCTGCTACCAAACTTTGCAATCTAACAGTCGTTGTAAATGTTCAACAGGTCAAAACTCAATGTCATGTTCATTACAACTAATAAATGCCATCATATTTTAACGTGGGTGACTTTAAACCCACTAATACACACACACACACACACACACAACACCTTCATGGCTCTTGGAGGGAATTCCCTTCCCACCCTCCCTCCCCCATCCCCCCCGGCCTCGCAACTACATCCCTGGATTCCAGAAGCGTTACAACAGCGAGGAATGAAATTATCACTTAGAGTTAAACTGTACAGAAACTTTGAAATGACGTAGGCATATTACATACCTGTGCAAATAATGTTTGGTAACATTTTATCTAAAAACGGTTATTATGGGAATAAGCGTAGATGTTTAGAAAGTGGTCCTCTATTCTGCCACAAAAGTCAGTATTAAGCTGCCAGTAATCCTGAAACAAACTCAGATTCCTTGGAAGGTAAATGATAACTCTTTACGACATGAAGTGCATACGAGTTATGTCCAAAACTAGGAAACGGCGGTGCACTGCCTTACGAGTCAAGTTAGGCGACGATCCGCTCCACAGATGTACTTGCGAACAGTTATTAACAGACCCGGAATAATTCTCTGCAGCAGTACGCGTGTAAAATCGGACCATGTCAGGGTCGCCGGAAGTGCCCTATCCCGTTAAACTTCTCACTATTGTAAAGCCAATAATTAAGTCTTGTATCTATGAAGATAGTATCTATTAGGAACATTACGTATGTTGATTGTGGACAGTTGGGAATGTGGGTTTCACGGGATGCGTGCAAGGGATAAGTCCCTGCAGTCGCGCTGTTCATCTCTGTCCTCGGTGGCTCAGATGGATAGAGCGTTTGCCATGTAAGCAGGAGATCCCGGGTTCGAGACCCGGTCGGATCACACATTTTGAGCTGTCCCCATCAAGGTATGTCAACAACACCTGTCGGCAGCTGGGGGTTCAAATTAATTATCATTTACCTGTATCTATATAACTACTCTCAGGAAAACTCCGAGATCTGACCAGTGAACCAGAATGAGTACATTAACAGTGCACGCGAATCCTTGTGCTGTTTGCAATAGCTACTGTCTGTAACCTCAGCAAACGCAAAACAGGGAAATAGTTTGAAGTTAACGGAGAAAAAAAATATCGCAAATATCACACCACACTCAAGTTTTCCCGGAAACAAGTGTAATTATAGGCGTCTGTTAAGCCTTTCCAGCTACGCTTCACTTGTCGAAAAGCGGCTTCCGGTCTAGAAAATAACTTCGATAAATATATTTTATGAAATGTTTGTCTCTATACACTGCGGTCATGGGATACTTCTTAATATCGTGTCGGATCACCTTCTACCCGATGTAGTGCAGAAAGTCGACGGGCCGTGGACTCAACAAGTCGTCGGAAGTCCCCTGAAGAAATGTGGAACCATGCTGTCCCTGAAGTGGTTCAAAAATGGTTCAAATGGCTCTGAGCGCTATGGGACTTAACATCTGAGGTCATCAGTCCCGTAGAACTACTTAAACCTAACTAACCTAAGGACATCACACACATCCATGCCCGAGGCAGGATTCGAACCTGCGACCGTAGCGGTTGCGCGGTTCCAGACTGAAGCGCCTAGAACCGCTCGGCCACATTGGCCGGCCCCTGAAGTGGCCCATAATAGCGAAAGTGTTGCCGGTGCAGGATTTTGTGCACGAGCTGACGTCTCTATTATGTCCCATAAACATTCCATCTGGTTCATGCTTGGCGATCTGGATGGCCAAATCATTCGCTCGAACTGTCCAGAATGTTCGACAAACCAATCGCGAGCTGTTGCGACCCGGTGACATGGCGAGTTCTCAGCCACAAAAATTCCATCGGGAACAGGAAGTCCACGAATGGCTGCAAATGGTCTCCAAGTAGCCGAACATAATCATTTCCACTCAATGATCGGTTTACTTTGACCAGAGGACACAATCCATTCCATGCAAGCGCAGCCCACACCATTATGGGGCCACCACCAACTTGCACAGCGCTTCGTGGGGCCTACGTCACATTCGAAACCTACCATCACCTCTTACCAACGGAAATAGGAACACATCTGATCAGGCCATGGTTTTCCAGTCGTCTAAAATCCAAACGAGCCCAGAAGAGGCGCTGCTGGCAATGGTGTGCTGTTAAGAAAGACACTCGTGTGGGTCGTCTTCTGTCGTAGCCCATTAACGCCCCATCGTTCTGTCCTAACGGGTACGTTCGACGTGCGTTCCACATTGATTTATGCGGTTACGTCATGTA
This sequence comes from Schistocerca nitens, assembly GCF_023898315.1. Lineage (NCBI taxonomy): Eukaryota > Metazoa > Arthropoda > Insecta > Orthoptera > Acrididae > Schistocerca > Schistocerca nitens. The sequence continues at coordinate 582,602,076 of NC_064620.1, read as the reverse complement.
GTGTTGCTTGTCTGTTAGCACTGACATCTCGACGCAAACGCTGCTGCACTCGTTCGTTAAGTGAAGGATCTCGGCCACTGCGTTGTCTGTGGTGAGAGGATATTATCAATAGGCCGGCCGCGGTGGCCTTGCGGTTCTAGGCGCTCCAGTCCGGAGCCGCGCTGCTGCTACGGTCGAAGGTTCGAATCCTGCCTCGTGCATGGGTGTGTGTGATGTCCATAGGTTAGTTAGGTTTAAGTAGTTCTAAGTTCTAGGGGACTGATGACCACAGCAGTTGAGTCCCATAGTGCTCAGAGCCATTTGAACCATTTGGTATTATCAATACACTCTCGGCAGTGTAGATCTCTAAAAACTGAATTCCCTAACGGTTTCCGAAGTGAAATGTCCTTGAGTCTGGGTGCAACTACAACTTACGTTCAGTCCCTTAATCCCCGTAGTGCGGCCATCATCAAGTAGGAAATCTTTTAACAAGAATCACTTGAGTTTCCCGAGATGTACACTGTCAATGCACTGCCCTATTACACCTTGTGTATGCGTTGCTAGCTCTAGCTGTTTACGTGCATATCACTATCCCATGACTTTCATCACCTCAAAAAATGGTTCAAATGGCTCTGAGCACTATGGGACTTAACATCTGAGGTCATCAGTCCCCTAGAACTTAGAAACTACTTAAACCTAACTAACCTAAGGACATAACACACGTCCATGCCCGAGGCAGGATTCGAACCTGTGACCGTAGCGGTCGTGCGGTTCCGGAATGAAGCGCCTAGAACCGCTTGGCCACCAACGCCCGGCTTCATCATCTCAGTGTACTGATGTACTATAAGCTTATCTTTAAAAATGTTAGACCGCGATCCCAGTTTTTTATAAGGAATTTGACAAATGCACTATGTAATCAAAAGTATCCGGACACCCCCAAAAACATTTTCATATTAGGTGCATTGTGCTGCCCCCTACTGTTAGGTACTCCATATCAGCGACCACAGTAGTCATTATACGTCGTGAGACAGCAGTATGGGGCGCTCCGCGGATCTCAACGTGGTCAGGTGATTGGGTGTCACTTGTGTCATACACCTGTACGCGAGATTTCCACATTCCTAAACATCCCTAGATCTACTGTTTGCGATGTGATAGTGAAGTGGAAACGTGAATGGACACGTACAACACAAACGCGTATAGGCCGACCTCGTCTACTGACTGACAGAGACCGCCGACAATTGAAGAGGGTCGTAATGTGTAATAGGCACACATATATCCAGAGCATTACACAAGTATTCCAGACTGCATCAGGATCCACTGCAAGTACTATGACAGTTAGGCGGGAAGGTGAGAAAACTTGGATTTCATGGTAGAGAGGTTGCTCATAAGACACACATCACGCCGGTAAATACCAAACGACGCATTTATTGGTTTAAGTGCAAACATTGTACGACTGAACAGTGGGAAAACGTTGTGCGGAGTGAAAAATCGCGGTACACAATCTAGCGATCCGATGGCAGGGTGTGGGTGTGGCGAATTGCCGGTGAACGTCATCTGCCAGCGTGTGTAGTGCCTACAGTAAAATTCGGAGGCGATGTTGTTATGGTGTGGTGGTGCTTTTCATGGAGGGGGCTTGCACCCCTTATTGTTTTGCGTTTCACTATCACAGCACAGGCCTACATTGATGTTTTAAGCACCTTCTTGCTTCCTACTGTTGAAGAGCAATTAGGTTATGGCGATTGCGTCTTTAAACACGATCGAGCACCTGTTCATAATGCACGGCCTGCGGCGGAGTGGTTACACGACAATAACATCCTTGTAATGGTCTGGCCTGCAGAGAGTCCTGACCTGAATCCTAGGGAACACCTTTGGGATGTGCCTCACCGGCCAACATCCATACCTCTCATGAGTTCAGCACTCCGTGAAGAATGGGCTGCCATTCCCCAGGAAACCTTCCAGCACCTGATTGAAAGTATGCCTGCGAGAGTGGAAGCTGTCATCAAGGCTAAGGGTGGGCCAACACCAAATTTAATTCCAGCATTAGCGAAGGAGGGCCCCACGAACTTGTAAGTAATTTTCAGCCAGGTGACCGGATACTTTTCATCACATAGTATATCCTTAACAGGGTAGAGCAGAGCTAAGGAGCACAGCATTTTCATGAAATCGTACCACTCATCCAGATAATTGGATAATGCCTCAGTCAGAATTTTATGCTGCATACGAGGACAACTTTGGAATTACTACTGGCTTTATGTATGTGAAACATAATTTGGCTGACTGCTATGCATCACTGACTGCAGACTTGAGAAACTCACCACAGAATTCCATCTCCATCCTAGAGGGCACACGAGGATCTCCTACAGCTGTCAGAACATTGGGTGACTCACTGTTTAGCAAGCTTCAAAAGCGAGCCATGCAATTACATTGCTATGCAAAACTTAAGAACTAGCTGGATAACGTAACATAACAGACTAACCCCCTCTCTTTCCTGGGGCCTTTCTCCTGCTTCAACGTGGTGTCGGCAATGTTACTATTGATTTGGCAGTGTTAGTTGCATGGGGTGGCCAGATGTCCTTCTTCCCACCACCCCAAACCCCCTGGGATGGAAGTAGTGCACCCCAGCTGTCTGCATCCAGTGTAAGCCATGGAATAGTGTGAACGTTTCAAATGTCTGCAGGTCATGAAACTGTGGAAAATGGGGACCAGCCCAGTTTTCACCTAGCAGGATGTGGAAAACCGCCTAAAAACCGAATCTAGGCTGGCTGGCATAACGGCCCTCGTCGTTAATCCGCCGGGCGGAATCGATCGGGGGCCGTCGCGCCTAGCCGAGCCCAGGAAGCACCTCATTAGTGCTCTCAGCTTCCCTGGTGGGTCGACATAACACACTAACTACTCGCTGGAAATCACTGAAAGTGGGGCAGAATACTGCCAGAGGTCATTCAGCTGTGTGCAGAAATTTGTACGTCACACGAAAAGGTCAGCCAAATAGGGCTGGCCCTGCAACAAGAGTCAGATCAAGGAAGTTCTAAAGGTAGTGCATGTCCATCAGCGAGGAGTTATGGTGCAGTGTGATGCTGTTCCTCAGAAACCACATCTGGATGGCTTTACACCAGGAAAAATCGTCTGAGAAATGGAAGGAAGACAAAATGCGACAAGTTTAGCCCACGAGGTTGGCATTTAGGTATCACGTATTGATACCACCCTATGGGTGTCACTGCAACAGAACAGCGAGTTTCTGTCAGATGCCGATAGTGGTCACGTGTGGCCTTGTGCAGCCAACTGTCTGCGCCACACCTCCAGCAGCTCTGTACTTTGAGTGCCGTCTGCCACCACAGTATAGGATGGCCAGCTGCAACGACTCTGCCCCACTTACGCTCAGACCTACTATGCTATGAGACGTTCCTTTGTGCTTGCTTCAGGGAGCCACACCATTGCTGAAATTATGGCCGGTGGGTTCTGTTTCTCGCAGCGATACATATACTGAGTCCTTGTTCTTTTGGAGATACATGTTAAGTAAATCTTCTCTTAGGTCTATTACTTGTTCACTAACCATTTCTGCTATGTCCAGCTTCCCTACGATGACAGTTTGTAACACTATTAAGGAGTAGTTTTATTTTAAGTAACTGTATACGTGCAGTTTACGAAGTGTGCATTCTGTGTTGTTTGAACTCCCTGATGTATGGCAAGAACATTAGTTTTGTAACATATATATGAAAAAAGCAAAAGAATATGTTGAAATTTTAAATTACAGGGTGATTCAAAAAGAATTCCACAACTTTAGGAATTTAAAACTCTGCAACGACAAAAGGCAGAGCTAAGCACTATCTGTCGGCGAATTAAGGGAGCTATAAAGTTTCATTTAGTTGTACATTTGTTCGCTTGAGGCGCTGTTCACTAGGCGTCAGCGTCAGTTGATGCTAAGATGGCGACCGCTCAGCAGAAAGCTTTTTGTGTTATAGAGTACGGCAGAAGTGAATCGACGACAGTTGTTCAGCGTGCATTTCGAACGAAGTATGGTGTTAAACCTCCTGATAGGTGGTCTATTAAACGTTGGTATAAACAGTTTACAGAGAATGGGTGTACACTCTGCAGCTGATAAGATTAAAAGAATCGATTTCTGTGATTTTATCCTTGCTCAAATGGAAACAGATGAATCTTTCGTTTCAAAGATTGTGTTTAGTGATGAAGCAACTTTCCACACTAACGGGAAAGTCAACCGTCACAATGTCTGTATATGGGGCACTGAGAATCCGCGCCAGCCGAAGTGGCCGTGCAGTTAAAGGCGCTGCAGTCTGGAACCGCAAGACCGCTACGGTCGCAGGTTCGAATCCTGCATCGGGCATGGATGTTTGTGATGTCCTTAGGTTAGTTAGGTTTAACTAGTTCTAAGTTCTAGGGGACTAATGACCTCAGCAGTTGAGTCCCATAGTGCTCAGAGCAATTTGAACCATTTTTTGAGAATCTGCGGGAAACAACTCAGTATGAACGTGACTCGCCTAAGGTGAACGTTTTCTGTGCCATTTCAGCCAATAAAGTTTTTGGTCCCTTTTTCTTCGAAGGTGCTACTGTAACTGGACTACAGTATCTGGAGATGTTAGAGAATTGGCTGTTCCCTCAGCTCGAACAAGTGGCACAACAATTCGTATTTCAGCAGGATGGAGCGCCACCACATTGGCACTTATCTGTCCGCAACTACCTGAACATCAACTACCCGAGGCGATGGATCGGCCGCCAGGCAGCCCGTGACAGACCACTTCATCACTGGCCTCCAAGAAGCCCTGGTCTCACCCCCTGCGATTTTTTCTTATGGGGGTAAGTTAAGGATATGGTGTTTCGGCCACCTCTCCCAGCCACCATTGATGATTTGAAACGAGAAATAACAGCAGCTATCCAAACTTTTACGCCTGATATGCTACAGAGAGTGTGGAACGAGTTGGAGTATCGGGTTGATATTGCTCGAGTGTCTGGAGGGGGCCATATTGAACATCTCTGAACTTGTTTTTGAGTGAAAAAAAACCTTTTTAAATACTCTTTGTAATGATGTATTACAGAAGGTTATATTATGTTTGTTTCATTAAATACACATTTTTAAAGTTGTGGTATTCTTTTTGAATCACCCTGTATTATAATATGAATATGTTTATGAAACAAGTATGTTTCTTAAAAGATGGTTCATGCTTGTAACTTGTAAACGCTGCAGGGAAGTCCCTCCGCAATGGAAGTGGCATGGCGCGACGTAAAAGGTGGGTTTGGCGGTCGAACTGAGGGGCCCCTTTGTGTGAACGGCTCTCAGTGCATGGGTAGCCTTAGTGTGGTGCAACTCGACGGTGCTAAGAGAGGCAGTTGGAAGCTGCATTAGAAGGGATTTGCCTCGAATGCAGATCTGGCTATTATTTGGTATTCACGGAATAACGGAATGGCTCTAATACGTTATAATCCGACGCCAAGAAGAGGTGTTATAGAGAATTCTCACATCAAGAGCCGTGAGTACAGTTAGCTGCCATTTCGCCTTACACTGACCTTCGCCAGTGCTTCACAGACTTCAAACGTTCAGTTACGTAATGTATATTGGCATGCAGCAGTTAATTTGTTTGTTGTTTCAATAATAATCACATAAAACATCAATTCGTGTTCGAAACCATAGCTTCAATCCTGATCACGAACCTACGCGGGGTCCTCACCTAAGTGTTACTAAATCCGAGTATTCTGATGTAAATGAACAATTATGGCATTCATATGTTTAAAAGTGATTTTTTTGTCTAACGCAAAAGGAGTGCCAAAGTTAAAGTAAGAGTAAAATTCGGTTGCTTTGTTTGTGCACTACTCCAACTGAAATTGTTAAGGTAGAATGTTTAAGTGGAAAGACATGAAGATCAATCAATAGGAAACTGAAAACTTTAATTATTTAAAAGCTAAAAACAGTGAGGTTGGATAGGCTTTTGCTAAAGTATCCTTAGTTTATAATAAAATATAGTTTTGTAGAATTACAGTGCAAGATTGTGTAAGTATTATTGGCAACAATACCTGCTTCACAAGTGATTAAAGTACAAGTACGTATAAATCTTTAATGAACCGATTTGCGGTAGAACTGTTAGAAGTGAAGTCATGCACATTTCCAGAGATAGTGCAGTTTTGATACCCATCATGAATAGTTCCTTTTGAAGTTAATTAAGCGTAGTGTAGCATTTTATTACCTATCAAAATAATGTAAGTGAATGATTAGCCTTTAGAGATAGTTTCTTACTTTTGCTGTAATCAAAGAACCTTGGCTAGTGAAACTATACCAGTTTATGGGTCCCCATCATACGGCCCTCCTATCAGAACAAAAAAGAACTATTACTGTTACTAAGAAAAAACTACTATATGTAGAGGAGCTTAAACATTGTATTTGAGAAGTTATTCGTCTTTATTTGTGTTATTCATGTCAGTCAAGAAAGAAGCCCCTCATGTAAAGATTTGTTCTCTGCTTCATGCAGTGATGTTTCAGTATTTTGATTAAGTAATACCAATGATTGTGGCCGTCATTAGTATGAGCTCGGTGCAATTTTGCTCCCCATTATTTATTGGTGTGTGTGTGTTATTGGTAACTGCTGCTGTACACAGTACAGAGTGCACTGTGTCGGTTTGTATACTGTTTGCTGTTCAAGGGGAAATCTCAACAAACGTAACTTCAATAACTAATATCCAATTTCCTCAAATATATATTTCCTAATTAATATGCCTAATTAGGCTGGCTACCGTTCATTTTTTCATTCACTTGTAATTTTACCACTTCTGTTAACTCCCAAAGATAAGGCCCGTTTGGTTTTATTGTTAACTTCACAAAATTCGCAGTTATAGTCGGATACCCTTTTCCATTAGACACACGCACGGTCGAACTCTGAAATCCTGTCAGAGGGTAACATTAGCGTGTTTCACGGCACGTTAGTGTTATACACAGCTTTTCCCGCGACAGAACTAAAGATTCAGTTATTAGGGAATAAAGTTATAAGTTGCCACTCCACTCTGCAGCACATCTCTCTTTTCAATTGTGCACGAAGTCGTACACAGCAGGTATGGCTCACAGCACAGTTTCACATGCATGGGGAGCATTCCGAGCCACAGGCATTGCCACCCAAAAGAGAGGACAGAGCCGAATGTAACCGACTACAGCTGCAGCTGGCGGCTACAGCGTGGAATGGGCAAGAAGGGACCTGCGTCAAACGGCCTTTGCTATTGCAACTGAGCCGTGCGTGGCTCGTGTTCCCGCCATCATGTATTTTACACCCTATTTTTAACGTACTTCCGCCTTACTACGTTATTTAAAATTACTACTGTGACTGAGTTGCTACTTTGCCTGACCGTGAGCAGCGCTAGCAGTGCGTATCGATATATCCCCTCTCGTAGTATCTTTGCTCGACTGCTATTACTTCCCGCTCGTTGTCTGTTGTGAGTTGGTCGCAGTTCGGGTTGCGAGTGCCTGCTAGTCAGTCGGAACGCGTCTGGATTGCAGTCCGGACCTCTGACAAGGGAACCTCCCCATCGCACCCCCCTCAGATTTAGTTATAAGTTGCACAGTGGATAGGCCTTGAAAAACTGAACACAGATCAATCAAGGAAACAGGAAGAAGTTGTGCGGAACTATGAAAAAATAAGCAAAATACACAAACTGAGTAGTCCATGCGCAATATAGGCAACATCAAGGAGTTTGTAAGCTCAGGAGAGCCGTGGCCCCGTGGTTAGCGTGAGTAGCTGTAGAACCAGAGGTCCTTGGTTCAAGTCTGCCCTCAAGTGAAATATTTTAATTTTTTATTTTCAGACAACTATTATCTGTCCGTCCGTTATGTTTTCATCACTTTTTTCGGAGTGATTATAACATCCACAACAAATCTTAAATCGGGCAAGGTAGAAGAATCTTTCTACTCATTCGACAACATATTCCTCTCATGTGACGCACATGCCGTCACCAGTGTCGTATAGAATAAATCAGACGTGTTTTCCTGTGGAGGAATCGGTTGACCTACGACGTTGCGATCAAATGTTTTCGGTTCCCATTGGAGAGGCACGTCCTTTCGTCTACTAATCGCACGGTTTTGCGTTGCGGTCGCAAAACACAGACACTAAATTTATTACAGTGAACAGAGACGCCAATCAACGAACGGATAGATCATAACTTTGTGAAAATAAATAAAGTAAATTTGTCACTCGAGGGAAGACTTGAACCAAGGACCTCTGGTTCCGCAGCTGCTCACGCTAACCACGGGACCACGGCGTTCTTGGGCTCAGACTCTTCTTAATATTGCCTATCTTACGCATGGGCTACTCAGTTTGCATATTTTGCTTATTTTTTTCATAGTTCCACACAACTTCTCCCTGTTTTCTCGATTGATCTGTGTTTCGTTTTTCAAGGCCTATTCACTGTGCCAACTTATAACTAAATCTGAGGGGGGTGCGATGGGGAGGTTCCCTTGTCAGTCGGTGAGCTGTAATTCGGCACTAGTGCAGTCGGGTGGAGCAGCAGTGAGGTCTGCATCAACATGGCTCGCCCCACCATTGCCGCCACGCATCACTTGAGCCGGGCCACGGTCTTGGTGGATCGTCGGTCGGCCGCCCTACCGGACGACGCGTTTTGACCCGCCGATCGTTTATGAGTCGGCTGTGTGTGTGTGTGTGTGTGTGTGTGCGCGCGCGCATCGACTCCCAATTTGTGTTCGTGTGTGCTTAGTTACTTTTGCGTATCGTTCCGGTTTTCGTGGAAGTGTTTGTCAGGTTGTGTGTGTGGTTTGTGTGATTTTGATTGGCAAATTAATTATTTTAAATGTGGTCGGCGTATTGGCTCCGAGAGGTTGGTCGTCTCATCGGGCGACGAGTAGCTGGTTCTCCGAGCGCTTCTCGGCCCCTTCAGTTACCATCTTGTGGAACTTGGGTCGGTCCCTTGGTGCAGGGATGTCGTTTAGCCAGTGGGCGTGTTTTCTCTGCATGGTTGGGTCCGAGCCAGTATTTCCTCCGTTAGGTGCCTGGAAGTGAGTGGGAGAAGAACCCGCAGTGCAGTCGAGACGGAGCAGCAGTCGCGGACGGACCAGCAGGAGTCGGTAGGCTGCTGCGGACCAGGGAAGTTATCTCCGCGCGGTGCTGTCGGCTGGGGCCGCTGGCGGTCCCTGCGCAGTGTCGGAGCGTGTGTGGAGCTGTCTGATCGCTACGAGCTTCGTGGTTCACCGACCCAGGACGTCAAAGTTGATTAGTGGTTTCAATTACCCAAGCCACGTCCATTTATGTGGATTATTGTGGATTATCACGTCTGTAACCTTTGTGCTTAAGTTCTCATGTTCTGATTGGTGGCAAGCAAGCCGTTGTGTCGGCCGGTCCGTGGCTGTCCCCTGGTTGGGTTCCGACGGATCATGTGTAGTTGGGCTCACCAGCTGTCTCGCCTAAGTGAATGAGGGCACACCTACCTCCCTGGGGGCTTCTGAGTGCCACCGGTGTTTAATTATCTGTTGTCAGCTACTTTAAATTCTTATGGTTATTTTTTTCATTTTCTTAAGAATTTTGCAAAATTAATTTTTAAATTTATCTTTCAAGGTTCAACATTGCGGCCTTCTGCCTTTAAAAGATTATGGTAATATATTTTAAAATTTTGAAACTTAAGTGTGGCCTTCAGCCGCTGGTATTGCACCTTGTATATGTATGTTCTATCTGATTAACCTTAAGGCTTTCCACGTAGTCGTTATACGTTTTTTTATTTATTTAATTTACCTCTTTAATTGCGTTTTAATCTTGTTCATTTTTAAGATTTCTTGTTAAACGTTCTGGCCTTCTGCCTGTAAAAGTCTATGGTAAATTGTTCTAAAATTTTGAAATTTAATTGTGGCCCTCGGCCATTTGTATTGCATCTTGCATATGTTTGCTGCTTTTTTTATTGCTATCTTAATTAGATTTTTATCTTGTTGATTTGTTAAGATTTCTTGTTTGAAGGCCTTCAGCCGTGTAAGAGTTGCATTCGGTAAAGGTCCGGATTGTGCCGCTTTGGTTGTAAAGGTTATTACATTACAATATATAACAATTAGAAGGTGAAACTGACCTAAACCTTTGGCCCTTTCCACAATCCTATTACCTGTTCTGCCCAGCGCGTTTAGCAGGCGTATCAGCAACCACATTTGACATGACTGCAAGGCACGCTATCTCACTCTCTACAGTGGTAAAGGGACTGCATAGCGGTGGTCTCTTCGTGCAACGACCGGTTCCTTGTGTTCTGTTGACACACCCACACATCGGCAGCACAGTTTAAGTTGGTGCCAAGAGCGTAGGTACCAGACTGATGAGGAATGGTGTCGCGTGCTCTTCTCGGATGACAGCATATTCACTATGAGTACTGATTCTAGATGTACCCTCACATGACAGGAGGTGGAAACGTACAGTCCACAAAGGAAAACTGTAGAAGGCGACTGTGTTGGAGGTCAAGGAGTTATGGCGATGGGAAGTACAACTAACCTGCAACACTTTGAACACTGTACATTCACAGGTCAAATTTACTGTTACACTGTATTCGTTCCCCATGTGCGTCTCTGTAGGGATGCATTTGACCTGATCTCATTTTTATGAATGAAAATGCGTCACGGCACATAGTAGCTCAGGTGGATGAGCACGTGTCGCGTGCTTTCGGGAGATGTAGTGCGCCACGTCCACATGCACCAAAGGTAGTCCAGAAGTCGTCAACCGTACTGGTGGAGGAATGGAAAGCCTTGCCACAGGAACTCTTTACCTACATATTGACCAGCAAGGGAGCGCATTGCAGAGGATACATTGCCATCTGTGCTCAACACACACCGTGTGAAGGACCATATCCCACCTTTTGCAATGTACAACAGACCATCATCAATCGCTATGACTCCAGTGAAAATACTGTCTTTGAATAGAAGTGTCATTTCTGTTTGTCTCATTTTCTTTCACTTACATTCTCTGCTATACGGTAGCAATTCCTTCGATGTATGGTCCACCTCATCGAGCTACATTATTTGGCGGTGACACACAATGCGAAAGTTAATTTTGTCCTTAAATTTAGCGCTCCTGTGTGTGTAACATTCAGGCCTTTCAATAAGCCCCCAAACAAAAAAGGAGATACTTTCATGGGCCAATTCCTGCTTCCGCTTGTAGTATGATTAAAACAGGTGCTGGAAACAAGCTATCGTCATGGGAGAAGCACCTGCCCATGAATAATGATTGTAGGCTGTGACCATACACTATCTAGAAGGATTACGAAATTACCGACCCACTGTCTCCATGTTGGGAACCCCATATCCTTGGTTACCGTAGCCTTCCAAATTTTAACCCATTTGATATTCTCTCTTCGATTACTTTGAGAGGTGGCATGCCTTTACGATACATATTTATATCTTACTCTAAGTAATTCGATTTAGGGAAGTATAGCCGAGTATGTTCATTACAAGGCTAGTATTGAGAACTCAGAAGATATGAATATTTTCCTCTTTACTTGCATGCAATGAGAAGTTTCTATTCCTTCACACGCAGACTTCCTATGCAGCGTCTCTCGTCACCCGGATGGTCCAGCGACGGACGGGTTCTGCTGATCTTGAAAGCGTTATGCCGACGGGTGTGAGGGAGCCGAGTGGATGTTGTCCAGACGCCGTCATTGTCATAAGAGCGGGGGCGACACGCCCGCAGGGGCCTGAAGGAGCGTCTGGGGTTAGAGATTCAGTTACATCGCAGAAACTTAGTGAAAACGCTACGAGCGAGGCGTGGGAATGACTTGTGTTTCCAGGCAGTCTTAGCGGGCAAATTCCCGCGTTTTCTGCAAAATCATAACTGTGATTGGCTTGCTCAGGGGATAGCTCCATGACGTAGCAAAATTGGCGCAGAAATTGGTGTCAAGTACCTACATTGGTGGAATAGTAGTGCTTCGGCAATAGAGTGGAATTTCCCGCCGGTTTTCGAGTTGCTGATTGGCACGTTTAACCACGGCCACTGTCGTGGGGGCGGTAATGTTCTGTGTTCGGCTTGTAAGGGTGCTCTTGGTAGAGTCGGCTCTCGCCTTTCGGTCGGTGTAGGTTACAAGACTGAGCTCTCGCTGCTCTGGACAACCTGCCTTCCGTTGGCTGTCTAATATACTTTCATTTCATTGTAACTGTTTGACGAAGTTGCTGTAGTTTCGACTTCAATGGCACTTTCCGAGTACAGCTGGCAATTGAGCGTTCTGCGTACAAGCGGCCTATGTTGTCCGTCTTGAGCAGTTTTGGCTAAAGTTGACTGTACCGGAGTTACTGTGTGACTTCTCTTGTTAAAATCACACACTGTACCGTCAGTGATTGTGTAGCGAGCCTTCTTGGTCTCCCTCAGAGGCGTATTTGTGTTGCTAGGAAGTCTTTAGTCTGGAACAACCAGACCAGGAGAATTTGTTTCGGGCTACACTCACGACATTATCATCACCACGTCGGAGCAACCAGCCATCGCCTCCGGTATGCCAGGTCGTATCCTTGCAGTTAAGAAGACAGCTTGGTAATGTACGTCCGAAGCACCGGCAAATCAGGGAATTTTGCTAGGTGATAATCAGAGCTCAGCAGAGCGCGCCTGTTCCCGTATTTTCTAACGTGGTTCTGTCTTGGGTGTTCATTGTCTGAGTTCTCACTACTGTAGCAGCAATTAATGTTGGGTTGGCTGGGTGTTTCTCTTAAGATTTTAGTTGCAAGGAATTGGCTCTACATACCACTTGGTCATAAATGTCACAAGCTAGTTTCTGGACAACATCACCCTCACAGCATTTGTTTGAGTATCCAGTTTGACGTATTGTAAATGTTTCATGTGTTTTGTTTATTATTTTGAGTTTAGACATAATAAATCAAACTGTTATTTCGGACAGAACTTTCATTCTGTAGATCGGTAGAGCAACCCTTTCATTTCTCACTACGTTAATGAAACTTTCCTTTATCAAATTAATTTCAATCAAATTAAATTATTGCAGGTGCCAAACTCTTTTCTACTCCACTTTCAGGGTCGATTACAGTCAGTTCGCGTTTCTTCTTAATCCATGGGCAACAGCAAAAGTCGGAGTTGGAAAAGGGGGAGGCTTAGAGCATCATTTCCATATGAAGATTCTAGAAGAATTTAGTGTTAAATACACTTCTTGCCCCGGCCCTTTGCAACTTCTGTAGAATTATAAATCAACTGCCAACGGCATAATTCAGTATTTTGTCTTGTGGAGATAGCGGTTAATTTGCATACAGGTAAGGCAGGCCAAACATTCTAAAATCGCTACTTTCGTGTCAATGAACGTCTTTCCCACAGATACAACTGCACTGCCCTCCAATCCTTTTAACTGTGTGGAAGCGATTTTAATTGTGCGGCAGCGAGACGCGATTTCACTGGGGTGGAAGTCACTGCTGGCTGGGGTCAACAGATGCCGCACATTTTGCCATTAATTAAAACAGCCGCCAGTTTCTGGTAACTGATTATTACGATTGCAGAGGAATTCCCGATAGCCGATAATGTATTGCTGTTATACGAATTTTTGCCTCCTCTGCTGTGTACTCGATAGTTATGCGGGTAGCGCAGGCGCGGGCATAATTTATTTACTGCTTTCCCGAACTAATTAACAGTGCTTTCGATGAGTGAAACGATTTTTGAAGGATGCAGGACTGAGCTTCACGGAAGTAACCAATGCTCTACATCCACATACACATCTATATTCTACAAACCACAGTGACGAGCGTAAAACTGGTTAATTCCCTTATTACTACGTTTTAGGGTTTCAAACTTGGTAATTTTTCATTTACTGAAGTTAGCTTTCGGGGGGTGCTTGGCATACAGCTTCAAGACTCTGACCAGATGTTTCAAAATTGATAGGTGGCTCTCCTGTGGGTTAAACAAACCTATAACCATTCGTGCTGCCTTTCTTCATACATCTCTAATGCCGGTCGGAGTGACCGAGTGGTTCTAGGCGCTACAGTCTGGAGCCGAGCGACCGCTGCCGTCGCAGGTTCGAATCCTGCCTCGGGCATGGATGTGTGTGACGTCCTTAGGTTAGTTAGGTTTAAGTAATTCTAAGTTCTATGGGACTGATGACCACAGAAGTTAAGTCCCATAGTACTCAGAGTCATTTGATCCATTTGAACATCTCCAATAGTCCCTCTATGTCGTATTTTGTGTTGGGTCCCTTGCACCTGAGCAGAACACTAAGAAGGGTCGCACGAGTATTTGTAAGCAATCACCTTTGTAGACTGGTTGCAGTTTCCCAGTATGCCACCAGTGAACTTGTCTGCTATCTGCTTCACCTACAATTGAGCCTATGTGATTCCATTTAATGTCTCTTCAAAATGCGATATTTAGATATACAAGGTTTTTCACAATTCATATTACACACTTCTAGAAGTTGTAGAAGAGAGTTAATAGACCAGATTTCACACAGGAACCCATTTCCGGAATTGTCATTCAACGACGCTACAAAGCGTAAAAGTTGTAAGCGCCAGCGCCTGTCAATGTATCTATATGCATGATGGAGAAGGATAAATGTATGTCTGAGGTAAGGGTCACTGTACCGTAAACGAACGAGTCGAAAGCTATAAGCAAAAACCGTTCCGATATTTCTGACAGTGGAATACATGTACCGGTACTGTTGTTGCTAAGATTGTGAGATAGGCAACTTTCAGAGTTGGTAGTATGGATCAAAACAAAACAAAACATATAAAGTCCAGTGAATATGGGATCTAAAACGCATACCTGAGGAGCTACGCCTACTTGTTCATCTTCGCTACTGTGGAACACGTCTACTGCCTTGTCTCTCAGGAAGATATCAAGTGAATTTTTATTTTCTTTTTTGAATAGGTATTTTTTGGAGTATTTGGGGGTTACAATATTCCATCTCGCTACGACAACTCTCTGTTCACTAATCCCTGTATCCATTTTGATGCTCGTTATTAGGTCAGGATTATTTGTTGCTAAGAGGTCAAGTGTGATTTCACAGTCGTTTACTATTCGTGTGGGCTCATGAACTAATTGCTCAAAATAATTTTCAGAGAATGCGTTTAGCACAATTTCCTATGATGTTTTATGCCTACCTTCAGATTTAAACATGTATTTTCGCTAACATATCGAGGGTAAATTACAGTCACCACCTACTATAATTGTATTAATCGGTGGGTGTTCGAAATTAAATTCAAGTTTTCTTTGAAACTTTCAGCAACTGTATCATCTGAGTTGGAAAGTTGGTAAAAGGTTCCGATTATTATTTTATACCGGTTTCAAAGAATGATATTCGCACATACTAATACACAGGAACTATCTACTTCAATTTCGCTACAAGATAAACTACTTCTAACAGCAACAAAAACGTAACTGCCAACAGTGCTTAGCCTGTCCTTTCGGAACGCCGTTAGGCTCTTCGCAAAAATTTTGGCTGAACCTCCTGTTGTAGCCAGCTTTCAGTGTCTGTAACGATTTGAGCATGATTTCATTCTATTACCGCTTGGAGCTCTGGTACTTTCCCAACACCGCTACGATAATTTATAACAGTTATACGGATGGTTCCTGTATCTGCGTTCTTGCTGTGTTCGGCCTGCACCCTTTGTGATTGAAGCCCTTTTTGTGTTTTCCCAAGACCCTCTAACCTAAAAAACCGCCCAGTCCACGCCACACAGCACGTGCTGCCCGTGTAGCCGCCTCCTTAGTGTAGTAGACTACTGATCTATTTAGCAAGCTCGAAACCCTAACACCCCATGGCGCAAGTCGAGGAATCTGCAGCCTACACGGTCACAGAACCGTCTGAGCCTCTGATTCAGACTCTCCACTTGGCTCTGTAACAAAGGTCTGCAATCGTTCCTGTCGTTTATGCTGCAAATGGTGTGCTCTGCTTTCATGTCGAAAGCAACACTGGCAGCCTTTACCACTTTCGTTAGCCGCTTGAAACCAGAGAGACTCTCTTCCAATCCAAAGTGACACAGATCATTGGTACCGACGTGAGCCACCACATGCTCATCATGGTATCTGGAAGGATCCTTTCCACACCTGGAAGGACTCTACCCAGTATGTGCACTGAGTGCACATTGGCTTTCTTCCCCTCCTTGACAGCCAAGTCCCTAAGGGGCCCCACAAAGCGCCTAACGTCGGAGCTCCCAACTACCAATAATCCCACCCTCCGTGAACTGCCTCGATCTTGCGGGCTGAGAGGTTCCCTCTCAAACACGATAAGCGACTGCATCTGGCTGAGCGGCAGTGTCAACAAGAGAATGCATCTGAAACCTGTTTGTCAGACTAAATGGGCCGGCCTTACCTGCGGCCAGCTGGAGAGTCTTTCTCCCCTACCACGTCCCAGGAGGACTTCCCACTCGACCAGGGGTGAGTGGTGAACTACAGTTCCAACAGTAATGGGCTGGTCACCAGTGCAGGCCGATCGGCGGATTTAGACGTGCTTGTCGTCCGTTGGATCCGCACGTCCGGCCCATGACAGTGATGCCCGTCCACTGCAGCTTCAAGCTGTCTAACCGAAGCCATCACAGCTTGCAGCTCAGAGTGAGGTGTCACCAACTCAGCTCGCATCCTCACACAGCCATCACATTTTCTATCCATACTAAATACTGTGGAAAGCCGCACTACACAGACCAACAACAGATGTGCAGAACTATAGACCCATATCTCTAACGTCGATCAGTTGTAGAATTTTGGAACACGTGTTATGTTCGAATATAATGGCTTTTCTGGAGACTAGAAATCTGTAGGAATCAGCATGGGTTTCGAAAACGACGATCGTGTGGAACCCAGCTCGCGCTATTCGTCCACGAGACTCAGAGGGCCATAGACACGGGTTCCCAGGTAGATGCCGTGTTTCTTGACTGCCGCGTGGCGTTCGATACAGTTCCCCACAGTCGTTTAATGAACAAAGTAAGAGCATATGGACTATCAGACCAATTGTGTGATTGGATTGAAGAGTTCCTAGATAACAGAACGCAGAATGTCACTCTCAATGGAGAGAAGTCTTCCGAAGTAAGAGTGATTTCAGGTGTGCCGCAGGGGAGTGTCGTAGGACCGTTGCTATTCACAATATGTACAGGGTTATTACAAATGATTGAAGCGATTTCACAGCTCTACAATAACTTTATTATTTGAGATATTTTCACAATGCTTTGCACACACATACAAAAACTCAAAAAGTTTTTTTAGGCATTCACAAATGTTCGATATGTGCCCCTTTAGTGATTTGGCAGACATCAAGCCGATAATCAAGTTCCTCCCACACTCGGCGCAGCATGTCCCCATCAATGAGTTCGAAAGCATCGTTAATGCGAGCTCGCAGTTCTGGCACGTTTCTTGGTAGAGGAGGTTTAAACACTGAATCTTTCACATAACCCCACAGAAAGAAATCGCATGGGGTTAAGTCGGGAGAGCGTGGAGGCCATGACATGAATTGCTGATCATGATCTCCACCACGACCGATCCATCGGTTTTCCAATCTCCTGTTTAAGAAATGCCGAACATCATGATGGAAGTGCGGTGGAGCACCATCCTGTTGAAAGATGAAGTCGCTGCTGTCGGTCTCCAGTTGTGGCATGAGCCAATTTCCCAGTATGTCCAGATACACGTGTCCTGTAACGTTATTTTCGCAGAAGAAAAAGGGGCCGTAAACTTTAAACCGTGAGATTGCACAAAACACGTTAACTTTTGGTGAATTGCGAATTTTCTGCACGAATGCGTGAGGATTCTCTACCGCCCAGATTCGCACATTGTGTCTGTTCACTTCACCATTAAGAAAAAATGTTGCTTCATCACTGAAAACAAGTTTCGCACTGAATGCATCCTCTTCCATGAGCTGTTGCAACCGCGCCGAAAATTCAAAGCGTTTGACTTTGTCATCGGGTGTCAGGGCTTGTAGCAATTGTAAACGGTAAGGCTTCTGCTTTAGCCTTTTCCGTAAGATTTTCCAAACCGTCGGCTGTGGTACGTTTAGCTCCCTGCTTGCTTTATTCGTCGACTTCCGCGGGCTACGCGTGAAACTTGCCCGCACGCGTTCAACCGTTTCTTCGCTCACTGCAGGCCGACCCGTTGATTTCCCCTTACAGAGGCATCCAGAAGCTTTAAACTATGCATACCATCGCCGAATGGAGTTAGCAGTTGGTGGATCTTTGTTGAACTTCGTCCTGAAGTGTCGTTGCACTGTTATGACTGACTGATGTGAGTGCATTTCAAGCACGACATACGCTTTCTCGGCTCCTGTCGCCATTTTGTCTCACTGTGCTCTCGAGCGCTCTGGCGGCAGAAACCTGAATTGCGGCTTCAGTCGAACAAAACTTTATGAGTTTTTCTACGTATCTGTAGTGTGTCGTGACCATATGTCAATGAATGGAGCTACAGTGAATTTATGAAATCGCTTCAATCATTTGTAATAGCCCTGTATAAATCGAGAGGTTGTAACAATGGAAAATTGTACTGGAACGCAGGAGGATCTGCAACGAATTGACGCATGTTGGAGGGAGTTAGCAACTGAATCTCAATGTAGACAAGTGTAATGTGCTGCGAATACATAGAAAGAAACATCCTTTATCATTTAGCTACAATATAGCAGGTCATCAACTGGAAGCAGTTAATTCCATAAATTATCTGGGAGTAGGCATTAGGAGTGATTTAAAATGGAATGACCATATAAAATTAATCGTCGGTAAAACAGATGCCAGACTGAGATTCATTGGAAGAATCCTAAGGAAATGCAATCCGAAAACAAAGGAAGTAGGTTACAGTACACTTGTTCGCCCACTTCTTGAACACTACTCACTGGTGTGGGATCCGTACCAAATAGGGTTGATAGAAGAGACAGAGAAGATCCAACGGAGAGCAGCGCGCTTCGTTACAGGATCATTCAGTAATCACGAAAGCGTTACGGAGATGACAGATAAACTCCAGTGGAAGACTCTGCAAGAGAGACGCTCAGTAGCTCGTTACGGGCTTTTGTTGAAGTTTCGAAAACATACCTTCACGGAGGAGTCAAGCAGTATATTGCTCCTCCTACGTATATCTCGCGAAGAGACCATGAGGATAACATCAGAGAGATAATACGAGACTGGAATAGATGGAAGAACCGACAGACGTACTCAAGGTAGCGTCCGCCACACACTATCAGGTGGCTTGCGGAGCGTTGGTGTAGGTGTAGATGTAGATGTAGACAAGGACAATCGGCATGCGCTACGGAATTCAACTGCAGACATGAAAGAAAACGCAAGAACTGTGTCCAATAAATTAGATTAACACGCAGAGATTCAAAAACTGAACTACCAAAGCACTCGGGCGAGAATAAATAATTCGCTCCTCATTAGGAACCTTTACTAGGTCACAAAATCGCTTTACTTTCCGACGCAAACGAAAGTGCCAGAAACGAGTCATTTAAATATTAAATTAACACGCAGAAACTCAAGAACTAAAGAACCAAAGCATACAGATGAAAATAAACAATTCGTTCCTGGTTAGGAACTCGTAAAATGCACAAAAGCGGTTATTTCCCTATGGGTGCTTGTGTCTCGGCTGGCTGCTGCTGACTGAGTTTTGAACACAGACGTCCCCCTTCCGAGCTCAACACCGTGACCACATGACTACAACGACGTCGCAATTTAATGCACATCTTGAGCTAGGAGCGTTCACTGTTTCTATTTCGCTTCTTCTTTTTCACAGTTCAGTACACCTTCTTCCTGTTTTCATGCTTACTATGTGTTCAGGTTTTGACGGGCTGTATACTGGGCCACTTTTCTACTAATTAGGTGGGGGGGAATGCGATGTGGTGACTCCCTTGTAAGTCCCTTCTAAAATCTCTAGACGTGTGTAACATGAGTTCTGAAACACCCAGCAGATGATTAACTGTGTGTATCGTTGTTCTTCTTGTGACAGGATACTAGATTTTTGCGTAGTGTGAAGTGCACATATTTTCCAATTTCTAAACACTCGTTGCCAGTCTACACACAATTTCGAAATTTTAACAAGATAGGACTTGTACATTTGTGGAACATTTATCAGATAGCAATTCATTAGAGACAGTTTCAGTGTCGACTTATATTTTTGTTAGTTGATGCCGTGGCCGAACTTCAGTGATTCATTTATGAAGAGTTAAGCTTTTTCTGGAGCTCATCAGTGAAAGAATCTGGGGTACACAGTTCTGTTTGCGGTAGAATATATTTAATAGACGATTTTCAGTGAGGAACGGCTTGGATAGTCGCGCGCGTTAGCACGCCCCATTCGGCATTTCGGCAGTCACACTGACACCAGATCTGATCCACCCGACGGACTGACAATGAGGGCCGGTGGGCAGACCAGCCTGGGCCTCGATTTTAGGTGATTTCTCACATCCGATTGGGTGAATGCCGAGTCAGGCAGTCCAGTAGCTTGTAATCGATGCACAACTGCCCGTTTACTGTAACCCT
This sequence comes from Schistocerca nitens, assembly GCF_023898315.1. Lineage (NCBI taxonomy): Eukaryota > Metazoa > Arthropoda > Insecta > Orthoptera > Acrididae > Schistocerca > Schistocerca nitens. The sequence goes on along the minus strand of NC_064620.1, from coordinate 582,581,717 downwards.
CTCGTCCTCACATTGACGATGCGACACAGAAATTGGTTCCAGGAAGGGTCCCATGCGTCCACCATACAAGCGCCAGTATCATAGATGTACACTAGCAGAATGACTCCGACAGTGTCCTCGAGGCTTATGGTGTAGCCCAGCACCCGCCTAGTGTCGAGACAACTCCTGAGGGAGGCATTAGTCTCTTGGAAAGAAGTCGGCGTGGAGCCTGTAGATTTCATTTGCGATGCAATTTCTGTGATGCATTGTCAATGTCAGGGTGCAAGGGTTACATTATATGGGCAGTGGCGTATCGGATACAAGCTACTGGAATCCCGGGAAGGGTTCCATGCAGTGACCGAAGCAGCCATGGTGCCTTGAAGTGAAGTGGGAGTGGAGCCTGTAGTTTTCAATCGCGATGCAATTTCTGTATCTCATCGTCAACGTAAGAGTGCGAGGGTTACAGTAAACGGGTAGCGGTGCATCGGATAGACGCTACTGGATTCCCAGGAGAGGTTCCGTGTAGTGATTGTAGCTGCTTTAGTCTCTTGGAGAGAAATCGGCATGGAGCCTGAAGTTTTCAATCACGATGAAATTTCTGCGTCACATTGTTATGTGAACCCGCCAGGGTTACACTAAATGGCAGTGGTGCATCGGAATAAATCTACTGGACTCCAAGGGGAGGTTCCATGTGGTGATAGTGGCCACGTTAGTCTCGGGGAATAGTCTGCACGGAGCCTGTAGTATTAAGTCGTGATGCAAATTCTATTTCGCAACATAATGTAAGGGTGTGTGGGTTACAGGAGATGGGCAGTGTTGCATCGGATACAAGCTACTGGATTTCCAGGAGAAGACCCGCCCGAATTGGCCGTGCGGTTCTAGGCGCTGCAGTCTGGAACCGCGAGACCGCTACGGTCTCAGGCGGGTGCTGGGCTATTACACAGAGCGTCGAGGACATTGTCGGAGCCATTTTCCTAGTGTGCATCTAAGATTTGGCGCGGCTATGGTCACCGCATGGAACTTTTTTGGGAGTCCAGTATCTTGCGTCCTATGCACCACTGCCCGCTTACTCTAAATCTCACGCTGTCTCATTGACTAGGCGGCACATAAGTTGCGTCGCTGTAGAATACTACAGGCTCCATGCTGACTGTCTCCAGGAGACTAATATGGCCACGGTCACCACATGGAACCACTCCTGGGGGTCAATTAGCTTGTACCCGATTCAACACTGCCTTTTTACTGTAACCCTCGAACCTTCACATTGACGAGGCGACACAGAAATTGCATCGAGATTCAAAACTACAGGCTCCATGCTCACTATCTCCAAGAGACTAACGCGGCTACCGTCACAGCATGGAATCACTCCTCTGAGTCGAGACCTTATACCCGATTCAACACTGGCCATTTACTTTAACTCTCGCGACCTCACATTGACGACGCGACACAGAAATCGCGCCGCGATTTAATGGTATAGGCTCTATGCCGACTTCTCTCCAAGAGACCAAACCGGCTATGGTCACCACATGGAGCCTCTCCTGGAAGTACAGTAGCTTGTAATCAATGCACCGCTGCTCATTTTCTGGAACCCTCGCATCCTCATATTGACGATGCGACAGAGAAATTGCTTCTTGATTGCATACTACAGGCTCTATGCCGACTTCTCTGCAAGTGGCTAATGCCGCCATTAGCTGGGTCCTGGACTGCTGCATAAGTTTTGAGAACATTGTTGGTGTCAGTCTGTTATTGTTCGCATAATGTTAGAAGGTGGCCCAATTTTGAGCCGTTCTACGCATCCCCCTCCACTAGCTACAGGCGGCCAATGACATTCATTCTCTTTCCGAGCGGCTAGCAGAGAGTTACAGCTAGAGAGCGAGAAGAGAATCTCGCTCCTACACGTTGCACTGTTGCCACACTTAGCGACAGCCGAATTATTCATTCAGCTATTATTGTGTTTCCTTTTTTTTCATGCAGTAGTTTAGCTGTGAGTGTGTATCTTGTGCACGTTGAAGTGCGATTAAAAAAAAAAAAGTCAGGTGGCAGATATAAACATGAAGTGCATCACAAGCAGGCAAGGCGGATTATTTTCCGCATTTATAACTATTTCAAACGTGATTTGAAAAGCAGGTCTCCTACTGTTGACACTGGAAAACACATGACTGGACTCCAGAACAATCTGGTATCGGCAAGAGAACTGTAAAGAGAATTTAAAAAGTGGTTCAAATGGCTCTGTGCACTATGGGACTTAACATCTGAGGTCGTCAGTCCCCTAGAACTTCGAACTACGTAAACCTAACTAACCTAAGGACATCACACACATCCATGCCCGATGCAGGATTCGAACCTGCGACCGTAGCAGTCGCGCGGTTCCGGACTGAAGGGCCTACAACCGCTCGGCCACCGCAGCCGGCGTAAAGAGAATTGTAAAGCAAATTGTCATAGCTGTACTAACCGTACAAACAGTTGGTTTCGTGTCGCCTTGAAAGTATCGAAATCGCAAGGAACCTGCAACACAAATGAATAGTTTTAACAAAGAAGTTTTAAAGTTCTCCACGTGAATGATGAATGCCCGACATAACGAAAACGTGTTACTGTTGTGCAAGCTTCAATGGTAAGCGCTTCGTCAAGGTAAAGAATTTTGAAAGACGTTAGTTCCATTTATGTTAAGAAGAGAGTTTTTAGTTCAAAGAAATGACCTAGGTACAGCATGAAGCATATCCCCTACAAATATTCACGATACAAGGGAAGGAGATAGTTCAACAGTGTATTACTTTGATGAAACATGGGTCAGTTACAATCACTGCAAGGAGATCTGCTGGAAAGTGACTGATGGTACTGGCGGTTTTAAAGTTCTCACAGGGCTAGGTTCTTAGATAATTATTTTGCATTCTGACTCTTGGTTTAGTTTTATTTCTGAGAATAAACTTGTATTTACGTGCAAGGAAAACAGAAGTGACTACCATTCGGCAATGAACGCTGTCGGTTTCGTGATGTGGTCCACATTTCTTGTCACACCTTGCTTCGAAGTCGGTCATTGCCAGTTAAAATTCAGCTGTTATAGAGAAAACATCAAATACAAATACCAGAAAAACGAATATTTTCCCCGGTTTAAAAATAAAAATTTTAACCAACGTATAAACCAGACTCGTGCCGATCTCCTGCAGCTCTTTAACTTGTACTGTACAAGTCACATGACAGAACGTACAAGCTTGACTTCCTTCCATGTGAGTGCGATCACACAGTATTGCGTTTACCCATGTGTCACTGTCATTGTAGCCCCATGGAATTAATTTGGGCAAAGGGTTTCTAGGTTATGTGGGAGAAAAAAAAACATTCAAGGTAACATATAGTGAATGGCTTGTGCATGAGGCAATAGACAATGAGGCAACGGGCAACATCCCCCCTGTAGGGTGGGCACAGTCTGTGTGGCATGCTGAAAAACTTCAGAAAGAAGAATTTGTCAGGGAAGTGATGATGTATATAAGCCTTGAACCTATCACCATAAATTTACAATCAGTTAGTTCGGAAACAGTCTCCAATACAAGTGACAATTGTATTACAATGTAGACTTACGAACAAAGTAATAATTTTCCTTCATTTTAAAGGCTCATGGTTTTAAAAAAATGTGTTTGTCAACATGTTAGTTGCATATATAATAATGGGAACTTCCTAGGCTTATTGATTATGACTTTATCCTTTTAATTATACAGACTATAAGGTTCAACATATCTGTCATTTTCAAGGCACGAACTGGATAAAGCCCTAAAATGACAGTAACTGTTACTTTTTGAGATGTCGGTGGTTTTTGATGTTGTCGATCAGATTCCCTGGAGTCAATCGCAGATGATGGTTAATTGTTTGCTTGTTGAATGGATCATAAATGCAGTCTCTCACTGTAATATCGAACGTGTTAGTTTACACTCATAACGCCTGTTAACAAAGAAAAATATGACAACTTACTGACCATTTTTACGATAGTCTTTTACATTAGTCTTTGTTACCACTAGTCTTTTCTCCACGCCCCGATTACACTTAACTATCGTCCAAAACACACACACACACACACACACACACACACACACACACACACCTCACACACTTTTAAAAATTCTATTGAGCAGAAGCAGCTGTCAATCAAATATAGTGATATCGGTTTGTGCTTGAAGTTAATTTTCTTGTGTATTAAATTTTTACATATAATGCAGGTCAAATCGCAATAAATGTAATTATTGCAAGCAGCTTCAATGACGTTATGAGAAAAAATGTACTTCTCGTCTTCATAAAGCTGTGTCAGTTGTTCTCGCCTCCCGACGTCAAGCAGAGTAAATTTGTGGAGCAGTGGATGTGAATTAATTCCTTAGGAATTTCTCTCTTGAGATTTTCCTCTTAAGAATTTCTCTCATGACGATTGATCGAAATTGGTTTCAATACTTATTATTCCCCTCATAGATATGAACGTATAACACAATGTACCGTAGTCAAACGAGCCTGACTGTTATCCTCAGAAATGCAGTTCGGTAACGTGGACTTTGATTGCCTGCTCTCTCCTGCCGCTCATGCGCAGTTCTCATCCCCATGACGCTTCCTTTCCACTCCGCCTCCATGTGTGGAAGCGCCAACGTAGGGCACACGGGCTTCGGGAACCGATTTGTACCTCTCCTGGGGGTCCTGTAGCTTGTACCTGATGCACCACTCACCTTTGCCTGTAAACATTGACAATGCGACACAGAAATTGTTTCGCGATTGCATTGATGCACCTCGAATTTAGTCTTTTGGAGAGACGTTGGTATGGCTCCAAACCGACTTCTCTCAAAGAGACTAATGCTGAACTCACGAGTTATCTCGCAATTAGGTGGGTGCTGGGCTGTTGCATAAGTCTCAAGGACATTGTCGAAGTAATTCTGCTAGTGTAAATCTATGATACTGGCGCGGTACTGTCACCACGTTGAGCCTATGCTGGGAATCCACTAGCTTGTAATCATTGCACCGCTGCCCGTTTACTGTTACCCACGCAAGCTGACATTTACGTTGTGATACAGAAATTACTTCGTGATTGTATACTACAGGCTACATGCCGATTTCACTCCTAGAGACTTGTGGCGCCCTCAGAAGTTGTCTCACCTTTAGGGAGGCGCTGGGCTATTGCATAAGCCTCGAGGACATTGTGGGACTCATTCTGCTAGGGTACACGTATGAGCCTGGCGCATCTATGGTCACCGCAAGAGACCCCTCCTGGGAGTCCAGTAGCTTGTAATTGATGCACCTCGAATTTAGTCTTTTGGAGAGAAGTTGGCATGGAACCTGAAGTACGCAATCGAGATGCAATTTCTGTGTCACATCGTCAATGGGAATGTAGAAAAGTTACAGGAAAAGGGAAGTGGTGCATCGATTAGGCCGGTATTACACTATCAAATTTCTTTGTCCAATATCTTTGTCCAATATCTTTGTCAAAGATATTTGATAGTGTAATAGGGATCTTTGACAAATGCCGTCCAATATTTGATCAAATCTAGGCCGAGGCCGTATATTTGATCAAAGAAATCGCTTGTCTTCTGTTCACTGCAATGCGATATGTTACCACGCGGAGCGCTAGCATCGCTGCAGCGTTCCGTCGTCTGTAGTGTTTTTATAACCATTGCCGGTAAATACAATTGGTGTGTGCCGACAACTACAGAATTAATAGAGATGTCTGAAGCTGATGAGCTTTACAACGTGAGGCACCCTGAATACAAAAATAGATTAAGAAGATTGGAGACCTAACCTGACCTAACCTAACCTAACATAACCCTCTCCTGTAGCAAGGAATCGGAGTGTTATAGTGAGCCTGTCTTCTGAAGATGTAGCAGTTCTTAAGTGAAAATTGTGCTTTGTGATATGAGGATACACTTCATTGAGCACATACAGAAATGTATGCTCATCCATTCTTAAGTAATTGATGTACGACTTGACGTCTTCCACTGTAAGCTCACGTAACAAGTTTTGTTGAATGCTTTTATCGTGTCGTCGTAAAACCCACGGCTTCACCCAGGTTAGATTAGTTTTTCGTTCCATAGATCCGTGCTGAGGAGATCCTCGTGGATGTGGAACATGTCGATTTTTTTAAGCTGAAATAAAAATACTAATAGTATGAATAAATACAATACATCATTTGTTTCTATTAAAAATTTCGCCAATGGAGTAGAAGGAGTTAGCCAGTAGTAAGTCTTTCAGGCTCCTTTTAAACTGATCTTTATTTCTAACTAAATTTTTTATGTTTCCTGGCAAATTATTGAAGATGAGTGTTCCTGAGTAGTGGACCCCTTTTTAAAGTAAAGTAAGTGCTTTTAAGTCCTTGTGCAGATCATTTTTGTTCCTGGTATTGTATGTATGAACTGAGTTGTTTGTTGGAAAAAGAGATATATCATTTACGACAAATTTTATTAAGCAGTAAATATACTGAGAGGCAGTAGTTAGTATTCCGAGTTCTTTGAAGAGGTTTCTGCAGGAGGTCCGTGAATTTACTCCACAAATAATACGTATTACACGCTTTTGGAGCTTGAAAACTTTTGTTTGACTTCAAGATTTACCCCAAAATATTATCCCATATGACATTATGGAATGAAAGTATGCAAGCTTTTTCATTTTTATGTTGCCTATGTCTGCTAACACTCGAATTGCAAATACAGATTTGTTAAGGCGTTTCTGCAGTTCTGTGGTGTGCTCCTCCCAACTGAATTTATTATCAAGTTGTAATCCCAGGACTTTTAAGACTGTCTACCTCGTATGTATGGTTCCATTTTTCCCCCCACTTCTTTTCCGCATGTGCACACAATGCAATTGGAGTACGTAGAACTACTGCGGTTAATAACAAGTTGTTGTCAGCCATCTTGAACTTTGACGAAAAATTTGATGACAGTGTAATACCCCTTGTAGCGCTACGTCAAAGATCTTTGTCAAATATATTGGACGGAATATTGGATCACATCTTTGATCAAATCTTTGACAAAGAAATTTGATAGTGTAATACCGGCCTTACAAGCTACTGGACTCCCATGATAGGTTCCATGTAGTGCCCGAAACAGCGCCTGTATCATAGCTGTGCAATAGCAGAATGACTCCAACAATGTCCTCGTGGCCCAGCACTGAGACAACTTCTGAGGGCGGCATTCATCTCTTGGAGAGAGGTCGGCATGGAACTTGCAGTATGCAATCGCGAAGCAATTTCTGTGTCGCATCGTCAGTGTGGTGGTGCGTGGTTCGTTTGGAAGGGAGGGGGGGTTGGTTGGTGGGGGAGGGGGCTGCGGGTCAGTGCTAAGGCAAGGGGAAACAAGGTCCATATTTCTGCGACTGTGACGCGTCTCAGCATACCACTTCCGACAATTGTGTGAATTTGGATTTAACTCCCGGTTAGAGTTATCCAAAGGTGACCGTGAAGCATCTTATGTAAAATAATAACACTGCATAAAACCGGAGTTATTTATTGCAAATGTGAACATCTGCGTGAAGGAGACTGTACTTTGATAGGAGCGTGCCTCTGCTCTTATACAGGGTGAAGAAAAATTCGCGGCGTGATTGCTCACATACTAGCGATAGAAAAAGTTTGCTCATAAAATTTTGTCTAGCTCAAGTTTCCGGCAGTAAATCGGCCTTTAATATTGGCAGTCTGGCATCACTGTAATCACGTGTATGTTGACTGTAGCTGTCAGCATACAGAAGCAGTGTAATGCAATTGGTGCAGGGGATATCATTTTGGGTTAGTACGCAGGAGGTCAAGGGTTCGGTTCCGGGTCGTGGCGTCTTTGTTTTTATTTGCTCAGTTTCATTCTGGCATATAGTTCCGCAATATACACCATTTCTTAGGTCACATATATCCGACACTTACATATTACATAGTTGGAAATCATATGCAAAGCACCTTGGTAGTTATACTGGAGACGTTATCCGATAACGAAATGCAATGGACCTGAACATGGCGGGAATAATAGTTGGTATTAATCGATGGGACCATTGGGAGAGGGTACACAGAAAACAGGTTTGGAATCTAGTAGATGTAGTGTTGCGAAACAGTTGGCGTCCACGACGCTCAAAAGGTTTGTTTAAAGCCTGACCTGTGAAAACGATTGAAATACTATTTTTGCGTTAGTAGTATGTAAGTGCAGATGTTTTGTAGAAGACGCACTATAATCGCTGTATGACGATTAAGACACCAGATACCGTATCACGTAGGCTACATTTGGCAAATAAAAACAAATGTCTCGACCCAAAATCACAAGAATTTCTAGAAAAGAGAAAGTAAGAATCGACGAAATAATAAAGAGAATGGAAGTAAGAGAAAGAATACTTGACGTGATGGATAGGAGGAAATTACAAAGGTACGGTCATGTAAGAAGAATGGAGGAAGTCACAATTCCGAAAATGGAGTGGGAACTAGAGGGAAAGAAGAGAAGAGGACGCACTATGACCAGCTGGCTCCAAAATGTACGATTAACCATAAGAAGACTTCGCGCAGAGGAACAAGACATACAAGATGGAAGAACCTGGAGGGACAGTCTGAGGAGATAAACTAAGATCTTGTGTAAAATATGTAATAATTTCCGGGTATTTGTCACGTTGGAGAAAAGCCTTTGTATAGAGGAAAATCTCAATAATGATTTATGTACTTAACCAAGTTTATACGGGTTATGCTCGTACTTGCTCTGTTTTTCTATTAGTTTCTAAGGTATGGCAGGCTGACATGCAGATTGACACAGCAGTTAACTGCCGCGGAGAAAAATAATTTCACGAATGCCGCATCGGCTGTTTGCAGCGACCGAAATGTAATGAGTTTGCTGCGAGGGGAAGGACCTCTTCCGAACCGCAGAAAGCTTTTAGAACGTAATGACATGTCATTCAACCGTACGGAGAATCATAACTGTGCTCTGACGTTCCCCGAACTGACGGACACCTGGCGCTGTTGCTAGCGGAACGGTGCAGCTGTTAGCGCAGCACAGTTCTGAGAAGTGTCCACGACGCGGGCTGTCATTTGAATGTAGGTCTCCCGGCTGACGTGATGCGCGCGTAACGGTAGGACGCACACGAGTCGCCTTCCTGTCACCGATTCAAAGCCTCAATACTGTCCCAGTAACATGAAATTGGTGGTACGGTATTACCCATTGAGGATACCCGATATGCTTTCAATTCCACCAAATTTCGAACGTTCATCTCAAGTAGGTGATTCTTGCTCCACCTGAAAGAGGAAGACTTGTAGTTTTTTTCAACCTCCAAGATCCTCCTCCGACGTAAGCCTTCTGGAAGACCTCCGTTTGTAGCGAAGTTACAGAAACGAACTTATAAGCGTGTAGGAACCAACCACATTCACTATGACGATGGCGATGCCGCACCGTGGTTAGGACGCCACGGGACAAGCCAAAAGCGTTGGGGAACCAACTTGATTCGTTATTCGACCGCCCCTGCAACCTGTAAAATAATGCACCGTCCAGGCGGGAAGCTATCTAGACAATCCCCTGTTTTTGACTAAGTTACAAATAAAAACGGGAATCAACTCGAAAAGTTCGTATAAATTGCTTTAAAATACTAGGTCTACCACTTGGCTTCCTCCGTTTTTTCTCGACGTTCGGGGCTTTATTGTGAAAAACATGCAAAAAAATTACACAACTGGCCCTTAAAAATGTTACACCACGAAGATGACGTGCTACAGACGCAAAATTTAACCGACAGGAAGTAGATGCTGTTATATGCAAATGATTAACTTTTCAGAGCATTCACACAAGGTTGGTGCCGGTGGTGACACCTAAAACATGCTGACACGAAGAAAGTTTCCAACCGATTTCTCATACACAAACAGCAGTTTACCGCCGTCACCTGGTGAAACTTTATCGTGATGCCTCGTGTAAGGAGGAGAAATGCGTACTATCACGTTTCCGACTTTAATAAAGGTCGGATTGTAGCCTATCGCGATTGTGGTTTATCGTATCGCGACATTGCTGCTCGCGTTCGTCGAGATCCAATGACTGTTAGCAGAATATGGAATCGGTGGCTTCAGGAGGGTAACACGGAACGCCGTGCTCGATCCCAACGGCCTCGTATCACTAGCAGTCGAGATGACAGGCATCTTATCCGCATGGCTGTAACGGATCGTGCAGCCACGTGTCGATCCCTGAGTCAACAGATATGGACGTTTGCAAGACAACAACTATCTGCACGAACAGTTCGACGACGGTTGCAGCAGCATGCACTATCAGCTCGGAGACCATGTCTTGACGCTGCATCACAGACAGGAGCGCCTGCGATGGTGTACTCAACGAAAAACCTGGGTGCACGAATGGCAAACCGTCGTTTCTTCGGATGAATCCAGGTTCTGTTTACAGCATCACAATGGTCGCATCCGTGTTTGGCGACATCGCGGTGAACGCACATTGGAAGCGTGTATTCGTCATCGCCGTACTGGCGTATCACCCGGCGTGATGGTATCGGGTGCCACTGGTTACACGTCTCGGTCACCTCTTGCTCGCATTGACGGCACTTTGAACAGTGGACGTTACATTTCAGATGTGTTACGACCCATGGCTCTACCCTTCATTCGATCCCTGCGAAACCCTACATTTCAGCAGGATAATGCAAGACCGCATGTTGCAGGTCCTGTACGGGCCTCTCTGGGTACCATAAATGTTCGACTTCTGCCCTGGCCAGCACATTCTCCAGATCTCTCACCAATTGAAAACGTCTGGTCAATGGTGGCCGAGCAACTGTCGTCACAATATGCCAGTCACTACTGTTGATTTATTTATTTATTTATTTATTGTTCCATGGGACCACATTTAGGAGAAGTCTCCATGGTCATGGAACGAGTCAATACATGAAATTATAACACGATTGTAGAAACAGAATGAAATGAAATATAAGAAACATATTCAGGCGACAAGTCGTTAGTTTAAATAAAGAAAATCAAGAATGTAACACTGGAATTTGCTTAATTTTTTAGCTCTTCCAGGAGCTCCTCGACAGAATAGAAGGAGTGAGCCATGAGGAAACTCTTCAGTTTAGACTTAAAAGTGTTTGGGCTACTGCTAAGGTTTTTGAGTTCTTGTGGTAGCTTATTGAAAATGGATGCAGCAGAATACTGCACTCCTTTCTGCACAAGAGTCAAGGAAGTGCATTCCACATGCAGATTTGATTTCTGCCTAGTATTAACTGAGTGAAAGCTGCTAACTCTTGGGAATAAGCTAATATTACTAACAACAAACGACATTAAAGAAAATACATACTGTGAGGGCAATGTCAAAATTCCCAGACTATTGAATAGGGGTCGACAAGAGGTTTTCGAACAGCCCGTTTTTGAGCCAAAAATACCCTTTTTGAATCAGAAGAATTACCCCAAAAAATAATACCATACGACATAAGCGTATGAAAATATGCGAAGTATACTACTTTTCGTGTTGAAATGTCACTTATTTCAGATACTGTTCTAATGGTAAATAAAGCGGCATTTAGTTTCTGAACAAGATCCTGAACATGGGCTTTCCACAACAACTTACTATCTATCCATACGCCTAGGAACTTGAACTGTTCCGTCTTGCTAATAACATGCCCATTCTGTCTGATTAAAATGTCAGTTCTTGTTGAATTGTGAGTTAGAAACTGTAAAAACTGAGTTTTACTGTGATTTAGCATCAAATTATTTTCCACAAGCCACGAACTTATATCATGAACTACATTATTTGATAATGTTTCAATATTACACACAAGATCCTTCACTACCAAGGTGGTGTCATCAGCAAACAGAAATATTTTTGAATCACCTGTAATACTAGAAGGCATATCATTTATATAAATAAGAAACAGCAGTGGCCCCAGCACCGACCCTTGGGGAACGCCCCATTTAACAGTGCCCCATTGGGACTGAACATCATTACCACTCTCAATATTGCGGAGGATTACCTTCTGCTTTCTGTTCTTAAAGTAGGAGGCGAACCAATTGTAAGCTACTCCCCTTACTCCATAATGTTCCAACTTCTGCAGTAATATTTTGTGGTCAACACAGTCAAAAGCCTTCGTTAAATCAAAGAAAACACCTAACGTTCGCAACCTTTTATTTAATCCGTCCAAAACCTCACAGAGAAAAGAGACTATAGCATTTTCAGTTGTTAAGCCATTTCTAAAACCAAACTGTACATTTGACAGCAAATTATGTGAATTTAAATGCTGCAGTAACCTTGTATATACAACCTTATCGATAACTTTAGCAAACACCGATGGCATAGAAATAGGTCTAAAATTGTCAACATTATCCCTGTCTCCCTTTTTATAAAGTGGCTTCACTACCGAGTACTTTAATCGGTCAGGTAACCGACCACTCCTAAAGGAAAAGTTACAGATATGGCTAAGTACTGAGCTAACATACGTGGAACAATACTTCAGTATTCTGCTAGATACCCCGTCATATCCATGAGAGTTCTTGGTCTTTAGTGATTTAATTATTAACTCAATCTCCCTCTTGTCAGTATCATGGAGGAGCATTTCAGGTAACAGTCTCGGAACACTTTTTTCTAAGAGCGCTATATGATTCCCTGTTGGGACTAGGTTTCTATTTAGTTCACCTGCTATATTCAGAAAGTGATTATTAAGTACTGTACATATATGCGACTTTTCAGTAACACGGACATCCCCACTACGCACTGATTCTATATTCTCGACCTGTCTCTGCAGACCAGCCACTTCTTTTACGACTGACCATATGGTTTTAATTTTATTAGACTTAGCTATTCTATCTGCATACCACATACTTTTTGCCTTCCTAATAACTTTTTTAAGCACCTTACGATACTGTTTGTAATGGGCTGCTGCATTTAGATTGTGACTGTTTCTAACGTTTTGATATAATTGCCACTTTGTTCTACAAGATATTCTTATCCCTTTAGTCAGCCACCCAGGCTGCCTGTTTGTGCTAGTACCCTGTTTTGAACGTTCTAACGGAAAGCAACTTTCAAAGAGCACGAGAAAAGTCTTGAGGAAAGCATTATATTTATCGTCTACTGTATCAGCACTATAAACATCTTGCCACTCCTGTTCCTTGATAAGGTTTACAAAAGTCTGTACAGCAACTGGATCAGCTTTCCTAAAAAGTTGGTAACTATATTTAACATGTGTTGCAGCACAAAAATCTTTTAGCCTTAAAATTTGCGCATCATGATCTGAAAGGCCATTCACCTTTTTGCTAACAGAATGCCCTTCTAATAATGACGAATGAACAAAAATATTGTCTATGGTTGTTATACTGTTCCCTTGCACTCTCGTTGGAAAGAATACGGTTTGCATAAGATTATATGAATTAAGGAGGTCTAACAGCATCCTTTTCCTTGCACAATCACTTATACAAATAATATTGAAGTCACCACATATAACTGTGGTAACGTGTTGATGCTCCATGGGCAGCTGTACCTGTACACGCCATCCAAGCTCTGTTTGACTCAATGCCCAGGCGTATCAAGGCCGTTATTACGGCCAGAGGTGGTTGTTATGGGTACTGATTTCTCAGAATCTATGCACCCAAATTGCGTGAAAATGTAATCACATGTCAGTTCTAGTATATTTGTCCAATGAATACCCGTTTATCATCTGCATTTCTCCTTGGTGTAGCAATTTTAATGGCCAGTAGTGTATGATTCATAGTTTTGCCCATCGCTGGCCACAACATTCTTCCATCTTTCGGATAGCATACGAATCCCGTGGCGGAAGAACTGGGCGTCTTTTGTGGGGATCCATGAATCGATTCAATTTTGCACTTGTTCATATGATCGGAAGTGCTAGTCAGCCAGACTGTATGCCACTGGTCGAAAAAGGTGGTAGTCAGAGAGAGCAAAGTACGGAGAACAGGGCGGGAGGGATAGGACGTCTCATTCCAACGTTTCCATGTGTATTCTGAAGGGTTTTGCGACATGGGGTCGAGCACTGACCTGCTGCTAATTTACCTTTACGTGTCTGTCGCTGTATCGTGGCCGTTTGTGTTTCAGTACTGGGCTCGAACGCATCAATTGCTTTCGATAATGATGTCCTGTGACTGTCTTCGTCTGTTTCAGTAGCTAGGAAAACGTTCTGTCTTCCACCGCCACGCCGGTCTTCCACATCAAAATCCCCGTTCTTAAGGCGTTAAAAACATTCTCTGCACGTTTTCCACTAATAGTTCCCTCACCATTGGTGTTACCCAGCATTTTAAGAGCCACAGCCGCAGATTTCTTCATGTTAAAGCAGAAAATTAAAACTTCCCGCAAATGGCGAGAACTGGGTACGTAAGTTGACGTACTTAATCGAGAATAACCTTATGATGCGAGTCACAATTCGACTGATATTTTACGGCATTATGTTTACAGGTGCCTAAGCTTATTGTATTTCACCTATGACCAACCATCCGAGCCCCACTTGCCGCTACTGCCGTCTATTGCAAAACGGCGGAAGCAAAGTTGTAGACCTAATACGTTTTCTAAAAACTGCCTTGAAAAACTAATTAGACAATCCAGACATAGTGCAAATATGTTAGACCTTGTAGCTTCATATAGTGTTGACCTTATCGACAGTGAACCGAGCGAGGTGGCGCAGTGGTTAGCACACTGGACTCGCATTCGGGAGAACGACGGTTCAATCCCGTCTCCGGCCATCCTGATTTAGGTTTTCCGTGATTTCCCTAAATCGTTTCAGGCAAATGCCGGGATGGTTCCTGTGAAAGGGCACGGCAGATTTCCTTCCCAATCCTTCCCTAACCCGAGCTTGCGCTCCGTCTCTAATGACCTCGTTGTCGACGGGACGTTAAACACTAACCACCACCACCACCACCACCACCTTATCGACAGTGTCAGTTTAGAGACAGGCATTAGTGATCATGACGTTGTCACAGCGACGATGGTTACTAAAGTCAATAAATCCATCAAGAAGGCTAGTAGAGTATTTGTGCAAGGAAAAGCAGATAAACAGCTGTTAGCATACCACATAGACAATGAAGTAACATCATTTAGCTGCTATATGATAGACGTAGAGCAACTGTGGGCAAAGTTTGAACTGAGTGTAAATCGCGCTCTGGAGACGTGTGTGTCAAGCAAGTGCATTAAAAATGGAAATGACCCTCCGTGGTTTAATAATCTGATTCGGAAAATGCTCAGGAAACAGAAATTGTTGTCCATCAGTTCGAAAAAGAGAGCGAGAATTCTGTCATGTGAAAGTTAGTAGAAACTAGTGTGTTCGTAAGAAGGTCAACGAGCGGAGCGTACAATAACTTCCACTGACATACCTTAGCGAAAGATCTTGCCGAAAACCCGGGAAAATCCTGGTTATAAACAAAATCACTGAGCGGGTCGACGGCTTCTGTCCAGTTACGCGTCGACCACATCTACATTCCACATTTAAGTAATCATTCACGAAGGAGGATCGTAGAAACATACCTTCGTTTCACTATCTGAGGACTCGTGCATGGAGGACGTGGAAATATACACTGCTGGCCATCGTAAATGCAACACCAAGAAAGACAAGAGGTAGCACAACAAGATTTATTTTGTAGATAACATGTTGACCAAGTATCAAATGATTACGTTTACAGACGTCTGTGACATGTGGTTCCTCCCAGAATCAGTAGTCAGAGTAGCCGCCATTGTTGGAGATCACCGCTGCCACACGTCTCGGCATTGAGTCAAAGAGACGTTGGATGTGTTCCTGGGGTACAGCAGCCCAAGCAGCTTCCACACGTTGCCAAAGATCATCTGGTGTGGCAGCTGGGAATGTAATCTGGGTCACTCGTTGAGCAGCCATGGACCACATGTTTTCTATCGGCGAAAGATCCGGAGAGCGAGCCGGCCAGGGAAGCAATTCAATCTGGTTATTGACGAAGAACCTTTGGACAATGCGTGCCACGTGTGGTCGCGCATTATCCTGTTGAAATATGGCTGTGGCCGAGCCCTGAAGGTAAGGAAGGACAACTGGCTCCAGCACCTCGCATATGTAGCGCCGGCTATTTAAAGTACCGGCAATGCGTACTAGAGGCGTGCGAGAGTAATATCCAATAGCGCCCCATACCATAATACCCGGTGCAAGACCAGTGTGGCGGTGCATAATGCAGCTGTCCAGCATCCTCTCTCCACGGTGTCTCCACACTCGAATCCGACCATCGTGGTGCTGCAGACAGAAGCGTGCCTCGTCAGTAAAGCCAACGTCATTCCATTCTGCCGTCCACATCCGTCTGTCACACACCATTGGCGACGGAGACGTCTGTGGTTCTGCGTCAATGGTAGACGAAGCAATGGACGTCTTGCGGACAGACCACTCTGCTGTAAACGGCGTCGAATGGTACGTGCAGACACTGGATGATGCGTTACAGACGCAATGTGCTGTGCTATGGTTCGGGATGTCACTGAGCGATCCTTCACTGCCATGCGCACAATTTGCCTATCAGCACGTGCAGTGGTGCACCGAGGTGAATGCGATCGACCACGTCGGTCCGTCGTACCCTCCTGCATCCAACGGTCACATACCCGCATTACAGTTGTTTGGTTTCGTCCAACACGACTAGCGATTTCTCTGTATGATAATCCACAATCTCGGTAAGCCACTATCCTTCCTCTGTCGAACTCGGATACTTGATCAAAAGATGTTCGCTGTTGTCTACGAGGCATAAGTGATCGTCTTGTGAAACAACCACAAGGTAAACACACGTGCCGAACGTACACTCGTCGAAATCGCCAAGCCTTAAATGGCGCTATGAGGTGGCGCCACAGGCGCGCGTGATGTGCGTCTGCGCTGAAATTCTAATCAGTTCCACATCTCATCGCTGCAAACCCATGGTGTAAATTTCACTTGATTCGGATGCTTCCTTCAGGGTGTTGCATTTACGGTGGCCAGCAGTGTACATACGTGGCGTAAAGAAACGAGTAAAAGAGTTTGGAAATGTGTAAGTCGCCAGATCCAGATGGAATCCCACTTCGTTTCCCAGAGAGTACTCTGCGAAATTAGTCCATTACTAAGCTTGAATCTTTCGCCCAGTGCAAAGTCTCAAGCGTCTGGAAAAAAAAGCACAAGTGACTCCTGTATATGACAAAGGCAAAAGAACGGACGCATATACTGACAGACTACGATCTTATCATCATTCTGCTGTAGAATTGTCAATTCGAATACAATAAATTTCCTCGAGACAGAAAAGCTTCTGTCCACAAATTAACACGGATTTCGAAATCATCGCTTGTGCGAAATTCAGCTTACCCTTTTCGCTCATGAAATCCTACGAACGATGGAAGAAGGGCTACAGGTAGATTCCACATCCTCAGATTTCCAGAGAGCGTTTGATACGGTGCACCACTGCAGACTGATAACGAAGGTCCGAGCATACTGTTCAGTTTCCGAGATATCTGAGTGCCTCGAAGGCTTCTAAAGTAATAGAAGCCGGTACGTTGTCCTCAACGGCGAGTGTTCATCAGATACAAGGGAATCGTCAGGAGTGTCCCTGGTAAACGTGACAAGATCGCTTTTATTCTCGATAATTAATATATGATTTGACGGAAAGGGTGAGTAGCAATTTACTGCTGTCTGGGGGCGACGCTGTGGTGTACCTGAATATGTGGTTTAGTGACTGTAGGAGCATAAAATATGACTTAGACAGAATTTCTAGTTGATGCGGAGAATGTCAATTTGCTGTAAATGTAGAAAAAAAATTAATTAATGACACTGAATTGGAAAATAATTCTGTAGAGTTCGAAAAAGTACCCATACCGACAAACAGCATTACTAGGGTGCTACTTGGCACATTACATCGATTAAACGTCTACGTTAACGTCGCAAAGGCATGTGAATAAAATGAGCACGTCAGGTTGGTACTAGGGAAGGCGAATGCTACACTTCGTTTTATTGGGAGAGTTTTGGGAAAGGTGACGGCGTGTAGATCGCTAGTGCGACCCATTCTTGAGTAGTGTTGGAGTGTTTGAGATCGCCACCATCTCGGATTAAAAGATGACATCGAAGCAATTCAGAGGAATGCTGCTAGATTCGTTACCGGTAGGTTCGATCAGCACGTAAGTATTACCGAAATGCTTTGTGAAGTCAAACAGCAATTCCTGAAGGGATTGTGGAAATGTAGAGAGCCGGCATTTGAGACCGAGTGCGGAACGATTCTACTGCCGCCAAATACATTTCAGGCTAAGACCACCAATAATAATAAGCGAGAAATTAGGGGTCGTCGGAGGCCTTTGGACAGTCTTTTTTTCCTCTCTCTGTGTGTGAATGGAACAGGAAAAGAAATGAATAACAGTGGTACCTGGTACGCTCCGCTACTCACTGCAAGGTTTCTTTTGGAGTGTGTTTGGGGATGTAGATGTAGATGTAGATGTAGATGTAGATCCTGATAAAATCATGTAACTTTGCCCACTGGCGGTGTCAGTTTCTCCCAGTCTTTCTCCTCAGTGACATTTCATACGGATACGGACGATAACTACCATAATTAGGTGTTCTGTCTCCGTTTTGGTTTCTGACAACATTTCTGCCTTCATCTGATCCTGTCCCAGGGCAACTGCCTCCTTTTCTAGTGCTTACCTCTTTTTACTTCGTCTAGAACTTTTACTCTTCTCCTTTATTTTTTCTTCTGTCATTCCAGAGCGCCGTCGATAGCAGTTGTCAGAACTCCTTTTCCTAGCGGAATACACTTTCCACCACTTCATTGCTCTTCACTTTATCCAGTCATTTTATTTTCGTCATTATACTCCAAACCCACATCCCGAATGCTTCAGTTTTGTCTGTTCCTCTCTTCGTCGATGTCCAGCTTTAACATCTGTACATAAAACACTCCATACAAAGCATTTAACCATCGCTTTTTTTTTAGCTTCTACACCTAATTGACTGCACAGTAAGCGTTTCTTTTTCTGGAAAACTTGCTTTGCCATTACAAATTCTTGATCTTACCCGTATTTCTTCCTCACGCCTTCGTTACCCGTTAGCATGCTCCTGCAATATCTGTACTACGTTATCTGTTCAGTTTGATTTCTTATTGTTTTCACTTTCATACCTTCTTTGTTAAGTACTTTCACTATCTTTGATTTCTTTGTTGTGACTATCTGCACTCCTCCATTAAGTCTGGATAGCCTCCTTTGATGAGGTACTGTTATATCTGCAACCAGCACCACGTCATTGCCAAATCTGATGCATCTGATCTTCTTATGATGTTATAAGCACCTTTTTGCTTCCCACTGTTGAAGAGCTATTTGGGATGCTGATTCCATCTTTCAACACGATCCAGCACCTGTTCATAATGCACGGCCTGTGGCGGAGTGGTTGCACGACAATAACATCCCCGTAATGGACTGACATGTACAGAGTCCTGACCTGATTGCCACATTGTGTACCGTGATTCGTCAATCCGCACAACGTTTTTTCTCTGTTCATTCGTCAGTTGTTTGATGTCTTATGCTTACGTCTTCCTCCTGTAATTATACTGTCTTCCTATTCAAGTTTTTGATATATATGGGAAACTGGGAAACAGAGTTGGTGAAAGACAACGACCCTCTCTTACTGATACATACACTATGTGATCAAAAGTATCCGGACACGTGGCTGCAAATGACGTACAGGTTCGTGGGGCCTTCCATCGCTAATGCTGTAATTCAATGTGGTGTTGGTCCACCATTAGCCCCGACGCTGGCTTCCACTCTCGCAGGCATTCGTTCAATCAGGTGCTGGAGGATTTCTTGGGGAATGGCAGCCCATTATTCACGGAGTGCTGCACTGAGGAGAGGTATCGATGTCGGTCGGTGAGGCCTGGCACAAAGTCGGGGTTCCAAAACATCCCAAAGATGTTCTTTAGGATTCAGGTCAGGACTCTCTTCAGGCCAGACCATTACAGGAATATTATTGTCGTGTAACCACTCCGCCACAGGCCGTGCATTATGGACAGGTGCTCGATCGTGCTGAAAGATGCAGTCGCCACCCCGAATCGCTCATCAACAGTGGGAAGAAAGAAGGTGCTTAAAACATCAATGCAGGCCTGTGCTATGATAGTGGCACGCAAAACAACAAGTGGTGCAAGCCCCCTCCATGAAAAGCACGACCACACCGTAACACCATCGCCTCCGAGTTTTATTGTTGACACTACACACGCGGGCAGATGACTTTCACCGGGCATTCGCCGTACCTACACCCTGCCATCGGATGGCCACATAGTGTACCGTGATTCGTCAATCCACACAACGTTTTCCCACTGTCCAATCGTTCATTGTTTACGCTCCTTACACCAAGCGAGGCGTCGTTCGGTATTTACCAGCGTGGTGTGTGCCTTATGAGGAGCCGTTCGACCATGAAATCTAAGTTTTCTCACCTCCCGCCTAACTGTCATAGTACTTGCAATGATGCAGTTTGGAATTCCTGTGTTATTGTCTGAATAGATGTCTGCCTATTACCCATTAAGACCCTCTTCAACTGTCGGCGGTCTCTGTCAGTCAACAGACGAGGTCGGCCTGTTCGCTTTTGTACTGTACGTGTCCCTTCACGTTTCCAGTTCACTATAATATCGGAAACAGTGGACCTAGGAATGTTTACGAGTGTGGAAATCTCGCGTACAGACGTATGACGCAAGTGACACCCAATCACCTGAGCACGTTCGTAGTCCGTGAGTTCCGCGGAGCGCCCCGTTCTGCTCTCTCGCGATGTCTAATGACTACAGAGGTCGCTGATATGGAGTACGTGGAGGTAGGTGGCAATGAAATGGACCTAGTATGGAAACCGTATGTGTCCGGATACTTTTGATCACATAGTGAATAAAAATACTGTACACGATGGGTACTTCAAAGACACGAGTCTGAGAAGAGTCCGTACTTAGACACTAAATAAAAACCCGTTAAGATCTTAAAATGTACACACTACCGGAGCACACCGATTGAATAACAACAGCAGTGACAAGGTTGCCAAGGGTGCGTAACTAGCCACACAAAACAAGAGTGGCACAAATTGTCCAGGTAATTGCATAACAGAAATTCATTGCTATCAATAGAGATGGTCACGCGACCGAGATAGAGGAGGCAGGCCGAGGTAGACAGGTAGGTAGATAGAGAAGAGAGAGAGAGAGAGAGAGAGAGAGAGACATTCACGATTAACGTTTCACCGGCTGCAGACATTTTGGAAGAAATTGAGATTTATACACACTTTAATGCTACCCAATATGGAATCTTGAATGAACAGATCCGCTCCCACAGGAAACAGTTTCTCGATATTCTCCAGGATTTGTTATGAGCGTGGCTGGTGGTATCAATGTCTGATTCTGACAAGCGCTCCTGTTTCCGCTTAATTTTTATACAGTGCACCTCCCCTGTCCCCCCGCTCCTCCTGCCCTCTAATTACTACTGCCAGTGTTTAATATTTTATGGTTTGGGATGTACGATTACATTATGCATTTTATACTTAAATTTACAACTTACGTAAAGCGTCACAAGAAGCTACGATTTTCACATTTGACCGTGCATAGAACCATGTAATATTTCTTAGTTTTATAAGTATATGACGTGTAATGTCCCATGCAAGATTTTTGTTTATACTAACACAATATTTCCTCTTGTTGTTGTGGTCTTCAGTCCTGAGACTGGTTTGATGCAGCTCTCCATGCTACTCTATCCTGTGCAAGCTTCTTCATCTCCCAGTACCTACTGCAACCTACATCCTTCTGACTCTGCTTAGTGTATTCATCTCTTGGTCTCCCTAGACGATTTTTACCCTCCACGCTGCCCTCCAATACTAAATTGGTGATCCCTTGATGACTCAGGACATGTCCTACCAACCGATCCCTTCTTCTCGTCAAGTTGTGCCACAAACTTCTCTTCTCCACAATCCTATTCAATACTTCCTTATTAGTTATGTGATCCACCTATCTAATCTTCAGCATTCTTCTGTAGCACCACATTTCGAAAGCTTCTATTCTCTTCTTGTCCAAACTATTTATCGTCCATGCTTCACTTCCATACATGGCTACACTCCATACAAATACTTTCAGAAATGACTTCCTGATACTTAAATCTACACTCGATGTTAACAAATTTCTCTTCTTCAGAAACGCTTTCCTTGCCATTGCCAGTCTACATTTTATATCCTCTCTACTTCGACCATCATCAGTTATTTTGCTCCCCAAATAGCAAAACTCCTTTACTACTTCAAGTGTCTCATTTCCTAATCTAATTCCCTCAGCATCAGTCGACTTAATTCGACTACATTCCATTATCCTCGTTTTGATTTTGTTGATGTTCATCTAATATCCTCCTTTCAAGACACTATCCATTCCGTTCAACCGCTCTTCCAAGTCCTTTGCTGTCTCTGACAGAATTACAATGTCATCGGCGAACCTCAACGTTTTTATTTCTTCTCCATGGATTTTAATACCTACTCCGAATTTTTCTTTTGTTTCCTTCACTGCTTGCTCAATATACAGATTGAATAACATCGGGGAGAGACTACAACCCTGTCTCACTCCCTTCCCGACCACTGCTTCCCTTTCATGTCCCTCGACTCTTATACATGCCATCTGGTTTCTGTACAAATTGTAAATAGCCTTTCGCTCCCTGTATTTTACCCCTGCCACCTTCATAATTTGAAAGAGAGTATTCCAGACAACATTGTCAAAAGCTTTCTCTAAGTCTACAAATGCTAGAAACGTAGGTTTGCCCTGATAAATTGTTTTATAAAATATTGGTTTTCCCCTCTCCTTCACTTCCCCATTCCCCGGATCCAGTAATTTCTACCGTCTGCGTTTTATATGATATTGCTTGAGAAGTATCGTTACATTGTGTATCGCATTCTACTTGACGTAAGCGCAGGAGCGCATATTGGGTACTTTTTGGTACCGGATTTGAGTCTGAAGATGGCCTGTCGTAATTTTAACGAATATATTGTATTCCCCTTCCCCAGTCTCATTGCCATTTAAATCTGTGGCGTACATTTGTGTTGCTATTTTATATTTTAATTTTATGTCGCTTCTCATATAGCACTGTAGTTTTGACTGTAGCTTTTGACGATGTGTAGCGCCACGTTAATTCCCGAATCCAGACAATTATTTTCGGTACCCTTTATTAACGTAAAGTTGTCATTGCCATTTGCATAAATAAAATATTTCTTTTATAGTAAGGTGGTTCACTGCCGATAGATATACGATATAATAAATGTACTATAGTAGATGCGCCCTGCTCCCACTGTACATTTTGCATTGGCATCTGGTGTCAAAAATGTCCTCGTGGACCGCACTCTGCAGTCTGCGAATTTTTTTTTTTTTTTTTTCCACATACAACTTGAAACGCCGTATCGACGTCCAGCATTCGCTTCTGGGTACGTGTAAACAGTTTGTGGCAGGCGATTTCAGTCAAAGTGGAGTGCTCTAACTACCCACTACAATGATTTATAAAATATTTTTGGATCTTATTTCCTGTAGATATCTGATGACGGATAAATTCCGAAATCGTCATATGAGCAATAAAGTCATTCCTTGCTTGATGTTCGACTTTCACCACTGCGGCCCAGTAAGGCTGAATGCAGAACTACTGATGG
The DNA here is from genome assembly GCF_023898315.1 of Schistocerca nitens. NCBI lineage: Eukaryota > Metazoa > Arthropoda > Insecta > Orthoptera > Acrididae > Schistocerca > Schistocerca nitens. The sequence continues at coordinate 582,558,224 of NC_064620.1, read as the reverse complement.
GTTACGTAGAGGGTGTAATTACTGTGTTTAATTTATACTTCTTTAATAAAATATTGTTCATTATTCTATCCTCATATAATAACAAACAGTTTCGATACAAGTTGACGCGGTTTGGGTTTCAGAAAACAATTTATCAGATCTCGAACATAAAAAATTGAGTAACGGCCACGTGGGATCACAAATGACATATTGCAGCTAACACACAGTCAGTTAACTGGCAAAAATTTAGTATATAGGACAATAAATGAGGCGCAGCTCACTACAAAGTGAACACTGGCACCCTTTGTACATGAGTTGAGAGGTATCTCGGCTCTCCATACGCTCAGTATAAATTATATCCATAAAATCAACATAACGTCAATCAAATAAATAACGTACGATAAATTTATATTTTAACTTATAATCGATAAATTTATATTTTAACTTATAATCGATGCTTTTGGAAAAACCGGAACTGCGTTACTCGTGGTTTGAATAATGACAAACTGCACCAGTTACTTCTTTTTCCATGCATAACAAAACGAGTTTCGGAAATTTATTATAGTGTTCAAGCTTATTTGTTTACACAAGTAGTATTTGTGATGTCTGCATGCGTGATTTTCTGTCTATCTTGCATTTTAATTTGTTTTTTGAAAATTGGACAAAATAAATCTTGGAATGCTTTTTTATACGCTAACCTTAGATAGTGTTTTTGTTTGTTATTTTAAAAATATTGCGCCTCTTCCATTACACAGAATATTACACACAGGCAAATCACCACTTACATCTGTTTTTTCTTTTTCTAATCGAAATATCTTTCATAGGTATTATGACAGTGTGCTTTCACAAAGAGGTTGTATACAGTAGAAAAGTTAAATTTTTTGTGGATTACATCGCAAGATTTTTGATTACAAAATTTATTTTACCGTTAATTACTGTTGAATTCTGTATCTTATTTCTATTTTTCTGCAGTAGAGTCTACGATGAAATTTACATGTTTATGGAAATTACTACGTTTATCACACGCAGAAGAAACATTTTAAAAACTTAACTGTCTAGTTTTTGACATGTGTGTAGCTTAAACGTCTAATGCATATAAATTATTATCGGTTGTTTCGTATTAAGCTTTTCGTCAGATACGTGTCGATTTTATTTATAAAGCTTCGTCTGTGGTCACCCTCGACATGCGGATACACAATATGTGTCTACATTTTGTTATCTATATATTTTAAAAATAATATTATAGAATAGGCTTACAATTTACTTAGAGTGCTTTTTCCTCTTGTTTGTATATTCTGCAAGCCACTGCTTTTATTCTTCGTTAATAACGGAGGTTGTGATCGAAAGAAACTTCGTTGCACGTTAACTTTTGTCAATATTTTATCTTTCTAGAACCTTCTTTTTATGCCGCATTGGTGGTTTCCCACATCATTAGTTCCTTTTTTAAAAACTCACAAGAGAAATACCGCTCTGATTTTAGTTTTCCGCAGTGTTTGTCCATTCATTTGTTTATCGTACTGCCTATGACTGTAACCGAACTGTGAATGCCTGTTTTTCGTAGTCGTGTGTCTGTGTGTGTGTGTGTGTGTGTATGAGAGAGAGAGAGAGAGAGAGAGAGAGAGAGAGATTAGACTGAGGGAAGGGCAGGGGCCGACAGAAAAGTGTGTGTGTGCGTGTGGAGCGGGGGCTATGTTTGATTTAGTAATGATGTGCTGGATGTCGAGCAGAAAAGTATGTACGGAAACGAGAATGTGGGTTTTACTTTCTAGAGAAGAGGGGGGGGGGGGGGGGGGGAAGCAACTGCGAGGAGATGATAATCGTGAATGGGAATTGGGTGCAGGTCGCAGTGGTAGTGAGTGGGTGACGAATGTAGAGGCGTGGTCATAAGTCTATATTTAATATTATCCTAAGTAGATTGTTAATTTAAAAAGTACGTGGTTTGCCACGTTGGTTTGATCATTAAGGACTGCAGTAACTGCAGTTCGCTTCAGACGGAGGAACCATGCATAGTCTAACCGCTACTGCGGAAGATATTATGCAGACGAACATATCTGCTGAAAACCTTGCAAACAGTTCTAGGCAGCTCTGCTTCGCTATTCGGTGCGCATTAATGTCATGTCACAGGTCCACTGAGGGGTTAATCGTTTGCTTGAACAGCGAAGCGTATTTGACTTCATGCAAACACACTTAGTGTCATGTGTAAATAAATTCTTACTGCACGTGTGTGTACAGGGAAGAAACCCTTCCCGGCAGCATACGTGCACACATGAAGTGTGCTTCTGTGAACTGCGCCTTCACAGAATCGCAGTAGTTCGTAAATTATGCAGTATTGTATTCTTGGTATCAGTTATTTGTCATTACTTGCCTACATTTACAGTATTTACGAAAAAAGTACCAAAGTAACAATCTAAAGTCGCTCGCACAGGTTACTGTATATTTTCTCTACTTCTGATTTAGCCTTAAATTAAATGTTTCAGCTACACTCTTTCTTTTGAATTACGTGGCGATGACGATGTGGATATGCTGATAAACTAATCACGAAAAATATTAATTACCACGTTAATAGATTACACAGGTCGCTTTAGAGCAGTTCATGTGCTGTAGAGGAGGTGACAAGGGGTCGTGCACACCCCTCTCCTCCTCCCCCTGTTGACCTAAGAGTAAAATTTACCACCTTGAAATATATAGGTAGTACGTCTGACAAAATGGAAGATAGGCCTCGAAACAATAATGTAAAAATCGACTTGTGAACGACAAATAACGATGTAAAAATCGGCTTCTGAACGACAAGTACGATGTACATCTCCGAAAAAAAGTAAAGAGGATGGAGCGCTTGGGATTCTATGAAGTTACATGCCATGACTGTGATATCTATGAAATGAAATGAAGTCAAATGAAAATGATACATATGGAAAAAAAGTACGTGAAATGTTTATTGTTTCACAAATAATTACTATAGCTGTCCATATACTCATCCCTCTGCGAGAGAAGACGGTCAGTGCATTCATGGAGAAATGAGTGTGGCTGCGTAATGGTTCATGATTGTACACACGCGTGTCCGAAGCAAACCGACAGCCAAGAATGTCTTTCTTCAGGCCCCCAAAAATATGGAAATTGCGTGGGGAGAGACGGGAATGTGTGGAGGATGTGTAATGGCTTCCTTGCGAGACTTCTGTAGCATAATCGAAACAACTTTGGCAACATACGGATCCGCCCAATGTCTCACAATGGATTGAATAAATTAAACGTGAGCCGAGTACATTTGAAATAATAACAAGTTACTTTCTTTTCCACCAATATCATTTTCATTAGACTGCCCCTTATATTTACATATAAGGGTAGAATAGTCGCTATACTATTTAAAGAGCACGAATACCCATGTAGTAAAACTACTTTTTGGGCACATTTTGCAGATGAGATTCATAATAATCATCTAGAGGTTGAAAATTTTCTATCCGTGTTTGCTTACAATTTGTTTTTGGAGAGGGTCCACCTTGAGCAGAACACAACTTTTATTGTTATTTTTGTTTCTCAAACATGTTTCGCTTCAGTCCGGAACCGCGCTGCTGCTATGGTCGCAGGTTCTAATCAACTATTTACACATGAAGTTACAAACACTGTTGCTTTCAAACCTCCATAATAATTAATTCTTATGCTGGCCCTTGAAAGCCTACTAGCCAGTAACTGTTCTGCTTCATCAGCGGTTTTTTTTTCACATAACTGTAACTCTGTACAGAGATTTCAAATTTTAAATATTTTAAATATTTTCTTGCCAGCTGTACGCCGGTGAAATGTTAAGTATCCTTTTATGAAAAATACGTGGAATACTTCAAAACTTATGCTCACTTAATAATTATGACATTTACTGCTGCACAGTGTTTATTAACTGTAGTGAAAGTTTACTTAAGTGAGTTTTCAGCTCAATAAAGTACGATACTCGGAAACATCGTAGGACTTGGGATAGGACCCTGACTAGGTAATTTACTAAAGATGAATACTGGAGCTCATTACAATGTTTAAAGAACACAAACTCATTACTGAATAAAAACACACATAAATGATCCGTGCAGTTACATTATTCAACTGATTCCTTGAGATGAAGGTTGTGGCAGTGTCAATCTCCTATGGCTACTGAAAAAAGCCAGAAGAAGTATCCATGGCTGTTGCTGTGTAACAAGCTCTGAAAATTATCTTCTTAGCGTCGGATTTTCGTAGTACAGCGCAAACCGAAGTATGCTATGAAAGATAAGCCTAATTATTTCTACATCCGAGGCTTTATTACACAATCTTGCAGTCCTTCTTGCCTCATAGTTCACAAGATGCGCACACTTTGCCTGCTAGCCACAGACTGACTCTTGCCACAAAGGAAACTTTGCAGTTCGACAGCCAGTTCCACCTTTTGTGTTCCAACCAAGTCAGTTTCGTTGCAGAGGGATTTCCCTCCATGTTTCACTTGATTATAAACCTTCTTTCCCTATGCATGAACCAATATTACTAGTAAAGTTTTAACATCTTCATTATTTTACAGAAAACGATTATTCAAAATTACGTCCATAGGTTCATTACACTGAAATAAACTGACAGAAATAAAGCATTTACGTAGATAGATGTTACATGAAAGGGCTTGGTGATACAGAAGTCACATTGAGGAAAACAAGACAAAGAAGTTACATGAGGCAAATATAGGTATTATTGACAAAAGCGTTACAGGTTCACCCTCTTTTTGAAATAGTCCCAGACATTTTCTGTAGAATTAGGATCTGGTGATTTAAACAGCTCGTGGAAGTGTGCGATAGGATTCCTGAGTAGTCGTGTGGAGGCACGTAGACAATCGTTTTCCCTCGCTCTGTTTGCCAGCGGAACAGGAAAGAAAACGAGTATTAGTGGTACGAGGTACGCTCCGCCATGCGCCATACTGTGGCTCGTGGAGTATACATGTAGACGTAGACGCTATGAATCACTTGAATCACTTGAAGAGAGCCAGAAGCTCTTACCAAACTACACGCCTCCGTCAGCTATTGCCGAATTCCTATGGTGGTTTTTTTTAAATTTTTTTGTTTTATTTTTTATTTTTTTGGCTCAACTAAAACGTGCAGGTGTATGTGCCGATGTAACACTGTTCTGCTACACGATAGCATGAGGTACACCACTCGTTGTACACACGTTGGATAGTCGACGTCGATATACCAAAAACATCGAGCACCTTCGTTCATGGTGTGGCACATCCAAACAGAATACCTCCTTTTTGAACAGTCGGATTTGTGTCGGTTATTCGTGTCTTTCTTGAACGATATTTCAACTGCGTGACTCACAGTCCTCCTCAGGTATTGTCTGATACTGATTCCAGTGTGAAATGAGTCCAGTATTTATGTCTACGTTGTACTTTTTTTTTTAAATCTCGTTGCGTTCGTTTACTGTTCGTTGTATTTGTTTGGGGCGAACGTCTCATGACAACTGCTCAGGTTCATCGTTGATGCGTTCCCTCAGTTTTCTTTTTATTACAGAGGGCACCTAGCCCTCCGACCGAACACGCTGAGCTACTGAGAGCTACTGTCTGTGGTCCACCGGCCACCCTCCCTCCTCCCCACCCCCAGGCGCTCTGCCCATGGTAAGCGGCCGGCCGCTGTGGCCGAGCGTTTCTAGGCGCTTCAGTCTGGAACCGCGCTGCTGCTACGGTTGCAGGTTCGAATCCTGCCTCGGGCATGGATGTGTGTGATGTCCTTAGGTTAGTTAGGTTTAAGTAGTTCTAAGTTCTAGGGGACTGATGACCCCAGATGTTAAGTCCTATAGTGCTCAGAGCCATTTGAACCATGGTACGCGCCGACCAATAGCAGCGACTCTAGTGCTTTCTCCTAGCCACTGCAGTTCCGAACGCTGTGCACGTACTTTGCGGTTATTATCCGTTTCCAGTCTTACTGTACGAAGTTCTTAATGACGTCCAAGTCGTGCTGGACATTTTATCTTCCGATTGTCGGCATTTAAACCCTAGAAAGAAACCAATAACGGCAGAAACTCGATTGTTCAATATGATAACGCCTCGCTGTGAAAGCCTGAAGAATTACAGAATACTTCCTTCCTCTAATTCTGTCACAACTCAGCGTCTTTCCATCTCACGGCGCTGATTCCGTTCAACCGGCTGGGAAATACACATCACGTTCATTTATTTTTTACGACAGAGTTACATGATTAATGCACAATGTCGCTACCGTTTCCATCCGGCAGATGGTTATCTCCAGACTGTGGGAAAATAAAAATAGATAAACACTGGAACGTTATAGAATCTATAAAAATGTGCCAAGTAATTCTCTATGAAGGGATAAAAAAAGGAATCAAATTGTATCTAAAGGCATATGCTACAAGACTGGCAATGCCAACAGTACTAAAGGCATATATGTCTGTATTCGCGAAAGCGGTACCTGGTTCGGCAGATTTTATAGTTACATTCATGACTCAATTTTCAAAAACTTTAAATATTTTTAAAACACTTTCAAAATTTCAGTGGAGTCCGTGGGGGGTGGGGGTGGGGGGGAATCATGAGGCAGGAGGCTTCACGAAGCTGTTACATAGGCACATGATGATAAAGGTACATTTAAGAAGGAAAGTACGGGGTACTCCAAGAATACCTCAGAATTTTAGAAGATGACTCTACGAAAACTACAAAACATACAGAAAATTGACATATGCGAGTGGATATGCTATTGCTCCAAATTTTTAACGTACATGAAAAGTGTTAAATATGAGCGCTCGTATTAAAAAGGGTATAAGACAGGGATGTAGTCTTTCCCCCTACTGTTCAATCTGTACATCGAAGAAGCGATGACGGAAATAAAAGAAAGGTTCAGGAGTGGAATTAAAATTTAAGGTGAAAGGATATCAATGATACGATTCGCTAATGTAACTGCTATCCTGAGTGAAAGTGAAGGAGAATTACATGATACGTTGAATGGAATGAACAATGTAATGAGTACAGAATATGGATTGAGAGTAAATCGAAGAAAGACGAAAGTAAGGAATTCTGCTACCTAGGCAGCAAAATAACCAGGGGGCGGAGCAAGGAGGACATTAAAAGCAGACTAGCACTGGCAAAAAGGGCACTCCTGGCCAAGAGAAGTCTACTAGTATCAAACATAGGCCTATATAAGAATTTTTCCTGTTTTATGGGAAGATGATAAAACAATGAGCTGATGATGCTGAAAATTCAGCGAAACATGTTCAAAAATGGTTCAGATGGCTCTAAGCACTATGGGACTTAACATCTGAAGTCATCAGATCCCTAGACTACTTAAACCTAACTAACCTAAGGACACCAGAGTTACAGTTATGTGAAAAAAAAACCGCTGATGGAGCAGAACAGTTACTGGCTAGTAGGCTTTCAAGGGCCAGCATAAGAATTAATTATTATGGAGGTTTGAAAGCAACAGTGTTTGTAACTTCATGTGTAAATAGTTGATAGCTTTTCTTATTTTGTGTTATGACTTAAATATCCAGCCTTGATCTAAGTTTATAGATAGATCAGTTTCTGGGTCCCACTGCTAACTGTTGAGCCAGTTTTAAGTTTCATGTTACATTTACAGCATTAATGAAGTGCTCCTGCCAGCTACAATTATTCAAAGTGTACTGGATCTAGGTAGCATATGTTCCATTTGAGCTAAATAGTATAAGGATGTGGCTGCTCTTTGGTAGTACAAATAACAGCAGAAATAGAGAATGTAATTACCTTACAGCCATTCCAAGGACAGTATTTTCCAATGGAAATGAGCGTACGGCAGTGTGGACCGGGAGTCTCCCATTCAGGAAGTCCGGCCGCCGAGGACAAGTACACATCTGGAAATGGAAAAAAGAGCACATTGACACCGGTGTGTCAGACCCAGCATACTTGCTCCGGACACTGCGAGAGGGCTGTACAAGCAATGATCACACGCACGGCACAGCGGACACACCAGGAACCGCGGTGTTGGCCGTCGAATGGCGCTAGCTGCGCAGCATTTGTGCACCGCCGCCGTCAGTGTCAGCCAGTTTGCCGTGGCATACGGAGCTCCATCGCAGTCTTTAACACTGGTAGCATGCCGCGACAACGTGGACGTGAACCGTATGTGCAGTTGACGGACTTTGAGCGAGGGCGTATAGTGGGCATGCGGGAGGCCGGGTGGACGTACCGCCGAATTGCTCAACACGTGGGGCGTGAGGTCTCCACAGTACATCGATGTTGTCGCCAGTGGTCGGCGGAAGGTGCACGTGCCCGTCGACCTGGGACCGGACCGCAGCGACGCACGGATGCACGCCAAGACCGTAGGATCCTACGCAGTGCCGTAGGGGACCGCACCGCCACTTCCCAGCAAATTAGGGACACTGTTGCTCCTGGGGTATCGGCGAGGACCATTCGCAACCGTCTCCATGAAGCTGGGCTACGGTCCCGCACACCGTTAGGCCGTCTTCCGCTCACGCCCCAACATCGTGCAGCCCGCCTCCAGTGGTGTCGCGACAGGCGTGAATGGAGGGACGAATGGAGACGTGTCGTCTTCAGCGATGAGAGTCGCTTCTGCCTTGGTGCCAATGATGGTCGTATGCGTGTTTGGCGCCGCGCAGGTGAGCGCCACAATCAGGACTGCATACGACCGAGGCACACAGGGCCAACACCCGGCATCATGGTGTGGGGAGCGAACTCCTACACTGGCCGTACACCACTGGTGATCGTCGAGGGGACACTGAATAGTGCACGGTACATCCAAACCGTCATCGAACCCATCGTTCTACCATTCCTAGACCGGCAAGGGAACTTGCTGTTCCAACAGGACAATGCACGTCCGCATGTATCCCGTGCCACCCAACGTGCTCTAGAAGGTGTAAGTCAACTACCCTGGCCAGCAAGATCTCCGGATCTGTCCCCCATTGAGCATGTTTGGGACTGGATGAAGCGTCGTCTCACGCGGTCTGCACGTCCAGCACGAACGCTGGTCCAACTGAGGCGCCAGGTGGAAATGGCATGGCAAGCCGTTCCACAGGAGTACATCCAGCATCTCTACGATCGTCTCCATGGGAGAATAGCAGCCTGCATTGCTGCGAAAGGTGGATATACACTGTACTAGTGCCGACATTGTGCATGCTCTGTTGCCTGTGTCTATGTGCCTGTGGTTCTGTCAGTGTGATCATGTGATGTATCTGACCCCAGGAATGTGTCAATAAAGTTTCCCCTTTCTGGGACAATGAATTCACGGTGTTCTTATTTCAATTTCCAGGAGTGTACGTATTACATTCGACGCCACATTGGGCGACTTGCGCGTCGGAGATAGGGATGAAATGATAATGAGGACAACACAACACCCAGTTCCTGAGCAGAGAAAATCTCCTGCCGCAGCCGGGAATCGAACCAGGGTTCCTTGGCACTGACCTCTCAGTTAACGGGGGCGGACGGTATTTTCCAATATTTAAGCAGATAAAAGAACCTATTGTTCAAGTTAATATTGCACTACAATTACTAATTATTTAGCGACAATAATCACTAGCTTTCTGCTTTAATATCCCGATAGTAAGTATTACCCTCAGACTTCAAGAAGAATATAATAATTCCAATCCCAAAGAAGGCAGATGTTTACAGATGTGAAAATTACCGAACTATCAGTTTAATAAGTCACAGCTGCAAAATACTAACGCGAATTCTTTACAGACGAATGGAAAATCTGATAGAAGCCGACCTCGGGGAATATCAGTTTGGATTCCGTAGAAATGTTGGAACACGTGAATCAATACTGACCCTACGACTTATCTTAGAAGAAAGATTAAGGAAGGGCAAACCTACGTTTCTAGCATTTGTAGACTTAGACAAAGCTTTTGACAATGTTGACTGGAATACTCTCTTTCAAATTCTGAAAGTGGCAGGGGTAAAATACAGGGAGCGAAAGGCTATTTACAATTCGTACAGAAACCAGATGGCAGTTATAAGAGTCGAGGGACATGAAAGGGAAGCAGTGATTGGGAAGGGAGTGAGACAGGGTTGTACCCTATCCTCGATGTTATTCAATCTGTATATTGAGCAAGCAATAAAGGAAACAAAAGAAAAGTTCGGAGTGGGTATTAAAATCCATGGAGAAGAAATAAAAACTTTGAGGTTCGCCGATGACATTGTAATTCTGTCAGAGACAGCAAAGAACTTGGGAGAGCAGTTGAACGGAATGGACAGTGTCTTGAAAGGAGGGTATAAGATGAACATCAACAAAAGCAAAACTAGAATAATGGAATGTAGTCGAATTATGTCGGGTGATGCTGAGGTAATTAGATTAGGAAATGAGACACTTAAAGTAGTAATGGAGTTTTGCTGTTTGGGGAGCAAAATAACTGATGATGGTCGAAGTAGAGAGGATATAAAATATAGACTGGCAATGGCAAGGAAAGCGTTTCTGAAAAATAAAAATTTGTTAACATCGAGTATAGGTTTAAATGTCAGGAAGTCGTTTTTGAAAGTATTTGTATGGAGTGTAGCCATGTATGAAAGTGAAACGTGGACGATAAATAGTTTAGACAAGAAGAGAATAGAAGCTTTCGAAATGTGGTGCTACAGAAGAATGCTGAAGATTAGATGGGTAGATCACAAAACTAATGAGGAAGTATTGAATAGGATTGGGGAGAACAGAAGTTTGTGGCACAACTTGACTAGAAGAAGGGATCGGTTGGTAGGACATGTTCTGAGACATCGAGGGGTCACCAGTTTAGTATTGGAGGGCAGCGTGGATGGTAAAAATCGTAGAGGGAGACCAAGAGATGAATACACGAAGCAGATTCAGAAGTATGTAGGCTGCAGTAGATACTGGGAGATGAAGAAGCTTGCACAGGATAGAGTAGCATGGAGAGCTGCATCAAACCAGTCTCAGGACTGAAGACGACAACAACAACAAAAAGTCTTACTGAGAGTCAGTTTTGCAAAAAGGACTAGTACTTCTTCTACGTTGTTCATGCCAAAATGCTGTTACCTTGCGTGATGAATCGCGCTGGTGCTTGGTATCTCATTTACAAAACATAACATGTACAGTCATTCCAATAATTAAATTTCTTTATGAACCGTGCTAGGACGTGGTACAGATTCGTCTAATTTGGCTGGCGACCATTTCCTTTTACGTCATTACAGCCTAGCCGATTACTAGTAGAACCTCGGTTCGAGTCCCGTTTCTTCTGATATTGCTTCTTTTCAATATAGATCTTCATATAAACGAAAAAAGTTCGATACATTAACCATCCGGTCAAATTAACGTCCTTTCACACGAGCAACATTATCGGTGTATTGCTAACTTAGTAGTAGCCGGTAGTATCGTAAACCAAAACGTCAAAATCCCTCCAATTTGGTAGCACTATGAGATCCAGTCATTAATATGATCTGTACAATTTAGGTAAGGCTGAGGTTTGAATGCCTTGCAGCTCTACCGCGCCTGTCCACAAGCGATTTTAAGAGGGGCGTTTAATAAGTAATGCAACACATTTTCTGTACGCCAATTTCAATTTGGAAAAAAATGTATAATTTTCTGTGTGATATGGTTGAATATTCCCGCTTCAGTCAATATGGTTCCATGAGGTTTCTGTAGATACCTTCACACAGGCATCTGTAATAGCCGGCCGCTGTGGCCGAGCGGTTATAGGCGCTTCAGTCTTGAACCACGCGACCGCTACTGTCGCAAGTTCGAATCCTGCCTCGGGCATGGATGTGTGTGATGTCCTTAGGTTAGTTAGGTTTAAGTAGTTCTAAGTTCTAGGGGACTGATGACCTCAGATGTTAAGTCCCTTAGTGCTCAGAGCCATTTGAACCATCTGTAATGGAGGTGGGTTCCAATCAGAGAGCCGTCATTAATTTTCTTCTGGCAGAAAATCAGAGGATCGCAGCTACTGCTAGGCCTTTGCAGATTGGCTACAGAGACATTACAGTGAGCAAAATCATGGTGAGTCATTGATCGAGGCGTCTGTCTTCATCGCAACAAGTTCGTGCAACCCTGTCCGATCTCTCTCGTGCCGGCCGGCCGCATGCAGTTGTGACTCCTGAATGTTGGAACGTGTGGACACCCTCATTCAAGGTGATCGACAGATCACATTCAGAAACCTCGCTGCACAAGTGGTTGCGTCTGTTGGCAGTACTGACTCACTCATCCACCAGTATGGGTACTCAAGACTCCGCTGTGTTCCTCGACATCTAAAGAGACCATAAAGAGCAAAAAAATGATCATCTGTGAGGAACTGCTTGCGCGTGACGAGGCTAATCGTGACAATGTTTTGTCAAACCTAGCCACAGGCGATGAAACATGGGTTCATCGTTTCGAACTGGAAACGAAAGGGCAATGCGTGGGGTGACGTCTCATCACCTCTCCTGCGAAGAAAAAGTTCAGGACAGCCCACCCAGCCGGTAAGGCGACTCTGAACGGGCAACGGTGCAACGATCAACACGGAAGTGTATTGTGCTACGCCGAAGAAACTGAAGAAACGACTTCGGCGTGTCCGTCGCCATAAAAAGGCAAGCGCATGTCGCCTTCTCCGTGATAGCACAAGGCCTCAGACAAGTTTGCACACTCGAGAGTAGCTCACAGAACTCCACTGGAATGTTCTTCCTCATCCACTCTACAGTCCGGATTTCGCCCATCAGCTTGGCCCCGAGAAGGATGCACTCCGCGGGAAGCAGTAAACGAATGATGGGTAGGCTGTTGATCCAACAAGACATCAACTCCGGCGTCGAACAGTTGAGTGGTACCTCGCTGGCATACATTCCCTTCCTGTCAGGTGGCGTGAGGCCATCACATTGAGCGGAGATTCTGTTGGAAAAAATGGTTCCGTAGACAAAAGAATAGGGAATAATACGCTATACAGCATTCACGAGTAAAACCAAAGTGCTTACAGAAAAAGAATTGTTGCATTACTTATTGAACGCCCGACGAAGTATGTTCGGCCACGTCAGAGAATTACTTTGTTGCGAAAAGCATTTCGACAGTGTTACACCACGAGGTTCACAACAAGTTGTGTACACTACCCAGCGAGTACACTACTGACCATTAAAATTGCTACACCACGAAGATGACGTGCTACAGACGCGAAATTTAACCGACAGGAAGAAGATGCTGTGATATGCAAATGATTAGTTTTTCAGAGCATTCATACAAGGTTGGCGCCGGTGGCGACACCTACAAAGTACTGACATGAGGAAAGTTTCCAACCCATTTCTCAAACACAAACAGAAGTTGACTGGCGTTGCCTGGTGAAACGTTGTTGTGATGCCTCGTGTAAGGAGGAGAAATGCGTACCATCACGTTTCCGACTTTGATAAAGGTCGGACTGTAGCCTATTGCGATTTCGGTTTATCGTATCGCGACATTGCTGATCGCGTTGGCCGAGATCCAATTACTGTTAGCAGAATATGGAATAGGTGTGTCCAGGGGGGTAATACGGAACGCCGTGCTGGATCCCAACGGCCTCGTATCACTAGCAGTCGAGATGACAGGCATCTTATCCGCATGGCTGTAACGGATCGTGCAGCCACGTCTCGATCCCTGAGTTAACAGATGGGGACGTTTGCAAGACAACAACCATCTCCACGAACAGTTCGACTACGTTTGCAGCAGCATGGACTATCACCTCGGAGACCATGGCTGTGGTTACCCTTGACGCTGCATCACAGACAGGAGCGCCTGCGATGGTGTACTCAACGACGAACCTGGGTGCACGAATGGCAAAAGTCATATTTTCGGACGAATCCAGGTTCTCTTTACAGCATCATGATGGTCGCATCCTTGTTTGGCGACATTACGGTGAACGCACACTGGAAGCGTGCATTTGTCATCGCCATACTGGCATATCACCCGGCGTGATGGTATAAGGTGCCATTGGTTACACGTCTCGGTCACCTCTTGTTCGCATTGACGGCACTTTGAACAGTGGACGTTACATTTCAGATGTGTTACGACCCGTGGCTCTACCCTTGATTCGATCGCTATATTTCAGCAGGATAATGCACGACCGCATATTGCAGGTCCTGTTCGGGCCTTTCTGGATACAGAAAATGTTCGACTGCTGCCCTGGCCCGCACATTCTCCAGATCTCTCACCAATTGAAAACGTTTGGTCAATTTTGGCCGAGCAACTGGCTCGACACAATACGCCAGTCACTACTGTTGATGAACTGTGGTATCGTGTTGAAGCTGCATGGGCAGCTGTACCTGTACACGCCATCCAAGCTGTGACTCAATGCACAGGCGTATCAAGGCCGTTATTACTGCCAGAGGTGGTTGTTCTGTGTACTGATTTCTCAGGATCTATGCACCCAAATTGCGTGAAAATGTAATCACATGTCAGTTCTAGTATAATATATTTGTCCAATGAATACCCGGTTATCATCTGCATTTCTTCTTGGTGTAGCAATTTTAATGGCCAGCAGTGTGTTTTCATCGAGGATTCGGGCACTTTGTAAGCGCCTAGATCTGAACCGTCAACTGAAATAGGCAGTCGGACAGGTGGGCGCAGCGGCGGACGACCACAGAGCTGTACGAATGTGGGCGGTGGGGTCAAAGTACTGGTGAGAATGGCCACCTCGTTCCCAGCCGCACGCCAGCAATTAGCGAGAAAAGGCGGTCGATCGGCTTCCTGGTAAATCCAACTGGCTTGCGCCTGTCGGGCTCAGAGTAGCCCTCCAATACAGAAAAAGGGGCAAAGCTTTTTCTGCATAGTATGTGCGCTCTGAGGCCGCGAGGCCCAGTCGCCGTGTCACACGCTGCTGTTCACCCCTGCTCTCTCCCTCGCGACCGAATTTACAGCGGGCTCTTGTCGTTTCGGTCGGCGACCCTAGGATCGATCTGACGCAGTTCTTCATTAGTGTTGCTTGTCAGTTCAGTTACCCTGTTCACGGCAGGTGAGCTTCTGCATTCCACGATCTAAATTTCTTTTTGGATGGGGATGATTGGGGTCTGCCTTGAGCAAAGTTGTTTTATTTATTTAGCAGAACGAATTTCGCTAGAGTCGTAGCATCACCAGTGAATTTCTTATTGCCTTTATGTCAAGTAACAGGGAAAATTGGTTTTTGATAACTGGACATACAGATTTTCAGTTTTTAAGTGAAGTACTCACAAATGAGAAAGAAAACCATCTTTATGCTATGGAAAGAGTATATAGAGGGTCTATACAAGGGCGAAGTATTTGAGCGCAGCCGGCCAGAGTGGCCGAGCGGTTCTAGGCGCTGCAGTCTGGAGCCGCGCGACCGCTGCGGTGGCAGGTTCGAATCCTGCCTCGGGCATGGATGTGTGTGATGTCCTTAGGTTTGCTAGGTTTAGGTAGTTCTAAGTTCTAGGGGACTGATGACCTTAGCAGTTAAGTCCCATAGTGCTCAGAGCCATTTGAACCATATTTGAGCGCAGTATTATGAAAATGGACGAGGACGTAGATGAACATGAAATGGGAGATACGATACTGCGTGAAGAATTTGACAGAGCGCTGAAAGACCGAAGTCGGAACAAGACCATGAGAGTAGACAACATTCCATTAGAACTGATAGCCTTGGGAGAGCCAGTCCTGACAAAACTCTACCATCTGGTGAGCAAGATGCGTGAGACAGGCGAAATACGCTCGGAACTGAAGAAGAATATGATAATTCCAATCCCAAAGAAATCAAGTATTGACAGGTGTGAAAATTATCGAACTATCAGTTTAATAATTCACGGCTGCAAAATACTAACAGGAATTCTTTACAAACGAATGGAAACACTGGTAGAACCTTATCTTAGAAGATAGGTTAAGGAAAGGCAAACCTACGTTTCTAGCATTTGTAGACAGAAAAAGCTTTTGACAATGTTGATTGGAATACTCTCAAATTCTAAAAGTGGTAGGGGTAAAATACAGGGAGCGAAAGGCTATTTACAATTTGTACAGAAACCAGATATCAGTTATAAGAGTTGAGGGGCATGAAAAGGAATCAGTGGTTGAGAAGGGAGGGAAATAGGGTTGTAGCATAACTCTGATGTTACTCATTCTGTATATTGAAAAAGCAACAGAGGAAACAGAAGAAAAACTTGGAGTAGGAATTAAAATTCATGGAGAAGAAATAAAAACTTTGAGGTTTGCCGATGATATTGTAATTCTGTCGGAGACAAAATACCAGTCTCTGGACTGAAGACCACAACAACAATGTCAACAGCCATTGTTCCATTTAAAAAAGTGTGTTACGGCAAAAAATACTCTTTCTAAGTATTATTACAATCTTTCTACAGTCTAACAAATGATCTCGTTACTACCAATCCATTCTGTGAAAACCGTACATCAGTAGCACTTTCCATTTTCACAATATTTGCAGTGCAAATTTTGGGTGATTCACACTGTATGCTTATCAGTATACACAAATCAGATAACATATATACCGATTTATTGCAAAGTTCTTGGACGATTTAATTCAAATTCCTACAGTCAGAAGAAACACTGCAATAAATTGCTAAAAAATTAAACACCTAACAAATTGAAATATATCGTGGTAAACTGAGTGTAACTGCTATAGCGAGAATAAATTACAGCGTCTATACACTTCTTGGAGATAATGGCATCAGACGTCACTAGCCCGCAGGTCGAGGGAAAGCTCGAGAATTTGACAGAAACATGATTGCAGATTCTTATTTACTGATTAGTTGTCATTCTTACATATGATATATACCTAGAATATACTTTATCCCGACTTCGACAGTTACACTTATTACTAAAATCCACAGGAGCATACAAACACTAAGGTAGGTCGTATATATAGTGCCAACAAATGTCACTAGATCGCGGGCCCATCAGAAGTTCGAACAGAAGCCGAGATTTCCCGATCTGTGACGGAAAGTGTTCGAACAGTTCGAATGCAGCCCTACTTGAAACAGTTAAAACTGAGCGGAAACAATAGAAGACGAATTCTCCAAAAAAACACAATGAGATACTTATCGCAAAATGTAACAGGAGATGACGTAACTACATATTTTCCTACAGGGAAAGCCGATCAAGGTGGTGGATTGGTTAGCACACTGGACTCGAATTCGGGACGACGACGGCTCAAACCCGCGTCCGGCCATCGTGATTTAGGTTTTTCGTGATTTCCCTAAATCACTACGGGCAAATGCCGAGATGGTTTCTTTGAAAAGACGCGGCCGACTTCCTTCCCCATCCTTCCCTAATCTGACGGAACCGATGGTCTCGCTGTTTGGACCGCTCCGCCAAATCAACCACACAGGGAAAAATTTGCTTAAACGAATGAATTAACTATGTTAATAGAAGATGCCCCACATGAACCGTGGATCTTGCTGTTGGTGGGGAGGCTTGCATGCCTTAGCATTGCAGATAGCCACAATGAAAGGGTGCCCGTTGAGAGGCCAGGCAAGCGTGTGGTCTGTCAAGAGGGGCAGCAGCCTTTTCAGCAGTTGCAGGGGCAACAGTCTGGAAGATTGACTCATCTGGCCTTGTAACACCGACCAAAACGGCCTTGCTGTGCTGGTGCTGTGGACGGCTGAAAGCAAAGGTAAACAACAGCTGTAATTTTCCCTGAGGACATGCATCTCTACTGTATGGTTAAATGATGATGGCGTCCTCTTGGGAAAAATATTCCGGAAGTGAATATTCCCCCATTCGGATCTCCAGGCGGGGACTACTCAGGAGGACGTCGTTATCAGGCGAAAGAAACCTGGCGTTCTACGGATCGGAGCTTGGAATGTCGGATCCCTTAAAGGGCCAAGTAAGTTAGAAAAATTAAAAAGGGAACTGGGTAGGTTAAAGTTAGATACAGTGGGAAATGGTGAATTCGGTGGCAGGCGGAACAGAACTTGTGGTCAGGTGGATACAGGGTTATATGTACAAAATCGAATAGGGGCAACGAGGAGTAGGCTTAATAGTGCATAAAAAATAGGGAAGCAGATAACAGTATAGTGAACGCATTATTGTAGCCAAGATAGACACGAATCCGACACCCGCCACAGCAGTACAAGTTTGTATGCCAACTATATCCGCAGATGATGAGCAGATTGATGAAATGTATGATGAGATAAAAGAAATTATTCAGGTAGCTGAGGCGAACGAAAATTTAATAGTCATTCGGGACTGGAATTCGATATTAAGAAAAGGAAGAGAAGGAAAAATAGCAGGTGAATAAGGACGGAGAGAAAGGAATGAAAGAAAAAGCCGCCTGGTAGAATTTTGCACAGAGCGTAATTTAACCATAGCTAACACTTGGTTAACGAATCATGAAAGAAGATTGTTTATGTGGAAGAAACCTGAAGACACCGGAAGGTTTCAGATTGATTGTATGATGGTAAGACAGAGATTTAGAAACGAGATTTTCAATTGTAAGACAGTAGTATATAACACAATAATGACAATTCCAAGGAAAGCAGGTGCTCATAGGTGTGAAAACTACCAAACTATCAGTTTAATAAATAACGGTTGCAAAATACTAACGCAAATTCTTTACACAAGAATGGAAAAGCTTGTAGAAGCCGAGTCGGGGAAATGTAAGAACACGCGAGGCAATGCTGACACTACGACTTTTCATAGAAGATAGGTTAAGGAAAGGCAAACCTACATTTGCAGCATTTGTAGACTTACAGAAAGCTCTTGACAGTGTTGAGTGGAATACTCTATTTCAAATTCTAGAGGTGGTAGGTATAAAATACAGGGAGCGAAATGCTATCTACAATTTGTACAGAAACCAGATGACAGTTATAAGACTCAAGGGGCACGAAAGGGAAGCAGTGGTTGAGAAAGAAGAGAGACAGGGTTGTGGCATAACTCCGATGTTATTCAATCTGTATATTGAACAAGCAGTAGAGGAAACAGAAGAAAAACTTGGAGTAGGAATTAAAATCCAAGGAGAAGAAATAAAAACTTTGAAGTTTGTTGATGACATTGTAATTCTATCAGAGACAGCAAAGGATTTGGAAGAGCAGTTGAAGGGCATGGACAGTGTTTCGAAAGGAGGATATAAGATGAATATCAAAAAAAGCAAAACGAGGATAATGGAATGTAGTTGACTTAAATAACTGATGGTGGTCGGAGAAGAGAGGATATAAAAAAGTATGCTGGCAATGACAAGAAAAACGACTGAAGAAGCGAAATTTATTAACATCGAGTATAGATTTCAGTGTCAGGAATTCTTTGCTGAAAGTATTCATATAGAATGTAGCCATGTATGGATGTGAAATATGGACGATAAAGAGTTTAGGGAAGAAGAGTATAGAGGCTTTAGAAATGTGGTGCTACAGAAGAATGTTGAACATTAAATGGCGGATCAGTTAACTAATGAGGAGGTATTGGACAGGACTGGGGAGAAAAGGAATTTGTGGCACAAAATGACTGGAAAGAGAGATCGGTTGGTAAGACACAAGGTAAGACATCAAGCGATCACCAGTCACCAGTTTAGTGCTGGAGGGAAGCGTGCGGGGGGGGGGGGGGGGGAGTAAAAAATCGTAGAGGGTGACAAATAGTTGAATACAGTAGGCAGATTCAGAAGGATGTTGGTTGCAGTAATTACTCGAAGATGAAGAAGCTTGAACAGGGCAGAGCAGCATGGCGAGCTGCATCATACCAATCTTCGGGCTAATGACGACAACAATAACAACAGAAGCAACAACAGAAAATCATTTAGTTCCCATCGAAGTATGACAGAAATATCGATGTCCTGTTTATCGAAGTTCTGATTGTCAGTGCTCTGTTTATCGGTGCTCTGTTTGTCGAATACTGATAACAGGGCAAAATTCCACTTGTTCAGCAGCGAAAGTCTTAAATTCGTTAACATCGCCATTTCTTAGTTGACTGTTACTTAGTGAGGTCATTACGAAGCGTGGCTGTTAGCTTGGATTACCATTTATCAGTTAAGTCATCTTGTTTTATTTATGCTAAAGGTTAGTAATTTTAAGTGGTGATATGTATATATAGGTTAGAAACAGAAGAAGATAATTTTAGTTGACGTAGATGTCATTCACACCTAGCAAAATGCCGACGTAGATAAGAAAAGGTAGTGGTCAGAAGAACCTTGCAGCTAAAAGACAGGTGTTTACGACGCCCAGCTAGCTTTTTAACAACGGGAGCTTCGTCTACACCACGAGCATATGAGAGATTCTAAGTCTAGGGCAAGGGAAACTTCGGAGGAAAGAGAGCTTCGTCTGGAGCAGTTTCCGATGTGACCTGCAGTGCACCGACAGTGGGCCAATCACTTTGTGTGGAAGATCTTAAACGTCCTGGTTTAACGTCCTGCCGACATCGAGGTAAAAAGAGTCGGAACACAAGCTCGGTTTGAGTCAAGGATAGGGTAGGAAATCGGCCGTGCCCTCTCGAAGGAACCGTCCCAGCATTTGCCTGGAACGGTTTAGGGAAATCACGTTAAACTTAAATCTGGATGACCGTAGACGTGTTTGAACCTTCGTCCTCCCGAATGCGAGTCCAGCGTGCTAACAATAATAAAGAGATTGACTCATCGGCGGTGGCTAAGCACCTCAAGAATGAGCAGCATTCGTTGGATAGATTCACAGACAGCGTGAGTGTATTACTCTTTGAAGACAAAAGGAAGTCGCTGTGAAATTTAGAGGAAGTCGAGACTTTTTGCGCTTAGAGAGAGGAATGCGTCAACGTTTTAAATGAGAAGGTAGAAGTGTCAAAGGGCACTTCTCGGCAGACTTTAGAGACGTCTTCAAAGAGAAGCAGTCACCAACTTACTCTTCTTAGCAGCGATAGGTTTTTGATCTGCCCTACTGGTCATTTTATAAGGATGCACACATTGCAACATACATGGCAATGTGTATTTTAGACAGTGCTAGGACTCGCACCCGTGGTCTAGGGGTCAGCCGGCACGGTAGCTCAACGTGTTCGGTCAGAGGTGGCTGGTCTCTGTAATAAAAGAAACTGAGTGAAGGGATCAACAACGAACTACAATGGATATCATGAGACGTCCGTTACGACCAAGAACAACGAGCAAAATGCTAGAAAAGGGGGTAGCGTTTTTTACAGTAATCGAAATTTTCTCGGTTCCGGGTTCAAATACCGCCACTGCTTAAATTTTGATTAATAATTGGCATTGGCGGCAGAAGACGTCCGGCATAAGTGGTCAGCCTCACTCTGCCGACGGTCTTGTCAAAGAGGGCGGAGGAGCGGACAGAGATTCTGGGCACTTTTTTGCTCTAGGGTTGGGAAACTGCCTCTAATGGCGGAAGAATCAGCAATAGTCAACGGCATAGGGATGCAAAAGGCAATGGAAGCCACAGTGTTAAAGACACGTAACATATATCCATAGGACATTTGGTCTGTAATTGAAAAAGTTTCATGCTGATCTGTCCATTGGCAAAAGATTCCGGAATAGTGCACCATTCGGATCTCCGGGAGGGGACTGCCAAAGGGGAGGTTAGGAAAAAGATTGAACAATCAACGAAATGATAAGGTTCTACGAGTCGGGGCGTGGAACATCAGAAGCTTGAAGGTGGTAGGGAAACTAGAAAATCTGAAAACGGAAATCCAAAGCCTCAATCTAGATATAGTACGGCTCACTGAAATGAAGTGAAAGAAGAAAAGGATTTCTGGTCAGATCAGTATAGGGTAATATCAATAGCAGCAGAAAATGGTATAACAGGTGTAGGATTCGTTATGAATAGGAAGGTGGGGCAGAGGGTGTGTTACTGTGAACAGTTCAGTGACCGGGTTGTTCTTATCCGAATCGACAGGAAACGAACACCGAAAACGATAGTTCAGGTGTACAGGCCGACGTCGCAAGCATGAAGAGATACAGAAAGTGGAAGAGGATATTGAAAGGGTAACAAAGTATGTAAAGGGGGATGAACATCTAATAGTCGTGGGGGACTGGAATGCAGTTGTAAGGGAAGGAGTAGAAGAAAAGGTTACAGGTGAATATGGGTTTGGGACAAGGAATGAGAGATGAGAAAGACTAATTGAGTTCTGTGATAAATTTCAGTTAGTAATAGCGAATACTATAGCAGTGATGAAGAGTAGGCTGAAGTTTAAGATATTAGTCAGGAAGAATCAATACACAAAGAAGTGGGATACGGAAGCACTAAGGAATGACGATATAGGGTTGAAGTTCTCTAAGGCTATACATACAGCAATAAGGAATAGCTCAATAGGCAGTACAGTTGAAGAGGAATGAACATCTCTAAAAAGGGCCATCACAGAAGTTGGGAAGGAAAACGTAGGTACTAAGACGGTAACTGAAGAAACCATGGGTAAAGGAAGAAATACTTCAATTCATCGATGAAAGGAGGAGGTACAAAAATGTTCCGGGAAACTCAGGAGTACAGAAGTACAAGGCACTGAGGAAGGAAATAAACTGGAAATGCAGGGAAGCTAAGACGAAATGGCTGCAGGACAATTGTGAAGACATTGAAAAAGAAACGAATGTCGAAAGGACAGACTCAGCATACAGGAGAGTCAAAAACATCAGAAGCTTGAACGTGGTAGGGAAACTAGAAAATCTGAATCGGGAAATGCGAAGGCTCAATTTAAATATAGTAGTTGTCAGTGAAATGAAGTGAAAGAAGATAAGGATTTCTGGTCAGATGAGTATAGGGTAGTATCAACAGCAGCAGGAAATGGTTTAACGGAAGTACGATTCGCTATGAACGGGAAGGTAGGGCAGAGAGTGTGTTACTGTGAACAATTCAGTGATATGGTTGTTCTTATCAGAATCGACTGCACACCAATACCGACAATGATAGTCCAGGTACACATGCCGATGTCGCAAGCTGAGCATGAAGTGATAGAGAAAGTATGAGGATACTGAAAGGGTAATAAAGTACGTATAGGGAGATGAAAATCTAATAGTCATGGGGTATTGGAATGCAGTTGTAGGGGAAGGTGTAGAAGAAAAGGTTAAAAGAGAATATGGACTTGGTACAAGGAATGAGAAAGGATAAAGACTAATTGAGTTCTGTAACAAATTTCAGCAAGTAATAGCGAATACTCTGTTCAAGAATCGCAAGACGTGGAGCTATACCTGGAAAAGGCAGTGTGATACGGGAAGATTTTAGTTAGATTACATCATCGTCACGCAGAGATTCCGAGATCAAATACTAGATTGTAAGGCGTACCCAGGAGCAGATATAAGCTCAGATCACAATATATAGTGATAAAGAGTAGTCTGAAGTTTCAGACATTAGACAGGAAGAGAGTAGTCTGAAGTGTCAGAGATTAGACAAGAAGAATAATTCGCAATTAAGTGGTATACAGAAGCTCTAAGGAATGACGAGGTACACTTGAAGTTCTCTAAAGCTATATATACAGCAATAAGGAATAGCTCAGTAGAAAGTGCAGCTGAAGAGGAATGGACATCTGTAGAAAGGGCCACCACAGAAGCTGGAAAGAAAAACATAAGTATAAAGAAGGTAACTAAGAAGCCATGGGTAACAGAAGAAATACTTCAATTGATCGATCAAAGGAGGATGTACAAAAATGTTCCGGGGAACTCAGGAATACAGAAATACAAGTCGCTGAGGATTCATTCCCCAGCGTCTAAGACAAAATAGTTGCATGAAAAATGTGAAGAAATCGAAAAAGAAATGATTGTCGGAAGGACAGACTCAGCGTACAGGCAAGTCAAAATAACTATCGGTGACATTAAAAGCGAGGGTGGCAACATTAAGAGTGCATCGGGAATTCCGCTGGTAAGTGCAGAGAACAGATCAGGTAGGAGGAAAGAATACTCTGAAGGACCCTATGACGGGGAAGATTTGTCTGATGTGAGAGAAGAAGAAACAGGAGTCGATTTAGAAGAGACAGGGGATCCAGTACTAGAATCTGAATTTAAAAGGGCTTTGGAGGGCTTAAGATCAAATAAGACGGGATAGATAAAGCCCGTCAGAATTTCCAAAATCATTGGGAGAAGTGGCTACAAAACGATTATTCACGTTGGTGTGTAGAATGTATGAGCCTGGTGACATACCATCTGAATTTCGGAAAAATGTCATCCATACAATTCCGAAGACTGCAAGAGCTGAATTATTACACAATCAGCGTGACAGCTCACGGAACCAAGTTGCTGACAAGAATAGCATACAGAAGATCAGAAAAGAAAATTGAGGATGTGGTAGACGACGATCAGTTTGGCTTTAGGGAAGATAAAGGCACGAGAGAGGCAATTCTGACGTTGCGGTTGATAATGATTTATAATCAAGACACGTTCATGGGATTTGTCGACTTGGGGAAAGCCTTCGAAAATGTAAAATATGCGAGGGGTTAGAAATTCTGAGAAAAATAGCGGTAAGCTATGGGGAGAGACGGGTAATATATAATATATACAAGAGGCAAGAGGGAGTAATAGGAGTTGACAACCAGGAACAAAGTGCTCGGATTCAAAAGTGTATAAGACAGGGATGTAGTCTTTCCCTCCTACTGTTCAATAGTTACATCGAAGAAGTGGAAATAAAATAGAGGTTCAGGAGTGTAATTAACATTCAAGGTGAAAGGATATCAATGATACGATTCGCTGATTACATGCCTATTCTGAGTGAAAGTGAAGAAGAACTACATGATCTGCTGAATGGAATGAACAATCTAATGAGTACAGAATATGGACTGAGAGTAAATCGAAGAAAGACGAAAGTAATGAGAAGTAGCAGAAATGAGAACAGCGAGAAACTCAACGTCAGGATTGATGGTCAGGAAGTAGATGAAGTTAAGGAATTCTGCTATGTAGGCAGTAAAATAACTAGAGACGGATGGGGCAAGAAGGACATAAAAAGCAGACTAGCAATGGCAAAAATGGCATTCTTGGCCAGAAGAAGTCTAGTAGTATCAAACATAATCCTTAATTTGAGGAAGAAATTTTGAGAATGTACAGCTTTGTATGATAGTGAAACGGGGACTGTGGGAAAACCAGAAGAGACTCGTATCATTTGAGATGTGGCGCTACAGGCGAATGTTTAAAATTAGGTGGGCTGATAAGGTAAGGAATGAGGAGGTTCTGCGCAGAATCGAAAGGAAAGGAATATGTGGAAAATACTGGTAAGGAGAAGTGACAGGATGATAGGACATTAAGACATGAGACAATGATTTCCACGATACTAGAGGGTGCTGTAGAGGGCAAAAACTGTAGAGGAGGACAGAGATTGAAGTACATTCAGCAAATAATTGAGGACGTAGGTTGCAAGTGCTATTCTGTGATGAAGAGGTTGGCACAGGAGAGGAATTCTTGGCGGGCTGCATGAAACTAGTCAGAAGACTAATGACCGAAAAAAAAGAAAAAAAAGGAAACTAGGACTTGAAATAGTGTTCAAAGATTTCATTCTAAACAGTAGCATGGTTTGCGGCTGTGAGATATGCAGCATATTACAGTCTTTAGTAGGTGAAGGCAGCTTCCTTCAGTTTGCAACAGCCTAGTAAGAGTATTATGGGCTAACAGGAGATCTTGAAGGAAAAGTTTTATACTTGAGAAGGATTCTTCGCTATCGGCGTTTTATCTTTGGGAGTGTCCAGTGACGTAGAAATTTTCAGGTATGCTATACTTCAGGACAACATGACATTTACATAGCACATGGTAATGGGATAACATATTCTCGGAACAGACTGTGGTAAACACGAGGTATGTCCGGAAAGTACGGTCCCGAGTTTGAGTCTCGGCCGGCACACAGTTTTAATCTGCCAGAAAGAGCATTTGTTAAACTATTTTTCTACGTATCTGGCACCATTGTACAGACACCTGTCACAGCTGGAATTCAACTTCTGTGTGCTCACTTCATACGAAAATGCCGCCAATGAAGAAGCTTTTTGCGTCGTCACCGCTGTCAAAGCGCCGTCCTTCGAAATCAAGTTCAACAATAAGCGCTAGTCAGAAGGTGCGAGATCGGGGTTGTAGGGCGGGTGAGCGAACTGCTACCAACCAAACTGTTCCATAAGGTACTGAGTGGCCCCAGCAGAATGGGGAAGCGTGTTCTCATGAAGCAACACAATGCCTCGACTGAGCGTTCCCTGCCCTTTGTTTGGAATTGCGCGTCTAATTGTTCTCAGTGTTTCATAGTATCGTACCGTAATGACGGTTTCAGCTCTGGGAAGGAATTCAACAGTTACAACGACGCAAAAAACAGTATTCAGCAGCGGTTGTCTTCGCTGCCGGCATTTTCCTCCGAAGAGGACACAGAAAGGTTAGTTTCCCGCTGTTGCAGAGGCTGAACAATGGTGGCGAATGTATAAGGAAAATAGCTTAAAAAGTGCTCTTTCTCGAAAAAACAAAATTTGGTTTGAAAAAAAACAACGTTTTTATACGTTTTTTGCAAAATGGTACTTACTTTCCAGACGTGTCTTGTATATTTGTCTTTTGAAAACTTTTGCGTGACATTCTGAGTGCTGATCGAATGGCGTTACGTTTTTTGGATGGAATTGGCTACTGTACAGCAGTGTTGAGGGTCAAACTGATGGAACAAATATATTGATTGTACCCTTTCCACCGTACCTCACTGCTAAAGGAGTGTGGTAATTTAGCATAACTAATCAGCGTTACGTTATCCCTTCGGCCAATTGGAATATCCATTGTTGTTACTGATTTCGTAACCTCAGTCTGTGCTATGACTCGTAAAATCTACGATAACAAATTTGATTTTGTTGAAGTTGAAACTTTTTTGCAGCTTGAACTCAGAATCTCCCGCTGGTGGTTTATATTTAAATGTAATAAAGAGCTGTCAAGTTGTGTATTTATTATCCTAGATTTTTTTCTTTCTTTGTAGCATGAGTTGCGATAACATCACGAAGTCCTAGATCTCAGAAATACTGACCGTCTGCACTTGATGTGGAGTGGGGTCTTTCATTAAATCCATACGATGGTTTGACAGAATTCTAATCTTTGTGTTTCCTGGACACGCAGCACATCGAAACAGATCCTGTAGCATGTGCCTGACAAAATGTGTTCATTTGCTGTCTTGGTATCCTGTGTATTTATGATGAGATTAGTCAATGTTGGTTCTGAGAAATCAGGATTGCCCAGAGTACGCCCGATTCTGAAGGCAATCTTCGGGAAGTCTCCTTTATTGCACTCCACTGACTGTACCGTATGAGTTTGCATCTGTGTCTACAACCGCATGCTGGAAACCACTGTGAAGTGCATAGTAGTTCGTACTTCCTATTGACCCACATATTAGTCTTGCTTCCAATTCGCGTAGGACAGGCTCCAAGAATGACATTAAATGCCTCTGTCTGCGATGTAATTAGTCTAATATAGTCTTCACAGTCCCGACGGGAGGAATGCGCAAGTGCCTGTAGTACAGCAAACAGACGCACAGGTTCGATTCAACATCGAACGTATTTTAAAATATTGCGAATTTTCAGACTGATAGGTATTTTGAAATCTGAGTCCCTGTTCTGGATCAGAGTCGAGGGGCGTAATTGCAATTATTGTCACACAAACAAGCGAGTGTAATGTTCGTCCTTTTCTCCGAATCCTTAATATGAGTAATCGATGAGTTTGGCCACTGTGTACAACGGTAAGCCTCCACAGTGAGTAGAACAAGCTTTCGTGTGTCACGGGGTTGTACTTATTATTAGTTGGTCGCCTAACAATGGAAAAGTTGTAGGACAATGTAAAGGAGCTTAGAATCTAATGTACCTGCTGGACTCGACACGATGGGAAAATGAGCGGGAAACCGGGCATCCGGTGGTGTTAGGAGAAAACGTTCGGAAGAAAAGACTGTTTCCAGTCACCAGTGGAGGTTTTATTTCTCCAGAAGTCTAAGCCTAAGTGGTGCACTACACTCAAATCCGCTACGGCAATAGGAAGGCTGCTGCATTTCAATTGAGAGACATTGCGCCCCAAGGGGAGGAACTGGTGGACACCTCCGGTAGCAGATAGACCTGGCACGCAAAAGAGCGTTCCCAATACCCCGGCGTTCCCCCTCCTCTACCCCCCCCCCCCCTCTTCAACCCCTTGGTCCCAGCACCCCGTGACAGCCCCCCAGTCCTCGTAACCGTAGACACAGGGGGTTCCAGTTGCGTACCTCCGTCAGCGGTACTAAGACATAGCATGCCTATTCAGGGGTCCTACCGTGGGACAATGTTCACGTCGACCGAGCGTGGAGCTTACGCAAAATATCCTCTAATGTACCGGCCCAGGTTCAGCCACTGTCTTGCCAAAGAGGCAGTACGGTAAGTCATATAAAAGACAATAAAACCGTAACCCGTTTTTTCTTTCAATAAAACTGCTCACGACGCACAATAAACAGAACCACTTGTATGGTTATCAAGAGCTCAGCTGGAAAACCGGTACGAAGCAAAGAAGTTCGGAGGATATACACTCCAGGAAATTGAAATAAGAACACCGTGAATTCATTGTCCCAGGAAGGGGAAACTTTATTGACACATTCCTGGGGTCAGATACATCACATGATCACACTGACAGAACCACAGGCACATAGAGCATGCACAATGTCGGCACTAGTACAGTGTATATCCACCTTTCGCAGCAATGCAGGCTGCTATTCTCCCATGGAGACGATCGTAGAGATGCTGGATGTAGTCCTGTGGAACGGCTTGCCATGCCATTTCCACCTGGCGCCTCAGTTGGACCAGCGTTCGTGCTGGACGTGCAGACCGCGTGAGACGACGCTTCATCCAGTCCCAAACATGCTCAATGGGGGACAGATCCGGAGATCTTGCTGGCCAGGGTAGTTGACTTACACCTTCTAGAGCACGTTGGGTGGCACGGGATACATGCGGACGTGCATTGTCCTGTTGGAACAGCAAGTTCCCTTGCCGGTCTAGGAATGGTAGAACGATGGGTTCGATGACGGTTTGGATGTACCGTGCACTGTTCAGTGTCCCCTCGACGATCACCAGTGGTGTACGGCCAGTGTAGGAGATCGCTCCCCACACCATGATGCCGGGTGTTGGCCCTGTGTGCCTCGGTCGTATGCAGTCCTGATTGTGGCGCTCACCTGCACGGCGCCAAACACGCATACGACCATCATTGGCACCAAGGCAGAAGCGACTCTCATCGCTGAAGACGACACGTCTCCATTCGTCCCTCCATTCACGCCTGTCGCGACACCACTGGAGGCGGGCTGCACGATGTTGGGGCGTGAGCGGAAGACGGCCTAACGGTGTGCGGGACCGTAGCCCAGCTTCATGGAGACGGTTGCGAATGGTCCTCGCCGATACCCCAGGAGCAACAGTGTCCCTAATTTGCTGGGAAGTGGCGGTGCGGCCCCCTACGGCACTGCGTAGGATCCTACGGTCTTGGCGTGCATCCGTGCGTCGCTGCGGTCCGGTCCCAGGTCGACGGGCACGTGCACCTTCCGCCGACCACTGGCGACAACATCGATGTACTGTGGAGACCTCACGCCCCACGTGTTGAGCAATTCGGCGGTACGTCCACCCGGCCTCCCGCATGCCCACTATACGCCCTCGCTCAAAGTCCGTCAACTGCACATACGGTTCACGTCCACGCTGTCGCGGCATGCTACCAGTGTTAAAGACTGCGATGGAGCTCCGTATGCCACGGCAAACTGGCTGACACTGACGGCGGCAGTGCACAAATGCTGTGCAGCTAGCGCCATTCGACGGCCAACACCGCGGTTCCTGGCGTGTCCGCTGTGCCGTGCGTGTGATCATTGCTTGTACAGCCCTCTCGCAGTGTCCGGAGCAAGTATGGTGGGTCTGACACACCGGTGTCAATGTGTTCTTTTTTCCATTTCCAGGAGTGTAGAACACATCAGGCAGAAGGAATAGATAACATACCATCAGAATTTCTAAAATCATCGAGGGAAGTGGTACCAAAACGACTATTCACGTTGGTGTGAAGAATGTATGAGTCTGGCGACATCCCATCTGACTTTCAAAGAAATCATCCACAAAATTCCGTACACAGCAAGAGCTGACAAGTGAGAGAATTATCGCACAGTCAGCTTAACTGCATCCAAGTTGCTGTCGTGAATAATTTACAGGAGAATGGAAAAGAAAATTGGGAATGTGTTAGATGACAGTCACTTTGGATTCAGGAAAGGTAAAGGCACCGGAGAGGCAATTCTGACGTTGCGGTTGATAATGGAAGCAAGACACATTCGTAGGATTTGTCGAATTGGGATAGGCGTTCGACACTGTAACATGGTTCAAGATGTTCGAAATTCTGAGAAAAATAGGGGTAAGCTGCAGTGTGAGACGGATAATATACAATATGTACAAGAGCCAAGAGGGAATAATAAGAGAGGACGACCAAGAGTGAAGTGCTAGAATTAAAAAGGGTGTAAGACAGGAATGTAGTCTTTGGCCCCTACTGTTCAATCTGTACATGGAAGAAGCAATGATGAAAACAAAAGAAAGGTTCAGGAGTGGAATTAAAATTCAAGGTGAAAGAATATCAATGATACGATTCGCTGATGACATTACTATCCTGAGTGAAAGTGGAGAAGAATTACATGATCTACTGAATGAAGTGAACAGTCTAATTAGTACAGACAGTGGACTGAGAGAAATCGAAGGAAAATGAAAGTAATGAGACGTTGCAGAAATGAGAACAGAGAGAAACTTAACGTCACGATTTAGGGTCACGAAGTAGATGAAGGAATTCTTCTACGTAGACAGCAAAATAATCAGTGACAGACAGAGCAAGGAGGACGTCAAAAGCAGACCAACTCTGGAAAAAAGGGCATTCCTGGTCAAAAGAAGTCTACTAGTATCAAACATAGGCCTTAATTTGAGAATGAAATTCCTGAGACTGTACGTTTGGAGCACAGCATTCTATGGTAGTGAAACGTGGACTGTGCGGAAACCGGAACAGAAGAGAATCGAAAGATTTGTGATGTGGTAGTACAGACGGATATTTTCAGTTAGATGGACTGATAAGGTGAGGAATGAGGAGGTTCTGTGCAGAATCGGAGAGGAAAGGAATATGTGAAATATACACAAGGAGAAGGGGCAGGATGATAGGACATCTGTCAAGACATCAGGGAATGACGTCCATGGTACTAGAGAGAGCAACAGAGGGCAAAAACTGTAGAGGAAGACAGAGATTGGCGTATATACATCAAATACACTACACGAAGATGACGTGCTACAGACGTGAAATTTAACCAGCAGGAAGAAGATGCTGTGATATGCAAATGATTAGCTTATCAGAGCATTCACACAAGGTTGGCGCCGGTGGCGACACCTACAACGTGCTGACATAAGGAGAGTTTCCAACCGATTTCTCATACACAAACAGCAGCTGACCGGTGTTGCCTGGTGAAACGTTGTTGTGATGCCTCGTGTAAGGAGGAGAAATGCGTACCATCACGTTTCCGACTTTGACA
This sequence comes from Schistocerca nitens, assembly GCF_023898315.1. Classification (NCBI taxonomy): domain Eukaryota; kingdom Metazoa; phylum Arthropoda; class Insecta; order Orthoptera; family Acrididae; genus Schistocerca; species Schistocerca nitens. The sequence continues at coordinate 582,527,011 of NC_064620.1, read as the reverse complement.
AAGGTCGAATTGTAGCCTATCGCAATTGCGGTTTATCGTATCGCGACATTGCGGCTCTTGTTGGTCGAGATCCAATGACTACTGGCAGAATATGGAATCGGTGGATTCAGGAGGGTAATACGGAACGCCGTGCTGAATCCCAACGGCCTCCTATCACTAGCAGTCGGGATGACAGGCATCTTACCCGCATGGCTGTAACGGATCGTGCAGCCATGTCTCGATCCCTGAGTCAACAGATGGGGACATTTGCAGGACAATAACCATCTACACGAACAGTTCGACGACGTTTGCAGCAGCATGGACTATCAGCTCGGAGACCATGGCTGCGGTTACCCTTGACGCTGCATCACAGACAGGAGCGCCTGCGCCTGCGATGCTGTACTCAACGACGAACCTGGGTGCACGACTGGCAAGACGTCATTTTTTCGGATGAATCCAGGTTCTGTTTACAGCATCACAATGGTCGCATCCGTGTTTGGCGACATCACGGTGAACGCTCATTGGAAGCGTGTATTCGTCATTGCCATACTGGCGTATCACCCGGCGTGATGGTATGGGGTGCCATTGGTTACACGTCTCGGTCACCTCTTATTCGCATTGACGGCACTTTGAACTGTGGACGTTACATTTCAGATGTGTTACGACCCCTGGCTCTACCCTTCATTCGATCCGTGTGAAACCCTACATTCCAGCAGGATAATTTACGACCGCATGTTGCAGGTCCTGTACGGGCTTTCTGGATACAGAAAATGTTCGACTGCTGCCCTGGCCAGCACATTCTCCAGATCTCTCACCAATTGAAAACCTCTGGTCAATGGTGGCCGAGCAACTGGCTCGTCACAATACGCCAGTCACTACTCTTGATGAACTGTTGTATCCAAGCTTATTTTGACTTAATGCACAGGCGTATCAAGGCCGTTATTACGGCCAGAGGTGGTTGTTCTGAGTACCGATTTCTTAGGATCTATGCACCCAAACTGCGTGAAAATGTAATCACATGTCAGTTCTAGTATAATATATATGTCCAATGAATACCCGTTTATCATCTGCATTTCTTCTTGGTGTAGGAATTTTAATGGCCATTAGTGTATTTGAGGACAATGGTGCAAGTGCTACTTTAAGATGAAGAGGCTGGCACAGGGGACGAATTCGTGGCGGGTCGCATCAAATTTGTCAGAAAAAACAGACATTCAACAAGCACACGCAGAACGCCCATACCGGTATAACACATAGAAGAATATGGCAGACGTTATGTACGCGTGTTTTGCAGCGAATTTAACACCTTAGAGACGGAGATAATGGTAGACGATTCAGATTTCGTTATTGGTTAATTGCAGATCGGGGAGTAATCCTATTGACACTAATCACCTAATATGCGAGGCTAAAAAGCCAGTGATGATACATGTCAACTGATGAAAATCGCATCCGAGCGAAACTACACTCCTGGAAATGGAAAAAAGAACACATTGACACCGGTGTGTCAGACCCACCATACTTGCTCCGGACACTGCGAGAGGGCTGTACAAGCAATGATCACACGCACGGCACAGCGGACACACCAGGAACCGCGGTGTTGGCCGCCGAATGGCGCTAGCTGCGCAGCATTTGTGCACCGCCGCCGTCAGTGTCAGCCAGTTTGCCGTCCCATACGGAGCTCCATCGCAGTCTTTAACACTGGTAGCATGCCGCGACAGCGTGGACGTGAACCGTATGTGCAGTTGACGGACTTTGAGCGAGGGCGTATAGTGGGCATGCGGGAGGCCGGGTGGACGTACCGCCGAATTGCTCAACACGTGGGACGTGAGGTCTCCACAGTACATCGATGTTGTCGCCAGTGGTCGGCGGAAGGTGCACGTGCCCGTCGACCTGGGACCGTACCGCAGCGACGTACGGATGCACGCCAAGACCGTAGGATCCTACGCAGTGCCGTAGGGGACCGCACCGCCACTTCCCAGCAAATTAGGGACACTGTTGCTCCTGGGGTATCGGCGAGGACCATTCGCAACCGTCTCCATGAAGCTGGGCTACGGTCCCGCACACCGTTAGGCCGTCTTCCGCTCACGCCCCAACATCGTGCAGCCCGCCTCCAGTGGTGTCGCGACAGGCGTGAATGGAGGGACGAATGGAGACGTGTCGTCTTCAGCGATGAGAGTCACTTCTGCCTTGGTGCCAATGATGGTCGTATGCGTGTTTGGCGCCGTGCAGGTGAGCGCCACAATCAGGACTGCATACGACCGAGGCACACAGGGCCAACACCCGGCATCATGGTGTGGGGAGCGATCTCCTTCACTGGCCGTACACCACTGGTGATCGTCGAGGGGACACTGAATAGTGCACGGTACATCCAAACCGTCATCGAACCCATCGTTCTACCATTCCTAGACCGGCAAGGGAACTTGCTGTTCCAACAGGACAATGCACGTCCGCATGTATCCCGTGCCACCCAACGTGCTCTAGAAGGTGTAAGTCAACTACCCTGGCCAGCAAGATCTCCGGATCTGTCCCCCATTGAGCATGTTTGGGACTGGATGAAGCGTCGTCTCACGCGGTCTGCACGTCCAGCACGAACGCTGGTCCAACTGAGGCGCCAGGTGGAAATGGCATGGCAAGCCGTTCCACAGGACTACATCCAGCATCTCTACGATCGTCTCCATGGGAGAATAGCAGCCTGCATTGCTGCGAAAGGTGGATATACACTGTACTAGTGCCGACATTGTGCATGCTCTGTTGCCTGTGTCTATGTGCCTGTGGTTCTGACAGTGTGATCATGTGATGTATCTGACCCCAGGAATGTGTCAATAAAGTTTCCCCTTCCTGGGACAATGAATTCACGGTGTTCTTATTTCAATTTCCAGGAGTGTAGCTTATTAATCCCAAATAGTTTCGTGACATTATGGTTAGATCTTCAGATAACAAACTGTTGACCAAAACAAGATACAATAACGGCAATTAGAACCATCTTAACATAACACCGAATTGATAAAGTTCTGACTGACATAAGAAATATGCGAAGCTTTCTATACATAATATCCTTAACACTCCATAGCATTTTATAACAGAAGTCCCCTATCCTCCAACGTATGTTCTGAGGACATTATGTGCCGGAAGGTCCGTAATCTCACGTGTCAGTCATAATTTTATCAGGTCGGTATTTTGTTAAGATGGTTCTAATTATCTAGTTCACTAGTTTGTCACCCGAAGATGTGACTATGATGTCACAAAACTAGTCGTGGTTACCAAATCCCTAAGATGCAACTGTTACAGTTCTTATCAATTGAAAACCTATGAATGTTGTTTACTGATGAAGCCATTTTCACTCGTGACGGTATCACTAACGCTCGTAACACACGTCGGTGTATGACGACAAACCCGTATGTCTTTGTGGAGATAAATTTTCAGGAACGCTTTTCTGTAAATCTGCGGTGTCCTATAACAATCAGTTGACTGCGTCTGCTGTCTTACGGAGTCATCTTATAGGCTCCCGTTACCTAGAATTTCTTGAAAACGAGTTCCACTAGTAGTGGAAGACGTTCCTTTGTATACAAGGATGAGTTCGTTTTTCCAGCATAACGGATCCTCTGCACATTCTAGTCGTCGTGACACATCATCTGACCCTAACGTGAGTGGGAATAAATGCTAACGATCTTGGCCTCCAACGTCGACGGATTTTATTTTTGGTTTTGGGAATGTTTGAAAGGCGAAACGACAATGGTAAAGAAAACGCAGGAGCTAAATTGATCATTCGGATTATAGATATTACTGCTGCCCATAAAAGATCGCCAAGACGACCTCATAAGATCTACATGCGGTGTTATCAAGAGAATCCGAAAGTGAATCGAAGTCTGAGCTGTAACTCTCGAAACTGTACTTCGAACATATTCATTTGCCTTCACCGGCCGTTGTGGCCGAGCGGTTCTAGGCGCTTCAGTCTGGAATCGCGCGACCGCTACGTCCGCAGGTAGGAATCCTGCTTCGGGCATGGATGTGTGTGATGTCCTTAGGTTAGTTAGGTTTAAGTAGTTCTAAGTTCTAGAGGACTGATGAAAAAAATGGTTCAAATGGCTCTGAGCACTATGGGACTCAACTGCTGTGGTCATCAGTCTCCTAGAACTTAGAACTACTTAAACCTAACTAACCTAAGGACATCACACACATCCATGCCCGAGGCAGGATTCGAACCTGCGACCGTAGCAGTCGCACGGTTCCGGACTGCGCGCCTAGAACCGCGAGACCACCGCGGCCGGCGAGGACTAATGACCTCAGATGTTAAGTCCCATACTGCTCAGAGCCATTTTGAGTTTGCTGGACGGGAAACCGAGGCGAAGAGCGGACTGGCAGAAGTCTCAGTAGAGGTCTTCCGTTCCCAGCTTGCCTAGAGTGCGGACGTGGCGTTCTTCACTCAGTTTGCCTGAGAAAGAGTGAGCATCTCTGCAGTTTAGGACTTAGCAAATGGAACGATTGAGCTTGGAGATAAAAAGTTTTGGTTCAGCTATGTACTGAGCAAGATAGCTAGGAGTGAATAGACGAGCGCAGCCTTGCAGCACCACGAAGTCGGCCGACGTCCGCACAGCGACGCCGCCACGCCACGCTGAATTCGGTGATATAGCGCCCGCTCCGGTTTGAGTTAGGCCACTGGCTAATTTGTTGGATCACGTCGGCAAAGTTTCCACGAGGGTTTCATGGACCGTGTATTGTAGAATTCTTCTCGCACTCCGCATTACGCCTGTGTCAGTCGATGGGAATTACTTTTGATTTATCGCGCATTACTCCACGCAAACGCAATTTATTACACTGCCTGTTAGGAGAGTCATGTAATGTGATGACTGAAGGTCGTGAGTTAAAATAAATTTGTGCTAATCGTCTGCAACTGCTTTCAATCACGTAGTTGAAATCCCAAGTCACTTTCTTAATTAATTTTATGTTCAACAGTTGCATCCGGTGTTCAATAGCTGAATATAACATCAATGTGCATCCCTTTTTAATTAAAAGGGATCAATTCTGAATCAATTAATGTCAACACTGCCACCGCAGGACCTTATTACATTCTTTGCGTAATCCGACATTGCGGCAGTTTTGCACTCTCTGTTGATCTGTTAGTCAATTACTGGGGTGAACACACGCCAAAACCAGATAAGTGACGGGTGGGGTGTTACATCTTGTATACAAACAGGCGAACGTGCCCCTATCTCTGCCTTGCGCGGCTTTGAAAAAAAAAAAAAACAACATCAAAGTCACGTGACGAGTGAATAAGCCGGAGTCTGCGTCATTACGCAATTCTCAAAGTCGAACTGACTATCAGAGGTTTGCCTCTTTGTAGATGAAATCAAGTATCAATTTTAACAATTTGAAACACGTATGTTGTGTGGCGGCGATGGCGAGGCATGATAAAATCTTTGACCAGAGTGCCTAGTCTGCGCTTGACTGCCTGAGAGTGCAGTTCAGTTGCGAGTTAGAGTTCGAGAGTAGTAGCGCATGCGAGATGACGTAGTCTGTGGTAGTAGCGCGCGAGAGATAGTCGCAGTTGTGTGTGAGGAGTCGGCGGGCGTCGACATGGCACACTGGTCAAGATTCAGGACGAGGTAGATTTTTAAATAAGGTAATGAAGCAGCATTGCGCACATTTGATAATGTAATGTAAATTAACTGTAACTAATTTGTTCAAGAATCGCCCCAATAATAATTTGTTTTCAAACCAAGCATTTTAACAAAAGAAACATTTTATTGAAAGAAATATTTCCCTTGGTATTCCTTAAAGAAAAGTTTCCCTTAAATTCAAAATTTTTGCAATGCATTTCCTTCGAGCTATGGCGAAAAATAAGAGCAGATCCAGTTTTACTGAGGTAAGAATTTGAGTTTAATCACGGCCTAAAGATCTACATTTCGGTCTATTTGTGTTTTCATTGTCACTGAGATTTCATTATCATTCAATTGACTTTCATTTTTGTGCGCAGCTTACGTTAGGGTCAGATTGCTAATTTTTATTTAATTGTCATTGTCATTAAATTTAATTGCTGGGAGGTTACATATAGCTGTATGTCTATTCACATTTAAAATATTATCATTCAAATTTCTGTGGGGACGTTACACATAGCTCTATGTCCATTTGCATTTAAAATATTATCATAAATTTCTCTGGGGAGCTTACACTTGGCTCCATTTCTATTAAATATTGTCTTTCAAATTTCTGTGGGGAGGTTACAAATTTAATGACTTGCTCATTAGTATGACATGTCTGTAATTATCATCGACACTGTTTATAAACTTCAGAATCGCCTCCGCTTCAGAAAATTCCACTTTATTTCTACAGTGTGTGTTATCTGGTTCACCGTACACACGTGACTCGATGATTACGTATCAGTTTCGTGGGAAGGATTTCGTTTCCAGACGATTCTCCAAATATACTTCTAAAATGTTACTTTATATCGTCGTCTGGTATGTTTTTTGTGAAAGCATCAAGTCCGATTATTAGAAAAGCCAAACGTTAACGTTTTACGTCTGTTGCCAAAACGCACTGAAAATATTAAGACAAAAAATTTTGTTACTAAGTAAACTGTTGTACACAGTCAGATAATCTCAAAATCTTCGTCATTTATCGGCTTTTGAATATGAGGACCACCATACATTGCAGCTTTCTTGCACTTATTTTGTATACAAGTTGACAATATTTTACTACTAACGTATATGAGAACATACAGTGAAGGTTTCTTCTCAGTTGGGGCGGGCTATACCATTTGTTATTCAAAAGCAGTAGTACTGTAGCTTCTCATAGAATTTATACCAACTAAACCTAACTTCAGATAACATAGTGCAAGATGGACTGGAACTATGGTATACGTCAAAGTCATTGAAAATTGTGCATTAAAAATTATTTTCACTACCCAAAATAAATGGCACTTGTTAGGTGTTACTCTGAAAAGCTGGTTTTCTCGTCTCTTCCCAGAGGAAAATTCTAATTTGGCTTTATTGTTTCCTGGCACTAGAAAGTCGTCCTTCGTACATCACAGACAAATATATAACTAAGTTGCGAAATTGATATCATGGAGAGGGAAGAAAAAGACAATGTACTCAGGGTTTGATTAATTTTCTTGTCACGCCTTAGTGAGATTAATATATAAGTAAACAAAACGTTCGTAACGTACATACACAAATAGATATTTTTAAACAGTAGACCATTCGCATCTCTTCAGTAACGCATCTCGTAGCTTCAGCTAGCAATTTCGTGACTTATCTCTAGAAATACGCTAGGAAAATTTTCGTATTTTTAACAGAACCTTATCTGTGAATGAAACAATGTACCTTTGCACATATCCATTTTCGTGCAATCAGTCACCGCACAGAGCTTCACAGCTGCGATCATACTGAGTGAAAACTCGACAGAAAATGAAAGTTAGTGTTTACTTCAAATCGTTATTGTCATCTGTGAAATGGTCGAACTGGTGGTTTCCATATAATGACATCAAGCGCAATCTATATATCTATGGTCAACCGCAGAAATTCATCCGGTTGGCGGAGGAGGGGGGAGAGGCGGAGAGAGGGGTAGGCGTTCGGATCCTAACATCCCCATTTATGTTGAAGGCCTTATGATGTGGCCAGTTTCGAGCCGTGTCGTATCGTAAGAACTAAATTTTATGTAAGTGTCATAAGAATTTCATTATATCTCGGAGAACTGAAGCGTATAAGAGATGTGTGTAAAATCTATAATGAATTAGTACACCATACTTGAGATTTCCGGATGTGGGAGGGGGTGTAGCCTCAACTGCCACATTTACACCCCTATAGCCCCCCCTCCCCCCACCAAGCGGGACGCTTATGGGTCTAAGGCTGTTAACAGACTGCCATGTTGCAGTTTCTAAGTCAGTTCTTAAAATTCCGGAACTAGTTTGAGTAACTTTAAGATGTTGAAACAGTTCACCTGAAATGATATGTTCTTCTCGGCACGAAATATAAGGAGGAAAGAGCGGAATTACGATGAAACTAAAAAAAAATTCCTACATTCACTCAACGGAACATCGAGTTAAAACCATCGTGGTACAACAGCTGACAATTTTTGTGTTCCGATGCCGTGCGAGTAGGTATTCAACCAGACTGCACTCGTGACGTGTTACCGTCGTCAGCAAATACTTTTCCTCCGGCACCTTTCTCCACTTACTCCGGCATATCGAGGCCTAGTTGTCTGCACACTTTCGTCGAGTCTTATACCTTCACGTCGGTACGAAATAAACTCATCTTCAGAAAAATCAGAACACCTTGAGTGACTAGAGATAGGACGTTCATCTACACAGAGCACGGTCATTAGTATGTTCTGCAGAAACTATTAGCATTTGAACCATGTCGGCCCGCGGGTTCGAGGTCAACACATATCGCGGCGCAACCCCACCTACAGGCAAGATGTGTTGAGCAGACGTGCATGATGCCCCGCAGACATTGCGTGGGGGCTTAATTAAATGAAATGAAAACAATTTTAATTTCTGCTTTAGTAGCTGTCTATCCGATTACGAAGTCTCGTAACGGTTGGCCCTGACTAGTATTATTACGCTATCTGACTGCATAGAACAATAACAAGGAATGAAATGGAAATTTTCATTAACACAATTAATTAATTAAGTCCCCAGCAACTATAAAACCTACGAGACCAAAGCACAAGTGTAACTGTTCTGTGTGTGGAAGTATGACTCAACGTACGCATCTGGCACGGTTCTTCTTCAATAACACAAGAATTTTTAAATAACATTTATACTGAATTAATTAAAGAAAATAGAAATACCATAATTACTCAAGAAAACCAGAATTACACTCTAATACAAGAACACAAGCCAGATGCTTTGTTGACTGAACCTGTAATGACGCATTATTTAAAACATGGAAATAATGAAAAATAAATCAAGTTTCGTTACCTTCATATATTGACCAAAATCACTCTAATCATTACAATATATCTCCACACCGACTCGCTATTACCACATCTCAACAAGAACTTAGCATCACATCTCAGCAAGCACTCCCTACTAGCACATCTGAACACCAACTGACTACTACGAGTCCTGGACAAGCACTCCCACTACGAGTTCTCAATAATCACTCTGCCAGTGGAGGCGGGCAAACAATGCTCTCTAGCGATCTCTGGCGCTGTGGCTCAGTGTAGCCACCTTTCATATGCCCTTCCTCCACGGCTAGAATTTGATGGTATTTTTGCCAGCATTGGTGGTGAAAATACCACCAAATTCGTCAAAAAAATACAGACAAAAATAAAAGATAATATTAATACGTAATTATCATATAACTAGATAAAATTTTGGCTTTGCACTGACCTTTCAATAACCTAATATATAGAATACAGTAAGCAATACAAATTCTTTCATGCATGTGACTTTACATAATAGTTTACACAAGTATTATGTGGTTAAACAGTTCAATCAATAGCGTCAGCAATGACGAATATGTGCAGGTAAGAGTCACATAACTTTCCACAAACAGTAATACACAAAAAAATCAGTTTATACAAATATTCACATAAACGCTATCCATAGCCCCTGAATAAGCAGTTGACAGTTCCAGCAATAGCACCCAGCAATGGTCAACAGGTGCAAAAACCAATAAGTAACATTTTTTCAATAGAAGCAGTCCATCAGTGGCACCCACAATGTTGATCAGGCGCACACAGCAACAGGTGACTTCATTTCAGTAGAAGCAATCCATCAGCGGCACCCAGCAATGTTGAGTAGGTGCAGACATCAACAGGTGACATCTTTTCATTAGAAGCAGTCCATCAGTGGCACCCAGCAATGTTGAGTAGGTGCAGACATCAACAGGTGACATCTTTTCAGTAGAAGCAGTCCATCAGTGGCACCCAGCAATGTTGAGTAGGTGCAGACATCAACAGGTGACATCATTTCGGTAGAAGCAGTCCATCAGTGGCACCCACAATGTTGAGTAGGTGCAGACACCAACAAGTAACACCATTTCAGTAGAAGCAGTCCATGAGTGGCACCAGCAAAGCTGAGCAGGTACACACAGCAACAGGTGACATCTTTTCACTAGAAACAGTCCATCAGTGGCACCCAGCAATGTTGAGCAGGTGCAGACATCAACAAGTAACACCATTTCAGTAGAAGCAGTCCATCAGTGGTACCCAGCAATGTTGAGCAGGTACACACAGCAACAAGTCACATTTCTCAGCAGAAGCAGTTCCATAAAATACACTGTCACTGATCACACTGTTCATCAGAGTTTATAAGCAGAAATTAAACATGTCCTAGTGGCACCAATATTGTAGAAAAGGTACAAGTAACAGTCCATAATTTTTTTACAATCACTGATCACACAGTTCATCAGCAGAAATTAAACATATCCTTGTAGCACCAATCATGTAGAAAAGGTGCAAGTAACAGTCCATACTATTCACCATAACTACTGAGACAGTTCAGTCATGAACAATAGTTTGAATGCACATACAATTTCTTTAACAAAATATAATCAATGCTCTTACACTAAACATACAAATCATAATAAACACACAAATGATATCAGTTAATTGTCACATTAACTATTACAGTACACAATAACAGTTAACCTATAATATTTATGGGTGTCAGTGCAAGCCACAACAAACAAGTGAAATAATATTTAGGAGATAGGTTGGGATCACTTCTCTGGGATTATAAAAGGAAAACACACAAAACACACTCACTCATCTTTCATCCACATTAGTGCTACTGTGTAATTGAATAGTGTTAACTGTGTAAATGCAATTCTGTCAAAATTTTATGTTCATCATGTGTATCAAGTAGTAGTGGCAGCAATGTATAACAGTCAATAATAGTTAAGTCAACGTCATAGTCATCATGTCAAGACCAATGTTTGCCAAGCCAGATCAAAATGTACGGTTGCTGAACAACTGTCAGGAAGCCAAGATATGCAAATACTTCCTCTCTTCAAAAAAAAGTGTATACTGCTTAGTGATTTAACAAAGTGTGTGTATAGACAATCTTCCTTCCACTTTAGTGTTCTAGTCTGCCATCTTCATCCTCCTTGTTCCATATAAACCAACAAAAACAATATGCTCCTCATTTACTTTACCTCTTATCCACCAAAACTCCAATAATCATCAACTTCACATAATCTCAATACCTCAATAATACGTCGATACATATAAACCTCAGCACCAATATCATTTCACTTCCATAACAACTCTTTCCTCTAGTCAGTCTCCTCGAACAAGTACAGATAAAATCCTAGTGCAAACTTCAGTTCATCATCCCATACAATTCGAAGACACAGTGTCCACACACAACCTCTGTATAATCCATCTGACCCAAATCTTCTACTCATTATAAATTATAAGATACATTTTGGTTCCTTGTCCATCATTAAATAAAAGAAATGCATACATGACCTCTAACAGACTTTAGTTCGAATAACTCTCAGTAATTAAGTACGATTACGGAGTGTGAATGATCATAATATTTCACAGTGTGTACACCACTTCAAGAATCAAAGCAGAAGCAAACATGTGGAGTATTTTTTGTGTCAAGTGTCACTTCCTATTTCAATTGCTCACGAAAAATGCAGTGTAATACTGTCAATGGTCTAAACCTAGTTTTGGTATGTCATGTCGTTAGCTTCCTTCCTATTAGCATAAATTTATACAGCTTCCATAAAACCTCAGCTCATGTGACTTCTATGACTTTCTTGTACTAATGTCGTTCGTCGAATTATAGCAGTTCAGTTTCTTATCTTAAAATATAAAGCACTGAGCGTAAGCAAAACATGCAATAGCGAGTAAATATACCAGTAGAGAACAGAATGTCAACAAGTGGATGCAGCACAATCCCTATAACAAGGCTCTGCCAAGCGAACAATCTACAATTAATACCATAGTGTAACCTAGTCTCTATATTTGTACACAGTATATCAGCATTTCTATATACTAAATTGAAGAGTAGTTGTGACAACAAAACAGAAATGTGTAAATATGCAATCCATAAGCAAGGCAGCAAATATGTTATCTATCATAATAAACAGGTCATTAGCATCATATCAGCATAAGCAAATAAATGTTTATATGTAATCTTAATAAGTAAACATGAAGGCGCAAGCAGATAAATCACAAAGTATAACTTACATATCTAACCACATCAGCACAATTAATCAGGTGACAATTATAATTTAAATAAATAAGCACAGCAGGCACATAATTAAAAAATATGACATCAGTGAAAAAGCATAGCAGCCAAGCGATGCATAATATACGCAAGTAGTAACACTGTTCATTAATCAATAATTGTCAAAATCAGTAAATGTACGCAAGCACGTCGCTTCACAAGTAAATTCACAGAACATGAAATTCAGCACAAAGTATGAATCACGTAATCGCAAGCAGCAAATTACGTCTGAAGTACGTACCTAAGTGGAATTATGTTACCTGAAAAATAAACTCAATTAACCGTTACCTTTTTTTGTTTATTACTTTCTTCTTCGAAATGACCTTCTTCCTGAAAATTTTCTCCAAAGCAAGTCGTCTTAACGTCGGACACGCACAGAATTTACCTGAAGGTCTTAAATACTTTATACAACCGTATTCTGAAAAATACTGAACGTTAATAACATAATTTATGAAGTCCTTATAGCTTTATACAGAATTTATTCGGAGAAATTAAACTGTGTATTTATTTACGTCTGTCAGTGCATTCGCACTGAGCGCTCGATCAGCTGTAGGCGCGTGACGTAGGAAGTGATTGTTTGCGGTCAACGACTGCCTTGTGCGGCGCGCCGACTTGACTGTTGCTTTGAGTATGTGCCGCCGCCAAAACACAGCGCGGTATCTTGCATTCTCCGCATGTTTACATGTAGCTGTTGGTTTCTCAAAAGTATGTCATTCCACAAAAATTTTTACGTTTGATATATGATGTATTCCTTTAGAGCGTCGTGATTTAAGAGTTTCTACTTCAACAGTGTTATCATGAATAATTTTGCGGACTCTATATGGACCGTTATAAAGCAGAAAAAATTTGCGACGTAAGCCTTTTCCTTTATGAGATAAACGGTGGGACTTAATTAACACCTTCTGGCCAACTGACAAGATTTTTAAACGACCAGGACGTTTCGCTGATTTCTCTCTTCTAGCAGCCGCCGATGCAATATTTCGTAGGGCCAGGTTGACAACTTCAGAATGCCGCAGTTTCCGTGAAGGCGGAAAAGGAACTATTTCAGAAATGCGATTTATCGGTGCTTTATTTTTTAATATCAGTATAGGCGGTAAAGAAGTTGAGTCATTAGGAAGTTCATTCAGAATGTTTTGAAAAATATGAAGATATTGATCCCAAGTTCTGTGATTCTGATGACAATAAAGACGACACAATTTATTGATTTCTTTCATCCATCTTTCTGAAGCGTTAGACTGAGGGTGAAAAAGTGAAATGAAAATTGGTTTAATTTTACGACGCCGTAAAGTACGAAGCCAAATTTTAGAGCGAAACTGTGATCCATTATCTGATATAACCTTATCAACATGACCAACTTCTTTAAGAAAATGTTTGATGAAAGCGTTAGATACTGAACGAGCTGTTGCTTTGCGTAAAGGTGTAAAACACACATATTTTGATGTCAACTCCACTGCTACGAAAATGTACGCAAAACCATTAGTAGAACGAACCACTGGACCGAACAAATCGACTGCAGCCATCTCCTTTAATTTCGCTGGAATGATAGGAAACAACGGTGCTCTGTGAGAAACCGTTAGCGGCTTAGCCTTTTGACATAATTTGCATTTGGCAAGAACAGATCGAATACGTTATTCCATATTACTGAAGTAACAATTTTCTCGTAATTTATGAAAGCATTTTCTGGGACCAAAATGCGCATAACTGAAATGTGTGTACCAAATCAATTTATTGACCCACTCATCAGGAATACAAACTAACCAAACAGAGTTGTCGACCGATTTTCGTTTGAAAAGAATGTCATTGCGAACTAAATAATGCTGTCTAATCGCTACGCTTTCCTTTCTCCTCCACTTCTCCTTAATGTCCTTCCAGATTGGATCCTTATTTTGCTCCTTAGCGATGTCCTGGAGCGAAGATGAAATAAAGTTCTCAAACGCAACACCTTGAATGTACATCAAACAATAATAGTTTTCTTTGCAGTCCTCTTCAGCACTTTGTTTCAAACCCATAGGTGCACGTGATAAAGCATCAGCAACAATATTTGAAGATCCCTGTATGTAAACAATACTAAAATCAAATTCCTGTAGGTACAACGCCCATCGTGACAATCTGCCATGAGTTAATTTTGTCGACATAAGAAATTCCAGAGCTCGATGATCGGTGTAAACCTTAGTATGTCTGCCAAACAAAAATGTGCGAAATTTTGCGAAAGCCCATACAACAGCCAAAGCTTCAAGTTCCGTTATCGAATAATTCTTCTCTGATTTAGAGAGAACACGACTTCCAAATGCAATTGTCTTCTGTACTACAACGCCGTTTTCTTCTATCTCTTGAAATAAATGTGCCCCTAGGCCTTTGTATGATGAGTCCGTCGCCAAACAAAAATCTCTAGATAAATCCGGATGTGAAAGAAGTGGAGCAGCAACTAAAGCGTCACGAAGTTGTTCAAATTCTGATTGAGCTTCCTCATCCCAACACCAATTAGAATTCTTTCCAGATAGTTCACATAAACGAGGTGTGGCCAAATTGTCCAATCTAACAAAGCGTCTAAGAAAATTACAGACACCAAGGAAACTACGAACATCACGTTTTGTGGAAGGAACAGCATAATTACGAATAGCGTCTAGTTTTTCTGGATCAGGAAGAATACCTTCTGTAGAAATAATGTGACCGAGAAATTTCACCTGTGAACGACCAAATTCAGATTTTTCCAAGTTCACTGTCATGCCAACTCGTGCAAAAATACGTAATAATGAATCCAAAATTTTGTTGTGCTCACTCCAAGAACGTTTAGCAATAAGAATGTCGTCAACATAAGAAGTAATATTGTCACGAAGATAAACAGGTAAAATTTCGTTTAAATTACGAATGAATGCTGCAGAAAATATAGTAAGTCGAAAGGGTTATTTTCGAAGTCACTTTTGGGTAAAATCGTCATATCCGGTTAATCTTTACCTACTGTCTAGATAGATGGATAGTAGAAGAATTGTTTTTTATAGATGCAAAGAATAGTGAAAGAGTAGGCAGCGGTGCAGAAAACTAAAAGGGAAATAACACCACTACAGCTCGGGGCCCTGTGAGCGCTACGGCACATATTCACTTAGTATAGTGAATCCCCTGAGGACTTTTATAGCTGCACATAAATTTCAGTTTGTGACTCAGTGGCAAATCTGGCGGAAGTGCGCACGTAAATCGATCCAACCATGAACATGGACGTATGTCATTCCTAGAATTGCAAAAGATCTTAAATTTCCGAACAGTCAAGAAGTGTTTACAGTCAAAGCTTCCGCCTCGCGGCGACAAAGACCTACCGCGTCTGTCCCAGTCCCAATGTCGATTATTGTCAAGTTCCCGCGCCTGGCGCTCTCTTGTTACATCCCGTAAATGAAGCAAATTACTTTCTTCAAAGCCCTCTGCTATCTGTGATACTAAAATTCGTCTGCTGTCTTTTCCTACGATTTCACCTTCGATTTGTTTGACTTGCTTTCGTAATGCCTCTACTTCGCTTTTAACGCGTTCATTAAACTTTCCCTGATTTTCAACCTGCTTATTTATGTTATGGTACTCTTCGGTTTCTGCAAATGGTAATGGAGCTGTATCATCTGAATCTCTATCCCCATTTAAACTAAGACTTGTCAATTTATCTGAAATCTCCTCAACTCTTTCCGATAAGTCACCTATTTTTTCTTTCTGTTTACCTACGTCTTCCGTAAGTGTCACGACTCGGGTTTCAGTGTTGACACATTTGGTAGTTAACTGTTCATATTGTTGTGTTAGGTTATTTATTCTGTCATTTGGTACTGATTCCTCGATTCTCTCAAATATTTCTTTCTTATCGTGTGCACGTTGTAAATTTAACTCTGAAAATTTCTGTACTATCACGCGATCTCTTTCTTCCTGTTCTCTATCCTGTTCCCTTTGTCTAATCTCTACTGCAATTAATCTATTATTGTGAGCATTCAAAACCGGTTGTACTTCCTCTCTAATCTCTTTCTTTAATTCATGCTTCATGTTTTTGAAACATGTCCCTATTCGCGAATCTAACCGTGTTTCCATTGTTTTTAATTCAGATCCTAACTGTGATCCCAGTGAGTCAAAACGTGTTTCCATTGTTCCTATATCAGTTTTAATTTCAGATCGCAAAGTTCCCATCTCTGTTTTAAATTCAGATCCTAACCGTGTTTCCATTGTTCCCATCCGTGTTTCCATTGCTCCCATTTGTGATCCCAGATTTAATATTGCACCCATCAACTGCTCCATAATAGCCGGTTCGAAATTCTTTTCGCCCCTAACATTTCCCGCGAAACCAACTTCTTTCGTCATGGCTGTAAAGCTATCTGTGTTCGATACTATTTCAGAATCTTCTATCGTTAATCTCGGATTCTGTGAATTTTCTGATTGAGAAAAATTTTGAAATGGTTCCGGACTATTTTCCCGACTTATTACATTGTTTTCAACTCCATTATTCATCATACTGTTGTCCTGTGTTGGCGAGTTCGCCATGTTAACAATTTCGTCATTCTCACTATCCATCATTTTTGCCTTTTTCATCGACCGCGTAATCATTTACAAAACATACAAAACTCGTCACTATATGAAAATTACACACAATGACACTTTATCTCCAACAATACCATTCACACGAATTGTTTCCCTCAAACACGATTAATCGAACAATTGAAATAATCGCACTAATTGTCAAATCCGTAGACAAGACAACAAAAAAAATAAATTTTGAAAAAATACCATTACAAGAATGCCAATTACCACATCTACACATGCAAAATAGACTACAATTACTAAACTACAAATTACTACAACAATACTACTGTCTACTATTTTTTACAATCACAAGAATTCCAAGGGACGATCCGAAGCAGCGGTCGCCACGTGCGTGGGGGCTTAATTAAAAAAGATGAAAATAATTTTAGTTTCTGCTTTAGTAGCTGTCTGTCCGATTACGAAGTCTCGTAACGGTTGGCCCTGACTAGTATTATTACGCTATCTGACTGCATAGAACAATAACAAGGAATGAAATGGAAATTTTCATTAACACAATTAATTAATTAAGTCCCCAGCAACTATAAAACCTACGAGACCAAAGCACAAGTGTAACTGTTCTGTGTGTGGAAGTATGACTCAACGTACGCATCTGGCACGGTTCTTCTTCAATAACACAAGAATTTTTAAATAACATTTATACTGAATTAATTAAAGAAAATAGAAATACCATAATTACTCAAGAAAACCAGAATTACACTCTAATACAAGAACACAAGCCAGATGCTTTGTTGACTGAACCTGTAATGACGCATTATTTAAAACATGGAAATAATGAAAAATAAATCAAGTTTCGTTACCTTCATATATTGACCAAAATCACTCTAATCATTACAATATATCTCCACACCGACTCGCTATTACCACATCTCAACAAGAACTTAGCATCACATCTCAGCAAGCACTCCCTACTAGCACATCTGAACACCAACTGACTACTACGAGTCCTGGACAAGCACTCCCACTACGAGTTCTCAATAATCACTCTGCCAGTGGAGGCGGGCAATCAATGCTCTCTAGCGATCTCTGGCGCTGTGGCTCAGTGTAGCCACCTTTCAACATATGCACGAACAGTACCGTCAAATCAGTGAGTTTGAATGAGGGCGCATTATTCACATTATAGAATATGATGCATCTATCCAGGAAATTGGTGCTCGTGTGTTCCGGCAGTGCAACGGGTGTGTGCAGAATGGTTCACGGAAGCCTTAAACACGAAGAGATGGGTCAGGTCGCACCACCCAGACCACTCCCTCTCCCCCCTCCCACTTTCCCCGACTAGATAAACACCTCATCCGAATGGCATTGCAGGACAGATCAGCATTCTCCTCAGCTCTGGCGCAACAGTGGGACAGTGTGAGACATTGTACACTACCGGGGGTGACAGTCCGTCGCCGTTTGTTAAAGAATGGGTTACGTGCGCGTCGTCCACTTCTCCATTTCCCTTTAACGAAAGTAAAGGAAAATACACTCCTGGAAATTGAAATAAGAACACCGTGAATTCATTGTCCCAGGAAGGGGAAACTTTATTGACACATTCCTGGGGTCAGATACATCACATGATCACACTGACAGAACCACAGGCACATAGACACAGGCAACAGAGCATGCGCAATGTCGGCACTAGTACAGTGTATATCCACCTTTCGCAGCAATGCAGGCTGCTATTCTACCATGGAGACGATCGTAGAGATGCTGGATGTAGTCCTGTGGAACGGCTTGCCATGCCATTTCCACCTGGCGCCTCAGTTGGACCAGCGTTCGTGCTGGACGTGCAGACCGCGTGAGACGACGCTTCATCCAGTCCCAAACATGCTCAATGGGGGACAGATCCGGAGATCTTGCTGGCCAGGGTAGTTGACTTACACCTTCTAGAGCACGTTGGGTGGCACGGGATACATGCGGACGTGCATTGTCCTGTTGGAACAGCAAGGTCCCTTGCCGGTCTAGGAATGGTAGAACGATGGGTTCGATGACGGTTTGGATGTACCGTGCACTATTCAGTGTCCCCTCGACGATCACCAGTGGTGTACGGCCAGTGTAGGAGATCGCTCCCCACACCATGATGCCGGGTGTTGGCCCTGTGTGCCTCGGTCGTATGCAGTCCTGATTGTGGCGCTCACCTGCACGGCGCCAAACACGCATACGACCATCATTGGCACCAAGGCAGAAGCGACTCTCATCGCTGAAGACGACACGTCTCCATTCGTCCCTCCATTCACGCCTGTCGCGACACCACTGGAGGCGGGCTGCACGATGTTGGGACGTGAGCGGAAGACGGCCTAACGGTGTGCGGGACCGTAGCCCAGCTTCATGGAGACGGTTGCGAATGGTCCTCGCCGATACCCCAGGAGCAACAGTATCCCTAATTTGCTAGGAAGTGGCGGTGCGGTCCCCTACGGCACTGCGTAGGATCCTACGGTCTTGGCGTGCATCCGTGCGTCGCTGCGGTCCGGTCCCAGGTCGACGTGCACGTGCACCTTCCGCCGACCACTGGCGACAACATCGATGTACTGTGGAGACCTCACGCCCCACGTGTTGAGCAATTCGGCGGTACGTCCACCCGGCCTCCCGCATGCCCACTATACGCCCTCGCTCAAAGTCCGTCAACTGCACATACGGTTCACGTCCACGCTGTCGTGGCATGCTACCAGTGTTAAAGACTGCGATGGAGCTCCGTATGCCACGGCAAACTGGCTGACACTGACGGCGGCGGTGCACAAATGCTGCGCAGCTAGCGCCATTCGACGGCCAACACCGCGGTTCCTGGTGTGTCCGCTGTGCCGTGCGTGTGATCATTGCTTGTACAGCCCTCTCGCAGTGTCCGGAGCAAGTATGGTGGGTCTGACACACCGGTGTCAATGTGTTCTTTTTTCCATTTCCAGGAGCGTATTAATCGGCAATGTTGTGTGGAACGACGTCAAAGGGGACAGGAAAGGCATCAGATAGTGTTTCTGGACGAATTCAGGTTTGTTTGTTTGAAAATGATGGCCGCATTTTGCCACGTCGCGGACAGGGTGAGCAGCACCTCAGTGACTGCATTCGCACATGACACACAGCGTAGACTCGAGGCGTTATGTTGTAAGGTGCAGTTGGGTTCAAAAATGGTTGAAATGGCTCTGAGCACTATGGGACTTAACTTCTGAGGTCATCAGTCCCCTAGAACTTAGATCTACTTAAACCTAACTAACCTAAGGACATCACTGACATCCATGCCCAAGGCAGGATTCGAACCTGCGACGGTAGCGGTCGCTCGGATCCAGACTGTAGCGCCTAGAACGGCTCGGTCATCCCGGCCGGTGGTGCAATTGGGTACAACCATAAATCACAGTTGGTGCGTGTTCAGGGCACTATGGCCAGTGTGACATACGTGAATGACGTCCTGCGACCAGTAGCAATACTCTTTCTGCACAACACCCCAGACGCCATTTTTCAGGAGAACAATGCACGACAACACGTTGTTGCACGAGCATGTGCCTTCTCGGAGTCGAAGGACAACAGTCTTTTGCCCTAGCCCGCCAGATCACTTCAGTTGTTACCAATCCAAAATGTGTAGTCTACAGTGAAACGACGGGTGTAACACTGACCCAATACCAACCATCACAGATGAACTTTGGGACTAGGTGAATGCAGCATCGATGGCTGTTCCACAAGACGGCGTAAGCGCCTTATACGCATCGGTGCCGTAACGCGTGGAACAAGTTATTATGGCCCATGGCGGACCTTATGCCTACTAGGCAACAGGACACTTGCAGAACTGAGATGACTGGGACGCTATCGTTCCTGCAGAACATTTGTATATGTCCTGTCTCTAGTCGTTCAAAGTGTTCTGTTGCTTCTGAACATGAGTGTATTTTTCTAGCTCACCATTCTCACAAAACTTCGGATACCAGTGAGTACTTTTTTGCGCATTTCCATTCATAAACCTTCCGAATTTCTCACTAAACAGATTCTTCTGTAAGAATTTGTGTAAATTACAAAACTACATATTCTAATATATATCATTTGAAACCTTAATGTCGTGTTCCATGCAAGGTGGTCATATTTTATAAAAATGGTTCAAATGGCTCTAAGCACTATGGGACTTAACACCTGACGTCATCAGTTCAATAGACTTAGAAATACTTAAACCTAAGTAACCTAAGGACATCACACACATTTATGCCCGAGGCAGGATTCGAACCTGCGACCGTAGCAGCAGCGCGATTCCGGGCTGAAGCGGCTAGAACCGCTCGGCCACAGCGGCCGGCGGTCATATCTTATAGACCCAAAATCGGGACACATTACACATTTTGATATTGTAAAATAAATCAATAAAAAAGGTCTTCATTAAATGATCTACTCTACAGGCAAAATCGATAGCTGCTCGAACAGTATTATACAATATATATAGGCATCACACAGAGCCACCATCAGCAGATGGGCGAGTTTACCTTGTAGCTTGGTAAGGACGTTGTTGTGGCTTTTACTTTTAGCACCACCAGAAATGGTTCAAATGGCTCTGAGCACTATGGGACTCGACTGCTGTGGTCATAAGTCCCCTAGAACTTAGAACTACTTAAACCTAACTAACCTAAGGACAGCACACAACACCCAGCCATCACGAGGCAGAGAAAATCCCTGACCCCGCCGGGAATCGAACCCGGGAACCCGGGCGTGGGAAGAGAGAACGCTACCGCACGACCACGAGATGCGGGCTTAGCACCACCAGAATTGCATATAGTATTATAAGCCCACATTTAACCGCTTTTTCATCTAGACCATTTTCTCTGAGACAGTTTGTTAAATAGTTGCCATAGTAGATGTGTCTTCAGGAAATGTTTTTAATTGTAATAATCTTACTTTCACACCACCTTTGTAATCATAATATCTAGAAGCAGAAAAACCTTAATGCCTTTGTCGTTAGACGCATCGGTGCGTAGTGAAATGAATGTCACCGTTTCCAAACCACATTACGACACCTCTGAAGTGTGAGGAGCAAACACATTCACGATTACGGCATCTGTTTTGTACCTGCGGATGGAAATTTACGTTCTAATGCTGCTAAGACAAACATCGATGTACATTCCATGGATCTGAAGCTATGGCTATGCCGGATGTATGATATGGGAAGACTCTGTCAGTCGTTATTAACCTCTCCTCCTGACCACAAAGTCACCAGATTTAAAGAATGACTTTAGTAGTGCACTAGACACTGGTGCGAAGAATACTCTTTTATGTTCGTAACTTTTCAAGTGGAGCTGTAGATCTCCATGTCCATTGTGACTTATTAAGAAACTAGAAGCTCTCGTGTTGCATCTCTTTTGATTTTGAGACCAAGGACTAATGTGACTGATGAATGTAAATTCATGTTGCAGATGTTCCCTGAAGGAGCACCTGGGCTTCTTTGAACTCATTCTTGCCAAGAAATTTGGTTAGCGATGAAGAAAAACCAGTAACCATTGTTGCTTGAATATAGTATAACACTACATAACACGCAATTCAATCCGATACAATATTGAGCGTACCGATGACAAATGGTGGTAGAAACCAACTTTGTGCCTTGTGTGCAATAATCCCTTTCTTAAATAGTTGCCAAGACTTAACTAAACCAATAGTGATATATACAAGTGAAATAAATATCTAATTTTGGATAAATCGTTTCACAATTATTAAATTCGGGACAAGTAGGCTACCAGAATTCTCTTTGAAAAAAACTGGGAAACAGATTGAAAAATGTGATTTTCACTCTGCAGAGGAGTGTACGCTGATATGAAACTTCCTGGCAGATTAAAACTGTGTGCTGGACCGCGACTCTAACTCGGGACCTTTGCCTTCCGCGGGCAAGTGCTCCACCATCTGAGCTACCCAAACACGACTCACGCCGAGCCCTCAAAGTTTTACTTCTGTCAGTACCTCGTCTCCTACCTTTCAAACAATACAGAAGCTCTCCTGCGAAACTTGCAGAACCAACTTTTAGTTTGGTCACCACATTGGTGCGGGCGTGAAGGGGCCCCATCTCTCTTAAAGTCGAGGTCGGCCTGTACGCTTTTGTGCTGCACGTGTCCCTTCACGTTTCCACTTCACTATCACATCGGAAACACTGGAACTAGGGATGTTTAGGAGTGTGGAAATCTCACGTACAGACGTATGATACAAGTGACACCCGATCACCTGACCACGTTCGAAGTCCGTCAGTTCCGCGGAGAGACCCATTCTGCTCTCTCACGATGTCTAATGACTACTGAGGTCGCTGATATGGAGTACCTGGCAGTAGGTGGCAGCACAATGCACCTAATACGAAAAACGTACGCTTTTGGTGGTGTCCGGATACTTTTCATTACACAGTGTATATATAGAAGGAATATAAAATTAAACGAAGAATGTTGTAATAAAAGACAATGAGTCGATTAAAAATGAGTTTCAAAACGTTAGTATATAGCTGTGATTGTCTCATGTTCAATAGTGCATTTCAAAGTGAGTAGAATTATTGATAGTAATCAGTTAATAATCTGCACATACTGACAACACAACAAATCTTCCTCAGGCATTAACAGTACCTCGGGAACGCTCGGGTGCTTATTTTCCTTTCTTATGTCTTTTCTCATGTGCTAACCTCTTCACCACGGAGTATCACAGGCATCTTACATTCTTAATTATTTGCTCGATCTATTTCAGTCTCTGTGTTCTTCTACATCTTTTACGCTCTGGAGGGCTCCCTAGTACCATGGAGGTTATTTCCTGATATGTTAAGAGGCGTCCCACCATCCTGTCCCTTCTTTTTGTCAGTGTTTTCCATACATACCTTTCCACGCCGATTCTCTGGAGAACCTCCTCACTTTACCAGTCCACCGAATTGTCAACATTCGTCTGCAGCACCACATCTCAAAGGCTTCGATTCTATTCCGGTTTCCCCACAGTCCATGATTCACTACTATACAGAGCTGTGATCTTAACGTACTTTCTCAGAAATTTCTTCCTCAAATTAAGACCTATGTTGATACTAGTAGACCTCCTCTTGGCCAGGAATGCTCTTTCCGCAAGTGCTAGTCTGCTTTTTATGTCTTCCTCCCTGTGTAGATCGTGGGTTATTTTGCTGCTTTGCTGCCTAGGTACGAGAATTCCTTAACTTCACCTCCTTCGCGATTACCAATCGTGACGTTATGATTCTCGCTGTTCTCATTTCTGATACTACTCATTACTTTCGTATTTCTTCGATTTACTCTCAGTCATTAGACTGTTCATTCCACGTAGCAGATCTTCACTTTCACTGAGGATAGCTATGTCACCAGCGAATCGTATCACTGACATCCTTTCACCTCGAATTTTAATCACACTCTTGAACCTTTCTTTTATTTTCGTCATTGCTACTTCGATGTATAGATTGAAAAGTAGGGTCGAAAGGCTACACCCCTCTTTAATCCGAGCAATTCGTTTTTGGTCTTCCATTCTCATTGGTCTTGTACGTACTGTGTATTACTCTTCTTTCCCAATAGCTTACCCCTATTTTTGTCAGGATTCCGATGCTCTTGCAGCACTTGATACTGCCGAACTCTTTACCCAGATCGACAGATTCTGTAACGTGTCTTGATTTTTCTTTAGTGCTGCTTCCATTCCCTTACCTGTCCTAAAGCCAAACTGATCGTCGTAGCTATCTGAAGTAGAGAACTGTAGACACGGAGTGTTGCTATTGGTGCCGACGTTTAACAGGCTTGGGGGCCGTCGGCCACCATATCGTGCCCTTACTATAGCCAGTCTCTTGCGGACTCATAACACACGTATGTACGTACGTTACTACTTAATAATACTGAGGATTGGAAGAAAGGAATTATAGTCCCGATCATCAAGAAAGGGGATAAAAGGAGATGTGAGAACTACAGAGGAATCACCCTGCTATGCCACTGTGGAAAAATCTATGAAAAGATCCTGGAGAAGAGAATAAGAAGCAGTATTGAAAGTAGATTGCAAGAGGAGCAGTACGGTTTCAGACCGGGAAGATCAACAACGGACCTCATATTTGCGGTAAGGCAACTGCAGGAAAGGCACTATGAGTACGGGACGGACTTAATCGTGGCCTTTTTAGATACTGAGAAGGCGTATGACAGTATCTGTAGGGACAAGCTCTGGGATGTGCTGAACGCAAAAGGGATAGATGAAGAGATAACACGAAAAGTCAGAAAAATGTATGAGGGAAGTGAGAGTTGTGTGAAAGTGGGGAGGGAACGTACTGCATGGTTCAAGCTGGAAAATGGGCTGCGACAGGGAAGTGCACTTTCGCCTTTATTGTTTATTATTGTTATGGATGAAATCCTATAGCAAGTATCAGATGCAATTGGAGATCATAAAATGAAACCAGTGCTTTTTGCCGATGACCTGATGTTATGGGGAAATTGCGAGAAGGAGGTGCAAGAGCAGTTAGATGTATGGGAGGCAACGGCAGCACAATATGGAATGCAATTCTCTGCAACGAAAAGTGAAATAATTGTCACAACAAGGAAGAAGAATAGGCGAAATGTGGATATAACTTGTGGAGGGGAAAAACTACAAGTGGTAGAGAACATCAAGTACCTGGGAAGCATGATTGAAAGTAAGGGGGGAAACGCAATGGAAATAAATGAAAGGTGCAGAAAAGCAGGGCAGTTCTACAAATGCATTAGGGGGCTTATTTGGAGCAAGGAGGTGCCACAGAAATCCAAGGGAATTACATACCGAACCTACTTTGTCCCCATATTGACATACGGAAGTGAGACATGGGTAATGCACAAAAGCGACAAAAGTAGAATACAGGCTAGTGAAATGAAGTTCCAGAGGAGCAGGTTGAGTGCAACAAGACGAGACAGATTGCGAAATGTGTATGTGAGGGAAAGACTAAAGGAGGAACCAGTACAGGACAGGATAGAAAAATCAAGACTGCAGTGGTATGGACACATGAAGAGAATGGATGAGGGAAGAATTCCAAAGAGGATGTTTGATCTGCAACTGGAGGGGAAGAGGCCCAGAGGAAGACCAAGAGATAGATGGGTGAAGGGAGTGAAGGAATGTGTGACGAGAAGAGGAGAGAACTGGACGAAGGTGGAAGAGGGGGAATGGTGGAAACACAGAACACGATGGAGAGGCTTGTGTTCCCGACAGACCCAGCCAGTGGCTGGAAACTGTCCAAGATGATGATGATGACTACTTAATAATAACATCGGTACAAATGCGGCCCGATGCGCCGCAACATAAGCGTTTGACAACAACTGTTCATGTTCAACAATGTGCGCTGAACAACGCTCGACATGTACATCTACATCCACAGCCATACTCCGCAAGCCACCTGACGGTGTGCGGCGGAGGGTACCTTGAGTACCTCTATCGGTTCTCCCTTCAATTCCAGTCTCGTATTGTTCGTGGAAAGAAAGATTGTCGCTATGCCTCTATGTGGGCTCTAATCTCTCTGATTTTATCCTGATGGTCTCTTCGCGAGATATACGTAGGAGGGAGCAATATACTGCTTGACTCCTCAGTGAAGGTATGTTCTCGGAACTTCAACAAAAGCCCGTACCAAGCTACTGAGCGTCTCTCTTGCAGAGTCTTCCAGTCGAGTTTATCTATCATCTCCGTAACGCTTTCGCGATTACTAAATGATCCTGTAACGAAGCGCGCTGCTCTCCGTTGGATCTTTTCTATCTCTTCTGTCAACCCTATCTGGTACGGATCCCACACCGTTGAGCAGTATTCAAGCAGTGGGCGAACAGGTGTACTGTAACCTACTTCCTTTGTTTTCGGACTGCATTTCCTTAGGATTCTTCCAGTGAATCTCAGTCTGGCATCTGCTTTACGGACGATTAATTTTATATGGTCATTCCATTTTAAATCACTCCTAATGCCTACTCCCAGTTAATTTATGGAATTAATTGCTTCCAGTTGCTGACCTGCTATATTGTAGCTAAATGATAAAGGATCTTTCTTTCTATGTATTCGCAACACATTACACTTGTCTACATTGAGATTCAATTGCTATTCCGTGCACCATGCGTCAATTCGTTGCAGAGCCTCCTGCTTTTCAGTACAATTTTCCATTGTTACAACCTCTCGATATACTACAGCATCATCCGCAAAAAGCCTCAGTGAACTTCCGATGTTATCCACAAGGTCATAATATATATATATATATATATATATATATATATATATATATTGTAAATAGCAACGGTCCTAAGACACTCCCCTGCAGACAATTGGTCTGATAGTCCATATTCTCTTACTTTGTTCATTAATGGACTGTGGGGAACTGTATCGAACGACACGCTAAGTCATGAAACACGGCATCTACCTGGGAACCTGTGTCTATGGCCGGCCGAAGTGGCCGTGCGGTTAAAGGCGCTGCAGTCTGGAACCGCAAGACCGCTACGGTCGCAGGTTCGAATCCTGCCTCGGGCACGGATGTTTGTGATGTCCTTAGGTTAGTTAGGTTTAACTAGTTCTAAGTTCTAGGGGACTAATGACCTCAGCAGTTGAGTCCCATAGTGCTCAGAGCCATTTGAACCATTTGAACCTGTGTCTATGGCCCTCTGAGTCTCGTGGACGAATAGCCCAAGCTGGGTCTCACACGCTCGTCTTTTTCGAAACCCATGCTGATTCCTACAAAGTAGATTTCTAGTCTCCAGGAAAGTCATTATACTCGAACATAATACGTGTTCCAAAATTCTACAACGGTGTGTTCAGATACACGTTTCCTTGACCTAGCTCTGTACTCGGACGTCAGATTCGTCACAGCTCCCAACTGTTGTGCTTTACAGCGTGAGTAAGCCTCCGAGCTCTTCGTTCTGCTGTGATTAGGCGTGGACGTCCAGCATCTTACCGTACACTCATGATTCCATCGCCCTTCTACCACCCTGCATAGATGATTGCGGCAGTAGCACTCCAACAGCCGACCAAAGTCGCTTCCGAGATGCTCGTTCCGAGACACTAGTGCTCAAAAATCTGTTCAAGTCTGTTACGTCAGTGGATTTCCCCATTCGCTGCCCATATTGTCACAACGTTCAGCTTTAATTCGTCTCTGCTCAGGTTCTATGATTTTATAACCATGTCACTGGCCGCACTGCCATCTGTACATACAATGAGGTAACAGAAGTTATGGTGTAACTTCTAATATGGCGTCCGGGGTCCTCCTGCCGGCGCAGTGCAGTAACTCTAAGCGGCATGCGCTCAAAAGTCGACGGAAGTCCCCTGCAGAAATACTGAGCCGTCCATAATTACGGAAGCGTTGTGTAGGATTTTCTGCGCGAACTGACCTCTCGATTGTATCCCATAAATGTTCGACGAGATTCATGTCGAGCGACCTGGATGGCCAATTCATTCGCTCGGATTGTCCAGAATTGTCCTCAAACCAGTCGCGAACGATTGTGGCTCCGTGACATGGCGCATTGTCGGTGAGAAAATTCCAGTCGTTATTTGGGAACATGAAATCCATGAATAGCAGCAAATGGTCTCCAAGTATCTGGACGTAATCATTTCCAGTCAATGATTACTTCAGTTGGACCAGAGGACCCGGTCTATTCCATGTAAACACAGCCACCACCAGCGTGCACAGTGTCTTGTAGACAACTTGGGTCCCTACCATCTGCTATTACCATGTGAGATCCGGACTCATCTGTCCAGACCATGGTTTTCCAGTCGTCTACGGTCCAACCGATATAGTCACGAGCCCAGGATAGGTGCTGTAGGAGATGTCGTGCTGTTAGCAAAGGCCGTCGGCCACTGCATTGACCGTGGCGAGAGGCAATGCCTGAAACTTGGTATTCTCGGCACGCTCTTGACACTGTGCTTCTCTGAATATTGAATTCCCTAAGACATCCGAAATGGAATGTCCATTCCTCTAGCTTAAACTACCGTTCCGCGTTCAAAGTCTCTTAATTCCTATCATGTTGCCATAATGACGTCGGAAACCTTTCCACATGTATCACCTGAGTATAAATGACAGCTCCACCATAGCGCTGCCCTTTTATACCTTGTGTATGCCATACTACCGAACCTGTATAGGCATATCGCTATGTCACACGTCTGTCCCCTCAGTGTATACTACAGTGTTCAAATGATTCAAATGGCTCTAAGCACTATGGGACTTAA
The DNA here is from genome assembly GCF_023898315.1 of Schistocerca nitens. Classification (NCBI taxonomy): domain Eukaryota; kingdom Metazoa; phylum Arthropoda; class Insecta; order Orthoptera; family Acrididae; genus Schistocerca; species Schistocerca nitens. Next base: position 582,498,204 of record NC_064620.1, on the reverse strand, counting down.
CATCTGGGGTCATCAGTCCCCTAGACTTAGAACTACGTAAACCTAACTAACCTCCGTCAACATGTTAGTAATCTTATAGGTGGATCACATGATGCTGGGCTGTGATGTTATCCGTGCGTCTGGATAAGACAACGCATTAACACTGTCCATCAGGTGAGAGATAGTGGACGAAACGCGAATGAGGGTAGTAATTTGAAGAACAGAGGGAAAAAAGTGCCAAGGCTCGTGCTGTGGGAAAAAAACCTCTGCGACAGTGGGATGTGTAGTAATAGCAGTAGTGGCTTACTAGCTGCGATAGTTCATGCAAGGTTGGGTTTGTTAGTGTGGGTATCATGCATCATTACCGTGGCAGGCGATGGCGATGTGTCCCGGTTTGCTGCAGCCGCTGCATTCCTGGAACAATCAGGATCGTTATATAGTAGTGGGAGATCGTCCATAGATCACCTCACTGTGTGGGAGGGTGTGTGTGTAGCTTGTCTGCATGTAGTGTACGATACGGCTTCCCTGCGTGGTGCCAGTTATTCGGCAAGTGTGTTCCAACTGGATATCCAGTAATGGTGGCTGATTAACAGGGGCTCACCTGCACCGTTGTGTTTGCGTGTACTTGGCCATAGATGTTAGATACTAGTAAGTATGTCTTTTGGTCTTTTATGTTTCCATCTATGGTTGTGGTCGTAGCTCCCCAGATTCAGAATGAACGGGTTCTGCGAATGTCTGGAGTTTCTGCATAGTCTTGTGGTGAGTTTGTGGATTACCTCCGTGAGAGTCTCAAGTCGGTATTCCCGGTGAAGATCCGCGAGGCGTGTGTATCGTGGGGCATTGCTTATGTTGACTGACAGAGACCGCCGAGAGCTGAAGAGGGTCGTAATGTGTAATAGGCACACATCTATCCAGACCATCACACGGGAACTCCGGACTGCATCAGGATCCACTGCAAGTACTATGACAGTTACGCGGGAGGTGAAAAAACTTGGATTCACCTGTGTGGCTTATTAGCAGCTGCTCGTAAGCCACACATCACACAGGTTAATGTCAAGCGACGCTTCGCTTGGTGTAAGGAGCGTAAACGTTGGACGACTGAACAGTGGAAAAACGTTCTATGGAGTGACGAATCACGATACACATTGTGGCGAGCAGATAACAGGGTTTGGGTACGGCGAATACAAGGTGAACGTCATCTGCCAGCGTGTATAGTACCAGCAGTAAAATTCGGAGGCGGTGGTGTTATAGTGTGGTCGTGTTTCTCATGGAGGGGACTTGCACCACTTGTTGTTTCACGTGACACTATCACACCACAGATCTACATTGATGCTTCCCACTGTCGAAGAGCAATTCGGGGATGGCGATTGCATCTTTCAACACGGTCGAGCACCTGTCATAAAGCACGGCATGTGGCAGAGCGGTTACACGACAGTAACATCCCTGTAATGGACCGGCCCGCACAGAGTCCTGACCTGGATCCTAAAGATCATCTTTGGGATGTTTTGGAACGCCGACTTCGTTCTAGGCCTCACCGACTGACATCGATACCTGTCCTCAGTGCAGCACTAAGTGAGGAATGGGCTGCCATTCGCCAAGAAACCTTCCAGCACCTGACTGAACGTATGCTGCGAGAGTGGAAGCAGTCATCAAGCCTGGAGGTGGGCCACCACCGTATTAAATTCCAGCATTACCGATGGACGGCGCCACGAACTTGTAACTCATTTTCAGCCAGGTGTCAGAATACTTTTGAACACATAGTTTATGTACCGCGTTTGAAAACGACACTCTGTGTAATGCGCATTCACGCGTGTGTGTCACTCACGTGACTGTCACTTACCGTGGCTGCTGACAGGTACGAGTCGCACAAGTCCATCAGTTGTCAGTACTGGAGTACAAACAGTTAAACATGCCCTTTCTCATCTCTAGCCCCCACACAAGCGGCGTTATTTGCTAGCCTATCACTGAGGTAAGCTGCCAACTTTACTTAGCTCACATACCAATTCATGAATGTCAATTAAAATTAAAAACATCTTAAAATATTAATGCTTATTTAAGTACTTTTGTTCGTTATTGAGAGGGAAAACTACACTCTTAGGAAGCTCTTAATTTCAGCAGGCGTTTTGGCATACGCTGTTAGTTGCTAGATTCTTATTATTACACTCAAGAGGCAAAGAAACTGCTGTAGTTATTGTGGTCTTCAGTCCAGAGACTGGTTTGATGCAGCACTCCATGCTATTCTATACTGTGCAAGCTTCTTCATCTCTCAGTACCTACTGCAACCTTCATCCTTCTGTATCTGCTTAGTGTATTCATCTCTTGCTCTCCCACTACGATTTTTACCCTCCACCCTGCCCTACAATACTAAATTTGTGATCCCTTGATGCCTCAGAACATGTCATACCAATCGATCCCCTCTTCTAGTCAAGTTGTGCCACAAATTTCTCTTCTCTCCAATTCTATTCAATATCTCCTCATTAGTTATGTGATTACCCACATAATCTGCAGCATTCTTCTGTAGTACCACATTTCGAAAACTTCTATTCTCTTCTTGTCTAAACTATTTATAGTCCACATTTCACTTCCTTACATGGCTACACTCCATACAAATACTTTCAGAAACGACTTGCTGACACTTATATCTGTTCTCGATGTTAACACATTTCTCTTCTTCAGAAATGCTTTCCTCGCCATTGCCAGTCTACATTTTCTATCCTCTCTACTTCGACTATTATCAGTTATTTTGCGCACCAATAGCAAAACTGATTTACTACTTTAAGTGTCTCATTTCCTAATCTAATTCCCCCAGCATCACCCGATTTAATTCGATTACATTCCATTATCCTCGTTTTGCTTTTGTTAATGTTCATCTTATATCCTCCTTTCAAGACACTGTCCATTCCATTCAACGGCTCTTCCAGGTCCTTTGCTGTCTCTGACAGAATTACAATGTCATCGGCGAACTTCAAAGTTTTTATTTCTCCTCCAGGGATTTTAATTGCTACTCTGAATTTTTCTGTTTCCTTTACTGCTTGCTCAATATACAGATTGAATAACATCGGGGATAGTCTACACTTACATAATATCGTGTACGGCACCCACGAGCACGACTAACGTCTGAAGTAGTGCTGGAGGGAACTGACACCATGAATCCTGCAGGACTGTCCATAAATCCGTAACAGTACGAGGGGGTGGGGCTCTCTTGCGAACAGCACGTTGCAAGGCATCCCAGATTTGCTCAATAATGTTCATGTCTAGGGAGTGTGGTGGCCAGCAGAAGTGTTTAAACTCAGAAGAGTGTTTCCTGCAGCCACTCTGTAGCAATTCGGGACGTGTGGGGTGTCACATTGTCCTGCTAGAATTGCACAAGTCCATCAGAATGGACAGTTTACATGAATGGATGCTTACGTCCTTCATAGCTACTACGTGTCAGAGTCATATCTAGATGTATTAGGGTCCCATATCACTCCAACTCCACACGCTTCACACCATAACAGAGCCTCCACCAGCTTGAACAGTTCCCTGCTGACACGCGCGTGCATGGATTCATGAGGTTGTTTCCACAGTCGTACACGTCCATCCGCTCGATACAATTTGAAACGAGACTCGTCCGACCAGACAACGTGCTTCCAGACATCAACAGTCCAATGTCGGTGTTTACGGGCCCTGCGAGGTCGTGCAATCATCAAGGGTACATTAGTGGGCCTTCGGCTCCGAAAGCCCAAATCGATGATGTTTCGTTGAATGGTTCGCACGTTGATACTTGTTGACGGCCTAGCTTTGAAATCTGCAGGAATTTGCGGAATGGGTGCACTTCTGTCACGTTGAACGATTCTCTTCAGTCATCATTAATCCCGTTCATGCAGGATCTTTTTCCGGCTGCAGCGATGTCGGGGATTTGATGTTTTACCGGATTCCTGGTATTCGCGGAACACTCGTGAAATGGTCGTACTCGAAAATCCCCCCTTAATCGATAATGCTATGCCCTATCGCTCGTGCGCCAACTATGACACCACTTTGAAACTCACCTGAATCTTGATAAGCTGCCATTGTAGCAGCGGTAACCGATCTAAGAACTTTGCCAGTCTTATACAGGCGTTGCCGACTGCAGTTCCCTATTATACCTATTCACATATCTGTGTATTTGAGTACGCATGCGTATACCAGTTTCTTTGGAGCTTCAGTTTATAAAATACAGCTGCGAACCCGGACCGCGCGAACAGTTGAGAAGGTCTGCACGCTGCCCGCCGGTCGCGGTTTGACGACCGTTGAACAGGTGGCTCTGAAGCATACGAGCCGATCCCTGTGTGTTATCATGTTGACCCAACGATGTCGGCAACTACTACTGCAGAAGACACAGGATCGTGGGTCAATGCAAACGTTTTGGCTGGTTGCATGAATCACAGTTCATGTTAGACCATGTCTACGGTCGTGTCTGCAAACGCTGTCACCTAGACAAGAGATCGCTCGCGAGGTGAACTTTGTCAGGAATGCAGGCCTTTAGAGACTGTGAGCCTTTAGAGGCTGTGAGGAACATTCACTTGGGCTTCCATTGGACATACGACGATAATCGACGGCACCATAACAGCTGCGATCTACGTGAAAATTATTGTAGGCAGCCTGTGTCACTTCATGCTTGATGTCTTTCCCAATGAAAATGGCATTTTCCAGCAGGATATCTGTCGGTGTCATAATTGCCAGAATAGGGCTCTGGGGGTTTGAAGAACGTAGTACGCCGGCCGCTGTGGCTGAGTGGTTCTAGGTGCTTCAGTCAGGAGCCGCGTGACTGCTACAGTCGCAGGTTCGAATCCTGCCTCGGGCAGTGATGTGTGTGATGTCTTTAGGTTAGTTAGGTTTAAGTAGCTCTAAGTTTTAGGGGACTGTTGACCTCAGACGTTAAGTCCCATAGTGCTCAGAGCCATTTGAACGTAGTAATGAACTCACATTGATGTCTTGGCTACCAAATTCACCTGATCGGAAATCGATGAACACACTAAAAACGCTATGGGGCGCCAACTACGCCTCCACAATCACCAAACAAATCTGGTATTCGCCAAGGGTGAACTAAGCGTGACCCGAGCCAACGAAAGTTGTGTGTACGAGTGTGGATTTTGTACCGTGTTATACAGGCGTAGTACGGAGTTTTAAACGCGTAATTCGCCTGTGTAACAGGAGCTGTACCAGCACCTATAAAATGAAACAGTTCGCGTGTAGTGTGGAAGCAGCGTAGCCAACATTTGAGACCAAAAGTACGATACGCACGTGACGATGTTCATGAAGTCTTTCCGATATGCACGTTAGACAAGTTCTTGAATGAGCTTTACAACAGATTGATCGGATACCTAAATACGCGGAATTCGGTGTCGGCTGACGGCGTGCGTGAATGAACGCCAGCTGGATATCGTCCAGAAGCGGAGTCTCGTAGTCGCCGCGCCGGCCACTTCGCGGAAGCCGTAAGTATGAATGTTTCATTCCTAACGATAAACTGATGAGCTGCCGCCGTGGAAAACGACCGGCCGTTACACCAGCCTTCTGGGAACACGCATAAATATTTCCCAACGATGACGAAGTATTTGGAACAACTAAAGCGTCTCCCGCTTTGAAACGTTAACGACCGCCTGTGACAAGCAGCTGACAAAAGTTACTGTGCTACTATTCTCTCATGAAAGCCAAAATTTCCCAAGAAAAGACAATAATGTATTTCAGTTTTCAATCGAATTGGAACTTTTGAGTAAATCAAGATGCATTGGTTTTCTCGCAGCATCACATTATTCCACCTCTTGCTATTACTTAGCATACTACAGAATTCTTGAACGGTTCACGAAAACCTCTGAAAAGAGCAAGGCGGAGTTATATTACTACCTTTTTTTATATTTTAAACGTGTTACTGTTTTTGTTATCTGATGCGCTTTTTCTTTCAAAAACATTTTAGATTTTCCGGCACAATCACATATAATTTCAATTATAAATTAAGGGTTTCGTTTATCTGAGGCCACCTTCAGACACAGTGAATAAATGTGTTCTCCGTAGGCCTATGCTTCTGATGTCAACGTACTGTAATCTTGTGTCATGTTGTTAATAGGTTCAAAATGGCTCTGAGCACTATGGGACTCAACATCTTAGGTCATAAGTCCCCTAGAACTTAGAACTACTTAAACCTAACTAACCTAAGGACATCACACACACCCATGCCCGAGGCAGGATTCGAACCTGCGACCGTAGCAGTCCCGCGGTTTGTTGTTAATACCTTCTGACCCGACAACGATTTAAAATGGAAACGGGACGAAAAGTATAAAAACTATTTACTTAACAGCTTTTGGTAGTTTTTAGATATCTTATCTGAATTTTCCTACTACAGTGCTCTCTTTTGTGAACGCTGCTTTCTATCTACATTCCATCTATGTTATACGTCAGCGTCTTCATTTTACATTTTCGATGGAAATTTCGTTTTCATTTCTGTGATCATATTTTTTCATCTGTGATCTCTAAGCAGCCAAGACACAGTACTGTCCTTGCTTATATTCCTGACGTTGTCGTCGTTTCTGATATTCCTTACATTGCCATCGTTTTTATCTCCAAAATTCCCCACTTATTTATTATTCTTTGCAAGTTCCTTCCTGTAATTTTCTCACTTTCTTCTCTAGACGCAACACCCAGGAGCATGCGTCGATCTGTTTGGTCCCTGTTTAAACATGTTCAGAAGGGATTCTGCCAAGGACAAACAAAATTTTCTTCTCTTTTCATCCACACACATTTCAGTAAAGTCTTACCTTCATAGATGGGTTCTATTTACTTGTATGTCGAATACTAAGTAAATTATTGTGTGATAATACGTGCATTGTGGTCACAATACACAAAAAAATTTGTTGAAATGTATATCTTAATGTAACGTACTGTTGTTCGGGTATCTGTCTGTCATCAAAAGCACAGATGATACGTACATTTTGTCGTCTCTGAACTTCGGTAAAATGATTTGAAAGTAATTACCACAATCGCGAAGCTATATGTACACTATCTGATCAAAAGTTTCCGCGCACCTATCACAGGACATTAGTATGGGGCGTCTCCACTGTCGTGTCCTGACATAGGTGGGAGAAGGAAAAAGGGGTTGCCGGTCAGTGTGCGCTCCGGAGCGATACAGAGCAGAAGGCAGAAGGAAAATTCACAGTGAAGGCATTTAATTGTTTTCTTCTATCTGAGCCAACACTAGTACAGGCATTTACTAGAAATGCAGGTGGTGAGACTTGGTAGGGAACTCGTTGTGGAGACTCCTGGACAAACAGGGTTTGAAATAGTAGTTTATTCCAGACGGGACTAACTAATACACTGGAGGCTAGTTCTAGGGCTAGAAAAAGCACGAATATCGCTGTTACAACAGAAGCCAGTGCAGAAGTCCCAGGAGTGGATGCTAGCTACAGTAGCAAACACTAGCAGCATCTTAAGGCAACAACTTAGTTGCAAAACAAAACATACTGAATGTGACACTGTTCACTGAGACACTCCAAGTGAGAGAGAGCAGACTTAACGCGGAGCTGGACCGAGGCTGGAGTCGACGGACGCGGATTCGGCGCCCAGATCGTCTGACTGAGAACTCTTCCAAAATGCGGAATCTAAGGGTTTTAAAGAGCTGCGTGGGGGCATTGTTTTTTCCACTTAAAGCCATCCAGCCAATCCCATAGGCCTCTTGCAGATGCCTGCCAATCATGGTTTAGTTAGGTCCCCTCTACTGCTCCTAAGGCGGGGATGTTAATGCAGTTGCACTAAGTCCATATTTAGTATCAACATTGTTCAACTGAAAGCTAAACGTAATTGCTCTGCCAAATAAGGCTTGCAACATTATTGTTATACGTCATTTAGCCCCGCCCCTCGGGCTCCCCGGAGTAGGGACTGCTGGGTCAACAGTTTTTAGCGTTTTCGCTCTCTTTCTAATCCTTGTGAGTCTATTGACGTTGCTGTTCTCAGGGCTGGTATCAAGCTGGCTTTATGCACTAGTAGGTGCCTGTCGGTTACAAAGTTCTACGGTGACAACCTACTACAGCATCTACACGACATATGAAGTTACATGTTAATTCCTTGAAGAGTAACTAACGCCCTGGGACCGCGTCTGGGGGCGCCTGCATTGTCGCAAGGCTCTCCCCTTACGGTTTACTTCATGTAACAATATCTCTCCTAGTTTCGTCTGCCCTCAGCATCGTCTCTGTTTCCGCACCTTGGAGCGCCTGTCCTCCTTTCTCACAGCTTCAAGATAACACTACAGTAGCAAGGAATAATCAATATATTTCTACATTGTTATTCATGTCTGCATACACAGTCACCCTGTCGACGAACACATTTGTTCCCAAGACACATCAGTTTGTTGATATCATCGCTGTAAAACGTTGGATTTTTGTTGCCGGAGCCAGAGCCTCACCTCTGCTTGCATCGCTTTATCACTATCAAAGTGAAGCCCTCGAAGGCGTTCTTTAATTTTTGGAAACAGATGAAAATCGGATGGGGCCATGTCGGGACCGAGTGGAGGATGGTCGATGGCGGTGAATCCAAGGCGTCTGATTGTTGCAGGTGTCGCAGCGCTCGTGTGTGGTCGGGTGCTGTCATGCCGAAGGAGAGGGAGCTTCATGCGTGGACGAAGTCTTCGAATTCGAAACTCGATTACAGGACTATGTAGTTGAGTTACACAACGCCGCGTTCCACGCTACAGTTCGGAGCCCTCTAGCTGCAGAGGGCTGAAAATATGGTGGACATGAAGAAATGACATGTAAAACGCCAATAACGTTTGATTCATTTAAAAAGATTTAAGAATTTTCAAAAAAAAGTTCGGAGGCAATGCTTCTCAGCACTTCTGAGCCATGCGTGGCTCACGTTGCCGCCGTCATGTATTTTACACCCTGTTTTTAACGTACTTCCACCTCACTACGTTGATTGAAATTACTGCTGTCACTGAGTTGCTGTTATGCCTGACCGTGACCGGCGCTAGCAGCGTGTATCGATATATCCCTTCTCGTAGTATCTTTGCTCGACTGCTATTACTTCCCGGTGGTTGTCTGTCGTAGACGAGTTCGGGTCGAGATTTCGGGTCTGCCAGTCAGTTGGAACGCGTCTGGAGCGCAGTCCGCACCTGCCAATCGGGGAGTTGCAGTGCGGCACTAGTGCAGTCGGGTTGGAGCAGCAGTGAGGTCTGCGTCGACATGGCTCGCACGACCACTGCCGCCACGCATCACTCTAGCCGGGCCACGGTCTTGGTGGATCGCCGGTCAGTCGTTTTGGCTCGCCGATCGTTCATGAGTCGGCTGTGTGTGTGTGTGTTCCGACTTCCGATTTGTCTTCGTGCGTGCTTAGTTATTGTTGGGTATTGTTCAGATGTTCGTGCAAGTGTTGGTCAGGCTGTGTGTGTAGGTGGCGCTATTTCCACTGATGACTATTTGAGATGTTGTCGGCATTCTGAGAGGGGTCGGTCGGTTGGTGCGCACTAGGGAGGTTATCTCCGAGTGGTGCAGTCGGCTGTGTCCGCTGCCGGTCCCTGCGCAGTGTCGGAGCGTGTGTGGAGCTGTCCGATCGCTACGAGCTTCGTGGCTCATCGACCCAGGACGTCAAGGTTGAGTGGTGTCTTTGAATACCCAAGCCTCGTCCATTCATGTCGTGTGGTTCGTTTCAGTGGTTCACCGTTGGGGAGGTTATCCTGTGAGCAACGCCGAGTGTTTGTATTGCTGAAATTTAGCCGCCATGCGGTGAAATTAACTATATTGGTTGACTACAACTCAAGTGCACTAACGGATTTTTCTGCCTTGAGGCCGTTAGTGTTCCGGTTACCTGCCCTGGCCACTAACGTTATTTCAGGCAGTGTCCTTTCCTCACCTGTTGTCGCTGTCCAACACGGTGTGTAGCTTTGACAGCTTATTACATATACATATTTGATTGTGGATAATTACGTCCGTAACATTTTGGTGTGTGAATTCTCATGTACCGTTTGGTGGCAAGCAAGTCGTTTTGTCGGTCTGTCCGTGGCTCTCCCCTGGTTGGGTTTCCGACGGATCAAGTGTAGTTGGGCTCACCACCTGTCTCACCTAAGTGAACGAGGGCAGACCGACCCCGTGGAGGCTTCTGAGTGGCGTTGTCTTTACTGTCTTTCTCACCGGTGTTTAATTGTCTGTTTATAATCTATCATAGCCAATGATTTAAAAATATGTTGGTTTTATTGCGTTTTATGTAAGTAAGTTTGAATTCCGGCAAGTGGATATTTGCTGAAAGGTTACTGCCGTTGTGTTGTCTTTTCTTTCAGTCCGGTTTCAGCTACTTAAAACTAAAGGCTTATGGTTATATTTTGGAAAATTAATTGTGGGCCTTCAGCATTGGAACCTTATTCTTAAAATTACCTTTCAAGTTTAAACATTGCTTCCTTCTGCCTTTGAAAGATTATGGTAATTTATTTTAAAATCTTGAAAATTTTATTCTGGGCCTTCAGCCGTTTGTATTGCATGTTATGTATGTTTGTCCATCCACCCCTGCCTTGAAGTTTTCAGCCTAGCTGTGATAGGTACATATTTTAATTATTTTATTTGTAATTGTAACTGCGTGTTTTCAGTCACTTGAAATTTACCTTGTTGTAGAAGTTCGGCTGTGTGCCGTTTTCGTTGTAAATGTGTTGTTAAATTACAATGAATTACAATTTTAAGGCGAAACTGACTCCAAGCTTATTTGGCCCTTTCCACAATCGTAATTCACCTGTTCTGCCCAGCGGGTTTAGCGGGCATTTCAACGCCCTCATACAATCAATCATTATCTCCGATCTGTTCTTCCACTGTACTCAAAACAAAATGCTGTGTAATGTGTTCATATTGTTCCGCACTTATCTTTCTGTTAAGCGCATTAACTTGACGTCCCCTAACCACTAAAAACACCCGCAGATGATAACACCAGCTTCTCCATACTCCACTGTTGGCATTTGCATATGATGGCAGGTGACGTTCTCCTTCCCTCTGATTGCCACCGGATATAGCATAATTCATCACACAAAACATTTGTATTCCGGTCTCCAGCATCCAGTGTCGTCTTCCTTTACACCACCTCAAGAGTCGTTTTACGGTAGCACTCAGGAAATGTGTGGCTTATGAGGAACTGCTCGGTCACTGTGCCCCGTTCCTGTCAACTCCATAAGCACAGTCATTCTTTCCAAATGAAACTGCTTTATTAAAATGTTTTACTTAAACTGCTGGGTGAAATTGAATGCAAGTGAACGTACTTTCTCTTTACTTTTTCTTATCATGTCCACACTGATCCACAATAGTCTAAAGCAACGCAATCTGACTGCTCAAAGAAAAGAATAACCTGACTTCAAATAATTAATTCGAAAGAATGGGCCTGACTAAAAATAAGTCTTAGCAATAACCTATACATTTCATTAAGCACTTACCTCACAAAAATCTTAATTAGGCGAACTACTGGAACACAGCGAGCGTCAGTTCTGCCAGCTAAATAAAAGATTATAACTTCTAAAGCCACTAACTACTAGTAGGCAGGTGGTTAGCAAAAGAAAGATTTTGTTGCAAACCAAATAATGTATTTTTTTACCTTAATAATGTGACATCCATTACAAAGATATATAACTATGAATAATTTTCAATCTCCAAGTCGGATACTTCCAGATAGTTAGCCTACGCTAACACTTCAGACCTCTACCCTCCATCAATGCTAACTTCTCACATTTAACATCCATCACTGCTGACTGTTCACCTCCAACTGCCCAACAGTACTTCCATCACTGCTGGTGACTAACTTTCAACTGCCCAACACTACTGGCGATTAACTTCCAACGACGAGTCCAACCAGCCGCAGAGTCTCTTACAAACAAAGCGCCATCAGAGATCCAATGCAAAGCGCTACACAGCGCTGCCAACAGAGAAGCAGCCGCCTTACACACATTTGATATCACTGAGCTCTCTTTACCGACCTATTGTGTTGTTACAGCTTCTCTACTGACAAAAGATTTTTTTGTGGCATGTTGTGTCTAAAGAGTCATCGCATTTGGCGATTGACAGCAACTACACTCCTGGAAATGGAAAAAAGAACACATTGACACCGGTGTGTCAGACCCACCATACTTGCTCCGGACACTGCGAGAGGGCTGTACAAGCAATGATCACACGCACGGCACAGCGGACACACCAGGAACCGCGGTGTTGGCCGTCGAATGGCGCTAGCTGCGCAGCATTTCTGCACCGCCGCCGTCAGTGTCAGCCAGTTAGCCGTGGCATACGGAGCTCCATCGCAGTCTTTAACACCGGTAGCATGCCGCGACAGCGTGGACATGAACCGTATGTGCAGTTGACGGACTTTGAGCGAGGGCGTATAGTGGGCATGCGAGAGGCCGGGTGGACGTACCGCCGAATTGCTCAACACGTGGGGCGTGAGGTCTCCACAGTACATCGATGTTGTCGCCAGTGGTCGGCGGAAGGTGCACGTGCCCGTCGACCTGGGACCGGACCGCAGCGACACACGGATGCACGCCAAGACCGTAGGATCCTACGCAGTGCCGTAGGGGACCGCACCGCCACTTCCCAGCAAATTAGGGACACTGTTGCTCCTGGGGTATCGGCGAGGACCATTCGCAACCGTCTCCATGAAGCTGGGCTACGGTCCCGCACACCGTTAGGCCGTCTTCCGCTCACGCCCCAACATCGTGCAGCCCGCCTCCAGTAGTGTCGCGACAGGCGTGAATGGAGGGACGAATGGAGACGTGTCGTCTTCAGCGATGAGAGTCGCTTCTGCCTTGGTGCCAATGATGGTCGTATGCGTGTTTGGCGCCGTGCAGGTGAGCGCCACAATCAGGACTGCATACGAGCGAGGCACACAGGGCCAACACCCGGCATCATGGTGTGGGGAGCGATCTCCTACACTGGCCGTACACCACTGGTGATCGTCGAGGGGACACTGAATAGTGCACGGTACATCCAAACCGTCATCGAACCCATCGTTCTACCATTCCTAGACCGGCAAGGGAACTTGCTGTTCCAACAGGGCAATGCACGTCCGCATGTATCCCGTGCCACCCAACGTGCTCTAGAAGGTGTAAGTCAACTACCCTGGCCAGCAAGATCTCCGGATCTGTCCCCCATTGAGCATGTTTGGGACTGGATGAAGCGTCGTCTCACGCGGTCTGCACGTCCAGCACGAACGCTGGTCCAACTGAGGCGCCAGGTGGAAATGGCATGGCAAGCCGTTCCACAGGACTACATCCAGCATCTCTACGATCGTCTCCATGGGAGAATAGCAGCCTGCATTGCTGCGAAAGGTGGATATACACTGTACTAGTGCCGACATTGTGCATGCTCTGTTGCCTGTGTCTATGTGCCTGTGGTTCTGTCAGTGTGATCATGTGATGTATCTGACCCCAGGAATGTGTCAATAAAGTTTCCCCTTCCTGGGACAATGAATTCACGGTGTTCTTATTTCAATTTCCAGGAGTGTATTTACATGTAAGATACCGAATAACTGAACATTGCCTCATCTTTAATGGTCCTGTGGGGGTGCAATAATGGCTCGAGGCACCTCGTATTTGTGCCACTGTCGTGGTAGGGCCTGGCCTACACTCACCAAGTTGGGGGACATTTCCCTGATACTTCAAGTAATTAACGAAAAAGACGAGTTGCCTGATCTTTTGTCTTCTCAGCGACGTATTTTTCTCCAGTCACCTCGTGTATTTCTCTCGTCCTGGCCCACCTTGAGGCGCCTAGGCTTCACTTCAAACACGTGGTTTGTAGACGTTGCAAACTGCGTGTATTAGTGTCACGTGTTGTTCCCAAAGACGTCGAGTCGTACAGCAGGGCCGGTTGTACCGTTGCTCTAAGTGGTTTTCGATTCTTGCTCATGAAAAACGCTCTCTAAGTGCTCGGATCATCTTCATAGTAATCAATTTTCTAACTTGTATGTGTGGGGTAAAAGTCATCCCTTTATCCAATATCACTCCCATGGTGGTGGTGGTGGTTAGTGTTTAACGTCCCGTCGACAACGAGGTCATTAGAGACGGAGCTCATGCTCGGGTTAGGGAAGGATTGGGAAGGAAATCGGCCGTGCCCTTTCAAAGGAACCATCCCGGCATTTGCCTGAAGCGATTTAGGGAAATCACGGGAAACCTAAATCAGGATGGCTGGAGACGGGATTGAACCGTCGTCCTCCCGAATGCGAGTCCAGTGTACTAATCACTCCCATGTATTTCGTTGTAGTAGTCCAGGGTATTGGCTGACCACTGATGGCAAGTCGCATCCTCAGTGTCGGCCGTGTCTTCGTAAACAGTTTTTCTGCAGTTTTCGTAGGGTTCAGGGTGATTTTATTGCTTTTTGCCCACTTTTCGGCGACGGCAAGTTGTCGCTGCATTATGTTGATAAGTTGTTCGACGTTCCTTCAAGGGGCTAGGAAGACCGTGTCATCGGTGTACAGACTGGTGGAGACGAGTCGAACGGTGGGAATGCCGTTAATGTACAAATTAAACAGGCATGGCGAAATCAGCACTCCCTGTGGGATGCCAGCTGAGAGTGACGATTTCTTCCCATCTACTTGTACAAACAGACGCCTCTCCTGCAGAAAGCTATCAATCAGCCCGATGTAACTGTCGGGGCGACGGGTTTGATCAGATAGTTTGGCTACAAGCTTGTCACGCCACACCCGATCGTATGCCTTTTCAATATCTAGGAAAACTCCAACTGTGGAGTTTCGTCTATTCAGGTTGGGTTGTATGGATTCTGTGCTCTGAAGCAGCTGTAGCTCCACCGATAACCGTGGCTGCAAACGAAACTGTTCGTGGCGGATGATGTTATTTTCTTCCAGAGATGCTGTAGCAGCACCCGTTCCAATGTTTTGCCGAGGGTGGGCAACGGACTAATCGGGCGGTTGCTGTCTGGCAACATTGGGTTTTTTTCTCTTTCGGGAATAGGGATCGACTTCAACGTCTTCCAGTCTGCAGAGAAGTAACCGTTGAATAAGCAGCCGCTGATAATTCGAGTTAAGAGAACGATGGCCTTTCTTGCATGATATTTGAGATCAGTGGCAACAGAATACACACCGCCTCCTTCTATAGTGGCCGGTGCGATTCTCGTGACATCTAGTGGCCAATTCCGCATGACGTGGGAGTGTCCGGATACTTTTGATCGGACAGTTTACTATCATGCAACCTTTTACATGTTACTCGGCAGAAAAATTAAGATAATCCACTGACGATGGTGAGATTTGACTGAAACAAGTGTCGGTGACAAAAGAAGAAAATCGTCCATACTCGAAGCATAACTTCAAGAAGAATATTTCCTTGTCTATCCCTCAGATCCCAGTGTCACCTTTCACAATAATATTCGCTCGACGCCAAAGGAAGAAAAGAATGCTATCGTTACTAAGGAAATATTAGTCACAGCGTATTAGTGTGCAAACAGTGTCCTTACATTACGCCAAGTCCCATGAAAATCGATCAGCTCATTGGCAGTGAACAAGCAGTTTACTGTAGGCGTGTTCTTTCGCAGAAACGCTCTCCCCTTGGCCGTGCGCTGCAACCGAGCGAGGAAACACGCATAGCTTTTGGCAAAGGAGACGCATTCATGAGGAGTGTCCTTCAGAGCCCGACCCAGCCAGACAAGATCTATTCTTTCCGTCAGTCGATTAAGGGAAGAGTTTCGAGGCGATTTCTTCGGAAAGCAGACGACGATTTTCACACCCATCCTTGTCCTGTCCTTGGTTCCGCACCTTCTCTAATCACCACCTTGAGAGTGATGTCAGACTCAGTTCCCTTTCTTTGTCAGACTACAGCTACATGGAGACGAAATGCAGATACAGATAAACGCTTCACTGATTTCTTTCCGCGTCAGGGTAATATGCAGCCTGAAGCTTTCGACAACTTCCTCTGTCGTCATTACGAAGAGCTTTGTGTAGTTCTTTATTTAGTTGACCAAATTATATCATGTATACGTTACGAAATCACGGCATTTCCATAAGCTTCGAGAGATTATGTAAATGTCTGTGATGGAAGAAAGCTGGTAGCGATGTTGATTTCGTACGATTGTGGATGACTCAGCTAATATCTGTTTCCTCTCAGCACTATTCAGGGTATAGACACTGTTAAAGCTGTTGCACATTCTGATTTCAGCTGCTTCTTTGATGAAAGAATCGTAGTAGTTAGTTGCACGGGATCAGACTTACCGTTCATCGAACATTGTCGTATAATTTCTCACGAGGTGAGTTTGACAACAGCACATTTGTCAAAACTGCGCTGTTTAATTGTCGTCGGTGCTCTGTGCAACATGTTGAAACCCTTCGTATTGATTGACCACACTGGGCAACGTAACCACATTACCGTCTCTATATGCGCTCTTAAGGGGTGTACGAATTTCGTAAACCGCCCCCCCCCCCCTCCCAATAGTGACGTCGATAGGGTGTCAAAGATACTAGTGACAAAAGGACTCGTTCGGAAGCTAACAACAGGGTTGTCACAAGCATGTATTGTTCAATACATTGCTTGGACTAGAGTGTCACACCATTCTATTTCTGAAGTAATTTCCAGAAACCTATTAGTTATCTAACAGTTCTCACGCCGCTGTAAATTACACTGAAATTAGCGAAATAGTTCACATTATTGTAGCAATGTTTTCTGGCTTTCATGTGCTTAAGGATGTATTTCGAACTTAGACTTACCTAAGATTCTGATCAGTTTATTCATGCATTAAAACGAGAGTTCACATTTAAAAGCAGAATAGTTCCTACACGCAAAATTCAATGTAAAATTACTGTACTCAGTTTTGCTACAGAATATTGCGACTGCATAGTGTGCGAGTATAAAACTACTCACAATAGCGTCTAGCACAGTACGAGCTGTTAACGCCTGGTGGATTCGGCAACGGACAGATTCCGCTGCTTGCGCTGTGGAACTAAAGACTTTACCCTTTTTTTCACACCTTTCTTTCCTTATTCATAAGAGCAGGGCGGTCTTTTTCTCCATGTTTCCATTTTATCTGATGAGAGCTGGACGGGCCGTTGCGTAAGTTCATTCTTTTGAGCTGAATATCCCAGCAGGTTGGTAGTGGAGCAGACGTTGTTTGGGGGTGTTTTGAAGATAGTTTCCAGTTCTGGCATTCGCCTGGTGACCAAGGGTAACTTCTCGAAAACTCTGGTCGAGCTGAGGGATCCTATTTCTGGAACTGCATGGCCCACTGACACTGAAAAACCTTTATATTGTGCGTGTGCGCGTATTGTGGCAGCAGTTAGCTGTTATCGAATAGAGGAGTATGTCCCACAACAGACAGTAGCACACTGCACGCGAGGTCCTATTTGTGAGTCTCGGCTGTGGTTGTGAAGAGATGGCAGCCATGCAACAGGTACCTCCTTCCGAAGGAACGAACACATAATACAATGACCGCACAGGGCTACCTGTGCGTAATAGGTTTCTAGACGGAACATTGAGGCTGTGTGATATAGTGACAACGCGCGAATTTATTTTGTATTAACAAAATTGTAACGGGAACGAGCAAAGCGTCAAAATAAAGAAATTATAATCCATAGACACGGTGAATGGCAATAATTTGGTCTTTTACGGTTAAATCCTGATCCATTAAAATATGATAGGGGCCCAGGTTTGACGAGTATTACTCGGTAACAATATTATTTTAAAGGTTATTAGACACATCACCCATCCCTGGTCGGCAGGCGATACGTAAATTCATAAATTCAGCGTTGCCAATTACACTGAAGCGCCAAGGTAACTGGTGTAGGCATGCGTATTCAAATACACAGACATGTAAACAGGCAGAATACGGAACTGCGGTCGGCAACGCCTATATAAGACAACAAGTGTCTCTCGCAGTTGTTAGATCGGGTACTGCTGCTACAATGGCAGGTTATCAAGATTTAAGTGAGTTTGAACGTGATGTTATAGTCGACGCACGAGCGATGGAACACAGCATCTCCGAGGTAGCGATATAGTTGGGAGTTTCCCGTACGACCATTTCACAAGTGTACCGTGGATATCAGGAATCCGGTAAAACATCAATCTCCGACATTGTTGCGGCCGGAAAAAGATCCTGCAAGAACGGGCCAACGACGACTGAAGAGAATCGTTCAGAGTGACAGAAGTTCAACTCTTCCGCAAACTGGCGCAGATTTCAATGCTGGGCCATCAACAAGCGTCAGCGTGTGAATCATTCAACGAAACATCATCGGTATGGGCTTTCGGAGCCGAAGGCCCACTCTTGTACCCTTTACGACTGCACGACACAAAGCTTTACGTCTCGCCTGGGCCGTCAATACCGACAATGGCTGCTGATGCCTGGAAATATGTTGCCTGGTTGGTCAAGTCTCGTTTGAAATTGCATCTAGCGGATGGACGTGCACAGGTATGGAGACAACCTCATGATTCCATGGACCCTGAATGTCAGCAGCGGACTGTTAAAGCTGATGGAGACTTATGTCATGGTGTGCGGCGTGTGCAGTTGGAGTGACATTGGACTCCTGATAAGTCTAGATACGGCTCTGATAGGTGACACGCACGTAAGCATCCTGTCTGATCGCCTACATCTATTCATGTCCATTGTGCATTCCAACGGACTTGGGCAATTCCATTAGGACAATGCGACATCCCACACATCCAGAATTGCTAAAGAGTGGCTGCAGGAACACTCTTCTGGGTTTAAACACTTCCACTTTCCACCAAACTCCCCAGACATGAACATCATTGAGCCTATCAGGGATGACTTGCAACGTGGTGTTCGGAAGAGATCTCCACCCTTCGTGTTCTTACCGATTTATGTGCAGCCCTTCAGGACTCATGATGTCAGTTCATTCCAGCACTCCTTCAGACATTAGCTGAGTTCAAGCCGCGTCGTGTTGCGGCACTTCTGCGTGCCCGCGGGACCCTGCGCTATATTAGGCAGGTGTACCAATTTCTTTGGCCCTTCAGTGTATATGCCTTATTTACCTTATTGCAGCCTATCATGTTCTGTAACTGTCCTTCTGTCCCATTGTTACTAACCGAAGTTTTCAATTAGGCTACGAAATACCTGCCGAGGAAAGAAGTCTGACTCCTTTACGGTCCAGGGACAGTAGATCAGCAGGTAACTTTCTGTCTGATAGGGAAAGATGACAGGCTGCAGAACATCATACCGCCACAGTCACAGAGGTCTTAGCCAGAGACCAGAAGAGCTGCAGTTGGTAAATTCCCACACCACTGAACTTTTGGCGTCGTGGTGTGAGGAACTATCGGGTAAGACTCCCATTCGCGGATGGGATTGATTGAGGGGACTCTGATGCCACAACTGTACATCACGAACATCCTGCACCATCATATCTCATTTCTGACGCGACAGTGTTTTGGTGGCCTTTTTCCAGCAGGACAATGCCCGTTCACACACGGCACGTGTCTGTGCGGGTTGTCTGCGTGATCTTGAGGTACTCAAATACCCAGCCAGACCTCCAGATTAGTCCACGATACAACGGGTGCAGCCTGACGTCAATTCCATCCCAGTGACAGTATCCAGGTTGTCATTGGTCATTTACAACAACTGTGAACCAGTTTGTCTCAGATGAGAATACAGCGGCCTCCAGACAACGTTCCCATCATCATAAGGACACGCATCCAGCTAGAGAGGGAGCTACTACACATTGATAAGTGGGCTCATACTCCAGATTTCTTTCTAAATTGGTCTCGGTTTCATAATCACTGAAATTCCATCATATTCCGTCTGTCTATGAAGTTTCATTTCGGTTCCTTTTCCCATTCTGAGTGCTTCACTTTTCTCTCGGGCCGTGAATATTAATTGATGATCTCGCAATTTTGACACAACACTTCTCCATGATGAACAACTGGTGTTAGCAGCGTCTGCCACTGGATTTGGATGAGAATCTCTGTGACACTTTTGTTCCTACTGAAAGAAACAGTGATCAAACGCACACTCTTTTTTCGATCTTCTCTATTTCCTCTAAGAGTCCTAAGTTTCCTAGCCTGAAGAGTAATAAAAAACTGGTTCAAATGGCTCTGAGCACTATGGGACTTAACATCTATGGTCATCAGTCCCTTGAACTTAGAACTACTTAAACCTAACTAACCTAAGGACATCACACTACACACAGCCATCACGAGGCAGAGAAAATCCCTGACCCCGCCGGCAATGAAGAGTAATACTCAAGTATTGATCGACAAACGGTTATGTAAGCTACGTGTTTTGTGGATGGATGAAACATTCTGAGAATTCGCCAACGAATATCGATATGACATCTGCCTTTACCAGACTTAGTTGTATTTGTTCGTTCCTGTTTAAATCGCTTAGTGTACATACTCCTAGATAATTAGTAGATGTGACTACGTCCTGTGATTGTTTGGCAGACACCATATTCTACATCAGTACGTTACATTCTTTAATGTTCAGCTTCAACTTCCAAAACCTGTAGCAAGTGACGATTCACTGCAGTAATTCCTTCATTTACTCTGCTGCTTCTCTTTACCCAATAGAGTCATCCCCAGATAAACTTCTTGGAACTCCCGACTTCGTCCTTCAGGTCACTGATAACTACAGTGATCAGTGATGACTCTATAATATTGCAACACTCCACTGAGGCACACCCGAGGCTACTTTTACACGTAAAGGTTTCTCTCCTTTAACAACGAACGTTTCCATATTATTGTAAATGGGTAGTATTCAACAATGATTTTCGTAGGAATGTAGAAGTGACAGAGCCACATGTCGTTTGTATCGTCTCCCATGCAATACGTTCTTCTTCTCCTCCTCTCTTGCCTTATACCGCCTTTCTACGGGGTCTGCAGGATCTGCATTATTTCATCTCGGGATTCTCTTTCTGACGACACCACATCGCCCCTCCCCCTTCCCCATAGGGATAGAATTTGTATATCCCATCTGTCTGTGTCTAGAATTATGTTATGTGGGGCAAGAGTTACAATGTTTTCTACATGTCTGCGAATCGTGTAAGTGAGAGAGGACGTGGATACCAGCCTGGTACTCAGGTAACTGGATGTGGAAAACCTGCTAAACTACATCCAGGCTGGACGGTACACCGGGCTCGTCACTAACCCGTAGGGCGCTTTCGATCTGAGGCGGACGCGCCTTCTCGAGGGTTATCCGGGCGGCTTTCTCCTTGCAGTTCCTGGCGGCTGGTAAGTTCTTTGGCAGCTGAGTGACACGATGTCTCGGCAGATTACTGGCTGACAGGTGGTCATAAATAGACCAGTAAATCCCACAATCTTTAAGTAGCTGAACTTCTATGGATAAAACAGCTTCAGAGTTCTCAATGTTCTACAAACGTGTTGATGTGTTAAATACACTACTAGCCATTAAAATTGCTACACCACGAAGATGACGTACTACATACGCGAAATTTAACCGAGAGGAAAAAGATGCTGTGATATGCAAAAGAGTTGCTTTTCAGAGCATTCACACAAGGTTCGCGCCGGTGGCGACACCTACAACGTGCTGACATAAGGAAAGTTTCCAACCGATTTCTCACACACAAACAGCAGTTGACCGGCGTTGCCTGGTGAAACGTTGTTGTGATGCCTCGTGTAAGGGGGAGAAATGCCTGTCCGATTTTGATAAAGGTCAGATTGTAGCCTATCGCGATTGCGGTTTATCGTATCGCGACATTGCTGCTCGCGTTGGTCGAGATCCAATGACTGTTAGCAGAATATGGAATCGGTGGGTTCCGGAGGGTAATACGGAACGCCGTGCTGGATCACAACGGCCTCGTATCACTAGCAGTCGAGATGACAGGCATCTTATCCGCATGACTGTAACGGATCGTGCAGCCACGTCTCGATCCCTGAGTCAATAGATGGTGACGTTTGCAAGACAACAACCATCTACACTAACAGTTCGACGACGTTTGCAGCAGCATGGATTGTCAGCTCGGAGACCATGGCTGCGATTACCCTTGACACTGCATCACAGACAGGAGCGCCTGTGATGGTGTACTCAACGACGAACCTGGGTGCACGAATGCCAAAACGTCATTTTTTCGGATGAATCCAGGTTCTGTTTACAGCATCCTGATGGTCGCATCCGTGTTTGGCGACATCGCGGTGAACGCACTTTGGAAGCGTGTATTCGTCATCGCCGTACTGGTGTATGGTTCAAATGGCTCTGAACACTATGGGACTCAACTGCTGTGGTTATCAGTCCCCTAGAACTTAGAACTACTTAAACCTAACTAACCTAAGGACATCACACACATCCATGCCCGAGGCAGGATTCGAACCTGCGACCGTAGCAGTCCCACGGTTCCGGACTGCGCGCCTAGAACCGCGAGACCACCGCGGCCGGCCCATACTGGTGTATCACCCGGCGTGACGGTATGGGGTGCCATTGGTTACACGTCTCGGTCACCTCTTGTTCGCACTGACGGCACTTTGAACAGTGGACGTTACATTTCACATGTGTTACGACCCGTGGCTCTACCCTTCATTTGATCCCTGCGAAACCCTACATTTCAGCAGGATAATGCACGACCGCATGTTGCAGGTCCTGTACGGGTCTTTCTGGATACAGAAACTGTTCGACTGCTGCCCTGGCCAGCACATTCTCCAGATCTCTCACCAATTGGAAACGTCTGGTCAATGGTGACCAAGCAGCTGGCTCGTCACAATACGCCAGTCACTACTCTTGATGAACTGTGGTATCGTGTTGAAGCTGCATGGGCAGCTGTACCTGTACACGCCATCCAAGCTCTGTTTGACTCAATGCCCAGGCGTATCAGGGCCGTTATTACGGCCAGAGGTGGTTGTTCGGGGTACTGATTACTCAGGATCTATGCACCCAAATTGCCTGAAAATGTAAACACATGTCAGTTCTAGTATAATATATTTCTCCAATGAATACCCGTTTATCATCTGGATTTATTCTTGATGTAGCAATTTTAATGGCCAGTAGTGAATTTGTCGTTAAACACGTAAGCAGGAGAAAGCTTAGAAGTGGTCTGTAATTACGTTTAAAGTTCGTTGGAGTTGCTCTCGTTATCAAACACAACATGCCCTCAATTTTTAGCAGAATCTATTTTTACATGTATGTCGATGTTTACGACGTCAGTCGTACGATGAAATAATTCTGCAAGCACATTCAGTGGTATAAGTGGATATTGTCTGCAAACTGTGTTGCGAATAGAGTTGGTAGTAGTAAATTAAAACTCTATGCCTGCTGCTGAAGTTCGAGTGCATGAACAACGAAGATTTAGTAACCCATTAACTTTATTCTTTTCATAATTTAGTGGGGGTGAGGAGTGTGTCAGCAAGAAAAAGTTCCATAAGGGTTTGAAATTATGTGAAAAGTTTGTTGGGGGTCACGTATTTCCGCGTCGTTATTTACTCCACTCAAGACAGACTCACAGTTTATAACTCCTAATCCATTTATTCAGGCGTATAATCTTATACTAAGAGGTTAACATAATGAAACCAGTATTAGAGTTAGAAACTGTGTGTCTATCTTGAGGCAGTGTAACTGAGTGTGTCCACATACATAGTCTATAATATCCAATATTTAAGAATGAGAGCACTTGGTGACTTCCTGCAATATTTGCACATAATTTCAAATAATTCCGAAACGTTTTCTCGCTGATACCCTCACACAGTGATCAAATGCATCACGTTTTAATTTACTCCATCTTTACTACTAACTCTATTCGCAACACGTTTCACAGACGCTATCCACATACACTACTGAATGTAGCTGCTAAATTATGCGATTGTACGACACTTGTCATGAACATTCAGATGCGTCGTAAAAAAAACTAGCTTTTGCTGAGAATAGCGGTCAGTAAGACTTCCGCATCAGTCACGATGTTTTAATTTATTACTTCTTTACTCCATTCACGGCAGATTTTGCCGACATTATCTAGACGTATCGTTTAATGTACCTGCAGAATTACGTCACTGCACGACAAGTAGTGCAGGAGACCGTTACGTCACGAGCATCGCGATGTGTGAAAAATTAGTTTTTCCTAGAAATGGAGCGCAAATTACCCATACTAAACTGATGCAGTGTCCGATAAAGAGAGCACTTTTCGACTTCCGACAAATTTTAAACGTAATTTGAAACATTTCCTAATATTTTTCCTGCTTACATGTTTAAGCAAAATATTTAACTCAATAATCCACGGGTAATCAGAAGTTTGAGGCTGTTTTACACACGGTAGCTCGATTCTTTGAAGACTCTGTGGTGTACTGGTGCACTCAAAGTCGCGTTGTATTCGAAATTCGACGAAAGCAAGGCTTGCACGGCTAAGCCCAGAAAGAACTGATTTACTGCCTCTTCTGTTTTCTAGCTACGAGGCTTAAAGCGACATGACATAAATAGGCGTTCTCTGTATTCCGCTGCGACCTCCTCGCAGACGGGCGCAGTAGTGGCGGAATGTATAAAAACGTGGCGTCCTCGGAAGCCACTCTGCATGCGTGCTAGCGGCGATCCACTTGGCCTCGCGCCGCTGCGGCCGACTTCCCGGAAACGACTCCAGAACACTCAATAAAATATCACGCCGTACTCCCCATCGATCAGCGCTAATGGTCGCTAGACCGTACTACCGGGGTGGGCGGTGTCCGTCGCGAGGCCGGCATTAAACGGCGGTTTTCTAGTCCTCCCGTAATACTGTCGCCTCATTCATCAATACGATGAAAGTAAATTATTCAGTACGTCATTACTGCGTTCCTTCTTACAGGGAGACTGGCACGCAATAACATCGACCTGTGTATACAGCTACGAAAGCCGTGGAATGAAGTACAAGTGCTAATATTACTACCGTAAGAAAGGTATTGGTACGCAAACAGTGGTGATGTAGTGTAAGTCTGATGCATTACGTGCAAGTCTGTAGCTAAATTAACACGATCGCGTATGTCACATCGCTCAAGCATGGAGCAGCCAGTGCACAGGGGCCGGTGGGAGAACGTTTTTCCGTAGAAGCCACACATCATTTGGTGTCCTCTCCCACTGGCTGCCTTTTCTGCGGCTCTTGGTAAGACCTTTGAAAATAAATCTAAACGTAATGATATTTTAAATAAAGTTCAGTCTTGATCACGACACTTATGTCTCAATAACATAGGTGACCGGTTTCGGTTATACACTCCTGGAAATGGAAAAAAGAACACATTGACACCGGTGTGTCAGACCCACCATACTTGCTCCGGACACTGCGAGAGGGCTGTACAAGCAATGATCACACGCACGCCACAGCGGACACACCAGGGACCGCGGTGTTCGCCGTCGAATGGCGCTAGCTGCGCAGCATTTGTGCACCGCCGCCGTCAGTGTCAGCCAGTTTGCCGTGCCATACGGAGCTCCATCGCAGTCTTTAACGCTGGTAGCATGCCGTGACAGCGTGGACGTGAACCGTATGTGCAGTTGACGGACTTTGAGCGAGGGCGTATAGTGGGCATGCGGGAGGCCGGGTGGACGTACCGCCGAATTGCTCAACACGTGGGGCGTGAGGTCTCCACAGTACATCGATGTTGTCGCCAGTGGTCGGCGGAAGGTGCACGTGCCCGTCGACCTGGGACCGGACCGCAGCGACGCACGGATGCACGCCAAGACCGTAGGATCCTACGCAGTGCCGTAGGGGACCGCACCGCCACTTCCCAGCAAATTAGGGACACTGTTGCTCCTGGGGTATCGGCGAGGACCATTCGCAACCGTCTCCATGAAGCTGGGCTACGGTCCCGCACACCGTTAGGCCGTCTTCCGCTCACGCCCCAACATCGTGCAGCCCGCCTCCAGTGGTGTCGCGACAGGCGTGAATGGAGGGACGAATGGAGACGTGTCGTCTTCAGCGATGAGAGTCGCTTCTGCCTTGGTGCCAATGATGGTCGTATGCGTGTTTGGCGCCGTGCAGGTGAGCGCCACAATCAGGACTGCATACGACCGAGGCACACAGGGCCAACACCCGGCATCATGGTGTGGGGAGCAATCTCCTACACTGGCCGTACACCACTGGTGATCGTCGAGGGGACACTGAATAGTGCACGGTACATCCAAACCGTCATCGAACCCATCGTTCTACCATTCCTAGACCGGCAAGGGAACTTGCTGTTCCAACAGGACAATGCACGTCCGCATGTATCCCGTGCCACCCAACGTGCTCTAGAAGGTGTAAGTCAACTACGCTGGCCAGCAAGATCTCCGGATCTGTCCCCCATTGAGCATGTTTGGGACTGGATGAAGCGTCGTCTCACGCGGTCTGCACGTCCAGCACGAACGCTGGTCCAACTGAGGCGCCAGGTGGAAATGGCATGGCAAGCCGTTCCACAGGACTACATCCAGCATCTCTACGATCGTCTCCATGGGAGAATAGCAGCCTGCATTGCTGCGAAAGGTGGATATACACTGTACTAGTGCCGACATTGTGCACGCTCTGTTGCCTGTGTCTATGTGCCTGTGGTTCTGACAGTGTGATCATGTGATGTATCTGACCCCAGGAATGTGTCAATAAAGTTTCCCCTTCCTGGAACAATGAATTCACGGTATTCTTATTTCAATTTCAAAAATGGTTCAAATGGCTCTGAGCACTATGCGACTCAACTGCTGAGGTCATTAGTCCCCTAGAACTTAGAACTAGTTAAACCTAACTAACCTAAGGACATCACAAACATCCATGCCCGAGGCAGGATTCGAACCTCCGACCGTAGCGGTCTTGCGGTTCCAGACTGCAGCGCCTTTAACCGCACGGCCACTTCGGCCGGTCATTTCAATTTCCAGGAGTGTATTTATATAACCATCTTCAGACGCATGGTTTCATGGAAGATGGTAGGCGGAGCTCTCCTCAGCTGCTACGAAGTCAACTGATGGGATGTCACATCAGTTGACCCACTTTAGAGCGATCTGTGTAGTATACAGGCTGTTTCACAATTCATATTACAGACCTCCAGGGGCTGCAGAGGGGACCTATTAGATAAAGTTCTGGCAGGGATCCCATGTCCAGAAAGGTACCATTGGAGTGTAAAATGAGTTTGAAGATAGGATCACTTTAAAATCTCCTGCTTTACGGTACGGTTCGTACTGGCGGAGCTGCAGAACGGCTGCGACAAACGTTCGGAGTTAGGAAGGTTGACTGACAGTGATGCTCGACGGACGCGCACCACGGCTTGCGAACCGTGTGTATGAGAGCATGCGTCGTGCGTACAACTAGTGCAATGAACAACAGCGTCGCTTAGGGAAGCATCTCCTGTATGCAGTGCACAACGGTCATAGCTCATTGCCTCCGCAGTGGGCGTATTGTGAACAAGGGGACTCGAAAGTGATCCGTTCTTCGGAATTCCTCTACAATCCTAGAACCCTGTAATACGAACTGTGAAACATCCTGATATTTATTTATTTATTAATTCCTTTAACTCCTTACGTGGAGCATAGGACTGCAACAAAGGATCGCCATCTTGTTCTGTCTTCTGCTGGTATCTTCATTCCTTCCCATCCTATTACCTGCTTACGGCCGGCCTTCTGCTTCAACTGACCGTCTCCAGGTCATTTTGGACCTGCCTCGTCTCCGTCGTCCTTGTGGGATCACGTCAAGTTCTTCCCTCGCAATATGTTCATTTGGTCTTCTAAGACTATGTCCTAACCATCTTCACTTCTTGCTTCTAATTTGCTGCTAAGTTGGCTTCTGGTTTGTTCTTTCAGAAAGAGTTTCGTTAGGGATGACATTTTGCCTCCGTATCCCAAGGATGTTCCTCAGGCATCTGCTTTTGAATGTCTGCAGCTTGTGGATTAACTGTTTCGTTCAAAAATGGTTCAAATGGCTCTGAGCAGTATGGGACTTAACTTCTGAGGTCATCAGTCCCCTAGAACTTAGAACTACTTAAACCTAACTAACCTAAGAACATCACACACACCCATGCCCGAGGCAGGATTCGAACCTGCGACCCTAGCGGTCGCGCGGTTCCAGACTGTAGAGCCTAGAACCGCTCGGCCACCCCAACTGTTTCGTCACTTTCCATATTTCACATACATAAAGGAGCACAGATTTTACATTACTTTCAAATATCCGCAATTTGGTCCTCACTGATATTTCCTTCGATCTCCAGATAGAGCGTAGAGTTGTAAAAGCTCCTCTTGCTTTGTTGATGCGGCTGTTAATGTCTTCTGTTGCACCGCCATCTGGTTTAATAATACTTTCAAGGTAGCAAAACTTATCCACCTTTTCAATTATCTGGCTCCCAAGCTTAAGTTCTGCAGTGCTGTTATCATTTGCTCGCATGTCTTTAGTTTCTTGGTCGTTCATTTTCAAGCCAACTTCCTTCGCTGCAGATTTCAGATCTTCTAGCTTCCCTTTCATGTCGCTGAGGCTGTGGGATAGAAGGCAAAGATCAACTGCAAAATCTAGATCTTCTAGATGTGTCCCATTGCTCCATTTTATTCCTCTCACTTTATCTCTTGCTTGCGCCATTACGAGATTAAGTACTATGTTAAAAAGTATCGGCGAGAGAATGCAGCCATGCTTAACTCCTGTTTTCACTGCTATTGGATCTGAAAGCAGACCTTGATGTTGAATCTGGCATGTGTAGTTTTCATGCATGCACTTGATGAGAGCTATTATTTTCTTGGGGATTCGAAATGTTGGCAGTGAACTCCAGATTTTTGTTCTAATTATACTGTCAAATGCCTTTTCAATGTCTACAAACAGCATGTGAAGTGGTGACTGGTATTCATATGAATGTTCCGCTATTATTCTCAAGGTGTTTATCTAGTCAATGCAAGAGCGACCTTCCCTGAATTCTGCTTGTTCCCTTCTTATTTTCTTGTACATGTGCTTTTTATCCTATTTAGGATTATTCGTGAAAGGATCTTACTTCGGATTGACAGCAGGGTGATGTCTCTCCAGTGATCACAAACGGATAGGTCTCCTTTCTTGGGGAGCTTGATGAGCAAGCCTCTGTTCCAGTCATTTGGTACTTATTCATTCATCCATATGGCTATCAGGAGTGGATGTAAAATTTCTGCTGTAAGAGGGATCTGCTTTAAGTAACTCTGGGTTGATATTGTCCAGGCCTGGAGCTTACCCGTTTTTTATTTGTTGAACAGCTTTGGCGATTTCTTCTCTGGATGGTGCCTTTACGTTAATTGGCATATCTTGTAGCAGTCCTTCCCCATCCTTATTCAGCTGATTTACACTGTCATCTGTAGTTTCGCAGCTCAGAACGTTCTCAAAATGTTCTCTCCATATCTGCACTTCGTCTTCTCGATTGATGAGTAGTTTTCCTTGGTTCTCTTTGTTGGGCATATTACCCCCAAATTTCTTATTTGACAGTTTTCTTGTGATGTTGTATTGTGTCTTGTTATCGTCTCTGTTAGCTGCTGCCTGTGCCTTATCTGCGAGATTATTGATGAAGGTTCTCTTATATTTTCTGGAACTTCTTTTCACCATCCTATTTAATATTCCGAGCTCCTGTTGGATTTCTTTTGCTTCCCCTGTCCGTGCGCAATTTAGCTGAAGTTTTGCCTTTCTCCTCTGCTGTGTTGCATCCCAAGTGCGGTCAGAGTTCCAGTCACGTCTGCTGTGATCCTTTGTTCAAAGAATTTCTTCAGCAGTCTGTGCATAGCTCATTTTCACTGCATCCCATTGCCCCTCGATGTTATTCTCTCCGATTCCTCTGCTAAGCACTTCAAAACGATTTCTCAGTTGGATCAAGAACATTTGTATTGTCCAAATTTCTACAGTTAAACTTAATCCTCTTTTGACCACAATGTCTTTTGTGTGCAGCTATTTTTAGTCGGATTGTTGCTAGTATAAGGTGGTGGTCGCTTCTGACATCTGCTCCTCTTTTATTCCTAACATCTAGAAGTGATTTTCGCCAGGTCCTGCTAATTGAAAAGTGGTCTATCTGGTTCTCTGTGTTGCCGCCACGTGAGACCCACGACACTTTGTGACACCGTTTATGTGGCTAAATTGAACCACCAATGATCAAGTTAAACATGCTGCAGAGACCTATGAGACGTTCTACATTGACATTGCGGGTTCTCAGCCCATGTTGACCGATAATATGCTCTATCTCATCATTGTCATTGCCAATTTTTGCGTTAAAGTCACCCATTAGAAGGAGGATATCTCTTTTTCGACAATTTTAGCAATGTTTCTCGAAGTTTGCTGTAACACTTGTCTGTCTCTTCATCCTCATTTTGTTGGTGCGTAACACTTTACAATGGTCTCACTCTCGTTGCAAAACGAGCGACTGTGATTCTCTCTGTAATTGGGTGCCACTCTATCAAAGACTGCTTTGCTCTCCAGTCTATTAGTAATGCCACCCCTTCACTATGTGGTTCATCCTTTCTTCCAGAATGCAGCAGAACATTTCCTTCCTTTATTCTTCTTTCTCCAAATGCAGTTATTCTTGTTTCACGTAATCCCAAAATTTCTACTCTGCATCGTTCCATTTCTTGTGCCACTTCCATTTGCTTATCAGTTTGCCACATTGTTCTCACGTTCCAGAACCCTATACGTGTCACCTTTTTCATTGCCATATTGTCATCTTTCAATCCGTCTGACTGTTGATATTCTATGTTGCAATTTCTGCGATATGTTAGTTTCAGGTTCACGGGTTATCGGCCCATAAACCCTAGCTTGATGGGAGGGCTGCTCCCTTGACTGTGTAAGTAGGCTGTTTAGGTTTTTATATTGGTAACGCCACGTAGCGCTCTGTATGAAAATCACTGGCTGTGCTGTGTGCAGTCAGTGGCTGGTTTGCATTGTTGTAATACTCGCCATTGTAGTGTTGGGCAGCTGGATGTTAACAGCGCTTAGAGTTGCGCAGTTGGAGGTGAGCCGCCAGCAGTGGTGGCTGTGGGGAGAGAGATGGCGGAGTTTTGAAATTTGTAAGATTGGATGTCATGAACTGCTATATACAATATGACTTTTGAACACTATTGAGGTAAATACATTGTTTGTTCTCTATCAAAATCTTTCATTTGCTAGCTATGCCTATTAGTAGTTAGTGCCTTCAGTAGTTTGAATCTTTTATTTAGCTGGCAGTAGTGGCGCTCGCTGTATTGCAGTAGTTCGAGTAACGAAGATTTTTGGTGTGGTAAGTGATTTGTGAAAGGCATAGGTTAATGTTAGGCAGGGCCATTCTTTTGTAGGGATTTTTGGAAGTCAGATTGCGTTGCGCTAAAAAATATTGTGTGTCAGTTTAAAGGGGACGTTTTCTGTCGGGGTTCTCTCCCTTAGCCTTTGAGGGTCCTCTCTTTCTCTCTGCAAGGCAGCAGCTACTAGTTTTGGTCTGCCCGGGATATTTTATTTCTCCGGTACCCACCATATCTGGTGAGCGTTCCCCTATCCGCCACCTGGGGAGGCGCCCGAAGGGGGACCAGTAACCCCTCACGGAGAAACACCCTGTAGATGTAAATATATACGTACACATTCCCTGGGTTCTATCTATAAATGATTGTTAGTGATTAGGTTTAAGGTACCCTGTATCACTGCTAGTCATTTACTTTCCTGCTCCACTCGCAAATATAGCGAGGGAAAAATGACTGTCTATATGCATCCGTATGAGCCCTAATTTCTCGAATCTTCTCTCCGGGGTCTTTGTTGTATTCTCTTTAGCCGCTTTTATTCGTCTCGCTGTCTCTGTAGAGCTGTACCACGGGAAGCGAGGAGAGGACGTTGGCTGGTGGCCGGTATCCTCGTTCTATAACAAAAGCTGCACGCAATTAATAACGGTTCTTTATTCATAAACAAAGAACTACTTACAGTTTTATATGCTGAGGTACAAGCTCGCTTCTGAATAGTCCACGTAGCCTCAATGCTGTTGAAGTAGAAGTCCGCTATGTTCACTACAAGGCTGCTATGTGCTGCCTGTCTCTGTGCTGGAGGCTAAATCTGCTGCTCCGTCTTGGTGACATTCTGGAACACCCCGCGTACAGACTCAAACTAACTGACGTAACATGCTAAAGCTAACTAGTTAAATTGGCCCTCTGGTCCGCTGCGGCGGTCCTAGGACGTTGGCGGCGTGTTTCCGGCGAGTCTTGTCATTGGCCTCTATCGATACTCCCGTAGCCTCTATGCCGCACGGTTTCCTGGCGCAAGCGTACAGCAGCACTGTCTTTAAGTGCAGTTAATGTTGGCGGCAGTAGAATCGTTCGGCAGTCAGCTTCAAATGCCGGTTCTCTAAATTTTCTTAGTAGCGTTTATCACAACGAACGTCGCCTTCCCTCCAGGGTTTCCTATTTGAGTCCCTGAAGCATCTCCGTAACACTTACGTCTTGTTCGAACATACCGGTAACGAATCTAGCAGCCCACCTCTGAACTGCTTCGATGTCTTCCTTCAGTCCGACTTGGTACGGATCCCAGACACTCAAGCAGTACTCAATAGTAGGTCGCACTAGCATCCCATATGCGGTCTCCATTAGAGGTGAACCACTCTTTCCTAAACTTCTCCCAATAAACTGAAGTCGACCATCTGCCTTCCCTGCCACAGTTCTCCCATGCTCGATTCATTTCATATCGCTTTGTAGCGTTACGCCCACATACTTATGCGACTTGACTGTGTCAAGCGGGACACTAGTAACAGTGTATCCAAACACTACAGGTTTGTTTTCCCTGCTCATAAAATCGCAGGAGCGAGCTCGGAAGTGCTCAGTGCAGCACTAAGCGCTGTTTATTTATTTCATCTCAAGAACATAAAAATATGTAACACATA
The DNA here is from genome assembly GCF_023898315.1 of Schistocerca nitens. NCBI lineage: Eukaryota > Metazoa > Arthropoda > Insecta > Orthoptera > Acrididae > Schistocerca > Schistocerca nitens. The sequence continues at coordinate 582,465,587 of NC_064620.1, read as the reverse complement.
CTATTAAAGCCAATATTATAATATTATGTGGAAGGGGGGGGGGGTGAAGTAAAAGAAGATACGACGCTGCGAGAAGATTTGAAAGAGCACTGAAAGATCTAAGTCGAAAGAACGCTCCTGGAGTAGACGACATTCTCTAATTATTGAGATCACTGGGAGAACTGGCCATAACAGAAGTATTTAATCTGGTGTCCTAGGTATACGAGACAGGAGATTTATCTGCAGACTTCAGCAAGATTGTAATGATTCCAGTTGCAAAAACGGTAGGTGCTGATAGGTACAGGGACATCCGTAGAAATATATCTGGGGGAGGGGGGAGGGAGAGTCAGTTTCGTGGGGCATTACTCTAAAGTCATGCCACAAGAACTAAATTCTATAGGTTATATTAAAAAGTTATTATGTCACAGAAAATTGAGCTCATCCATTGAATATCTGCCGTAGCATGAGGAATGTGTAATGAACAAAAACCCTGTACTCCACATTCCAGGAAGGGAGAGATGCCTATGGACAAGTAGGAATGTTAGCGAACCATCAATTAAACGAGTCGTGGTTGCAAAACACTGACACGAATTAGCTACAGAAAAATGGAAAATTAGTTGGAAGTCGACCTCAGGGAATATCGTTTTCGGTTGCTGGGAAATGTAGGAATACACGAGGCGTTACTGACCCTACGACTTATCTTAAAAGCTGGGTTAAAGAATTCGAAATCCATGTCTATGGCATTTGCGGATCTAAAGAAGCGTTTTGACGACGTTGCTTAGAATATACTCTTCTGAACAGTGAATGTGCCAAGGACGAAATAAAAGAAACAAACTGTTGTGAATAACCAACTTGTTCACAAACCAGAATGCAGCTGTAAGAGGTGATGGACATGAAAGAGTAACTAAGAAGGAAGTGAAACAGGATTGAATCCTATCCCCGATGTTATTCAACCTGTACATTCAACAAGCGGTAAAGGAATCCATTGAGAACTTTGCGAAAGGGAAGAAAGAAAAACTATGATGTTTACTGACGATATGGTAATTCTGCCAAATACGGCAAAGAAATTGGAAGAACAGCTGAACTGTATGGATACGGTATTGAAAAGAAGATACTAATTGAAAATTCAATAAAAATAAACTAATTGTAATGGGACATTGTGTAATTAATCAATGTTGAAGGAATTGTACTAGGAAATGAGGCACTAAAAATAGTAGATGACTTTCGCTACTTGAACGGTTGTATAGATTATGATGGCAGAAGCAGAGAGAATATATTACAGAGACTAGTAATAAGAGGAAAATCATTCCTGAAAAAGACAGATTTGTTAACACTGTTAGAAAGTGAAATAATTCAAAGAAGGCTTTTGAACACAGTGTTACTGAAGAACGTTGAAGATTAAATGGATGGATTGAATAACTAATGAAAGGATAGTGATGAAAATTGGGGAGGAAAGAAATTAGCCTTGTACAAACATGAAATAAACCAGGAAAGAAGCGAACAGAAGGTATTTAAACTTAGTGTTACCGAAAAATGCTGAAGATTAAATGGGTGGATCGAATAACGAATGAAGAGGTCCTGAATAGAATCGAGGCCCGAAGAAATGTACAGCACAACTCGACTAGTGTTAAGTCAAAGGATAGATCTTGAGGCGACTATCAAGTGCTTCGCAGATTTCAGCAAACTGCTTGACACTATCTACTTCGACATTTTACTTGCCAAACCTAGCAGCCTAATTTTCTCGCCAAGTGCAGTACAATGATTTCCCTCATGCGTGACGTGTCGTTAACGTTGCGTCACGGCCGGTACCAGAAAGTCGTCCCCAGGATCCGGTATTAGGTCCTATACTCTTTTCATCGTATGTCAATGATGTGTCATCAGTTTTGTCCTGCTGCAAATGTTTCATGTACGCTGATGACCTTCAGCTTGTATCTCACTGCAAAACTAATAAACCTGAAGACACCTATCTTGAACCTCAATCCGACTTGTGCCGTATTAAAATGGTCGCAGGATACAGGGTTAAGGCTGAAACCATCCAAAACCCATGCGGTAATGGTTGGTCATTCTTAGCTCGTTAGCCCTAAATGTCTTGAATCCCTACTATCTTTAATCCCAACGGGGACAAGTATCAGTTCCTCTCCCTCAGAAAAGAGTGTGGAAGTAATAACAGATGAAAATGTAAACTGTACCGAGCTCGTAACTGGAATGTCTTGAATCCCTACTACATTTAATCCCAACGTGGACAAGTATCAGTTCCTCTCCCTCAGAAAAAAGTGTAGAAGTAATAACAGATGAAAATGTAAACTGTACTGAGCACGTAACTGGAATGTACGAGAAGGCATCTGCATATCTTCATGCCCTACAAAAATATAAAAAGCTCTTCTCTCTTGAACTAAAAAAGAATTATTGATTTTAAGCGAAGTTATCCTGCAACGTCATTCTCAGGCAATCTTACGGCGCCTGCAACTTCTTATGAATACCTTTGTTCGGTATATCTGTGACGTTCGACTCTTCGATCATATCTCACCATCATTTCCATATCATCTGTCGTCTCTGCTGTTTTATCAACATACACTGTCCGTCGCATCTCTCCTCGACCTTAATGTTCTTGTCTAAACAACACACGTTCCCATCAGAGAAAAATCCTTTCTTTCCTACTCTACCAGTTTCTCGAAGTCCTTCTCAGTAGCAGGAATCGAACACTGAAATATCCTCCCGCATTGTATTAGAGAACTGAATAACATCTCCAGCTTCAGAAAACAGTTAATGAGATGTCTGCTGAAGCAGCAATAATGATTACCATTGTCTCTGCACGCTCTCATTTCTCTTAAACATCCTTCGTTCTAGCAACATCTTCCTCGTGTCCCAGTGTTCTTACCTGGTGCAGTCACCTTACGTTTCCTTTCACTATAACTCGCAGAGTCAGGAAACATCTATTTTGTACACCCATAGAGTTCTTTTACATTGGTCACCATCATTGATGTTATTTTTGTCACTATTATTCTCATTGTTATTGTTATTACAACCATCGCTCTCAGTGGCAGCAGCAGTAATTCGGGTGCCGCCAGTATTAACTTTATTAGCTCATAGTCAGTATTATTTACACACGTTGTCACTATAGACACTCATATCATTTTGATGCAACACTAAAAAAAAAAAGAAAAAAAAAAGAAGAGCGCGACTCACCACGAAGGAATTGTCGGAAAGTGACGGAAATCGGTAGATATCATGTACATGTACAATCAAACAAACGATTAAAATTTCAGAAAAATTGGATGATTTATTCAAGAGAATGAGCTTCACAAACTGAGCAAGTCAGTAACGCTTGTGCCCACCCCTGGCTCCTATGCAAGCAGTTATTCGGCTCGGCACTGATTGAAAACGCTGTTAGATGTTCTTCTGAGTCATACAGTGCCACATGGTGTCACCTCCACAAATCTGCCAGCGAACCGTAGAATTGATGATACGCAGAATCGGTGGTATATTGCGTTACATAAATGGCCCATCAAGCTATTAAGCAATTCGTCATTTTTTTGGCTTGTCAGTGTGTAACTTACTTGAGTGGTGGTATGCCCATAAATCAGTTGCCCGATTTCGTCAGTACAATGTTTTTCGTAATATTTTTTAATACAGATGTCTTTATGGATGTCAATGAACTTATAAGGAGGAGCAGGAGGTCGTACAAGAAGAGATATTTAAAAATCGTATCCACACCAACTAATCCGTATGTTGTTGTTGTGGTCTTCAGTCCTGAGACTGGTTTGATGCAGCTCTCCATGCTACTCTATCCTGTGCAAGATTCTTCATCTCCCAGTACCTACTGCAACCTACATCCTTCTGAATCTGCTTAGTGTATTCATCTCTTGGTCTCCCCCTACGATTTTTACCCTCCACGCTGCCCTCCAATACTAAATTGGTGATCCCTTGATGCCTCAAAACATGTCCTACCAACCGATCCCTTCTTCTGGTCAAGTTGTACCACAAATTCCTCTTCTCCCCAATCCTATTCAGTACCTCCTCATTAGTTATGTGATCTACCCATCTAATCTTCAGCATTCTTCTGTAGCACCACATTTCGAAAGCTTTTATTCTCTTCTTGTCCAAACTATTTACCGTCCATGTTTCACTTCCATACATGGCTACACGCCATACAAATACTTTCAGAAATGACTTCCTGACATTTAAATCTATACTCAATGTTAACAAATTTCTCTTCTTCAGAAATGCTGTCCTTGCCATTGCCAGTCTACATTTTATATCCTCTCTACTTCGACCATCATCAGTTATCATTATCAGTTATTTGCTCCCCAAATGTTTTATTACACGCAACTGAACGATGTACGCTGTAGATACATGTGTGAAGTGATCACTGCTGAAAGACTGTTGTTCTCGAACGTTTAGGGTATTTGAAATGGCTATAAATCTTATAATTACTAAAGGCACGTTCATAGAAAATCAGCAAATATTTTGTCACTAACCATTGACTGGGAAGTTCAATCTTTTCTGTTAAAAACAGAGAGTTGTTGTATCAGTTTAAAAATTAGCCAGGAAAGGCGAACATAGAATTGGTGCCAATCACTTAGATTTATCTAATTTAGAAAACTTATCATGTATGTATTTCTTTTCAGTTAATAAAGATGAACTACCCTTCTCTTCAATTAAATAAAGAAAATGAATAGCTTCTCGTTCAGTCGAATACTCCTTTATTCCCTTCACGCAGCATAAAACCGCATCGTACACTTTGAGCACCACTTTGAAAAACGGGTAGGGACCTGACAATCCGGTCACGACACAAATGTGGTGGAGTGTTTACATGGTGCGTATACCGACTCTGGAATCTGGAAACCAACAGCCAAAGCCGCATTTCAAGAATCGGTATTGGAGCGTTTACAGAAGCCGTTTTCAGAGGTCGATTTGTGGAAATACGGATTAAGCATCACATGTAAACCCAGTCTCTGAGAGAAACAGTTCTCAGCGCTGTAATATATTCCGGAATCAACAGACACTTCTTCGAAGCAGTTTATACTGCAGAACGTCGCAACGGAAAGCCTAAGCTGAGATCAGCTCAAAGTGTTGCGCCGAACGCCACGCGGGACAAGCTGGCTGACGCAACATCTGTTCCGCGCACTGGCTGCGCGCGACTCGGCCTCTTGTATTTTTCCCCGGACGGCGGTAGTTTTCCCGTGACGTCAGCATTTTTCCTACTGGAAAGTTTACTTGCGGGTGTGCCCGGCCACATGTTGACCACCGCTGCTGGTGTTTACAAACACGCTCTCTCCCAGCGGTTTACCGATTCGCACCATACCTCATTCAACGGTTAAAACAGTGTTACGTAAAACGAGTCACTCACTCTGTGCGCTTATTCACATCATATTATTTAGTGCTGCAACTTAAATTTATGAATGACTGTGCAATTCTTAACAGAAGGTACCTCTTTCTCTGTCGTATATTAAGACAGCGGAGCAGTATTTGGTCCTCACTGCTCAACTTGCACGTCGAAGAAGCAATGACGGCAATGAAAGGAAGTTTGAAGAACGGAATTAAAATTTAGGGCGAAAGGACATTATTGCTGCAGAGTAGGCTGAACAGAAGCAGTGAGGTGAATAAGAATAATGGGTTAAACAGAAACGAAATTTTCAAACAGTTGTATGGTATCTTGTCGGAAAACAAGTGGGTATGCCATTCAAAGATTTGTTTATCTAGACTGGTTGTGAACCAACCTGACAGCGAAATTATAAATTTCAGAGTTGGTGACACTGTCAGATATGTTTTGTTCACTCTGTGACAAACATCCGATGTGATGTCGAATTTGCTTACACCGAACTATATCTGCAACTACCAGTCTAAATTGTATTGTAATGTAAGTTACTGTGAAGCATATCTGCAACTTCATTTCACTACCGAAAGTACTCCTACTCTACTCTGACGTGTGCTTAGACTAATTGGAAATGTAGGGCTATTTCTTCGAAATTTGTGTAGTGAATAGAAACAGTCTTCAGAAGAAGACCAAGAATTTCACGGTAATGAGGAACCACCTGGTAAGTAGAATAGCACTACCGGTTCTGGCAAATGTAAACATCGGGCGAACCCCTTCGTTCCGGTGAGCACCCTTAACGAAACACCTAGACTGGCACTGAGGGAAGTAGCGGATCTCGGTAGCCCGCAGTTATGTTGTCAATACGAGCTTGATACGATAACAATGTAACTTATAAGCAGTAGGATAGCAGTGGGAATATGGAATGAACTTGATCATGAGTATCAGGATACACAGATAAGGACGTTTGCTGTTAGGTTATCCGCTTGAGCTCCTTAGTGCTCCCACTTCCTCTCCCTCCCTCTCACCTAGGGAATCACCAGGAGTTGATCAAAGTCCCCCAGCGGAAACTCAATCACAAACCCTAGGCAATTGTGCGAGATGTATTCAAGGTCATGACATAACTCGATAGTGGTCACGTGATTTAAAACTGGTGAAAAACTCCTCCCTAACTCTCTCAGCCACTGGTTGCACAATAAAATAGGAAGAAACTCAGTAGATCAATACAAATTGAGCTTCTCCTTAATCATTCTCTGTAACTAGCTCAACTGTGTGTAGACCTATTCACTTGAGGTCTGGACATCGTGGGCACAGATTAAGGTTTGTTATAGAAACAGTAATTCTGAAGTGGAAGTGTTTGGAGACAGTAACAGTCATATAACAAATTAATTTTTCTTTGCAATTCGAAATATTGCACAATAAATTTTTCTTATTTATTTACAAAGCTATTTTCTTCTGATGACGTAACTCACAGTGTTTTTACACAAAGCTGTTTTTTCAATATACAGTAATTTGCAATGTTGATTTTTTTGTTGATGTATTACATCGTCATTTACTTTTTTGAACATATACACTGATTTTATTTGAAAAGTTAATTTCTACTGATCATTTAGCAAATAATTTATGTACACTAAAACTAGTATAGAGAAAAGTGACTTAAATACTACGTTAGCCATTTTGTATCTAAATCCACTTGTAAATCTTTAATTGAATATTTACATTTTTCTTTAACAATTTTTTGACTCATCAGCAGAGGATCAAGTCGGTAAAAAGACAAGGGCTAGTAGAAATCTTTGGTTAAAAGAAGAGATACTGAATTTAATTGATAAAAGGAGAAAGTATAAAAATGCGGTAAATGAAGCAGGCGCAAAGGAATACAAACATCTCAAAAATGAGATCGAAAGGAAGTGCAAAATGGCTAAGCAGGGATGGCTAGAGGGCAAATGTAAGGATGTAGAGGCATATGTCACTACGGGTAAGATAGATACAACCTAAAGAAAAATTAAATATCAACAGCTCATGTGGAAAACCGGTTCTAAGCAAAGTGGGGACAGCAGAAAGGTAGAAGGAGTATATAGAGGGTCTATACAAGGGCGATGTACTTGAAGGCAATATTATGGAAATGGAAGAGGATGTAGGTGAAGATGAGATGGGAGATGCGATACTGCGTGAAGAATTTGACAGAGCACTGAAAGACCTAAGTCGAAACAAGGCCCCAGGAGTAGACAACATTCCATCAGAGCTACTGATAGCCTTGGTAGAGCCAGCAATGGCAAAACTATTCCATCTGGTGAGCAAGATGTATAAGACAGACCAAATACCTTCAGACTTTAAGAAGAATATAATAATTCCAGTCCAAAACAAAGCAGGTGTTGACAGGTGTGAAAATTAGCAAACTATCACTCTAATAAGTCAAGGCTGCAAACTACTGACACGAATTCCATATAGACGACTGGAAAAACTGGCAGAAGCCGACCTCGAGGAAGACCAGTTTGGTTTCCGTCGAAATGCTGGGACACGCAAGAGAATACTGACCCTACGAATTATCTTAGAAGATAGATTAACGAAAGGCAATCCTACCTTTCTAGCATTTGTAGACGTAGTGAAAGCTTTTGACAATGTCGACGGCAATACTCTCGTTCAAATTCTGAAGGTGGCAGAGGTCAAATCCAGGGAGCGAAAGGCTATTTACAATTTGTACAGAAACCAGATGGCAGTTATAAGAGTCGAGGGGCATGAAAGCGAAGCAGTGGTTGAGAAGGGAGTGAGACTGGGTTGTAGCCTATCCCCGATGTTATTCAATCTGTATATTGAGCAAGCAGTGAAGTAAGCGAAAGAAAAATTCAGAGCAGGAATTAAAATCCACGGAGAAGAAAAAAAGACTTTGAGGTTTGCCGATGACATTGTCATTCTGTCGGAGGACCTGGAAGAGCAGTTGAACGGAATGGACAGTGTCTTGAATGGAGGATATAAGATGAACAGCAACAAAAACAAAACAAGGATGGTGCAAATTAGTTGCATTAAATAAGGTGACACTGAGGGAATTAGATTAGGAAATGAGACACTTACAGTAGTAAAGGAGTTTTGCTATTTGGGGAGAAAAATAAATGATGATGATCGAAGTAGAGAGGATATAAAATGTTGAGTGTCAATGGCAAGGACGGCGTTTCTGAAGAAGAGAAATTTGTTAACATCGAGTATAGATTTAAGTGTCAGGAAGTCCTTTCTGAAAGTATTTGCATGGATTGTCGCTATGTATGAAAGTGAAACATGGACGATAAATAGTTTGGACAAGAAGAGAATAGAAGCTTTCGATATGTGGTGCTACAGAAGAATGCTGAAGATTAGATGGATAGATCATGTAACTAATGAGGAGGTACTGAATAGAATTGGGGAGATGAGGAATTTGTGACACAATTTGACTAGAAGGAGGGATCGGTTGGTAGGACACGTTCTGAGGCATCAATGTGTCACTAGTGTAGTATTGGAGGGAAGCGTGGAGCGTAAAAATCGTAGAGGGAGACCAAGAGATGAAAACACTAAGCAGATTCAGAAGGATGTAGGTTGCAATAGTTACTCAGAGATGAAGAAACTTGCACAGGATAGAGTAGCATGGAGAGTTGCGTCAAACTAGTCTCTGGACAGAAGACCACAACAACAAGAACAGTCTGCTGACTGGTTTGGTGCGGCCTACCAAGAATTCCTCTCCTGTGCCAACCTCTTCATTTCAGAGTGGCACTTGCAACCTACACCCTCAGTTAGTTAATGGATGTATTCCAGTCTCTGTCTTCCTCTACAGTTTTTGTCCTCTACAGCCCCCTCTAGTACCATAGAAGATACTCCCTGATGTCTTAACAGATATCCTATCATCTTGTCCCTACTCTTTTTCAGTGTTTTCTACACATTTCTTTACTCTCCTGTTCTTCGCAGAACCGCCTTGCCTTATCAGTGCAGCTAATTTTCAACATTCGTCTATAGTACCACGTCTCATACGCTTCCGTTCTCTTCTGTATTGGTTTTCCGAAAGTCCATGTTTTATTACCTGGAATGCTGCGCTCCGAACATTTCACAAATTTCTTCCTCAAATCAAGGCTTATGTTTGATACAAGTAGACTTCTCTTGGCTAGGAATGCCCTTTTTTCAGTCGTAGTCTGCTTTTGATGTCCTTGTTCCGTTCGTCATTGGTTATTTTCTTGCCTAGGTAGTAGAATTCCTTAACTTCATCTACTTCGTGATCAAATCCTGATATTAAGTTTCTCGCTGTCCTCATTTCTGCTATTTCTCATTACTTTCATCTTTCTTCGGCTTATTCTCTGTCCATATTCTCTACTCATTAGACTGTTCATTCCATTCAGCAGATCACGTAATTCTTCTTCACTTTCAGTCAGTATAACAATGTCATAAGCGAATCGTATCATTGATATCCTTTCACCTTGAAATTTAATTACACTCCTGAGCCTTTCTCTTATTTCCATCATTGTTTCTTCTATGAACAGATTGAACAGTAAGGTGAAAGACTACATCCCTGTCTTACACCCTTTTTATTCCGAGTACTTCGTTCTTGGTCTTCCACTCCTATAATTTCCTTTTTTTTTCTTTATTGTGATTTTAAAACCCGTAGAACAGGTAGGCTGGCAGCAGCACAATACGCCGCTCTTCAGCCAAAGATAGTACAATGATAAAAACAGAGAAGACACATGAGTTGGAACAAAACGGCGGGGAAAAAACAGTCGACACATGAACATAAAAAAACATGAAGCCGTTCACACTCGATGACAATCCACACTACAAACTGTTGACACGAAGCACAAACACTGAAGATGTCGATGGCATTGGTGAACAATGGAGTGTGACGGTGAACACTGAACGGCGATGAATACCGGCGCGCGAATGTCCACGTTGCGTGTGCGAGTCCGGGGACCTGCCAAGAGGGGAATAAGGGTGAGGTAGAGGAGAGGGGAGGATGCCAATGGCTGAGGAGATGGGGGGACGAGGAGAGGGACAAGGGAGGGGAAGCCCGGGGTAGGAGTGGGGAGAAATGGAGGAGGGAGGGAAGAGGGAGAGAATGGAGGGAGGGTGCCCAAAGGAGCAAACACAGGAAGAGGGTGGGAGGATCAAAGTTGGTAGGAGGGGTAGATGCAGGGGAGGAGGGCATCATCAGGGAGAGGGAGCTGGCGGAAGCCACCTTGGGAGAGGGTAAGGAGGGTGGAGAGATGGAGACCAGGTGGGACGTGGGAATACAGGTGCGGCAGTGGGTGGGGGAGGGAGAGGATGGGCGACACAAGCGGGTGAGGAGGATCGAGCTTGCGGGAGGTGTACAGGATCCGTATCCTTTCAAGGAAAAGGAGGAGGTGGGGGAACGGAATGAGATCATACAGGATCCGCATGGGCGAGGGGAGACGGATGCGATAGGCGAGGCAGAGAGCATGGCGTTCAAGGATTTGAAGGGATTTATAAAAGGTAGGGTGTGGCAGAGATCCAGGCCGAATGGGCGTAACAAAGGATAGGGCGGATGAGGGATTTATAGGTGTGGAGTATGGCAGAGGGGTCCAGACCCCACGTACGGCCGGAAAGGAGCTTGAGGAGACAGAGTCAGGAGTGTGCCTTGGCTTGGATTGTCTGGAGAGGGGCGGTCCAGGAGAGTCGACGTCGAGGGTGACGCCAAGGTACTTAAGGGTGGGGATGAGGGCGATAGGACGGCCATAGATGGTGAGATAGAAATCAAGGAGGCGGAAGGACAGGGTGATTTGCCTACAATGATCGCCTGCGATTTGGAGTGATTGACCTTGAGCAACCACTGGTTGCACCAAGCGGTGAACCGGTCAAGATGGGATTGGAGAAGGTGTTGGGAGCGCTGCAGGGTGGGGGCAAGGGCAAGGAAGGCGGTGTCATCGGCAAACTGGAGAAGGTGGACGGGAGGTGACGGCGGCGGCATGTCCGCCGTATATAGAAGGTACAGAAGGGGGGATAGAACGGAGCCTTGGGGCACACTGGCGAAGGGAAAAAAGGTGTAGGAATCCGTGTTATGACGTAGGAAGGACGGTGGGAGAGAAAGGAGCTGATCAGACGGACGTAATTAATGGGAAGGGCGAAGGTTTGGAGCTTGAAGAGGAGACCGGAATGCCATACGCACTCATAAGGACGTTCGAGGTCCAGGGAGAGGAAGATTGCAGAGCGACGGGAATTAAGCTGTTCGGAAAGGAGATGAGTGAGGTGAAGGAGAAGGTCGTCGGAAGAGAAGGACGGCCGAAAGACACACTGGGTACGGGAAGGAGATGCTGGTGGATGAGACGGGTGAGGATAGATTCCAGGACCTTGCTGCAGACCGAGGTAAGGCTGATGGGATGGTAGGAGGAGATGGCGGATGGCGGTTTACCAGGTTTAAGGAACATCAGGATATGGGAGGTTTTCCACAGGTCAGGGTAGTAACCGGTGGACGGGACTACATTGTAGAACCTGGCCAGGGTGGAGAGGAAAGAGACTGGAGCTTCACAAAGGTGACAGTAGGTGACTCGATCGTGACCAGGAGTGGTGTTGCGTTTTGTGCGGAGTGTAGCAATGAGATCCTGTGTAGTGATAGGGGCATTGAGTTCCGAGTGTGCCATGTTGTCCAAGTACTGGAAACCAGGTGCGAGGGGGGGACAGAGGTGTCAGTTCGATCGCGGACATCCGGGAAGAGGGAGTAATCGAACTGGGGATCATCGGGGATGGAAAAGACATCGGAGAGGTAAGAGGCAAAGTGATTGGCCTTACTAAGGGCGTCAGGGAAGGGTTGATCATTATGGAGAAGAGGATAGTGGGGGGAGGGTTTAGTTCTAGTAAGGCGACAGAAGGCTGACCAGAACTTGGACGAGTTTATAGGTAGGGTAGCATTTAAATGGGTGCATGTCTCGCCAGTCCCGGCGTTTCTTAGCCACGGGCAAATTACGAATGTGTCGCTGGATTTGCCGTCGACGTCGGAGTGTGTCTGGGTCACGCGTGTGGAGATAGGCACGGTAGAGACGAAGGGATTCATGGAGGAGGAGGACGGCCTGTGGGGGTAGGGTAGGACGGTGGGGGTGGATGGCGACAGTAGGGACATGGGCCTCAACGGCCTCAGACAAGGTCTGCTGGAAAAAGCAGGCGGCATGGGTTACATCATCAGAGTGGCGGTAGGTGAAGGGGTGGCTATCGACCTGGGTGGAGAGGGTATCCCGGTAGCCATTCCAGTTGGCACGGGAATAGTCATGGACGTACTTTGGGGAGGGTCAGTATGAGGGTCGGGGCGGGTCCGACGACTGTCTGAAACGGTGAGGAGGACAGGGAGATGGTCGCTACCGATAGGCTCCAGGACATCCACCGTTATGCAGCCAAGGAGGTTAGGGAAGGAAAGGATAACATTGGGAGTGGAGTTGGATTCGGGATGGGTGTGCTGGGGGATGGGGATGAGGTCGCCTTGAAGGGAGGAGAGGAACTGATGCCACCGCCGTAACTGGGCAGCGGAACGACTATGGATGTTGAGGTCGGCGGTGATCACATAGGAGGAGAAGGTACGGTCAATGTGGGAGAGGAAGTCGAAGGGAATAGAGGCATTAGGGCGCACATAGATGGTGGCGCAGGTGACGGTAAGGCCGGGGAAGAAGAGACTGAGGATCAGGGGTTCGGTGGAGTCGGGAAGGAGAGTTTGGAGCCGAACTGGGATCTGGTGGTTGTGACCAATGGCAACTCCGCCACGCGCAATTGGGAGGGGATTATCGGAGCGGTGAAGGAGGTAAGGCGACGTGTGAATGGTGTGGTGTGGTTGGAGGAAGGTTTCATTGAGGAGGAAGGCATCCACGTGGTTGGTGGCAAGGGTGTGCAGGAAGAGGTTCTTGTTGGCGGGAAGGGAGCAGATGTTGTTGAAAAGGATACGGTGCTGTCGCGCCATGACAGGGATTTAGACAAGGGTGCCAAGACAGGAGAAGGTGAAATGGGCCTGGTTGTTGGAGTAAGTGGCATACATTTTTAAGTGGAAAATGGAACGGGCAGCGAGGAAGACCAGTTGGAGAGTGTGAGGACGCTGGAAAGGGTGGACGTTTTGTAGGACAGTGGTGAGGAACCTGATGATGTCAGCCGTGGGGGGGGGGGGACGAAGGGAATTGCCAGGAGGTGTGGGGGCGTCCAGAGGATGGACAGGGACGGTGATTTCAGGAGTGGTCAGAGGGGGTCGGGCTTTACAATTGTGGGAGTAGGTGGGATGGGGGAAATTGCAGGTATTACAGGAGGGAGGGGATTGAAGGTTAGGGCACTGCCAGAGGAAGTGCGCTTGCCTACAATGCGTGCAGGTGGTGGCCTCACGGCACTCGGCTGTTGGGTGTGTGTTATAGCGCAGACATCTCTGGCAGCGCAGGGATTGAGGAGGGGAATGAGAGGGGTCGACCTCATAGCGCTGGTTGAAGAGGAGGGTACCCTCCTTCAGGAGCTGGTCAATGGAGGGGGCATCCTCGGAGAAAACCTAAATAAGGCGGGTGGAGCCGGCCGAGTTGAAAATGTGGCGGACCACCCGCACCTCCAGAGCGGCATATGCCTTGAGCTCTGCTAACACCTCCTCCTCCGTGATCGTCGGACTGAGCCGAGTGATCACGGCGGTGAGGGTCGGCGGGCGATGCGGGGGTTGGGGTTGGCGGGTAGGAGAGAAGGAGCAGGGGTGAGGGAGGTGTTGCGGCCAAAACGGATGATGAGGAGGTGGGAGAGGATGTCAGTATGGAAGGTGGGGCTGGGGGAGGAGATGAGAATGGAATCCCGTCTGGGAGTGAGGAGGGAGGTGGGGGCACCAGGGAAGTGTTGGCGGAGGGAAGCATCGGGACGGGAGAGGAGGTATTTGTATAAAGATGGGAGGGAGGAGGAGGAGGAGGAGCCGGAGGGAGCAGGGCCAGGCGGGGAGACATCCATGGAATCCTGGGGAGGGGGAAGGAGGACGGGGCGGGGCCTTTTTGGGAGCGGAGGAGGTGGTGGTGCCACTAGGGCGTTTAACGGCGGCAGAAGGGTGGGTGGTGATGGGACGGGAGCTATAGGGAGGTGGTGGGAAGGGGCAGGTCCCGGCGTGGACGCAGCAGTCGATGCCGGGGATGGTGACGGTGAAGGCGACGGCGACGGCGGTGGCGGTGATGACGAAGGCGATGGGGAGAGTTGGGTGTGGGCAGTTGCCCGACGGGCCACCACCCTAGCTGGAGCTGCAGTGACAGGCTGGGGGAGTGGGGGGAAAGGATCAGAGGGAGAGGAGCGGGAGGAAGAAGCTGGAGAGGGGGTGACAAAGAGCGAGGGCGAAGGGAGAGTGAGAAGAGGAGGGATGGAAAGAGAGGAGTGCGACTGTGCACACCAGGTAATGGTGGTGGTGGCGGCGGAGGGGGAAGTATAAACTATGGCTGTGGTGGTAGTGGTGGTTGGGGCTGACATGACGACAGGGATAAACAAAACTGCACAGGACGAAAAGGAAAGGAAAAAAAACTGGGGACAGACGAAGACGAAGGCGGATGAAGACGAAGACGGACGAAGACCAGAGTCCCACGCTGCTGGCGCTGGCGCTGACGCTGACGCTGACGACGGCTGGCAGGAATGCCGCAGCTGCTGCTGCTGCTGCTGGCTGGAGCGCTGGCTGGCTGGCTGGACCGCTGCTGCTGGAGGGCTGGCTGGCCGCTGCCGGCTGGACCGCTGTTCCTGGCCGGGACCGCTGCTGCTGGCCGGGACCGCTGCTGCTGCTGCTGCTGCTACTGTTCGGCTGGACCGCTGCTGCTCGGCTGGCTGGCACCTGAAAACCTAGCGCTTCGATTAGTGCTGGAATGGCACAATCGAAGGGCGGTATCCTTGCGGAGTACCGCCGGAGATGCCAATCATTTCCTCTTGGATCTTGTATATCACTCCTGGAAATTGAAATAAGAACACCGTGAATTCATTGTCCCAGGAAGGGGAAACTTTATTGACACATTCCTGGGGTCAGATACATCACATGATCACACTGACAGAACCGCAGGCACATAGACACAGGCAACAATGCACAATGTCGGCACTAGTACAGTGTATATCCACCTTTCGCAGCAATGCAGGCTGCTATTCTCCCATGGAGACGATCGTAGAGATGCTGGATGTAGTCCTGTGGAACGGCTTGCCATGCCATTTCCACCTGGCGCCTCAGTTGGACCAGCGTTCGTGCTGGACGTGCAGACCGCGTGAGACGACGCTTCATCCAGTCCCAAACATGCTCAATGGGGGACAGATCCGGAGATCTTGCTGGCCAGGGTAGTTGACTTACACCTTCTAGAGCACGTTGGGTGGCACGGGATACATGCGGACGTGCATTGTCCTGTTGGAACAGCAAGTTCCCTTGCCGGTCTAGGAATGGTAGAACGATGGGTTCGATGACGGTTTGGATGTACCGTGCACTATTCAGTGTCCCCTCGACGATCACCAGTGGTGTACGGCCAGTGTAGGAGATCGCTCCCCACACCATGATGCCGGGTGTTGGCCCTGTGTGCCTCGGTCGTATGCAGTCCTGATTGTGGCGCTCACCTGCGCGGCGCCAAACACGCATACGACCATCATTGGCACCAAGGCAGAAGCGACTCTCATCGCTGAAGACGACACGTCTCCATTCGTCCCTCCATTCACGCCTGTCGCGACACCACTGGAGGCGGGCTGCACGATGTTGGGGCGTGAGAGGAAGACGGCCTAACGGTGTGCGGGACCGTAGCCCAACTTCATGGAGACGGTTGCGAATGGTCCTCGCCGATACCCCAGGAGCCACAGTGTCCCTAATTTGCTGGGAAGTGGCGGTGCGGTCCCCTACGGCACTGCGTAGGATCCTACGGTCGTGGCGTGCATCCGTGCGTCGCTGTGGTCCGGTCCCAGGTCGATGGGCACGTGCACCTTCCGCCGACCACTGGCGACAACATCGATGTACTGTGGAGACCTCACGCCCCACGTGTTGAGCAATTCGGCGGTACGTCCACCCGGCCTCCCGCATGCCCACTATACGCCCTCGCTCAAAGTCCGTCAACTGCACATACGGTTCACGTCCACGCTGTCGCGGCATGCTACCAGTGTTAAAGACTGCGATGGAGCTCCGTATGCCACGGCAAACTGGCTGACACTGACGGCGGCGGTGCACAAATGCTGCGCAGCTAGCAGCTAGCGCCATTCGACGGCCAACACCGCGGTTCCTGGTGTGTCCGCTGTGCCGTGCGTGTGATCATTGCTTGTACAGCCCTCTCGCAGTGTCCGGAGCAAGTATGGTGGGTCTGACACACCGGTGTCAATGTGTTCTTTTTTTCATTTCCAGGAGTGTATACTCTCCCTATAGCTTAAACCTGTTTTTCTCAGAGTTTCGAACATCTTGCACCATTTTCCATTGTGGAACATTCACGTATACAGTATTTATATTTCAATCATTTCATACAATATACGGGTGGGCCATTGATAGTGACTGGGCCAAATATTCACAAAATAAGCATCAAACGAAAAAACTACAAAGAACGAAACTCGTCTAGCTTGTAGGGGGAAACCAAATGGCGCTATGGTTGGCCCGCTAGATAGCACTGCCATAGGTCAAACGGATATCAACTGCGTTTTTAAAATAGGAACCCCCAATTTTTATAACATTTTCGTGTAGTACGCAGAGAAATATGAATGTTTTAGTTGGACCACTTTTTTCGCTTTGTGATAGATGGCGCTGTAACGGTCACAAACGAATAAGTACGTGGTATCACGTAACATTCCGCCAGTGCGGACGGTATTTGCTTCGTGATACATTACCCGTTTTAAAATGGACCGTTTATCAATTGCGGGAAAGATCGATATCGTGTTGATGTATGGCTTTTGTGATCAAAATTCCCAACGGGCGTGTGCTATGTATACTGCTCGGTATCCTGGACGACATCGTCCAGGTGTCCGGACCGTTCGCGAGATAGTTACGTTATTTAAGGAAACAGGAAGTGTTCAGCCACATGTGAAACGTCAATCAAGACATGCAACAAATGGTGATGCCCAAGTAGGAGTTTTAGTTGCTGTCGCGGCTAATCCGCACATCAGTAACAGACAAATTCCGCGAGAATCGAGAATCTTAGAAACGTCGGTGTTAAGAACGCTACACCAACATCGACTGCACCCGTACCATATTCTATGCACCAGGAATTGCATGGCGACGACTTCGAACGTCGTGTATAGTTCTGCCACTGGGCACAAGAGAAATCACGGGACGATGACAGATTTTTTCCATGTTTTCTATTTAGCAACGAAGCATCATTCACCAAAAACGGTAACGTAAACCGGCATAATATGCACTATTGGACAACGGAAAATCCACGATGGCTGCGAAAAGTGAAACATGAGCGACCTTGGGGGGTTAATGTATGGTGCGGCATTACGGGAGGAAGGATAATTGGCCCCCATTTTATCGATGGCAATCTAAATGGTGCAATGTATGCTGATTTCCTACGTAATGTTCTACCGATGTTACTACAAGATGTTTCACTGCATGACAGAATGGCGATGTACTTCCAACATGATGGATGTCCGGCACATAGCTCGCGTGCGGTTGAAATGGTATTGAATAGCATATTTCATGATAGGTGGATTGGTCGTCGAAGCACCATACCATGGTCCGCACGTTCACCGGATCTGACGTCCCCGGATTTGTTTGTGTGGGGAAGTTCACAAAGGTACATGTATCACATTGGAACAACCGAAATAAAATGTTCAAACGTACCTACGTTCTGTATTTTGCTTTAAAAATCTACCAGTTACTAACAGTTAATCTACAATTGTGAGCCATATATTTGTGACTATTACAGCGCCATGTATCACTAAGCGAAAAAAGTGGTGCTACTAAAACATTCATATTTCTTCACGTACTGCACGTATATGTAATAAAAAGTGGGGGTTCCTATTCAAAGAAACGCAGTTGATATCCGTTTGACGTATGGCAGCGCCATGTAGTGGGCCAACCATAGCGCCATCTGGTTTCCCCCTTCAAGCTAGACAAGTTTCGTTCTTTGTAGTTTTTTCGTTTGACGCTTATTTCGTGAGATATTTGGCCCGGTAACGATCCATGGGCCTCCCTGTATATGCGAAATGAAGAGAAGCAGCACCAGACGAAGAAACAAAACCAAATACACAAGTATATATACAATATTTTGCGCGCAACTCACACACACACACGCACACACACACACCCACACACAGTAAACTAATCCAACTATTCAGCACATACGCATAACTACTACTTAGAAACAAAGTGCAGACACAGACGCGCAATCACTGGAATGAATAGTGTGAGGACGGTAGAGTCCCTATTCTGGCCCCACAGAGGAACTGTTTGTCGTCATGATGGAACAGCACTATTTTCAGCAGCAGTGTAGTATGTACCTCATGAACTCTCTACCGAAAGATAACCAGGTGCATCATATGTTGAGCGGTGCCAACGCCCTCGAGTAGGCACTCTTACTGCCCTGGATCGTGTCTATTATGTGTATCTGTCGTGTTTATTAAACTTCCGATAAAATGCTACGAACTTAAGTCCCAACCTAAATTTGATGCTAAAAGTAGATAATTGAATAGATAATATAATTATCACTTAGTTTTTGAAGAAAAAATTGGTATTACTAACGAGGAAAAGTGACGTGAAATGATTCAAAACAGTTTACGCTCAAAAATTAATTTTTCTTCTCATCCATAGCAGCGAACTGTTCCTGGGCTCGCATTGCATGTCTGGTTCACTTGACCACAACCTCAGTGTCGGACACCTTTTCCGTAAACTAGCGATCAACCCCTGTTCAGCCATTTCGGTCTCATTACTATCTGTAAGAATATTCCTCTCGGACAACTCAACTGCTGAGGCTCGTAGATCCGTAACTCTCACGCCGAAAAATTCTGTCTCTAACAGCAAGAGACGAACTTAAATTTCATTTTCTTTTATTTTGAAGTAAAGCTGTTGAATCTCCGAGGAGGCAGAGGTTTTAATCAACAAGACAGGTTTATTCTCAAAGCATGAGCCTTTGAGTCCTGTACGATGTCGGTAAATTGAGACGAATGCCGGGATGGCCCCGTTGAAAGTATGCGGCCGGTTTCCTGCCCTATCGTTCGCCAGATCGAGCTCGTAATCCGTCTTTGGTGACCTCATCGTCTCCGACAGCAGCCCCCAATTTTCCTTCATTCCACAGCCAGAGATCCAAGGAATGAAGACCACGGGACTGGTGTGGTCATCCTACTATTTTCGTTTGGCTGTCCAATACGAATTGGAGAAAACGGTTTGGTGCCCCATCAAGCATTAATCACATCCTTTGTCTCATTGGAACGGTAACATTCTCCATTTTCTCAGGTAATTCATTTAGGAATTCCTTGCAAATAGAACTCGACATTTCATTTCAGGAGTACCCGAGGAAGGGTGATAGGACCGTTATTGCTTACGATTTGATGCAAATGATCCAGAGCAGGTGTATTCAACTTTCTACCTCGTCTGGGCCGCACTGGAAGAATGCGAGTACCTTTGGATCGCACGTAGTACGTCTATACGTATAAGAAAATGTCCTGATTGGCTGATTGACTGACAGTCTCATCATTGACGAGCCCAAAGCACTCAGGATAGAAACTTCGAGAGATGTTGGTCTTGTACTGCACACGTCGTTTAAGAAGGGATTTTTCGAAATTACATCCCTAATGTGATGAAATAGGGGATGAAGCATTTTTTAAAAGAATATCGCTAATAGGACAATTTTGAAGCTAGACCTGCGAAAACTGGTATTTGCTTTCTCTGTCAGAAATAAATATATGTTTCAGAATTTTTGGAAATTTGGCCGTATGGGGGTGAAATAGTAGATCAAAGCTTTTTTGGATGTATATCATTATTGAAGAACTACTAGAGAATTTTTAAAGCTTCATATATGAGCAGTAATATTTGACTCTTCATAACAAATCAAGAAAAAATACGTGTTTCAGGGCTTTTGGAAGCTGAGCCCCCAAGTGGGTTAAATAAGGGATGTGGCTTCTTACGGAACTGTTTTATTTTGAAAGGATTTTTAAAGCGAAATCTATGGAAACTTAAACTTTGCTTCTCAGTTAGAAATGAAAAGTAGACATGTTTCACTGTTTCTGGAAATTCAAACAGTATGGTGGTAACCCCCCTCCCTTGAACCATGGACCTTGCCGTTGGTGGGGAGGCTTGCGTGCCTCAACGATACAGATAGCCGTACCGTAGGTGCAACCACAACGGAGGGGTATCTGTTGAGAGGCCAGACAAACATGTGGTTCCTGAAGAGGGGCAGCAGCCTTTTCAGTAGTTGCAGGGGCAACAGTCTGGGTGATTGACTGATCTGGCCTTGAAACACTTACCAAAATGGCCTTGCTGTTCTGGTACTGCGAACGGCTGAAAGCAAGGGGAAACTACAGCCGTCATTTTTGCCGAGGGCATGCAGCTTTACTGTATGATTAAATGATGATGGCGTCCTCTTGGGTAAAATATTCCGGAGGTAAAATAGTCCCCCATTCGGATCTCCGCGCGGGGACTAAGCAAGAGGACGTCGTTATCAGGAGAAAGAAAAATGGCGTTCTACGGATCGGAGAGTGGAATCTAGGATCCCTTAATCGGGCAGATTGGTTAGAAAATTTAAAAAGGGAAATGGATAGGTTAAAGTTAGATATAGTGGGAATTAGTGAAGTTCGGTGGCAGGAGGAACAAGACTTTTGGTCAGGTGAATACAGGGTTATAAATACACTCCTGGAAATTGAAATAAGAACACCGTGAATTCATTGTCCCAGGAAGGGGAAACTTTATTGACACATTCCTGGGGTCAGATACATCACATGATCACACTGACAGAACCACAGGCACATAGACACAGGCAACAGAGCATGCACAATGTCGGCACTAGTACAGTGTATATCGACCTTTCGCAGCAATGCAGGCTGCTATTCTCCCATGGAGACGATCGTAGAGATGCTGGATGTAGTCCTGTGGAACGGCTTGCCATGCCATTTCCACCTGGCGCCTCAGTTGGACCAGCGTTCGTGCTGGACGTGCAGACCGCGTGAGACGACGCTTCATCCAGTCCCAAACATGCTCAATGGGGGACAGATCCGGAGTCTTGCTGGCCAGGGTAGTTGACTTACACCTTCTAGAGCACGTTGGGTGGCACGGGATACATGCGGACGTCCATTGTCCTGTTGGAACAGCAAGTTCCCTTGCCGGTCTAGGAATGGTAGAACGATGGGTTCGATGACGGTTTGGATGTACCGTGCACTATTCAGTGTCCCCTCGACGATCACCAGTGGTGTACGGCCAGTGTAGGAGATCGCTCCCCACACCATGATGCCGGGTGTTGGCCCTGTGTGCCTCGGTCGTATGCAGTCCTGATTGTGGCGCTCACCTGCACGGCGCCAAACACGCATACGACCATCATTGGCACCAAGGCAGAAGCGACTCTCATCGCTGAAGACGACACGTCTCCATTCGTCCCTCCATTCACGCCTGTCGCGACACCACTGGAGGCGGGCTGCACGATGTTGGGGCGTGAGCGGAAGACGGCCTAACGGTGTGCGGGACCGTAGCCCAGCTTCATGGAGACGGTTGCGAATGGTCCTCGCCGATACCCCAGGAGCAACAGTGTCCCTAATTTGCTGGGAAGTGGCGGTGCGGTCCCCTACGGCACTGCGTAGGATCCTACGGTCTTGGCGTGCATCCGTGCGTCGCTGCGGTCCGGTCCCAGGTCGACGGGCACGTGCACCTTCCGCCGACCATTGGCGACAACATCGATGTACTGTGGAGACCTCACGCCCCACGTGTTGAGCAATTCGGCGGTACGTCCACCCGGCCTCCCGCATGCCCACTTTACGCCCTCGCTCAAAGTCCGTCAACTGCACATACGGTTCACGTCCACGCTGTCGCGGCATGCTACCAGTGTTAAAGACTGCGATGGAGCTCCGTATGCCACGGCAAACTGGCTGACACTGACGGCGGCGGTGCACAAATGCTGCGCAGCTAGCGCCATTCGACGGCCAACACCGCGGTTCCTGGTGTGTCCGCTGTGCCGTGCGTGTGATCATTGCTTGTACAGCCCTCTCGCAGTGTCCGGAGCAATTATGGTGGGTCTGACACACCGGTGTCAATGTGTTCTCTTTTCCATTTCCAGGAGTGTACAAAATCAAATAGGGGTAATGCAAGAGTAGGTTTAATAATGAATAAAAATGTTGGAGCACGGGTAAGCTACTACAAACAGCATAGTGAACGCATTATTGTGGCCCAGATAGAAACGAAGCCACGCCTACTACTGTAGTACAAGTTTATATGCCAACTAGCTCTGCAGATGACGAAGAAATTGATGAAATGTATGATGAGATAAAAGAAATTATTCAGGTAGTGAAGGGAGGCGAAAATTTAATAGTCATGGGTGACTGGAATTCGAGAGTAGGAAAAGGGAGAGAAGGAAACATAGTAGTTGAATATGGATTGGGGCTAAGAAATGAAACAGGACGCCGCCTGCTATAATTTTGCGCAGAGCATAACTCAATTATAGCTAGTACTTGGTTCAACAATCATGAAAGAAGGTTGCATACATGGAAGAACCCTGGAGATACTAGAAGATATCAGATAGATTATATAATGGTAAGACAGAGATTTAGGAACCAGGTTTTAAATTGTACGACATTTCCAGGGGCGGATGTGGACTCTGACCACAATCTATTGGTTATGAACTGTAGATTAAAATGGATAAACTGCAAAAAGGTGGCAATTTAAGGAGATGGGACCTGGACAAACTGAAAGAACCAGAGGTTGTACAGGTTTTCAGGGAGAGCATAAGGGAAGAATTGACAGGAATAGGGGAAAGAAATACAGTAGAAGAAGAATGGGTAGCTTTGAGGGATGAAATAGTGAAGGCAGCAGAGGATGAAATAGGTAAAAAGACGAGGTCTAGTAGAAACCCTTGGGTAACAGAAGAAATATTGAATTTAATTGATGAAAGGAGAAAATATATAAATACAGTAAATGAAGCAGGCACAAAGGAATACAAACGTCTCAAAAATGAGGTCAACAGGAAGTGCAAAATGGCTAAACAGAGATGGCTAGAGGACAAATGTAAGGATGTAGAGGCTTATCTCACTTGGGGTAAGATATATACTGCCTACAGAAAAATTAAAGAGATCTTTGGAGAAAGTAGAAGCACTTGCATGAATATCAAGAGCTTTGATGGAAACCCAGTTCTAAGCAAAAATGGGAAAGCAGAAAGGTGGAAGGAGTATATAGAGGGTCTATACAAGGGCGATGTACTTGAAGACAATATTATGGAAATGGAAGAGGATGTAGATGAAGATGAAATGGGAGATATGATACTGCGTGATGAGTTTGACAGAGCACTGAAAGACCTGAGTCGAAACAAGGCCCCCGGAGTAGACAACATTGCATTAGAACTACTGACAGCCTTAGGAGAGCCAGTCATGACAAAACTCTACAATCTGGTGAGCAAGATGTATGAGACAGGCAAAATACTCTCAGACTTTAAGAAGAATATAATAATTCCAACCCCAAAGAAAGCAGGTGTTGACAGAAATAAAAACTTTGAGACAGCAAAGGACTTGGAAGAGCAGTTGAACGTAATGGACAGTGTCTTGAAAGGAAGGTATAAGATGAACATCAACAAAAGCAAAACGAGGATAATGGAATGTAGTCGAATTGAGTCGGGTGGTACTGAGGGAATTGGATTAGGAAATGAGACACTTAAAGTGGTAAAGGAGTTTTGCTATTTAGAGAGCAAAATAACTGATGATGGTGGAAGGAGAGAGAATATAAAATGTAGACTGGCAATGGCAAGGAAAGCGTTTCTGAAGAAGAGAAATTTGTTAACATCGAGTATAGATTTAAACGTCAGGAAGTCGTTTCTGAAAGTATTTGTATGGAGTGTATCCATGTATGGAAGCGATACGTGGACAATAAATAGTTTAGACAAGAAGAGAATAGAAGCTTTCGAAATGTGGTGTTACAGAAGAATGCTGAAGATTAGATGGGTAGATCACTTAACTAATGGGGAGGTATTGAATAGGATTGGGGAGAAGAGGTGTTTGTGGCGCAGCTTGACAAGAAGAAGGGACCGGTTGGTAGGACATGTTCTGAGGCATCAAGGGATCACAAATTTAGCATTGGAGGGCAGCGTGGAGGGTAAAAATCGTAGAGGGAGACCAAGAGATGAATACACTAAGCAGATTCAGAAGGATGTAGGTTGCAGTAGGTACTGGGAGATGAAGAAGCTTGCACAGGATAGAGTAGCATGGAGAGCTGCATGAAACCAGTCTCAGGACTGAAGACCACCACAACAACAACAACAACAATGGTGGTAAAACGGGGGATGAAAGTTTTTATGGATATACTTCATTTTGCAAGTTTTTGTGAAGCGAAGTCTATGAAAATTTGTATTTGTATTCTGTCAGAAATAAAACATACGCATATCATAATTTTTGGGAAGTCAGTCCCAAGGGGGTGGAATAGGGTGTGAAACGTTTTATGAAAATATTTCATTGCGAAAGCATTTTTAAGCTAAATCTTTGAAAATTGGTCTTTGGTTTCTCGGTCAGAGATGAAGAAATACGTGTTTCAATGTTTGTGTAATTTAACCCACAAAATGGTGAAACAGGGTCAGACTGATTTACTAACTCATCAACGCCCAGCCCAAACGGTCAAAGATAGAAACTTGAAGTGTAGAGAGGGTGTGGATCTTATACTATAAATGTTTAAGAATTGATTGTCCGAAATTCCACCGCTAAGGGGGTGAAAGGCTTTTCGAAAGTTACGTCGCTGGAATTTGGAAACTAGAACAACAGAAACTGGTATACGGTTCTCAGTCAGAAAATAAAAAGTACGTGTTCCAGAATGTTTGGAAAATAAGCCACTAAGGAGGCAAATTAGTGGGTCAAAACTTTTTGAAAATAAATAATTACTAAAGAGCTATTAAATGATTTAAGGCTAGATCTATAGCAACTAATATCTGAGTTCTTCATTACAAGTAAAACATATAAGTGTTTGTGTTTCCGGAAATTCAACCCATAAGGGAGTGCAATAGGGGATGAAAATTTTAAAAAAATCTATATCGTTACATTAAACAAAATTTTGAATCTAAATTTATGAAACTTGGTATTTCACTTCTCGGTTAGGTATGAAGAAATTTTTGTTAGGGGACTGAAGCTGCTATGGAAATATTTGCACAAGAAAGCAAAAGGCATGATTAGCAAAACCACTTTGGACTACAGCCACCAGAATCGCTTTTTGGTCAGAAATACATACGGAGAAGACCATGCTTATATGGCCTAAGAGTGAGAAGCTTAGAAGGTGAGAAATTCGTGAAAAACATAAAAATTCGATTAAATTTAAAAAAATCTCTGCAGGCCATACAGTCCGTGCGAGCGAAGCAGCGGGTGCTAAACTAGTGCAACAATAAGGGATGGGCGATGTGGTTGCGCGGTTCTAGGTGCTTCGGTCTGGAACCGCGCGACCGCTACGGTCGCAGGTTCGAATCCTGCCTCGGGCATAGATGTGTGTGATGTCCTTCGGTTGGTTAGGTTTAAGTAGTTCTAAGTTCTATGGGACTGATGACCTCAGATGTTAAGTCCCATAGTTCTCAGATCCATTTGAACCATTTAAGCGATGAGAGGACGGTCGGAAATATACAGTCAACACGTTTAAGTAATTTAGAATTTATGAATTTATGACTCTTTCTTCTGAAAAAGCAAGCAGGAACTAATTAGACATTTTACTCATGAGATTTCATTAATAATCTTTTGTATAGTTAGTTACAAATCATAAAATTAATGTGACATTCGACTCTGAACCTGATAAACTACTGTGTCAGCATAAGCTTCGATCCAGGTGGTTGTAATTTTCGGGATATCTCAAGGTGTACATTTGTGATCTTGGTTCTGTTTTTACCCTTTGTGCTCTTTACTCTTAAAAATAAACTATTTACAAACATATGTGTTTCTAAACAAAGATGTCATATATAATGCATAACTGTGCAGCAAGGGATATCTGTCTCTGAACGGTTATGATTTGTAAAAGTCCATCGAAAATTTATGATTTTTCATTTAGTTGGATGGCAAACTGCATCTCTATGCATTCCATCTGAAAATCTTTTGGCAATGTATCTGTACTGTTTGTAAAAGGTGTCGCTTAAACAAAAAAATTTTCATTTTCTGTTCGGAAATCCTAAATTCGATTTTCGCATTCTTGTGTCAAATCGAAAAATATAGCTAGGTGGTTCATTCTGTGTTTAGCGTTATGTTACAATTTATCGTAAGTTTATAAGAAAATAATTTTATGGATTTTTCTGCCAACTATCGCGTGATAGGCACTACCGAGTTAGGCCACATTGATACTTGCTTTGGGCCAAATGGTGACGTGGGTGTAAGGTGTCGAACAAATCCCACACCTTACACTGAATTCCTGAAACAATTCCGGTTAAATCGATATGTCACACGACAGAGTTACGTGAAAAGGTATGAATTTTATTAAAATGCAGATCGAATAAACAAGACAGCATTTCGTGAATATAAACCACTCTCACTCACACAAGTAATTGCATGCAAGTGATTTCTCCGAACCGAGCTACGAGACGCATTTCGGAGGGATCGGAGAATTTTACGATGGCACACTTGCAGTTATCGTATGGCGGCGAAACTGTGCAGATATTCTAAAGCGTTAATACGAAAATGATTTTCGCTGAAAAAAATAGTTCCGATTTTAGTCAGCAGGTGCGAATCTGGCGCTGTGAATGCAAGAAAGACGTATAGAAATGTTCGGAACGGAATGGCCAAACAAGCAAGAAACGCTTTAAAAAAATAAATGTTCAAATGTGTGTGAAATCTTATGGGACTTAACTGCTAAGGTCGTCAGTCCCTATGCTTACACACTATTTAACCTAAATTATCCTAAGGACAAAAACACACCCATGCCCGAGGGAGGACTCGAACCTCCGCCGAGACCAGCCGCACAGTCAATGACTGCAGCGCCTTAGACTGCTCGGCTAATCCCACGCGGTTGAAACACGTAATTTTGTCTTTATTATTAACTTTCGGTTACGCAGTACGTTCAGTATGAGCACTGGAGATATCGACGAAATGCTTTACCCGTAAAATGATGTGATCAACAGCTGCTCGCAGCAGTACCAGTGGAATCTGAGCTATGTGTTCCTCTGTTTTGGGCTTCAGGTCAGGTAGGGACGGGACGAGTCACCGGAAAACGCATTTTTCCAGATAGCCCCAGAGACAGAAGTCAAATGAAATCAGATCAGGTGATCTTTCATGCCATGGACGTGAGAAACCTCTGGAGGTAGGACGTTCGTGGAGGATTGCACTGACCAGATGTTTCTTGGGCGAGCGATATGAGGTGTTGCCCCATCTTGCTCGAAAACAGTGATTTCCACACAGTTGCACTGCTTCACAGCAGGAATCACATGCTGTTCAAGGAGGTCTCGATAATGTGCAGACGTCACAGTACACCCAACATGCGGTTCGTGTGTCTGTTCTCTTCAAAGAAAAGCGGACCAATAACAGACGTCCTTGTGAATCGACATTGCACAGCCACACAAAGAGAGTGCAACTGCGGTTTAACAGAGCCCCGAATTCGACAGCTCTGTCTATTCACTGCACCATGTAGTTTAAGATGTGCTTCGTCACACAGTATAATATTACCCGGCCACATGTCATCAACTTCGATCAGTACCAGAAACAGAAGAGCAAACACATTTTGTGGTGTCACCGGCAGACACCACACTTGCTAGGTGGTAGCCTTTAAATCGGCCGCAGTCCGTTAGTATACGTCGGACCCGCGTGTCGCCGCTATCAGTGATTGCAGACCGAGCGCCGCCACACGGCAGGTCTAGTCTAGAGAGACTCCCTAGCACTCGCCCCAGTTGTACAGCCGACTTTGCTAGCGGTGGTTCACTGTCAACATACGCTCTCATTTGCAGAGACGACAGTTTAGCATAGCCTTCAGCTACGCCAATTGCTACGGCCTAGCAAGGCGCCATGTTCAGTTACTATAATTACTTCACGAATGTATTCTGAACAGATAATATTGTGAATAATGTTCCGTCAAGAGCGACGTTCATCATTAATGGATTAAAGTTAAGTATAAAACTAATTACGTCCGCTTTCGCCGGCCGCGGTGATCTAGCGGTTCTAGGCGCTCAGTCCGGAACCGCGCGACTGCTACGGTCGCAGGTTCGAATCCTGCCTCGGGCATGGATGCGTGTGATGTCCTTAGGTTAGTTAGATTTAAGTAGTTCTAAGTTCTAGGGGACTGATGACCACAGATGTTAAGTCCCATAGTGCTCAGCGCCATTTGAACCATTTTTTTGAACGTCCGCTTTCTGAATTCTCATTGCGTGTCATGTTCCAGACCTCACGTCAGTATAGTTCTTCCCTCCTCACGCCAGCCTGTGTGAGCTAAAACGCGTGCATTTCGGCCTCCACTCGTAACACGGCGTTGGCTCCTCTGCTAACACAAAAGACTTTGTTGCGGGTCTTGTGGTTTCAGTTGCTGCACCGTCTGGATCTTTTACGGGTGCCCGCGTAAGTTAGGCAGGGAAACTTTCCGTGCTGTTGGCCACAGGATGGAAGAATCTCGTGGCACTGCACGAGCGCTAACACTATCTGGGACATGTGCGGCATGGTCGGTTACAGCAACAACAAACTCGTCAATAACTTCCACCGGGATAGGAAGCCGTCCTCTTGGAGAGACCACACCAAGCTCACCCATGTTTTAGAATTTCATTATCATCTTCTTTATACCATTTTATGACATCGGGCCTCACCTAAGACCTTCCAGTCGGCGATACTCTCTCAATGCAGCACTATAATTGCTGCCGTTCACACAAGACAATTTTATTAACAGCGCATGGTCAGCCTTCTCTACATCTACGAGGGCTGTCCAGAAAGTAAGTTACGATCGATCGCGAAATGAAAATCACAGTGAAAATCAGAAATGTTTCATTTGTAACAGTTACCTACACCTTTCAGCTACTTCTCTACGTTGTCGCCGTTCTGACTTAGACATTCGTCGTAGCGTTGTACCAACTTTCCAATACCCTCATCATAGAAGGCAGCCGCCAGTGCCTTCCGCCAGTTCTCTACGCTGGCCTAAAGCTCGTTGTCTGTGCCAAAATGTTGTCTTCATAGCCAGCGATTCGTTTGAGCGGAGATGAAACTCAGTGGGAGACAATTACGGGCTGTATTGCGGGTAACCAACCATTTCCAATTGAAACGATGCAGAAACATCTTCATTGCCCCTGCAGAATGAGGCTGAGAATTGTCTTGAAGAAGAAACCGCACGACAGTTATGTAATGTTTGTTGCATAGCTTCAGGGGAAAATTCTCACCAGGCCCTCGTACTTGGCGGGAGACACTATTTTCTATAACATCTTTACGCGCTCACTAAGAGCTCAGGAATGAAAAGAGCCACATAATTCTACCCGGAGTCATACTAGAGACACTGTCCAACACATCTTTGCAAAGCTTTATCGGATTTTCATAGTCGTTTCCATTTCGCGACCGATCGTAACTTACTTTCTGGACAGCCCTCGTACATCTACATCCATACTCCGCAAGCCACCTGACGGTGTGTGGCGGAGGGTACCCTGAGTACCTCTATCGGTTCTCCCTTCTATTCCAGTCTCGTACTGTTCGTGGAAAGAAGGATTGTCGGTATGCTTCTGTGTGGGCTCTAATCTCTCTGATTTTATCCTCATGGTCTCTTCGCGAGATATACGTAGGAGGGAGCAATATACTGCTTGACTCTTCGGTGAAGGTATCTTCTCGAAACTTCAACTAAAGCATGTACCGAGCTACTGAGCGTCTCTCCTGCAGAGTCTTCCACTGGAGTTTATCTATCATCTCCGTAACGCTTTCGCGATTACTAAATGATCCTGTAACGAAGCGCGCTGCTCTCCGTTGGATCTTCTCTATCTCTTCTATCAACCCTATCTGGTACGGATCCCAAACTGCTGAGTAGTATTCAAGCAGTGGGCGAACAAGCGTACTGTAACCTACTTCCTTTGTTTTCGGGTTGCATTTCCTTAGGATTCTTCCAATGAATTTCAGTCTGGCATCTGCTTTACCGACGATCAACTTTATATGATCATTCCATTTTAAATCACTCCTAATGCCTACTCCCAGATAATTTGTGGAATTAACTGCTTCCAGTTGCTGACCTGCTATTTTGTAGCTAAATGATAAGGGATCTATCTTTCTATGTATTCGCAGCACATTACACTTGTCTACATTGAGATTCAATTGCCATTCCCTGCACCATGCGTCAATTCGCTGCAGATCCTCCTGCATTTTAGTACAATTTTCCATTGTTACAACCTCTCGATACACCACAGCATCATCTCCAAAAAGCCTCAGTGAACTTCCGATGTCATCCACTTCTGGAAGGCCACACTGCTCTCCTCACCTTACGACTCTTCAAATGACAGCCTTGGTGTCATAGCGTTATACAGACAGTGTACAGCGACAGATTTGTAGCTGGTGGCCAAAAGTGGAACTAATTTTTTTCCAGTGTAAATCGGTTCCGCATTTACGCATTAGCGTATCTAACAAGTTCCGCCGTCTTACGATAGTTGCAACCTACAGTGGAACTCCGTGAGATACCTGCACACTAATTACAGCCGCCAGGTATTAACACAAGAGGTATTCAAGCTCCAACGAAGAGTGGCGCGTTTCGTCACCGGATCGTTTAGCTGGCGCGGTAACATTACGAAGATGCTCAGCAAGTGGCAGTAGCAGAAGTCCTGAGAGAGAACGCCCCGGGAAGGGTTGGTCAGTTTATTACTTCCTCCCACATACGTCTCGCGAAATGACCACGACGAGAAAATCAGAGAAACTGTGGATAACACAGAGGTCTACCGGACGTAATTTTTACCGCGCCCCGTTCGCTAGTGGATCGGGTGAAGAGGACCAAATAGTGCTACCGGACATACTCTTCGCCACACGCCTTAACGTGGTTTACGGAGTGTAGATGTGGACAGAGATGTAGAATTAGATATGTACAGGGTGTTTCAAAAATGACCGGTATATTTGAAACGGCAATAAAACCTAAACGAGCAGCGATAGAAATACACCGTTTGTTGCAATATGCTTGGGACAACAGTACATTTTCAGGCGGACAAACTTTCGAAATTACAGTAGTTACAATTTTCAACAACAGATGGCGCTGTAAGTGATGTGAAAGATATAGAAGACAACGCAGTCTGTGGGTGCGCCATTCTGTACGTCGTCTTTCTGCTGTAAGCGTGTGCTGTTCACAACGTGCAAGTGTGCTGTAGACAACATGGTTTATTCCTTAGACCAGAGGATTTTTCTGGTGTTGGAATTCCACCGTCTAGAACACAGTGTTGTTGCAACAAGACGAAGTTTTCAACGGAGGTTTAATGTAATCAAAGGACCGAAAAGCGATACAATAAAGGGTTTGAAAAATTTCAACGGACTGGGAACGTGACGGATGAACGTGCTGGAAAGGTAGGGCGACCGCGTACGGCAACCACAGAGGGCAACGCGCAGCTAGTGCAGCAGGTGATCCAACAGCGGCGTCGGGTTTCCGTTCGCCGTGTTGCAGCTGCGGTCCAAATGACGCCAACGTCCACGTATCGTCTCATGCGCCAGAGTTTACACCTCTATCCATACAAAATTCAAACGCGGCAACCCCTCAGCGCCGCTACCATTGCTGTACGAGAGACATTTGCTAACGATATAGTGCACAGGATTGATGACGGCGATATGCATGTGGGCAGCATTTGGTTTACTGACGAAGCTTATTTTTACCTGCACGGCTTCGTCAATAAACAGAACTGGCGCATATGGGGAACCGAAAAGCCCCATGTTGCAGTCCCATCGTCCCTGCATCCTCAAAAAGTACTGGTCTGGGCCGCCATTTCTTCCAAAGGAATCATTGGCCCATTTTTCAGATCCGAAACGATTACTGCATCACGCTATCTGGACATTCTTCGTGAATTTGTGGCGGTACAAACTGCCTTACACGACACTGCGAACACCTCGTGGTTTATGCAAGATGGTGCCCGGCCACATCGCACGGCCGACGTCTTTAATTTCCTGAATGAATATTTCGATGATCGTGTGATTGCTTTGGGCTATCCGAAACATACAGGAGGCGGCGTGGATTGGCCTCCCTATTCGCCAGACATGAACCCCTGTGACTTCTTTCTGTGGGGACACTTGAAAGACCAGGCGTACCGCCAGAATCCAGAAACAATTGAACAGCTGAAGCAGTACATCTCATCTGCATGTGAAGCCATTCCGCCAGACACGTTGTCAAAGGTTTCGGGTAATTTCATTCAGAGACTACGCCATATTATTGCTACGCATGGTGGATATGTGGAAAATATCGTACTGTAGAGTTTCCCAGACCGCAGCGCCATCTGTTGTTGAAAATTGTAACTACTGTAATTTCGAAAGTTTGTCTGCCTGAAAATGTAATGTTGTCCCAAGCATATTGCAACAAACGGTGTATTTCTATCGCTGCTCGTTTAGTTTTTATTGCCGTTTCAAATATACCGGTCATTTTTGAAACACCCTGTAGATGTACGAGGGTCACTCCAAAAGAAATGCACACTATTTTTTTTTAAATCCATCTTTTATTCTACATGTTTGAAAGTTTTACAGTGTGTATATACATCCTTTAGGAACAATATTTTCATTTCTCCACATAATTTCCATCCCTCTCAACTGCCTTACGCCACCTTCGAACCAGCGCCTGTATACCCGCTCGGTAAAATTCTGGACCAACCTGTTGCAGCCACTGTTTGGCAGCGTGCACAAGGGAGTCATCATCTTCAAACCTTGTTCCACGAACAGAGTCTTTCAGTTTCCCAAAGAGATGATAGTCACATGGAGCCAGGTCAGGACTGTAAGGCGGGTGTTTCAGTGTTGTCCATCCCAGTTTTGTGATAGCTTCCATGGTTTTTTGACTGACATGTGGCCATGAATTGTCGTGCAACAGCAAAACATCCTGCTTTTGCCGATGTTGTCGAACACGACTCAGTCGAGCTTGAAGTTCCACTTACCATGATGTCAACAAGCAAGATTCCTTCGGAATCGAAAAACACTGTAACCATAACTTTTCCAGCAGAAGGTGTGGTTTTGAATTTTTTTTCCCTTGGGTGAACTTGCATGGTGCCACTCCATTGACTGCCTCTTCGTCTCTGGTGAAAAATGATGGAGTCATGTTTCATCACCTGTCACAATTCTTCCAAGAAATTCATCTCCACCATTGTCGTACTGTTCCAAAGGTTCGCTGCACACCGTTTTTCTTGTTTCTTTGTGAGCCACTGTCGACATCCTGGGAACC
This sequence comes from Schistocerca nitens, assembly GCF_023898315.1. Classification (NCBI taxonomy): domain Eukaryota; kingdom Metazoa; phylum Arthropoda; class Insecta; order Orthoptera; family Acrididae; genus Schistocerca; species Schistocerca nitens. The sequence continues at coordinate 582,431,943 of NC_064620.1, read as the reverse complement.
CACCTGGCACAAATCTTTTGCGAACACTTCCTTCCCCTATCCCAACGTAGCGTGACAATTCGTTCACTGTGATGCCTCTGTCAGCTGTCATCAATTTGTTAACTCTCTGCACATTGTCTGGAGTGTGTGCAGTACGAGGCCTGCCGCTGTGAGGACAATCCTCAATATTGCCGTGCCCGCTTTCATCACGTAATCTGCTTGCCCATCGACTAACTGTACTGCGTTCGACAGCAGCATCTCCATACACCTTTTTCAACCTCTTGTGGATGTTTACCAGTGTCTCGTTTTCACAGCACAGGATTTCTGTGACGGCACGTTGCATCTGACGAACGCCAAGTATTATAGCAGCCATCTTGAAGACATGCTGTGACGGCGCCACTCACGGGAACAGGTTGAACTAAGTTTTAAACCAAGCGGGAAGGATGTATCTAAACACTGTAAAACTTTCACACATGCAGAATGAAAACTGTATTTTTACAAAAATAGCGTGCATTTCTTTTGGAGTGACACTCGTAATAGCGAATCGATGGATCAACAACTTCGATATTTATGGTCACAGATGTATAAATAGATTCCTACCCGCCTGGAGCGTTGACGTGAAACCGTTTTAACAAACAAATAAGTGATTACACTTGTACATAAATAATATTTCTCTTCCTATTGTCTTAATTATAAAAAAGAAGCAGCACCATGGGACTAATTCCCATTCATTTTCGGTTGGATCATTGCAACAGTTGACGAACGATAACTAACGAAACATAATAAGTCGCCCTCTCTTCAAAGAAATGAAATTTATGGTTCACAGGAAACAGTGGACATGCTCGCGCGGCACCGCTTTTAATCTCCCGTGAGAAAAATGATCCACGGCACGTGGCTAGCGAATTATGGCAGTTGAGTCTTCCTCTCACGGATCGTGAAAATGTTCGTGGGAGAGGAACTGGAGCCGGCCGGAGTGGCCGTGCGATTCTAGGCGCTACAGTCTGGAGCCGCGTGGCCGCTACGGTCGCAGGTTCGAATCCTGCCTCGGGCATGGGTGTGTGTGATGTCCTTAGGTTAGTTAGGTTTAAGTAGTTCTAAGTTCTAGGGGCTGATGACCACAGCAGTTAAGTCCCATAGTGCTCAGAGCCCAGAGGAACTGGTGACGTCACAGCGTGGAATTCCATGTTCCTGTACACTGCGAAGGAACAATCTGTGCCGTCAGATTTTTTGCCTGATGGAGAATAGCACAACTATTTATTGTGTAGTATTGCTTATACGTCAGAAACAGAACTTAGGAGATGCCTGATTGTATTGTCGTCCGCAACTCGTGGTCGTGCGGTAGCGTTCTCGCTTCCCACGCCCGGGTTCCCGGGTTCATTCCCGGCGGGGTCAGGGATTTTCTCTGCCTCGTGATGACTGGGTGTTGTGTGCTGTCCTTAGGTTAGTTAGGTTTAAGTAGTTCTAAGTTCTGGGGGACTGATGACCATAGATGTTAAGTCCCATAGTGCTCAGAGCCATTTGAACCATTTTTTTTTTATTGTATTGTCATACGGAGCTGAACTCTGTATTTGGTGGTTTTTATATTATAGCGTATGTGGGAAAATAAGCTGCTTCTAACTAGCATCACACTATCTCACGAGAACGGTCGTTTTAGGTACGATTTGTCATAATAACATGACTGGAAATTACATGTCGGTGGTAAAAACTTCTCTTATTCGATGCTTGACATGTTACAGGTTCAGAGCTATTATAACGCTGCCTTTTTAAAAAATTTTATTATTATCATGTTTTTGAACATTTTCTTCATTAGGTTTCCTGTTATTGGTGTTTTCCAAGTATTCCTGTCCATTAAGTTTTTTACATGATAGTTATTCATTGGTTTACATAGAACGAAAGAATACATTTGTGTTGACATACAATATATTTTTACAAAAATTTCCTGGAAAATCCGGTGGCCAAATGAAATGTACTTTCAAGTTAGTGTAAATTAAATCAAAGCAAAAATACTCCAGTTATGCGTCATTTAAACCTGCGAATAATTTGGATTTTTCGCATACACATTTTGAAAGCACATTTCAAAAGCGATGAGACTGAGTCTCATGATAATTATTAGGATTCCTTTTCTCCAATCGCTGGGTGTTCAGGCCAATGCGTTGTGAAGGGCTTCCGCCATTGCTCATTGAATTTTTGACCGTGAAAATTCTACTCAATTCCCATACCGTAAAAGTGAATAAAAAAGAAAGACAACTAAATTATTGTAATTCGTCCCTACGAAGATAGGTTCTTTCTTTGATGCTAGACGTTCAACGAAAGCGCAAACATGAAGTTCAGGTCGTTTCGCTATTGAACAGTGGCGGCTGTATTCGTGTTGAAATCGGCCTCCAGTGAAAGAATGACTTACAGTTTCGAATAGTTGAGGATGTATAAAAATATGTGTTTCAAATATGTATACAAACTAAAAGACCTCTACACAATTACTTAAATAATTATTCAAAGAAATGTTTGTACTTGAGTGACACTTCCAATATAGTAACAACCAACACAGAGAATCGAGTCAAACCAATCTTGCTGTGGCAGAAGTGGTACAAGTCTTATTTTTAAGGTAAAATATAAAGGCGTGCAAGCAGCATCTTAACCGTGGAAAGTAATCTCTGAATTATGAAACCTCTACATATTTTTCGATGAATCTTTAGTTACAGAAAAAAATGTTCTTGTACTACGAAACTATACCGTTTCAATGCTGTGGGACAAGGACAGATTATCAAATGAGGTTCTTTCTTTGAATACTTTGTCATAGCTGAATGTAAAATAATGACACCTCTGCTAAACAGCCTCTAGACATTTGTAAAAACTTTATGCCATGTAAGTTAACGCCACTGTCATGTTGAAATGATAGCGTAATCGATAGGGGCGTGAACTGTAAAAGCAGAGGTGACAGAGTCGCATCTAGTTGCCACCAAATTTCTTTCACCTTATGTTTTCTAAAAGACACTGGGAGTCTCGCATTTATTTGATATACAGGACATAAATTCCCGTCTGAGGCCTGCGATCATTTTTATGTTAATAATTGGCAACCAGTGCTGTACAATCACAATAAGGTCATGAGATGTTCAATTGACTCTTTTATTAGAACATGTTACGCGTTTCGGGATTAAACCCCTCTTCAGACATCTGTTACAAAAAAGTACAAAATACAGTGTGTTACAAAAAGGTACGGCCAAACTTTCAGGAGACATTCCTCACACACAAATAAAGAAAAGATGTTATGTGGACATGTGTCCGGAAACGCTTAATTTCCATGTTAGAGCTCGTTTTAGTTTCGTCAGTATGTACTGTACTTCCTCGATTCACCGCCAGTTGGCCCAATTGAAGGAAGGTAATGTTGACTTCGGTGCTTGTGCTGACATGCGACTCATTGCTCTACAGTACTAGCATCAAGCACATCAGTACGCAGCATCAACAGGTTAGTGTTCATCACGAACGTGGTTTTGCAGTCAGTGCAATGTTTACAAATGCGGAGTTGGCAGATGACCATTTGATGTATGGATTAGCACGGGGCAATAGCCGTGGCGCGGTACGTTTGCATCGAGACAGATTTCCAGAGCGAAGGTGTCCCGACAGGAAGACGTTCGAAGCAATTGATCGGCGTCTTAGGGAGCACGGAACATTCCAGACTATGACTCGCGACTGGGGAAGACCTAGAACGACGAGGACACCTGCAATGGACGAGGCAATTCTTCGTGCAGTTGACGATAACCCTAATGTCAGCGTCAGAGAAGTTGCTGCTGTACAAGGTAACGTTAACCACATCACTGTATGGAGAGTGCTACGGGTGAACCAGTTATTTCCGTACCATGTACAGCGTGTGCAGGCACTATCAGCAGCTGATTGGCCTCCACGGGTAGGTACACTTCTGCGAACGGTTCATCCAACAATGTGTCAATCCTCACTGCAGTGCAAATGTTCTCTTTACGGATGAGGCTTCGTTCCAACGTGATGAAATTGTAAATTTTCATGTGGGCTGACGAGAATCCGCACGCAATTGTGCAATCACGTCATCAACACAGATTTTCTGTGAACGTTTGGGCCATCATTGTTGGTGATGTGTTGATTGGGCCCCATGTTCTTCCACCTACGCTCAATGGAGCACGTTATCATGATTTCATACGGGATACTCTACCTGTGCCGCTAGAACATGTGCTTTTAGAAGTACGACACAACATGTGGTTCATGCACGATGGAGCTCCTGCACATTTCAGTCGAAGTGTTCGTACGCTTTTCAACAACAGATTCGGTGACCGATGGGTTGGTAGAGGCGGACCAATACCATGGCCTCCATGCTCTCCTGATCTCAACCCTCTTGACTTTCATTTATGGGGGCATTTGAAAGCTCTTGTCTACGCAACCCCGATACCAAATGTAGAGACTCTTCGTGCTCGTATTGTGGACGGCTGTGATACAATACGCCATTTTCCAGGGCTGCGTCAGCGCATCAGGGATTCCATGCAACGAAGGGTGGATGCATGTATCCTCGCTAACGAAGGACATTTTGAACATTTCCTGTAACAAAGTGAAGTCACGCTGGCACGTTCTGTTGCTGTGTGTTTCCATTCCATGATTAATGTGATTTGAAGAGAAGTAATAAAATGAGCTCTAACATGGAAAGTAAGCGTTTCCGGACACATGGTTCGAATGGCTCTGAGCACTACGCGACTTAACTTCTGAGGTCATCAGTCGCCTAGAACTTAGAACTAATTAAACCTAACTAACCTAAGGACATCACACACATCCATGCCCGAGGCAGGATTCGAACCTGCGATCGTAGCGGTCGCTCGGTTCCAGACTGTAGCGCCTAGAACCGCACGGCCACTCCGGCCGGCCCGGACACATGTCCACATAACGTATTTTCTTTCTTTGTGTGTGAGGAATGTTTCCTGAAAGTTTGGCCGTACCTTTTTGTAACACCCTGTATAAGGGAACAGCACACTCAACACGTCTCAACGTCACAGAAAATTAGATCTGGTCATATGAGTTACATACCACCAGCTTCAACTCCCTCCTAACCAACCAGGCGTACAGCCGTGACAACTCAAAGAAAGTGTCCAATAACATATGACTGCGACACATGCAGTCTAGAAGCAGAGCGTATACTGAGGCTAAACAAGTCAACTAGCAGCGAAGCGGCCTCGGTAGGGAGAGCTGCATGGTCATGTGCTCGATGCGTTCACATGTTATTTAATAATAATATACCCAGCATGCAACATCTGACAGGGTGTAATTACGACTAGCAACTGGAATGTTACTTCCGTACATGTTAACACTAAGGGATTTTTTAAAAATTAAAAAAAAAAGAACTCCAAAATGTTTTACATTGCCATACTATACCCATAGCCAATAGTGGCACTAAGCACAACTCAAACCATATGTCAATATAAAATAAATAATACTGGGGGAGGGGGAGTTTCTTTTAGAGATTTGAGAGGTTGAAAGGTTTATTCAAGAAGGAACTCCCCCACCCCCTATTATTTATTTTATATTGACGTATGGTTTGAGTTGTGCTTAGTGCCACTACTGGATGTAGTAATAGTATGACAACGTAAAACATTTTGGAGACTTAAAAAAAATTTTTTTTAAATTCCCTTAGTGTTAACGTGTACGGAAGTACCATTCCAGTTGCTAGTCGTAATTACACCCAGTTAGATGTTGCATGCTGAGTATATTATTATTAAATAACATATGAACGCATGGAGCACATGACCATGCAGCTCTCCCTACCGAGGGCACTTCGCTGCTAGCTGACTTGTTTAGCCTCAGTATACGCTCTGCTTCTAGACCGCATTTGTCGCAGTTATATGTTTTGGACACTTTCTTTGAGTTGCCAAAGCTGTACGCCTGATTGGTTAGGAAGGAATTGAAGCTGGTGGTATGTAACTCATATGACCAGATCTCATTTTCTGTAACGTTGAGACGTGTTGAGTGTGCTGTTCACTTATGTTTTGTACTTTTTCGTAACATATGTCTGAAGGGTGTAATCCCGAAACGCGTAACATGTTCTAATAAAAGAGTCAACTGAACATCTCGTGACTTTATTGCTACTGTTCGGCATTGGTTGCCAATTATTCTCATTTATTTAATAGATTTATAATCTGCAATACTCTGTTACTTATTATTCTCCAGCGGCCAAAAATCTTAATGTCACTGTCAGTTTATGGAACAGAGTAGACGCTAGTCGCACACTGAAACTTTCTGTTATTATGAAACTTAGTATAAAAGACATATGGGGTGACCAAAAATTCAGTGCCTAAGTTAACAGGAATAATGACGGAACCAAAACAAACAAAAAAAAACATATTTCGTAAAGCAACCACATGTTGGAGTACTGAGTGTACCGGAGGATATTGTGAGTGATTGAGAATAAAGCGTTGTTAAATGTTTACGTTGTTTTATTGTTCTGATCAATATTACATCACAACAAACGTTTAAAATGAGTACCATTAACTTCAGCGCAGATCCGGTATCGACGCAGCTGGGAGTCCCTTGTCGACGGGAAAATGCGTGGTGTGTTCTGTACCTGTGTGGCTGCTGCACGAATTCTTGTGATCAATTCCGCCTCCAAGTCAACAGTGGTACAGTACACCTCGAATTTCGTGCAGCTCCGGAGAAAGAAATCTAATGCGGTGAGGTCCGGAGAACGGGCTATCCAAAGTACAGGTCCTCACCGGCCGATCCTGCACTGCGGCTGTCACGCAGCCGCTAGTGCTACACGCTGTTTACTGACGCAGTATGAAAGAGCATGACATCATAATATACTACATACTAACATTTGGTGTAGCAATGTTAGAAACAATGACTTTTATCTGTTCTACTCGTGTATTACCTAATGCATGCTCAGTGCTCACGCACACAAGGTTGCTTTACGAAATATGTTCGTTTTCGTCTACTGTGTCGCCCCTCTTACTTTGTGGACTGAAGTTTTGTACAATCTGCATACCTATCTCTTAGTTTTATGGACTGCCTCATGTTTGTCTATTACCGGTATCCTTATCAGTGATGATGCGTAGCTTCGAGAAAATGAGATGATTATCCAACTGAGTTAGCAAGTAACCTCTGCCAGTACCCATCTCAGATTGTCGTACACCTTATGCAGTGTTCCTCTACCGGCAGTTCGATGTTCAAGCCATCAACGAGTCCAGAACCTCCTTCGCGATTTTCTCCGCCCCTCTTCGACGAACGCTAACAAACTTAAAGGAACTACTTAACGCGCGTCCGTTTTCGTAAGCAAACTGCCGCTGGAGAGAGCTGCGATCGCCCACGATGGACACCGGGTCTGGCGTGCTTCGCAGCAAGGAGCAGGTCCCGTGTAAAGTCCTTTTTAGATGATCGACTTTCTTGTCTCAGTTAGCTACTCGAGACCAGTGCACCTACTGCAGCGCCTCTGCCCTTTTATTTCCTTACTGAATCTCGTCTGTTTTCTGTGGTCATTTTCATTTACGCGTCAGCGCCAAAATTACGTGTGTTGATTCGAGGGTTGGATTCCCTCTCGTCTTCATCGAAGAGTTTCACTGCCTGGGCTACTCTCAGGGGGCGACTTCGTCGTGGAAGATTCCCGCCGTTTCCTTGCCGTGTCGTCTGCTCGCCGTCACTACTGCTCGCCGTCCGGTCCTCCTCGCCGCCGCCGTTTGGTCGCCGCCTGCCGGTGCTCGCCGCCGTCGCCTGCCGCCTGCCGCCTGCCGGTGCTCGCCGCCGCCGCCGCCGCCGCCGCCGCCGCCGTTTGGTCGCCGCCTGCCGGTGCTCGCCGCCGTCGCCTGCCGTCTGCCGCCTGCCGGTGCTCGCCGCCGCCGCCCTCCACCGCCGCCGCCGCCGCAGCCTGCCGGTCGCCGCCGTCGCCGTCTGGTCGCCCTTCTCGCGCGCCGCCACCATGTCCCAACCCACCACCACCACCACTATCATTTTCACCTCTCCCTCCGCTGCTCCAACCACCATCACATGGAGCTCCTCCTCCACCCCACTTCCCGTCCTTCCTTCTCTCCCTGTCCACCCCACCCCTGCGCCACTTTCGGCTGTAACCACCCCCAACTCCTCCTCCCCTATCACTGTCGCCCCATCGACAGCTACTGACTTTCCGCCGCTCCCCGCACCGCCTCCGACAGGCTCCAAGCCGGCACGGATATCTGCTCGACGTTCCACAGTCTCAGTGACACCCACGCCCCCTCCGTCTGCGTCATCCGCTGCTCAGGGTGGTCCTGCCCCCCGCCATCTCCCCCTGCAACCCGTACCCCTGCCCCCTCTCCACCCGGTCGTGCCCACAAAACCTTCAAAGCGCCCGAATGTTGACCCTTCCCCAGAAGTCTCCTCCAAAAAAACCCCCAACCCCCGTGACCCACCCACCCCCATGGACGCGGCTCCGACCCCCGCCCCCGCCACGCCTGCCACCCACACCTTTGTCCTCTCCAATCCTGACCCTCAATTCCTTGATGCCCGCTCCCTCACCCTCGCCATCCGGAAATACTACCCCAATGCTCCCATTTCCCAACTGATTCCTCGCAAGGACTCGGTCCTCATAAAATCCCTCAGTGCTTCCCTCCACACCGATCTCCTCTCCCGCATCCCCCGTATCCAATTTGGCCAACGTGCCACCCTCACCCCCTACCACACCCCGTCCTCTCCCCGTCAGCCTCAACCTCCCCGGCGTCCGCCAACCTTCACCGCTGTGATCATGAAGCTTAGCCCCGTGATCATGGAGGCTGAGGTGTTGGCGGAACTCAACTCCCGGCCCGCCATTGAAATCCGCTCGGCCCGTCGCATCTTCAATGATGCCGGGCCGACTTTTCTCATGCGGATCTTCACCGAATCCTCCTCCTCCATTGACCACCTCCTCACTGAGGGAGCCCTCATCTACAATCAGCGCCATAAGGTGGACCCCTCCCGTTCCCCAGTCCAATCCTACTGCTGCCAACGCTGTCTCACCTACAACGACCACATTACCTCTGGCTGCAAGAACCCCCCTACTTGTCTCCACTGCAAAGCTTCACACTTCCTCAAGCATTGCCCCAACCTCACCTCTCCCCCCTCCTGCAACACTTGCAATGAACCACATCCTACCTACTCCTCAAAGTGTAAAGTGAAACCTCCACCAGTAACCCCTGAACTCACCATGCCTGTCCGTCCTGTTGATGACCCCATCCACCCCAACAACTCGCTCCGCCCTCCCCCTACTGCTGAGGACATCATTCGCTTCACCACCATTGTGCTCCAAAACATCCACCCCTTCCAGCGCTCACACACTCTCTCCCAAATCGCCCTCGCTGCCCGTTCCATCTTCCATCTTACCACCTATGCCACATACTCCCACAACCAGGCCCACTTCACCTTCACCCCCCTCACCACCCTTGTCTAACTCTCCACTCCCATGGTACAACAACCGTACCGTATCCTGTACCACAACATTCGCTCCCTGCCCACCCACAAACTCCTCTTCCTCCACACCCTACGTCAGCACCACGTGGATGCCTTCGTCCTAAATGAAACCTTCCTTCAACCCCGTATCTCCGTCTCCACGGCTCCTTACACTCTACACCGCACCGATAACCCGTACCCTCTCGCGCGTGGCGGAGTTGCTATAGGCCACCTCAAGCACCTCCCTGTCTGGTCCCAACCTCTCCTTAACAATCCTGCCGAGCATCTCACCCTCAGCCTCTTCTTCCCCACCCTTACCATCACCTGTGCCACCATTTATGTCCGCCCTCGCACCCCCATCCCGTACGATTTCCTGGCCCACATTGACCGCACCTTCTCCACCTACGTGATTGCCGCCGACCTCAATATCCACAGCCGTGATCCTGCCGACCTCCGGCGGTGGCATCAGTTTCTCACCACTCTCCAGGGCGACCTGGTTCCCCTGCCTCAGCACACCCGGCCCGAATCCAACACCACTCCTGATGTGGTCCTTGCCTCTCCAAACCTCCTTGGGCGCATCACCGCGGATGTCCTTGACCTCATTGGCAGTGACCATGCTCCTGTCCTTCTCACTATCTCTAATGGTCGCCATCCCCGCCACGCTCCTCGCCCTGCTGTCCCTCCTAAACTTGTCCATGATTACTCCCGTGCCAACTGGGATGCCTACCGGGATTCCATTCACACCCAGGTTGACGGCCACGACCCTACCCTCCAGTCTCCTGATGACGTCTCTCGCACTGCTGCCTTCCTGCACCAGACCTTGTCTGACGCCGTCGCCACCCATATCCCCACCAAAGCCATCCACCCTCACCGCCCCGCCCTGCCTCCACAGGCCGTCCTTCTCCTTCGAGAGTCCCGCCGCCTCTACCGCTCTTTTCTCCACACTCGTGACCAGGATACACTTACCCGCCACCGGCAATTACAGCGACACATCCGCAACCTGCTTGTTGCGAAGAAACGCCGAGCCTGGCGCCAGACATGTACACAACTCAACACCACGCTCCCCATCAACTCTTCCAAGTATTGGTCTGCTTTCCACCGCCTTACTGGGAACCGCCCCACCCCCCAGTACCCTCTCCTCCTTAATGACCGTCCCTTTCCTGACAACCTCAGTAAGGCCAACCACTTTGCCTCCCACCTCTCTGATGTTTTTTGCATCCCAGATGATCCCCACTTTGATTATTCCCTCTTCCCTGATGTCATGGACGGTACGAATACCTCTGTTCCTCTCCTTGCTCCTAGCTTCCAGTACTTGGGCCACACCCCACCATCTGCACTTAACACTCCCATCACTACACAGGACATCAGCCTTACACTCCGCACTAAACGCAACACTGCTCCCGGCCACGACTGCGTTACCTACCGCCACCTCACACACTGTCCTCCCTCCTTCCTTTCAATCCTTGCCACCCTCTACAATGTCATCCTTGCCACTGGCTTCTATCCCGACCTGTGGAAAACCTCCCGTATCCTGATGTTCTCCAAACCCAATAAGCCTCCATCTGATGCCTCTTCCTATCGTCCTATCTGTCTCACATCGGTGTTCAGCAAGCTCTTGGAATCCATCCTTTCCCGGCACATCCATCTCCACCTCCGCCAAAACCACCTCCTCCCAACCACCCAATGTGGCTTTCGACCTTCCTTCTCTGCTGATGACCAACTCCTCCGCCTCACTCATCTCCTCTCCCTCCAGCTTAACTCCCGTCGCTCTGCCATTTTTGTCTCACTTGACCTCGAAAAGGCCTACGACCGTGTCTTGCATCCCGGTCTCCTGTTCAAACTCCAAACCTACGCCCTTCCTATCAACTACATCCGTCTGGTGGCCTCCTTCCTCTCCCACCGCCCCTCCTATGTTACCATCCATCATGCCAATTCCTACACCTTCTACCCCTCTGCCGGTGTGCCCCAGGGCTCTGTCCTCTCCCCTCTCCTCTACCTCCTGTACGTGGCAGATATGCCCCAACCCCCCCCCCTCCAGTACACCTCTTGCAATATGCTGATGACACCGCATTCCTCGCCCTCGCTCCTACCCTCCAACGGTCCCAACGCCTTCTCCAGAATCACCTTGACCTTTTTGCTGCATGGTGTAACCAATGGCTCCTGAAACTCAATCCTTCCAAGACCCAGGCAATCATCGTAGGTCGTACCACTCGCTCCTTCCGGCTCCTGGATTTCTCCCTTACTGTCTGCGCACGTCCTGTCCGCCTCACCCCCACCCTCACCTACCTTGGCCTCACCATTGACCATCACCTCACCTGGATACCTCATCTCCGCTCCATCCAATCCAAAGCCCACAACCGCCTCCGACTACTCAAACTCCTCTCTGGCCGGACATGGGGGTTGCACCCCTCTACGATCCTCCACACCTACAAATCCTTAATCCGTCCCATCCTCTGTTATGCCAGTCCTGCCTGGATGTCTGCCCCCCCCAAATTCTATCAGTCCCTCCAGATCCTAGAGCGTCATGCACTCCGCCTCGCCTTCCGTATCCGCCTCCCGTCCCCCACGCGGATCCTCTATGATCTCATTCTTTTCCCCCATCTGCTCCTATTCCTCGAACATATCCGCATCCTCTACACCTCCCGCCGTCTTGAACCCCCTCACCCCCTGGTTGCTCCTCTCCTCTCCCATCCCCGCCCCCTGCCACGTCTTCACCGTTGTGCCCCCCTACCCTCCATCTCTACACCCTCCATCTCCTTTCCCAAGGTGGCTTCCGTCAACTCCCCCTCCCGGATGATGCCCTCTCTCCCTCCATTTATCCTTCCTATCAACTCTGATCCTCACTCCCCCTCCTTTCCTCTGTCCTTTCCCTGGGCTCCCTCTTCCCCCCCCCCCTTCCGTCCTGTTTTCTCCCCACTAAACCTCTCCCTACCTCCCTTCTCCCCCCCCCCCAGTCCTTTTGTATTCCCCTCCTCTGCCTCCCCCACTCCCTGTCGCGTCTGCCCTCCACCCCTCTTCTGGGTCCTCATCCTCCATCAGCTCCTTTCCCGGTTCCCCCCTTCGCTTTTACTCTCCTTTCCCCCCTTTTTTGTTTTCCCATCTTCTGTCCCGTCTCCCCCCACCTGCTCTCGACTGTGGTGTCACATTTGCCAACTTTTTAGTGCAGTGTTCCAGTGACTATTCAGTGTTGTTTGTCTTTCTCGTGTTGCGAACAGAAACCATGCTGTCACTCGGTGTGAATTTTATGTCTTTTGCGAACAGAAACCAGACTGTCGCCGTGTTTTTTAATTGTCTATTGTTTTCCCTGTCTGCTTCGTATGTATTTTTCTTAGCATCTTCATCCCTCTGTTGTTGTTTTAAGTTCCACGATTTCTTTTCGCCTTGTTACTCTCTAAGTCTCCGATTTTATCGCCTGTTTTTTATTATTTGTTCTCTTGATCTTTGTCACAAAATCTGTCGGCTGAAGAGCGGCATACTAAGCTGCTGCCAGCCCGCCCCCTTCGGGGGGAATTGAAATTCAATAAAGAAAAAAAAAATTACGTGTGTTGTGAGAACTGTCTGCTGGGCAGTTTGGCAGCGCTCTCCGGACGCAGTTGGCTGCATCTTCCACACCAAACGCACAGTTTGTTTACGGAAGCGGACGCGCGTTAGGTATTTGCGCTAACTTTATTAGGGTCTATTCTTTTTACAGAAAAGTCGAGTTGTGGTAAGAACATGTAGGAATAAATAATGACAATGGAGTCTATTAATGAAAAATAGAAATGAGCGTTTGGCGTCATTGGCCAGGACGCCCTTTGGGGAGCAGGTCCGGCCGCCTGAGTGCAGGTCTTGTTACATTCGACGCCACGTTGGGCGACCTGCGCGCTGGATGGGGATGAAATGATGATGAAGACTACACAGCACCCAGTCCCTGAGCGGAGAATGTCCCCGACCCAGCCGGGAACCGAACACAGCTCATAGGACGGCAATCCGTCACTCTGACCACTGATCTATCTGGGTGGACAGTCTATTAATGACCAAAGCACAATTCATATTGGAAGTTCTTGGCAAAGGTCGTGACATAAGGTTGGAAACTGGAAATTTGTGCTAAGTTTCTGCGGGACCAAACTGCTGAGGTCATCGGGCCCAAGGCTTACACACTACTTAAGCTAACTTAAACTAACTTACGTTGGGGACAACAGACACGCCCATGCCTGAGGGAGGACTCGAACCTCCGACAGGGGAAGCCGCGCGGACCGTGGCAAGGCGCCTGAGACCGCGCGGGGTCGTGACTTAAATTCTCTACATTGTTGACAACTGAAAGAACGGGAAAACTACCATCCAAACATTTCAGAACATGTACTTTCATTTGCTCGACAAAACATGTACTTGCAAACACATCAGACCATATGTAGAGTGCAGTAAATAGCGCCTTTTCGCTTTATCCTTGGTATCTTGTTTTCTTCCTAAGTGTCAAATAAGAACGAAAATTATTTTTCTCGCCGAATAATTCTGACTTTTCACTCTTCAAATAATTTTCATTAAATAAGTTTTTCTATTTGCGTTCTTATTTATTCATGGTGTAGGTTTTCTTCCTTTGTAAAACATAAATGCTTTTTGCTTTAAGGTGTTTGACCTGTCTTGTATGAGAACACTAGTACGTAGGAAGGAATGGGAGGACCTTGTGTAACCTTAGAATGTGCCACGAAAACAAAGCAAACAACACAACAAAAATTAAGAAGACGCGAGAGCACAAATCTACTTCTATAATAGGAGTGAGTTCCACCAGAATAGTTAGCAGACGCCGCCATAGTACCTCCTCTCTGCGCATGCGCAGCGTGCAGCATTCAGGGAAATCTGGAACTCAGCACCTGGCACAATTGGTTGGGTTAGGGCAGGGGGCCAAACAGTGAGGTCATCGGTTCCAACGCATTATGGAAGGACGGGGAGGGAAGTCGGCCGTGTCCTTCCAAAGGAACCATCCCGGCATTTGCCTGAAGCGATTCAGGGAAAAAACGGAACACCTAAATCGGATGGGGCGGACGCGGGTTTGAACCGTCGTCCTCCCGAATGCGAGTCCAGTGTGCTAACCACTGCGCCACCTCGCTCCGTAGGCACGATCTATAGATCATTCAGGCCACAGTGACGCTCGCGTCGTGGTTGGTTGCCGATTTAGAAGAGCGCACGAAGAGCGCACGCATTTCGAGTAATCGATCTCAACCAGGAAGTCGCTCGTGTAAGGCGGGCTTAATGGACGGCCGCTCTCTGCGTGCCATCTGGCTGCCGTCAGCGTGGCCCTGCGCAGGCAGTCGGCCGGCCGGCAAAGCCTGCCACAGCGGCGCCTGCCCGCCCGAGCTTCTGGGAACGCCGATCGCCGGCCTCGCCGCGTGTTTGTAAACAAGTGCCAGGCTGGCCCGCGACCTGCATATGCTCTGCGCGCGGCGCCGTTCTGGCGCCACGAGGCTAGGCTAGGCGAGGCGATGGCGCTGTGGCAGAGATGTTCATCTGCCAGCCACGCGGTCCGCGTGCGCAACTCTCGCTAGTGCTGTGCTTTCACTTACCCTCCATCTCCAACAGGTCTCTCTACTCGGATTAAGGGTAGCGTCTCAACTAACCTACTGCCCCCGTCTTTAAGGTAACATACGTATTCACAGTCACTTCAGCAGCGTCTGCCATAAACATGCTGTTGTATCGTTGTTGTGGTCTTCATCCCAGAGACTAGTTTGATGCAACTCTCTATGCTACTCTATCCTGTGCAAGCTTCTTCATTTCCCAGCGCTTATTGCAACCTACATCCTTCTGAATCTGCTTAATGTATTCATTTCTTGGTCTCCCTGTACGATTTTTACCCTCCACGCTGCCCTCTAATACTCAACTGGTGATCCCTTGATGCCTCAGAACATGTCCTACCAACCGGTCCCTTCTTCTAGTCAAGTTGTGCCACAAACTTCTCTTCTCTCCAATTCTATTCAATACCTCCTCATCGTCCATGTTTCATACGTGGCTACACTCCATACAAATACTTCCAGAAACGACTTCCTGGCACTTAAATCAATTCTCGATGTTAACAAATTTCTCTTCTCCAGAAACGCTTTCCTTGCCATTGCCAGTCTACATTTTATATCCTCTATACTTTGACCATCATCAGTTATTTTGCTCCCCAAATAGCAAAACTCCTTTATTACTTTAAGTGTCTCATTTCCCAATCTAATTCCATCAGCATCGCCCGACTTAATTCGACTACATTCCATTACCCTCGTTTTGCTTTTGTTGATGTTCATCTTATAGCCTCCTTTCAAGACAGTGTTAATTCCGTTCAGCTGCTCTTCCAAGTTCTTTGCTGTCTCTGACAGAATTAGTATGTCATCGGCGAACCTCAAACTTTTTATTTCTTCTCCATGGATTTTAATACCTACTCGGAATTATTCTTATGTTTCCTTTACTGCATGCTCAGTATACAGGTTGAATAACATCAGGGATAGGCTACAACCCTGTCTCACTCCCTTCCAAACCACTGCTTCCCTTTCATGCCCCTCGATTCTTATAACTGTCGGCCGGGGTGGCCGAGAGGTTCTAGGCACTACAGTCTGGAACCGCGCGACCGCTACCGTCGCAGGTTCGAATCCTTCCTCGGGCATGGATGTATGTGATGTCCTTAGGTTAGTTAGGTTTAAGTAGTTCTAAGTTCTAGGGAACTGATGACCTGCTCAGAGCCATTTGAACCATTTGACTCTTATAACTGCCCCTAGTTTTTGCACAAATTGTAAATAGACTTTCGCTCGCTGTATTTTACCCCTGCCACCTTCAGAATTTTTAAGAGAGTATTCCAGTCAACATTGTCAAAAGCTTTCTCTAAATCTACAATTGCTAGAAACGTAGGCTTGCCTTTCCTTTATCTTCTAAGATAAGTCGTAGGGTCAATATTGCCTCACGTGTTCCAATATTTCTACAGAATCCAAACTGATCTTCCCCGAGGTCAGCTTCTACCAGTTTTTCCATTCGTCTGCAAAGAATTGGCGTTAGTATTTTGCAGCCGTGACTTATTAAACTGATAGTTCGGTAATTTTCACATCTGTCAACACATGCTTTCTTTGGGATTAGAATTATATTCATCTTGATAAACATAGCTGACTGAAAAGTTTCTGTTTCAAGATGACACAAGTTGTGTTGTGGACGGAGGTGCGACGTAATATACAGGGTGCTCGGAAATTCCCATTGCACTTCTGGAACTTGACGTGTCGGATCGGTGGATGTCATTTGACGTCTGTCCTACCTCTCTGAACTCTTTCGAGCCTCGTTCACTTGTGAGTATTAGAGCAACATGGTTGAGTACACGCTCCGGGGCGTGAGTCGTGCTTGGGTAGCTCAGTTGGCAGAGCACTTGCCCGCGAAAGGCAAATGTCCCGAGTTCGAGTTCCGGTGCAGCACACAGTTTTAATCTGCCAGGAAGTTTCATATCAGCGCACATACAGCTGCAGAGTGAAAATCTCATTCTGGTTGAGTACACGTTTGCAGGAGAATCTGACACCATCCTTCTGAATGGCGAAGCTCACGATAGTGGAAGAGCCGCTAGTTGCCTTTATCGAGATCTTTCTCCACAACGTCCGATTCCATTGCATACCGTTTTCGCCACAAATACCCAACAGCTTCGACAAAGGGTACTGTTGAATGCTGCCTAGCCGTCAAATGTGGGGTGTCTGGGAAACCTGCTTCCGTGGATCGCTAGACAACATTCAAACAAATCGTATTGAGTTTTATTACAAAAGCAAAAATTCCAGTACTTAACTTTGTGTTAAACAGATGTGTCGCAAGCAAAGGGCGACATGCAAAATAGTCAATGTTATTCAGTATAACAATTCCAAGATTGAGCTAAATAGAATGTACGAGGAAAGTAATGAGCTGGGCCGGGCGCGGTGCTTATGTTCTCTTTGCATAGAAGCCGCTGCTGTTGCGTTGTCGTCCTGGAGAGGGATCGGTCAGCGTGCAATTGGCTGTGCTCTCTCTTTCCCAACTGGCATGCCCGCGCTTGACTTTACGCCGAAGGTAACTTCAACGTCAATAGGCACGACTGTGTTGCTCCAAAGAGATTCCGCACACCTGAACTGGAAGAGGCCGTACTGCGTCACGTTGAAGAGAAACCGTTACCAAGTACACGAGCAATTTCTTTGGCTATTGATGAGTGGAACCGTGAAACAAGTGATGACCTGGGTCAAGCTTAATCAGCTACTTGTAAAAGTGGTCGCCTTACAAACGTGTTTTCAAATAGTTGTAGCTCGGCGACGGTTCGCTTTCGGACTTCGGTTCCAATTCAAAATATTATCTACTCACTCCCCCGTATTAGTCCTAGAAGTTTGTAACGGGAATTTGCAGAACACCCTGCAGGTGATTTAGCTAACGGAGTAGTCAGTAGCAGTCTTATAGAGAACAGATTAACATGTAACATAATTGGTCCCTTATATGTCACTACGCGATCTTTCTCCTACGTGAAAATATCTGTATTTGCCTAACTGTGCTGCGAGGGTGGTGACAAGTTACAATATTTTCTCTTGTGTGAGACAGCTGTGTTTGTATGTGTTATGTGGAGCAAATAAAACTATATGTTCTGAAATTTTTGGATGATACTTTTCCTCTTCTTTCAATTGTCAGGGATGTAGAGAATTTATCTCAAGGCCTTTGCTCAGAATATAGACTATGAATTCTACTTTGGTCATTAATAGTCCCTATTGTGATTGTTTATTCCTACCCTTTGTTTGTTACTACAATTCGATTTTTCCGTAAAAAGAATAGTCCCTCGCAACCTCACTTTCACCACTCAGGTGCCAAACTGCACAGCAGACAGCTGTCACAGTACGCCGGGCGTAGTGGCCGAGCGGTTCTAGGCGCTTCAGCCTGGAACGGCGTGACCGCTACGGTCACAGGTTCGAATCCTGCCTCGGGCATGGATGTGTGTGATGTCCTTAGGTTAGTTAGGTTTAAGTAGTTCCAAGTTCTAGGGGACTGATGACCTTAGATGTTAAGTCCCATAGTGCTCAGAGCCATTTGAACCATTTCTCACAGTAGACGTAGTTCTGGCGCTGACAGGTAAACGACGATGACGACTCAAAGCAGACGAGACTCAGTAAGGGGATAAAACACCAGGGGCGCTGCAGTAGAACTTGTCTCTAGTAGCTGTCACTCAGGCTAGTGAGCATCATGCTATCACTCGGACGAGTGAAGATGGTGCCTGCGAGGCTGGTCACAGAGGGCTCCCTCCCTAAGCCTCTCAAGGGCAGCGACATTCTGAAATGGTGCCAGTGACCGTTCTTGTTAGTTTGTCAAAACCCTGCCTCAGTTGCGAAATGTTACTGGTCTTTAACTGGTCTTTACCCATATTTCAGCTAGAGTAATCTAGCCTTCTTCAGAAGCATGAAATAAACTAATACATACCAGAATAAGGCACCGTCAAACATAAAAAGCTAAAGTACCGTGGAGTTCCAACCGACCGCTTTCCACGAAGTGGGGCCGGGGCTGTTCCTCAGCTAAGTAACGTAGCTTGATATGGTACCTTGGTAATTTAGCTTTCTACACTCCTGGAAATTGAAATAAGAACACTGTGAATTCATTGTCCCAGGAAGGGGAAACTTTATTGACACATTCCTGGGGTCAGATACATCACATGATCACACTGACAGAACCACAGGCACATAAACACAGACAACAGAGCATGCACTAGTACAGTGTATATCCACCTTTCGCAGCAATGCAGGCTGCTATTCTCCCATGGAGACGATCGTAGAGATGCTGGATGTAGTCCTGTGGAACGGCTTGCCATGCCATTTCCACCTGGCGCCTCAGTTGGACCAGCGTTCGTGCTGGACGTGCAGACCGCGTGAGACGACGCTTCATCCAGTCCCAAAAATGCTCAATGGGGGACAGATCCGGAGATCTTGCTGGCCAGGGTAGTTGACTTACACCTTCTAGAGCACGTTGGGTGGCACGGGATACATGCGGACGTTCATTGTCCTGTTGGAACAGCAAGTTCCCTTGCCGGTCTAGGAATGGTAGAACGATGGGTTCGATGACGGTTTGGATGTACCGTGCACTATTCAGTGTCCCCTCGACGATCACCAGTGGTGTACGGCCAGTGTAGGAGATCGCTCCCCACACCATGATGCCGGGTGTTGGCCCTGTGTGCCTCGGTCGCATGCAGTCCTGATTGTGGTGCTCACCTGCACGGCGCCAAACACGCATACGACCATCATTGGCACCAAGGCAGAAGCGACTCTCATCGCTGAAGACGACACGTCTCCATTCGTCCCTCCATTCGCGCCTGTCGCGACACCACTGGAGGCGGGCTGCACGATGTTGGGGCGTGAGCGGAAGACGGCCTAACGGTGTGCGGGACCGTAGCCCAGCTTCATGGAGACGGTTGCGAATGGTCCTCGCCGATACTCCAGGAGCAACAGTGTCCCTAATTTGCTGGGAAGTGGCGGTGCGGTCCCCTACGGCACTGCGTAGGATCCTACGGTCTTGGCGTGCATCCGTGCGTCGCTGCGGTCTGGTCCCAGGTCGACGGGCACGTGCACCTTCCGCCGACCACTGGCGACAACATCGATGTACTGTGGAGACCTCACGCCCCACGTGTTGAGCAATTCGGCGGTACGTCCACCCGGCCTCACGCATGCCCACTATACGCCCTCGCTCAAAGTCCGTCAACTGCACATACGGTTCACGTCCACGCTGTCGCGGCATGCTACCAGTGTTAAAGACTGCGATGGAGCTCCGTATGCCACGGCAAACTGGTTGACACTGACGGCGGCGGTGCAGAAATGCTGCGCAGCTAGCGCCATTCGACGGCCAACACCGCGGTTCCTGGTGTGTCCGCTGTGCCGTGCGTGTGATCATTGCTTGTACAGCCCTCTCGCAGTGTCCGGAGCAAGTATGGTGGGTCTGACACACCGGTGTCAATGTGTTCTTTTTTCCATTTCCAGGAGTGTATGTTTGATCGTGCCTTATTCTGGCATGTATTAGTTTATTTAATGCTTGTGAAGAAGTCTAGATCACTCTAGCTGATACCTGGGTAAAGACCAGTAACATTTCGCAACTGAGGCCGATTTTTGTCATATCAATTTATCACAGTTGCTGACAGGGCTGGAGCATGTTAAAAATTCTTAACGTTCTTGTTCGTCGGCGGGACACAGGGCGCCCTTTGAACTCAGGAAGTTCCGTTGAGTCCCGGAAGTGTTAGCTAGCGTGACGAATCATCTCCCCTAGCAGGAAACTGAAATATGCGGCTTCACCATCTTATGCTTCCGTAGCGTGAGAACCTTTCGCATTCTGGAAGTTCCAGCAGCAACCCACTCCTATTTCTCGTTTACCTAGCCAGCAGCGAGACAGCAGTCGGTGTGCAAACATTCAGACAGCTAAGGAATACACAGTGGCCGCCATACAAAATTTCAGCAGTTTCTCTCCTGTAAGTTTTGCTGCAAAGAGAAGTCCCGAGTTGTCAGGCTGGTAATCGTGACAAACTCTTCCCTCGAGGACGTGTTGTTCTGGAGAGAGAGAGAGACAGTGGGGTTGCAGCTAGGGTGGAGAGCGCCACGTGGGTCCCCGAGGTCTGATTTTCTATGGTCGAGACGCTTCTCTGTACCCTTGGACGAGTTTAGTGTCCGAGGAAGTGCCACAATTTCGCAGCAACGCAGTCCTTTTAACTCTGAGCAATTCAGACCTTCCTTGTTCTTTAAATCACAAATTGTGTTCCATTTTTATTAATTCAAGGTTGGGTTTACTATTCAACAGTTTCCTTTAATCACATTTATGAACTGCTCAGACCTACTGGAACGCCACCTGTACATCCGCTAGGAATCTTCCTTGTTACTTGTTTAAACTGCTCAAAAATAACTGGGGGATAGACAGTTGTCTGGTGCGATAAGTCAAAATTCTTTGTGAAGCGTCTTTGTTCATAATTAGTTTAACGGTACTGCACACGGAAGTTTGTGAATCTCTGAGGATTTTGTGCATAATTAATATTCCACGATTTTTAGTTTCAAACTAGATTTTTCTTATTACACCATTCTTACAACAAATTGGATTTCTTTTATTGGTATCATTAATCTCGGATTATATATTATACTCTACATAACCTAAATAAACTAGGTTACTTAAAAGTGATGAACTTGATTTATTTCGCTCAACGTCATGACTTTGGACAGGCGATTCTTCATTACCGAAAATCTTATTTATTTTTTTAAATTAGTGGTTTCACTGCGCCTGCGACCCTTTACAGCACAGGTACCCCACTTAGATCAATTTGAGGACTTTTCAGTAAAAAGATTTGATTGTTGTGTTCTGCATAAGCAATCATCTCAGGAAGTTTTTTGAAAGTGTGAAATCGCTGGTAGACTTTTCCTTTTTTTATATATGTTCGTGAGAGTGGTAGGCAGATTGTACAACCGCTACTAAACTCCAGAACGTCTCATTGCAAACAACTAAAGCAATTAAAAAGAGTAAAACTGAGAAAGAACGAATATTTCAAACATCCAATTGCAAGAAAACGTAATAGATAGAGTTTGTGTCACTCAACTCTTGTAAAATCCAAACGCAAAAAACGTAATAGACACACTTTGTGTGACTCAACTTTTGTAAAGGCGAAATTTTAATGTTTTAAGATGGTCAAACAATCATTGCAGACCATTTTAAATTCTTAGGACTGAAAAGATAGTTGAATATTTGTTAGATGATGATCAGCTTGGTTTTCGGAAAGGATAATGGAAGAATTAAGAAAAATCGAGGAACCTTCACAGACTTTGTCGACCCAAAAAAGTATACCAAATGTTGCAGATATTCGTAAATCTGAGGAAAAAAAAAAGAACAGGAGAGAGCTATTGAGAAAGACGCTTCATATGCTATATGGACAAGAACCGAGAATAGAAGACCAACCACCTCCACTCTCCCTTTTCTCTACTCAGCCATGCCTATCCGCACTTTTAGCCCCCAAAAGGCATGCTGACACTACCCACACAATAAGCCTGCAACCCTATGTCCATCAACTTCTCCCCACTCCTTCTGACCGTCTCATCCCTCCTTCTCTGTCCATCATCTCCTCCCCCCCCTTTGTTTCACCATTTCCTTCTCCACCACTTTCTCTGTCCATCTCATCCTACCCTCTCTATCACCACCCATCTCTCTCACCCCCCACCCCCACCCTCACTCTATCACTGCTCAGCTGTGCACATTCCCACATATAGTCCCTGAAAGTAATACTGATGATACCCACAAAACACGCCTGTTGAGCAGGGCAGTATACATGTCAGGAGTAGAAAACACATTTTTGCTCACATCTTTTTGTATGGGAGGTAGGAGGTTTTAAGCCCTGCAGTGCTGCTTCTCATACAGCAAACAGTATGTGTATAAGGATTCAAGAGCTTCATCGTTTGTACATAGAATCCTGTCTAGTGTTGTCATCGTTCTCCACATCTGAAATAACTCTATTCCAGCCTCCTTAATTAATATCCAACATTGAAACTGAAATTATCTCGTGGCATTGATGGCTGGGAGGCCTCATCCGGAGAAGTTCGGCTGCCAGTTTGCAAATCTTATTTCAGGTGATGCCACATTGGGTGACTTTTGTCTCAGTGATGACGAAATGATGATGAGGACAACACAAAATCTGTGGTATCGATAGCAACGATGGCACAGCGTAGGTGGAAGTTCATAAGTTGGCACTACGAGACACCGACGACAGCGCCCTCTAGCTGGCGCTGTGGAGCTCTACGAGCGTCGCTCCGTATTCTGCCCATTTGATCAAGAACAGACGGCCTGGAAACACTGGAAACACCGCTTCAACTTCAGGGGGTGTTGGCTTGCTATTGAGACTTTGTGCTACATATGATGGGTCTAAGGCTTTGCTCATCTGTGCAAAGTTATGTAAACATTTATTAACTTGTTTTTGCCTATAGTAAACATCTATAATTTTACACGCAGTACCGACGTGTTCTACCTCACCTGTTCCTCCTAGCTTCCTACATTCGGCCTACCCTTCAGTCTTCAGGAACAGACCCATGCGCCGCCTTCCAGGCAGGATACAAAAAAATCCAGTCCACGAGTGGAGACAATCTCCAACCTGGCTGGGAGTCGAACCCACTGCATCCTAGGCAAACACATTACTGCTCAGCTAAGCAGGAGGAATTCCCAACATTATTCAGCTTCTTCAGCTAGTATTTCGTATTATTCTCTATTTTCAGCTGTCCTGCTCTGCAGCCATTTCAATTGAGCACTCTTTTTGCTCTTTGTTAATCTGTCTATACATAGTTCTAGTACCTCAGTCCTTTTTTGTTTTTCCTTTGACTCCTTTGTTCTTCTTTCTTCCATGTGTTTACAACTAATAAATAATGCTGATCTATGCAACAGTTATGTTTATGGATGCATTCGTTGTGATAACTGTTCCCAAAAATGGCTAGTTTATCTTTTTTTGGTCAGAACCCTCTTTCTCAACATTTTGCCAACCTTAAGTATTCAGTATGTGGAGCCACCACTGCAGTGGAGGCAAATACAAACCTACATTTTCCATGCAGCTCAATAGAGCCTATTGTGTCTGCAGCTGTGAGTGGGACGAGAGTGCTTCCTACTGTAAACTGTAGAGTTTAACAACATGCCACAGAGTATCATTTTAAACCTCGATCGTGTGTGCATTGTCACATTATGACTGAAAGGGTTGTCAGCATGGAACGTTGTACACTGAACAAGTATACACCACAAAAAACTTCACTCGAACCGTTAACATCTGTGTACAGAGAAGCTGCAACAGCAGAAAATTACAGCGAAATGCAGGAGGACCTGCAGGGGATCCATGCTTGGTCGAGATATTGGTAGTTCACCCTCAGCATGAACAAGCATTATGTATAAATCGGTGAAAAGACGCATTATTCTATAGGTACACGGCAGCAGAACAATTGGTGGAAGCAGTCATATTCGTAAAATATCTACGACTATGGTGGCAGATTCATAGGATTTGTCGACCAGGGAAAAGGCGTTCCACAATTTACAATGGTGCTGGATGTTCGAAATTCTAACAGAAGTAGGGGTAAGCTATAGGGTATGTATAAGAGCCAATACGGAATAATGAGAATGGACGAGGTGCTCGGATTGAAAAGGGTGTAACACATGGATGTAGTCTTTCGCTCCTACTGCTCAATCTGTACATCGAAGACGCTAAGATGGAAGTAAAAGAAAGATTCAGGAGTAGAATTAAAATTCAAGGTAAAAGGATATCAATGATACGGTTCGCTGATAACAACGCTATCCTGAGTGAAAGTGAAGAAGAATTACATGATCTGCTGAATGGAATGAACAATCTAATGAGTACAGAATATGGATTGATAGTGAGACGAAAGTAATGAGAAGCAGCAGAAATGAGAACAACGAGAAGCTTAACATCAAGATTGATGATCACGAAGTAGATGAAGTTGAGGAATTCTACTACCTAGGCGGCAAAATAACCAATGACGCACGGAGGAAGCAGGACATCAAAATCGGACTGGAACTGTCAAAACAGGCGTTCCTGGTCAAGATAATCTATTTTTATCAAACATAGGCCTTAATTTGAAGAAGAAATTTCTAAGAATATACGGATCACAGTATTGTGTGGTAGAGAAATATAGGCTGTGGGAAAACCGGAACAGAAGAGACTCGAAACAGTTGAGATGTCGGGCCACCGACGAATGTTGAAAATTAAGGGGGCTGATAATGTAAGGAGTGAGGAGGTCCTGCTCAGAATCGGAGATGAAAGGAATATGTGAAAAACACTGACAAGGCGAAGGGAAAGAATGATAGGACACCTGTTAAGACAACCAGGAATGACTTACAAGGTAAAATAGGGAGCTGCAGAGGGCAAAAACCGTAGACGATGACAGAGATTGGAACACGTGCAGCAAATAATTGAGGATGTAGGCTGCAAGGGATACTCTGATATGAAGAGGTTGGAAAAGTAGAGTAATTCGTGGCGGGCCGCATCAAACCAGTCAGAGGACTGATGACATAAAACTAATTGCAGGTAAAGCAGATGCCAAACTGAGATTCACTGGAAGACTCCTCAGGAACAGTAATTCTCTCACAAAGGCGGTGGCTTACAAAACCTTCGTTCGACGAGTACTTGAATATTGCTCGTGAGTCTGAGATCCGTACCGAAGAAGATTGATAGAGGAAACAGAGATCCACAGAAGAGCAGTGTGTTCCGTTACAGATTCATTCAGTAAACGCGGAAGAAGTTAGTCAACCTATCCAGCAGCAGATGCTGGAAGAGAGTGTTCTGCATCACGGTGTGTTTTCTTAGTAGTTACTAGAGTGTACATTCCTAGAAGAAACGACGATTATATTGCTTTCTCCCACGGGTATCTCGCAAAGAGACAATGGAGGTGAATGTTAGAGAGATTCGACTTCACACAGAGGCTTACCAGCAATTCGCGAACCATTTGCGACTGAAACAGGAAAGGAGGGAAGTGACGGTGGCGCTGAAAGTACCCTCCGCAGCACACACTGAGACAACTTGCGGTGTATAGATGTAGGTAGGCGTAGCTACAGTCGTAAATGTAATTGTCACCCTTGGTGACACCAGCTTACTACCTCTCCCATCAAATTATTCCCCAAAGGTACCCCGAGAAGAAAGCAACAAAAGTGCAGGCCGCCTTCTTGAAGGGAACTGGGGGAGCTATTTCGACTCAGACAGTACGCAACCGCCTCCGCGCTGTCAACCCGGGCTCTGGCTGCCGATTACGAATGTGTAAGCGGGTAAATTGATCACCCAGTCACCGCTGAACGCTTCCTGTATCTCAGCTTGTTGGAAAAAATAAATAAAATAAATAATAAAAAATATTTTTCAGTATTTCCTATAAATGCAGACCACATTTAAAATTTTAAAACGTTGTTATAATTTACCGACTTGGTATTATACTTCAACATGATACGCAAACCGACCGCTGTGGCCGAGGGGTTCCAGGCCCTTCAGTCCGGAACCGCGTTGCTGCTACAGTCGCAGGTTCGAATCCTGCCTCGGGCGTGGACGTGTGTGATGTCCTTACGTTAGTTAGGTTTAAGTAGTTCTACGTCTAGGGGATTGATGACATCAGATGTTAAGTCCCATAGTGCTTAGAGCCATTTGAACCATTTTATACGCAAATTATCACAATTAGAAAGCGGTAACTCGCAGCGAGCAAATTATCTGCACTATAACCAACAATTATTTGAGAATGAAAGCAGTTAGCGGCTTACGACGTACTTTACTCATAACTTCAAACCTTTCCAAACTTTTTCTCTCTGGCAACCCACAGAAAATTATTTAAGGACATCAACAGTTTTGTCGCGTACTATATTTTCGCTTTTCACGTAGTAGAACTTCAGTACAAAGGATAACGCTTTAATTGATCACTTCTTTATGAGCAACTCTATACGCTTAGCGTCAAATATTTCACACATTAACTTATTTGTAAGAGATTCACACTCTGAAGCTGTTTAATACAAGGGAGTTTGATTATTTAACGAATCATACTGGGGTTTTGTGGGTATCATTCAGAGGTGTACAAATCCTCCTTTCAGCCTACCTGATCCTGTCTCCGCCACAACCATTAAAGCCGGTCGGTTTGGCGCATCGGAGACAAGTTAGAACACGTGTACTGAAGACAGTGGCTAAAGTGGGCCAACTTGGGTTTTCGTTACCCTGCCGAATTTTACGGGTCCCGTTGAGCCCGCTGCACATGACAACAGCTTGTCCAATCGATCCAACGTGACTACGGCAGTTATTTACACTGCAACTCACTTAACATAAAATTGGGAGCAGCACAATGAACAAACCTAACTTAAAGGAAACTGAGCATAAATAAAGAATTGGAGAATATACACAAGTCACGAGAAAGAACACAAGTCATGTGGGGGGATGATGTCTTTATCAGGCAGCTTCGAATAAACCAGTAGGCGTCTCACAATGCAAACTGTGTAAAAAGTTACTAAACACTCATTCGAGAACCTCGGGTATGTTACGATGTGTGTGTAAACTTGACCTTCAGTTTCCCCACTCCATAAATAGTTTGAGGGAGGACAAGGGCTTAGTGGCTCACAAGTGTGTGGAGATGTCTGCTAGGTCTTTGAGCAGTACACAGGCTTTCTAAATTTAGGGCAAACATTGATTGAAATAGGAAAAAAAAACGCTCAATGGGTATTGAAAAGCAGATTCTGGTGGTACGCAGAGTAGAGCGAAACAAGTTTAGTATGAATGAAAAGCTACTTCTTTCAGACATGTATTTTTAGCTTAACGTAATATGAAAAACGAACTTCATGTTTACTAAAATCCATTTGGAGAATTCAGAATGAACTACACACATCAAAAGATGTTTTGCATCACCTCGGTTCCGAGAGTTCCGGAACCTGCACAGAAAATTGCAATAGAGATCAACATAAGCATCATTTCCGCCCTTATTCCTCATGAAAACCACACATTGCATGTTGTGCCACCATACTGCGAGACCTTCAGAAGTGGTGGTCCAGATTGCTGTACACACCGGTACCTCTAATAGCCAGTAGACGTCCTCTTGCACTGATGCATGCCTGTATTCGTCGGGGCATACTATCCACAAGTTCATCAAGGCACTGTTGGTCCAGATTGTTCCACTCCTCAACGGCGATTGGGCGTAGATCCTTCAGAGTGGTTGGTGGGTCATGTGGTCCATAAACAGCCCTTTTCAATCTATCCCAGGCATGTTCGATAGGGTTCATGTCTGAAGAACATTCTGGCCACTCAAGTCGAGTGATGTTATCCTGAAGGAAGTCATTCACAAGATGTGCACGATGGGGGCGTGAATTGTCGTCCATGAAGACGAATGCCTCGCAAATATGCTGCCGATATGGTTGCACCATCGGTCGGAGGATGACATTCATGTATCGTACAGTCGTTACGGCGCCTTCCATAACCACCAGCCTATGTCGGCCCCACATAATGCCATCCCGAAACAGCAGGGAACCTCCACCGTGCTGCGCCCACTGAACAGTGTGTCTAAGGCGTTCAGCCTGACAGGGTTGCCTCCAAACACGTTTCCGACGATTGTATGGTTGAAGGTATATGCGACACTCATCGGTGAAGAGAACGTGATGCCAATCCTTAGCGGTCCATATGGCATGTTGTTGGGCCTATCTGTCGGGGGTGAAGTTGCGCATCATGCAGCCTATTGCACACAGTGTGAGTCGTAGCACGATGTCCTGTGGCTCCACGAAAAGCGTTATTCAACATGCAGCAGTAGCCCTTGGGCGGCCTGAATGAGGCATGTCATCGACATTTCCTCTCTGTATGTCCTCCATGTCCGTAAAACGTCGCTTTGGTTCTCTACGAGGCGCCCGGATACTAACTGCCCTTCCTGGCACAAAGTAACAATGCGGACACGATCGAACCGCGGTACTGATGGTCTAGGCATGGTTGAACTACAGACAACACGAGCAGTGTACCTCCTACCTGGTGGAATGACTGGGACTGATCCGCTGTCGGACCCCGTCGTCTAATAGGCGCTGCTCATGCGTTGTTGTTACGTCTTTTGGTGGGTTTAGTGACATCTCTGAAGAGTCAAAGGGACTATGTCTGTGATACAATATCCACAGTCAATGTCTATCTGTTCTGGGAACTGGGGTGATTCAAAATTTTTTTTGATGTATGTATTTTGACGAGTTAGAATGAATTCAACCAACCTAGAATACACAGCCTGGAAAAGTAGTTAAAACGAATATAACTGGAATCTAGGTGTTCAGATAGATAGTAAACTGTTGTGGAAGGCTCACATTGGGGATCTTGTTCAAAGACTTAATCCTGCCATTTATACTATTCGAACGGTATCTGAAGTAAGTGATTCTTCGACACGAAAATTAGTCTACTTTGCTTATTTTCATTCGCTTATGTCTTATAATATTGTATTTTGGGGTAACTCTTCCCATTCTAAAATGATATTTTTGGCTCAGAAACGGGGATTTCGGGCAGTAAGTGGTGTAAGTTCGCGAACATCTTGTCAACCCTTGTTCATTAGTATGGGTATTCTGACTTTGGCCCTACAATATACATATACTTTACTGTAGTTTCTTGTGAACAATATCAGCTTATTTCCAAGAATCAGCAGCTTCCACTCAGTTAATGCTCGACAGAAATCCAGTCGGGATTTCGATCGCACTTCCTTAACTCTTGCGCAGAAAGGTGTGCAGTATACTGCTGCTTCCAAAAGAATTCAAAAATGTTAGCAGTAATCCACGCGCTTTAAAATCGAAACTGAAGAGCTTTTTCATGGGTCACTACTTCTATTCTGTTGAAGAGTTCCTTGAAGAATTAAGCTGATTCTTATGTTATATTGCTGATTGCGTTTACTTAATCTTATGGCTGGACTTTTTCGGTTCATAAACATTTTTATCTGTTATTTCTTTTATGTTGTAATATCATATACTGACACCTTCCATGACCTTGGATCTTTGCTCCTCAAGTTGGTCCTACGGAGCTACATGTGTAAATAAATAAAAATAAAATATTTTGCTAAAACGCACTAAGGTTACAGAAAGTAGACTTTCATAAACTTATTTAAGTTTGCGTTGCAGTATAATGGACATCTTCACATTCTTAGATGTGAAGGATATTTTTCGGAGATAGTTCGGCTTACTACAGAAATCATGTACTAGAGGTGACCTGATGATGGTTCGAATTGAGAATAGCCAACCATAGTCGAAAAAAGGTGATGTTGCAGAGAAAGACATAACTATCTGAAGTAAATAAATAAACCCGAAAAAGGCCGAAAAGGAGAAAAGGGGAAATAAAATCCACCACTCTCTGACCTACAATGGCCAAAGACTAATCTGTATTATATTCAGCCTCGTCTTGTGATACACTGGTAAAAAAGAACCTTTCAGCAACTACAGATCGCTGCTCATAACACTACAATGAAACTCTAAACTCCTTCCGAACAGGCCTTGGAAGACCCTACTGTACCGACCGGCCGCCGTGTTATCCTCAGCCCAAAGGCGTCACTGGATGCTGATACGGTGCAGCATATGGTCGGCACACCGTTCTGCTGGTCGTATGTCAGTTTCCGAGACTGTAGCCGCTACTTCTCAATCAAGTAGCTCCCCAGTTTGCCTCACAAGGGCTGAGTGCACCCTGCTAGCCAACAGCGCTCGGCAGACCGGACGGTCACCCATCAAAGTGCTACCCAATCCCGACAGCGCTTAACTTCGGTGGTATGACGGGAACCGGTGTTACCACTGCGGCAAGGCCGTTGGCACACTACAATGAAAGCGTAAGGAATAAACTGCCACGTAGCGTAGCAGAGCTGGAAGACGGGTAGGCAAGCAAGATTTCTTTAACCTGCTTGGTTTGGGCGTAGCTTTACTTGGATGGGAGTAGAGCAGCCTGTTCGTTCTGCTGATTGCCTGCCTGGCTAACAGGCAAGCATGGGTAGGTAGAAAGCGGAAAGTGTTTACATCTGGTATCTGGGAATTCCTACGTAAGGCAAAACTCCAACTACTCGAACTCTGGCTATGCGGGTCGCTTATTACGCGAATGACAGAATAATAATATTGTCTACGCGCGCTACTGTCCTTCCTCCAACAAAGTTAGTTTAGACGTAGCACAATCAATATTGGGACGATGAGTCAACGTCGCTAGGTGGCTGGTGTTCCGGCATAAACTCAAGCGCCGGCACGCCAGTCGGGAACGTTAGAGCAGAGAGGGCTGTGAAGAAGACGTCAGCCGATAGCAGGCTGACCGACCCCTCTCCAGGACGACAACGCATCAGTAGCGTCCTCAAGCGAAGTGGCCCAGTCCTACAGAAGCGTCAAGAAAGGCTACGTGGACAGAAGCACCCACTGTATTCAGAATGAAATTTTCACTCTGCAGCGGAGTGTGCGCTGATATGAAACTTCCTGGCGGATTAAATCTGTGTACCGGACCGAGACTCGAACTCGGGACCTTTGCCTTTCGCGGGCAGGTGATCTACCAACTGAGCTGCCCAAGCACGACTCACGCCCCGTCCTCACAGCTTCGAGTCTCAGTCCGGCACACAGTTTTAATCCGCCAGGAAGTTTCATCCAGTGTATTACTTCAGCTGTATTTGAATCTTTATACTGAAGGGCACTGATTACATTGCAAGTCGCCCTTAGCTTGCGGTACTTCTGTGTTGTTGTCAAAGTTAAGTATTGTGATTTATTTTCTATAATAAAACTCAATAATATGATTTGCTTGAATTATAGTCTAGCGGTTATAAAGGCACATTTGCATGCCGTGCGTGAGTTTCCTCGGAAACGCGAAATCTTAATTAAATAATTAATCTGTGACAAATAAATAAAGCCTATGGCACAGAACTGCAGCGCTGTATCGCTGATAAAACAAAACACAATTACGACACTCTTATGTTTGATTATGAAGCAGGTCGAGGACAACAGCTGGTGCGGGAAGCACGTATATTTTGTTGACTGGCACACCGCCATATTTGATGTTATACACTCCTGGAAACTGAAATAAGAACACCGTGAATTCATTGCCCAGGAAGGGGAAACTTTATTGACACATTACTGGGGTCAGATACATCACATGATCACACTGACAGAACCACAGGCACATAGACACAGGCAACAGAGCATGCACAATGTCGGCACTAGTACAGTGTATACCCACCTTTGGCAGCAATGCAGGCTGCTATTCTCCCATGGAGACGATCGTAGAGATGCTGGATGTAGTCCTGTGGAACGGCTTGCCATGCCATTTCCACCTGGCGCCTCAGTTGGACCGGCGTTCGTGCTGGACGTGCAGACCGCGTGAGACGACGCTTCATCCAGTCCCAAACATGCTCAATGGGGGACAGATCCGGAGATCTTGCTGGCCAGGGTAGTTGACTTACACCTTCTAGAGCACGTTGGGTGGCACGGGATACATGCGGACGTGCATTGTCCTGTTGGAACAGCAAGTTCCCTTGCCGGTCTAGGAATGGTAGAACGATGGGTTCGATGACGGTTTGGATGTACCGTGCACTATTCAGTGTCCCCTCGACGATCACCAGTGGTGTACGGCCAGTGTAGGAGATCGCTCCCCACACCATGATGCCGGGTGTTGGCCCTGTGTGCCTCGGTCGTATGCAGTCCTGATTGTGGCGCTCACCTGCACGGCGCCAAACACGCATACGACCATCATTGGCACCAAGGCAGAAGCGACTCTCATCGCTGAAGACGACACGTCTCCATTCGTCCCTCCATTCACGCCTGTCGCGACACCACTGGAGGCGGGCTGCACGATGTTGGGGCGTGAGCGGAAGACGGCCTAACGGTGTGCGGGACCGTAGCTCAGCTTCATGGAGACGGTTGCGAATGGTCCTCGCCGATACCCCAGGAGCAACAGTGTCCCTGATTTGCTGGGAAGTGGCGGTGCGGTCCCCTACGGCACTGCGTAGGATCCTACGGTCTTGGCGTGCATCCGTGCGTCGCTGCGGTCCGGTCCCAGGTCGACGGGCACGTGCACCTTCCGCCGACCACTGGCGACAACATCGATGTACTGTGGAGACCTCACGCCCCACGTGTTGAGCAATTCGGCGGTACGTCCACCCGGCCTCCCGCATGCCCACTATACGCCCACGCTCAAAGTCCGTCAACTGCACATACGGTTCACGTTCACGCTGTCGCGGCATGCTACCAGTGTTAAAGACTGCGAGGAGCTCCGTATGCCACGGCAAACTGGCTGACACTGACGGCGGCGGTGCACAAATGCTGCGCAGCTAGCGCCATTCGACGGCCAACACCGCGGTTCCTGGTGTGTCCGCTGTGCCCTGCGTGTGATCATTGCTTGTACAGCCCTCTCGCAGTGTCCGGAGCAAGTATGGTGGGTCTGACACACCGGTGTCAATGTGTTCTTTTTTCCATTTCCAGGAGTGTATAAGGACACTGCGAGTTGCAATCTTACTAGGCACTCGATTCTGTAAAGAATTTATATTTATGAAAGTAAGTAGAATTATTTAACTGTAGGCTTATTCGTTGAATATATCTGATTTAACTAACTGTGTAAACTTTTTATGTTTAGTAGACAGTCACCTCTGTACGACGTATTGACATGGCTGGCAAATTATTCTAATATTGAGATTTAGATTTGAGTCCGCACCTACCGTAGCAGTCTTTGGAAACGATTTAAATACGAAGTCCGATTATTTGAGTCTTATTTCACGGTCAACTACGAATAACATTACATTTACGAAAAAGCCATTGTCAAGCGTCTGATACCGAATAATTAAACGTCACGTTCCAGATAAGCAAATATTAATTACATCCTATCACTATTATACAATAATTAATATTTATATTTAATTTATTTTATTTATTTTATACGGTCCGAGAAGCAGGTTTCCTAGACACCCCATCTTTGACAACTAGGCAGGAAACAATAGCTGGTCCAGTCCACGTGTTACTGTTCCTCTTGATTACTAGTCTGTCTATGTGTCGAGGACCTGCTGACTTCACGCGTTGTTTCGTCTTTGAGTGCTTTCGGTCGTTCACCACAGTTTCAAAAAGAAAACGTGTTGTACTATCGTTACTGGGTAAACGAAAAATTATAGATGCATAGTGTTGGACAAGCAACGATTTCCGACATTGAAAGGTGCAAACCTACAATTTTGAAGTTGGTGTCAGTGCTTGAAAAGGAAGATTGAAATTCTTCAAGAAAAACAAAGAAAGCAGCAACAAACAAGAATTTAGGAGATGACATTTTCAAGTGGTTTTTGCAAGCAACGTTTTATGGGAAACCGAATTTCAGGTCCAATTCTTTATGAAAAAACTAAGATGTTAGCTCAGAAGCTTGATTGTTCATCTTCGAAGGGAAGTAACGGCTCGCTAAGATATTTGAAGTGCAGGTACTGCGTCCGCGAATTAGATTTAAGTGGCGAGTAGTAGGAAATAATCAAGACCCACCAGGGTAGTGTAGTGTAACGACGAATAGACTTGTTTAAATGATTTTCATTTGACATATGACCATCTGCTGACTTCGTCACCTACGTCAGTTACAACACACTTCAAAATTATTTAAACTCTTTTTAAAATTTGTCTCTGAATGGTTCTTGAACGAAACTGTAATTAAAACATCATCATTTGATTCGTATGCGCAGAATTACGTCACTCAGTTCTATTGGTTTGCGCAAACTTTTTCTCAATTTAGATGTCGTTTTGTTTCTTCTCAGAAGTTATATTAACGCAAGTTATCTGATTTAATAAATATTAGAACCACATTGCATAAACTTTCAAGACTCAAACTCGCGATGAATGTTGTCAAAATTAATGATCTTGTCAAATAGATTATTAATTCATTCACATAATTCTTCATAAATAAATTCTCGGAACACGTATAGTAGTATACACTACTTTATTATCTTCAATCATATAGACCTGAACCTGAGCCTTGACAGGATCGGACTGAACACTTACACATGATTAAGCTTTCTATGACGTCATTGTTGTACAAAACATTAAAAAATCATAATTTTTCAATTTTTAGAAGCACGACGCAACATCTCGGTTTCAGGATCTTCTGTTGCTCTTTGGCTGTCGACCCGGGACGTATAGTGGCCAGCAATTTTCTCTCTGATCGCGGCAACGAAGATGCTGTCTTCGTTCGTTGCGCCGCCCTCTCCATACATGAAAATAAATAAATAAATAAATACAAACTTTAGACAATTCACAACCATTACAAATATTACAAAAAATACATAAACAAAAACTAAATTAAACCTATATTCACCTGCAAACTGGGCTGACACTGGTGGAGGGGTGACGCTTCAATTTCGCATCCCACTACAGTAGCCGAGAGCGCTAACGCGCTGCTTCCTGGACTCGGGTAGGCGCCCCAGCCCTGCATTGAATCCGCCCGGCGGATTAACGACGACGGCCGGTGTGCTGGCCAGCCTGGATGTGGTTTTTAGGCGGTTTTCCACATCCTACTAGGTGAATACCGGGCTGATCCCCACGTCCCGCCTCAGTTCTACGACTCGCAGACATCTGAAACACATTCACACTATTTCACGATTTACACTAGACGCAGACAGCTGGGGAACACTACTTCCGTCCCCGGGGGGGGGGGGGTATGGGATGGCGGCAGGAAGGGCATCTGGCCACCCCTTCAAAATTAACCATGCCAATTCCGTACTTAATCCTGCCGACCCTGCGCACAATGCGGGATAAAAGCAGTAGCAAAAGAAAGAAAGTAGTAAATAATCGAGGGGATAGAGGTCAGGTGACCCCGCAGGCCACGGAATAGGAACTCCCCTTCCAGTCCAGCGACCAGGAAGTACAGCACTGGGGTAGTTGCGAAGATCCTCACTGAACTGAGGCGTTGCACCGCCATGTTGGATCTGCGTCTTCTCGGGAACGGCTAAGGGTACGTCCTCCAACAACTCAGGCAGAACTGTTTGCACGAACCTCAAGAACAGGTGGCTGTTCAGACGGCCACGTAGAAGATATG
This sequence comes from Schistocerca nitens, assembly GCF_023898315.1. NCBI lineage: Eukaryota > Metazoa > Arthropoda > Insecta > Orthoptera > Acrididae > Schistocerca > Schistocerca nitens. Next base: position 582,396,113 of record NC_064620.1, on the reverse strand, counting down.
GTCCAATGAGACTCTCGCCCACAATGCCGGCCACGGAAGTACATGTAAATAAACAGCACTGTGTGTGTAAACTTGTACACATGTGAGTTGTAAATAAGCTGGAAACAGTAACGCTGAGACGTCCGCTAAATCCGCGGGGCAGAACAGGTGATCACGATTGTGGAAAGGGCCAAATAAGGTTGGGGTCAGTTTCACCTTAAAATTGCAATTTATTGTAATGTAATAACACATTTACAACCAAAGCACCACATACTTCACCGGGTGATCAAAAAGTCAGTATAAATTTGAAAATTTAGTAAACCACGGAATAATGTAGAGAGAGAGGTAAAAATTGACACACATGCTTGGAATGACATGGGGTTTTATTAGAACCATCCCATATTGCTAGACGCGTGAAAGATCACTTGCGCGCGTCGTTTGGTGATGATCGTGTGCTCAGCCGCCACTTTCGTCATGCTTGGCCTCCCAGGTCCCCAAACCTCAGTCCGTGCGATTATTGGCTTTGGGGTTACCTGAAGTCGCAAATGTATCGTGATCGACCGACATCTCTAGGGATGCTGAAAGACAACATCCGACGCCAATGCCTCACCATAACTCCGGACATGCTTTACAGTGCTCTTCACAACATTATTCCTGGACTACAGCTATTGTTGAGGAATAATGGTGCACATATTGAGCATTTCCTGTAAAGAACATCATCTTTGCTTTGTCTTACTTTGGTATACTCATTATTGCTATTCTGATCAGATGAAGCGCCATCTGTCGGACATTTTTTCAACTTTTCTATTTCTTTCGTTCTAATAAAAATCCATGTCATTCCTAGCATGTGTGTCAATTTGTACCTCTCTATCTACATTATTCCGTGGTTTATTAATTTTTCAAATTTATACTGACTTTTTGATCACCTGGTATATATATATATATATATATATATATATATATATATATATATATATATATATATATATATATCACAGCCTCAAGGCAAGGGTGGATACACAAACAAAAACAAGATGCAATACAAGCAGCTGAAGACCCACAATAACATTTTCAAGATTTTAAAATAATAATACCTTCAAAGGCAGAAGGCCACAATGTTTAAGCGTGAAAGGTAATTTTAAGAATAAGGTTTGTGATATTCGCTATTTTTGGCTTCATTAAAACAGAAAATAGTTAATACTTTCAGCCAGAAGGCAAATATTTGTTTATAAAGAATGATTAATGTATAATAAGGCGTCGCATAGCTACGGTGAAATTTTCTAAATAATGTAATTCGTCGTCTTTGGGCGGCAATATAAACAGAAAAATACTGATAAATATGCGATACTTCACTATTTTGTTCGCTGGAGAACAAATGAAGCCTTGAGCGCTAAAGAGTTGTACTGTTTTTCTTAAGTAAGACGGACGCAGATTTGTGGCAGTCTGATCTAATTTTTACTAAATGTATAAAAACGTGTTGTGTCTAAGTTTGAGTGAAGTGTAAAAAGAAGAACTGTTATAACTTATCGTGACGACGCACGGGCGACTCAAAGAGGACAATGGCTATATAAAAGAGCGCTCAATGGACGTGATGCGGACATAAAAATCTACCGTCATTGTAGTACTATGCACAAGGTACGATATATGTTTTAGTTATAATAAATATTTCTTCTCGAAATATTGAATCAGTTAGCAGTGCTCATTCCTATCATCTCCTCAGTATTATTTTCATTTTAATTATGCATTTTGCTAAGATTACAGACACCAAGGTCAGCAGTCCAATGTGCGTGTTACATTGACAAAAAGAAAACTGTTTTATCGTCTTCTTGCATCAGCTTTAATATTGAATTTCCCTTTTGTGTGATGTTACAGTTGTTTTTGCGCCCTTAAGAACTTTCTCCCCCCCACCCCCCACCCCCCACCCCCCCATGAACCATGGACCTTGCCGTTGGTGGGGAGGCTCGCGTGCCTCAGCGATACAGATGGCCGTACCGTAGGTACAACCATAACGGAGGGCTATCTGTTGAGAGACCAGACAAACGTGTGGTTCCTGAAGAGGGGCAGCAGCCTTTTCAGTAGTTGCAAGGGCAACAGTCTGGATGATTGACTGATCTGGCCTTGTAACAATAACCAAAACGGCCTTGCTGTGCTGGTACTGCGAACGGCTGAAAGCAAGGGGAAACTATGGCCGTAATTTTTCCCGAGGGCGTGCAGCTTTACTGTATGATTAAATGATGATGGCGTCCTCTTGGGTAAAATATTCCGGAGGTAAAATAGTCCCCCATTCGGATCTCCGGGCGGGGACTACTCAAGAGGATGTCGTTATCAGGAGAAAGAAAACTGGCGTTCTACGGATCGGAGCGTGGAATGTCAGATCCCTTAATCGGGCAGGTAAGAGAGTTTGTTTACATCCTTCAGTTCATCCTCATAGCCACGCACTATACACGCAAGTAAATGGTCTGTTGATAGGATCTCGCCGCACTCACAGATTAGAGCGCGATCTAATTTTACTCCCAAACATTGACGTGCATCTTCACGCCTGATGCGCTGGCCATCTGTAGACAGCTGTCGTTTTCTGTTTGTGTCTCTGTTGTTAATGTGCATTATGGTGCTGGTCGTTTTGCTATGGTTTGGATGTAGATGCTACTTGCAGCAATAAGCGTTCAGTAATTCCAGATGTGCCCTCAGTATCGAGAATCTCCTGAGCAGTGAACAGATACATAATGCATCCAGGCAAGAACAGAGGGAAAACTCAAAACTGCATCACTTGAGAAAAATCGACTTACGGAATTCCATAATACTTTCAATGACAGCTTCCCTTCCATGAACCATGGACCTTGCCGTTGGTGGGGAGGCTTGCGTGCCTCAGCGATACAGATGGCCGTACCGTAGGTGCAACCACAACGGAGGGGTATCTGTTGAGAGGCCAGACAAACATGTGGTTCCTGAAGAGCGGCAGCAGCCTTTTCAGTAGTTGCAGGGGCAACAGTCTGGATGATTGACTGATCTGGCCTTGTAACATTAACCAAAACGGCCTTGCTGTGCTGGTACTGCGAACGGCTGAAAGCAAGGGGAAACTACAGCCGTAATTTTTCCCGAGGAAATGCAGCTTTACTGTATGATCAAATGATGATGGTGTCCTCTTGGGTAAAATATTCCGGAGGTAAAATAGTCCCCCATTCGGATCTCCGGGCGGGTACTATTCAAGAGGATGTCGTTATCAGGAGAAAGAAAACTGGCGTTCTACGGATCGGAGCGTGGAATGTCAGATCCCTTAATCGGGCAGGTAGGTTAGAAAATTTAAAAAGGGAAATGGATAGGTTAAAGTTAGATATAGTGGGAATTAGTGAAGTTCGGTGGCACGAGGAACACGACATTTGGTCAGGTGATTAGAGGGTTATAAATACAAAATCAAATAGGGGTAATGCAGAATTAGGTTTAATAATGAATAAAAAAATAGGTGTGCGGGTTAGCTACTACAAACAGCATAGTGAACGCATTATTGTGGCCAAGATAGACACAAAGCCCATGCCTACTACAGTAGTACAAGTTTATATGTCAACTAGCCCTGCAGATGATGAAGAAATAGATGAAATGTATGACGAGATAAAAGAAATTATTCAGGTAGTGAAGGGAGACGAAAATTTAATAGTCATGGGTGACTGGAATTCGTCAGTAGGAAAAGGGAGTGAAGCAAACATAGTAGGTGAATATGGATTGGGGGGAAGAAATGAAAGAGGAAGCCGCCTTGTAGAATTTTGCACAGAGCATGACTTAATCATAGCTAACACTTGGTTCAAGAATCATAAAAGAAGGTTGTATACCTGGAAGAATCCTGGAGATACTAAAAGGTGGAGGGATGAAGTAGTGAAGGCAGCAGAGGATCAAGTAGGTAAAAAGACGAGGGCTAATACAAATCCTTGGGTAACAGAAGAAATATTGAATTTAATTGATGAAAGGAGAAAATATAAAAATGCAGTAAATGAAGTATGCAAAAAGGAATACAAACGTCTCAAAAATGAGATCGACAGGAAGTGCAAAATGGCTAAGCAGGGATGGCTAGAGGACAAATGTAAGGATGTAGAGGCTTGTCTCACTAGGGGTAAGATAGATACTGCCTACAGGAAAATTAAAGAGACCTTTGGAGAGAAGAGAACCACTTGTATGAATATCAAGAACTCAGATGGATACCCAGTTCTAAGCAAAGAAGGGAAGGCAGAAAGGTGGAAGGAGTATATAGAGGGTTTATACAAGGGCGATGTGTTTGAGGACAATATTATGGAAATGGAAGAGGATGTAGATGAAGACGAAATGGGAGATAAGATACTGCGTGAAGAGTTTGACAAAGCACTGAAAGGCCTGAGTCGAAACAAGGCCCCGGGAGTAGACAACATTCCATTAGAACTACTGATGGCCTTGGGAGAGCCAGTCATGACAAAACTCTACCATCTGGTGAGCAAGATGTATGAGACAGGCGAAATACCCTCAGACTTCAAGAAGAATATAATAATTCCAATCCCAAAGAAAGCAGGTGTTGACAGATGTGAAAATTACCGAACTATCTGTTTAATAAGTCACAGCTGCAAAATACTAACGCGAATTCTTTACAGACGAATGGAAAAACTGGTAGAAGCGGACCTCGGGGAAGATCAGTTTGGATTCCGTAGAAATGTTGGAACACGTGAGGCAATACTAACCTTACGACTTTTCTTAGAAGAAAGATTAAGAAAAGGCAAACCTACGTTTCTAGCATTTGTAGACTTCGAGAAAGCTTTTGACAATGTTAACTGGAATACTCTCTTTCAAATTCTGAAGGTGGTAGGGGTAAAATACAGGGAGCGAAAGGCTATTTACAATTTGTACAGAAACCAGATGGCAGTTACAAGAGTCGAGGGGCATGAAAGGGAAGCAGTGGTTGGGAAGGGAGTGAGACAGGGTTTTAGCCTCTCCCCGATGTTATTCAATCTGTATATTGAGCAAGCAGTGGGGGAAACAAAAGAAAAATTCGGAGTATGTATTAAAATTCATGGAGAAGAAGTAAATACTTTGAGGTTCGCCGATGACATTGTAATTCTGTCAGAGACAGCAAAGGACTTGGAAGAGTAGTTGAACGGAATGGACAGTGTCTTGAAATGAGGATATAAGATGAACATCAACAAAAGCCAAACGAGGATAATGGAATGTAGTCAAATTAAATCGGGTGATGCTGAGGGAATTAAATTAGGAAATGAGACACTTAAAGTAGTAAAGGAGTTTTGCTATTTAGGGAGTAAAATAACTGGGGATGGTCGAAGTAGAGAGGATATAAAATGTAGACTGGCAATGGCAAGGAAATCGTTTCTGAAGAAGAGAAATTTGTTAACGTCGAGTATAGATTTAAGTGTCAGGAAGTCGTTTCTGAAAGTATTTGTATGGAGTGTAGTCACGTATGGAAGTGAAACATGGACGATAACTAGTTTGTACAAGAAGAGAATAGAAGCTTTCGAAATGTGGTGCTGCAGAAGAATGCTGAAGATAAGGTGGGTAGATCACGTAACTAATGAGGAGGTATTGAATAGCATTTGGGAGAAGAGAAGTTTGTGGCACAGCTTGACTAGAAGAAGGGATCGGTTGGTAGGACATGTTTTGAGGCATCAAGGGATCACAAATTTAGCATTGGAGGGCAGTGTGGAGGGTCAAAATCGTAGAGGGAGACCAAGAGATGAATACACTTAGCAGATTCAGAAGGATGTAGGTTGCAATGGGTACTGGGAGATGAAGAAGCTTGCACAGGATAGAGCAGCATGGAGAGCTGCATCAAACCAGTCTCAGGACTGAAGACCACAACAACAACAACAGTATAAGCTTCCTTTAAATTTCAAGTAAGTTTTTTTACCAATCAATTACATTATATTCTCGTCCAATGTGAAATGTCATCAGGTAATTATTACTTTGTTCCTTGAGTTGTATCACTTTCCTCGCTTTTCTAATAAAGTTTTTGCTATGACCACATATAAAATTTTTGAATACACCTTTGCAAAAAGGAGGGAATTTAAGGAGATGGGACCTGGATAAACTGAAAGAACCAGAGGTTGTAGAGAGTTTCAGGGAGAGCATAAGGGAACAATTGACAGGAATGGGGGAAAAAAATACAGTAGAAGAAGAATGGGTAGCTCTGAGGGATGAAGTAGTGAAGGCAGCAGACGATTAAGTAGGTAGAAAGACGAAGGCTAATAGAAATCCTTGGGTAACAGAAGAAATACTGAATTTAATTGATGAAAGGAGAAAATATAAAAATGCAGTAAATGAAGCAGGCTAAAAGGAATACAAACGTCTCAAAAATGAGATCGACAGGAAGTGCAAAATGGCTAAGCAGGGATGGCTAGAGGACAAATGTAAGGATGTAGAGGCTTGTCTCACTAGGGGTAAGATAGATACTGCCTACAGGAAAATTAAAGAGACCTTTGGAGAGAAGATAACCACTTGTATGAATATCAAGAACTCAGATGGATACCCAATTCTAAGCAAAGAAGGGAAGGCAGAAAGGTGGAAGGAGTATATAGAGGGTTTATACAAGGGCGATGTGCTTGAGGACAATATTATGGAAATGGAAGAGGATGTAGATGAAGACGAAATGGTAGATAAGATACTGCGTGAAGAGTTTGACAGAGTACTGAAAGACCTGAGTCGAAACAAGGCCCCGGGAGTAGACAACATTCCATTAGAACTACTGATGGCCTTGGGAGAACCAGTCATGACAAAACTCTACCATCTGGTGAGCAAGATGTATGAGACAGGCGAATTACCATCAGACTTCAAGAAGAATGTAATAATTCCAATCCCAAAGAAAGCAGGTGTTGACAGATGTGAAAATTACCGAACTATCAGTTTAATAAGTCACAGCTGCAAAATATTAACGCGAATTCTTTACAGACGAATGGAAAAACTGGTAGAAGCGGACCTCGGGGAAGATCAGTTTGGATTCCGTAGAAATGTTGGAACACGTGAGGCAATACTAACCTTACGACTTATCTTAGAAGAAAGATTAAGGAAAGGCAAACCTACGTTTCTAGCATTTGTAGACTTAGTGAAAGCTTTTGACAATGTTAACTGGAATACTCTCTTTCAAATTCTGAAGGTGGCAGGGGTAAAATACAGGGAGCGAAAGGCTATTTACAATTTGTACAGAAACTAGATGGCAGTTATAAGAGTCGAGGGGCATAAAAGGGAAGCGGTGGTTGGGAAGGGAGTGAGACAGGGTTGTAGCCTCTCCCCGATGTTATTCAATCTAAAGAAAAATTCGGAGTAGGTATTAAAATTCATGGAGAATAAGTAAAAACTTTGAGGTTCGCCGATGACATTGTAATTCTGTCAGAGACAGCAAAGGTCTTGGAAGAGCAGTTGAACGGAATGGACAGTGTCTTGAAAGGAGGATATAAGATGAACATCAACAAAAGCAAAACGAGGATAATGGAATGTAGTCAAATTAAATCGGATGATGCTGAGGGAATTAAATTAGGAAATGAGACTCTTAAAGTAGTAAAGGAGTTTTGCTATTTAGGGAGTAAAATAACTGACGATGGTCGAAGTAGAGAGGATATAAAATGTAGACTGGCAATGGCAAGGAAATCGTTTCTGAAGGAAATCGTCCCCAAATAGCATAACTCATTTACTACTTTAAGCGTCTCATTCCCTAATCTGATTCCCTCAGCATCATGCAATTTCATCGACTACATTCCATTATCCTCGTTTTGCTCTCTATCGCGATTAAAATTCAAAAGAAGCTTCGTACTTACAACGGCGCTAATTCCAAGTTCAGCAGAAGCCCACCGAACTGAGATATGGAGAACAAATTATCCTGGAAGATTATGGACAGCAAAAGAGACCTACTGTCAGGCTGCCGTCTCCAATATGGGACCTGGGAAACACTCAACAGGCTGATAACAGGGGTGACAAGATGCAAGGCTAATTTGAAGAAGTGGGGAAGAGTGGTGATGGTTGCTGTGAACGTGGAGCGAGGGAGGACTTTGAACACCTGTTGCTCTGCAGTAACCTGTGCTAACACTGCGACATGGGGACTTGTTTCTAGCACATTCTGCATTCTGGTTTGCTGATAATTGGATTCATAAATTCTCTGTAATTAATATTAGATTGTAGTTTTTATTATACACTCCTGGAAATTGAAATAAGAACACCGTGAATTCATTGTCCCAGGAAGGGGAAACTTTATTGACACATTCCTGGGGTCAGATACATCACATGATCACACTGACAGAACCACAGGCACATAGACACAGGCAACAGAGCATGCACAATGTCGGCACTAGTACAGTGTATACCCACCTTTGGCAGCAATGCAGGCTGCTATTCTCCCATGGAGACGATCGTAGAGATGCTGGATGTAGTCCTGTGGAACGGCTTGCCATGCCATTTCCACCTGGCGCCTCAGTTGGACCGGCGTTCGTGCTGGACGTGCAGACCGCGTGAGACGACGCTTCATCCAGTCCCAAACATGCTCAATGGGGGACAGATCCGGAGATCTTGCTGGCCAGGGTAGTTGACTTACACCTTCTAGAGCACGTTGGGTGGCACGGGATACATGCGGACGTGCATTGTCCTGTTGGAACAGCAAGTTCCCTTGCCGGTCTAGGAATGATAGAACGATGGGTTCGATGACGGTTTGGATGTACCGTGCCCTATTCAGTGTCCCCTCGACGATCACCAGTGGTGTACGGCCAGTGTAGGAGATCGCTCCCCACACCATGATGCCGGGTGTTGGCCCTGTGTGCCTCGGTCGTATGCAGTCCTGATTGTGGCGCTCACCTGCACGGCGCCAAACACGCATACGACCATCATTGGCACCAAGGCAGAAGCGACTCTCATCGCTGAAGACGACACGTCTCCATTCGTCCCTCCATTCACGCCTGTCGCGACACCACTGGAGGCGGGCTGCACGATGTTGGGGCGTGAGCGGAAGACGGCCTAACGGTGTGCGGGACCGTAGCCCAGCTTCATGGAGACGGTTGCGAATGGTCCTCGCCGATACCCCAGGAGCAACAGTGTCCCTAATTTGCTGGGAAGTGGCGGTGCGGTCCCCTACGGCACTGCGTAGGATCCTACGGTCTTGGCGTGCATCCGTGCGTCGCTGCGGTCCGGTCCCAGGTCGACGGGCACGTGCACCTTCCGCCGACCACTGGCGACAACATCGATGTACTGTGGAGACCTCACGCCCTACGTGTTGAGCAATTCGGCGGTACGTCCACCCGGCCTCCCGCATGCCCACTATACGCCCTCGCTCGAAGTCCGTCAACTGCACATACGGTTCACGTCCACGCTGTCGCGGCATGCTACCAGTGTTATAGACTGCGATGGAGCTCCGTATGCCACGGCAAACTGGCTGACACTGACGGCGGCGGTGCACAAATGCTGCGCAGCTAGCGCCATTCGACGGCCAACACCGCGGTTCCTGGTGTGTCCGCTGTGCCGTGCGTGTGATCATTGCTTGTACAGCCCTCTCGCAGTGTCCGGAGCAAGTATGGTGGGTCTGATACACCGGTGTCAATGTGTTCTTTTTTCCATTTCCAGGAGTGTAGTATAGTGTTGTTTGGACTCGTATAAATAAATAAACAAGATTGAATAGTTTTGTTACTTTCCCATCCCAAATAATACATCGAACCTCCATCAACCAAAATCAATACTTACATAAGAGAGGAGCCTTTTCTTCTGTGCATGCTATCGTAAAAACAAACCTGGGAATATGAACTGACAACCTAAATGTGTGACTGAGCTCAAAGCCACATGACTGGAAAGAATTCAGTGCATGCGAAAACCGATCTCATTCATAAGCAAATAAATGAGCAAACCAATAATTTCATGCTCAGCAGACGTCGTCAGAGCGAAATGATTAAAAAAAACGCAACTGTACAAAAAAAAAAAAAAACTTTAATGTCGACCTGTATAAGAAAGTAACCTGAAACACACGAAAATTTCTGAAGTGACATATGGTCCTAGTAAAATAAAGAAACTGACAGAATCTACATTGCGCAAATTAAACGAAACAATTACGTACTATGAATCTCACCTGCAAAATGAAGCACTGGCAAAAAACAGCCAATCTCCGCAACAGCTAAAAGAATAATGTTAAAAACTAATTACAGTTGTTCCAGGGAAACTGGGTTCATAATCTAGAAGCAGAATGCCAGTGAAATACATGGTTCAACCTTTAAGTACTGAAATTTCAGTTAGGAAGTAACTTGTCAAAGAAAACAATTATAGACGCTAATACGAAAATATATTTAATCTAATAAATTCCATTGTACAGTACATTAAACAGAAGGTCAATCAATACAATAATTATCAAAAACTCGACTGTGACGAGGGTGAAGTGGACCAATAATACAAGTCTACAAAAATAAAAATAAACTCTTTATCTCGTCAAATAATACCCTGTTCTTCATTTCAAAATATTTTTTATGTTAGTATGCTATCCAGCCATTGCTCTGAGTCATCATTCCTCCTCGTAATGATTATGCAACTCACATAGTTTCAAAACTGCGTCCATACGCTGTACACTCAACGAAAAAATCGCCTTATGCACACCACAGCTATCCATTACTGACTGTCAAAGATTCTACGACTCCACAGGCACAGATACTGTTGCATAACAAATGTTTGTCTGACCACAGTTCTTCAAATATATAATTTTCCTTTACACATATTAACACATCCAATAATCCATCAAAAATAGCCCTCTTACATTTATCTTAGAATCAAAAATGGAAAAAATAGTTGAAGTGATTTCAGTAGAAAAATACAAATTATAATTCATGAAAATTAGTACAATTTAATAAGTAACATTGACTGGGTACAATGCAAGGAACACAATTTACGAAATTAGAATCATAAATGGGCTTGTATAATGGCGAAATACTTATCACAGAGAAAAGGAATTTTCTTTCCAGGACAAGTTTCCATTTTTTTTCTTTGTCCACTGCAACATACAACAATTCGTAATTTACAACAGCTGTAATCATCAAACAGTGCCTGTTCCTTCAGACAAGCACGGATGTAATGTAAGATACAGACACCGCATAAACACAAATATTCTAATAATCACTTATATTAAAAATTACCTTCAACTTATTTTGTACATGAAAAGTGTCACAACTCAGAATGTGCCGCTCGTCTTGAACGACGCATGCGCAACGATGAAGTGGCAATGCAGTGGCGAAATATGAGCTTACGCAATTGTTCTGAAGTGGCCAAATTACGACATGCAAATGTCGCGCCTGTCGTGAACGGTGGGGCATTTCACGCGTATTTCTTAGTGATATACAGTGAAAACTGCCGTTATTTGACTTGTGTCGCATTTCTTAGCGGGGTACGATGTGGCTAAGGCAGAGCACAGTATTCCTGTTTATAACATCAACTAAGGGACGGATGCGCTTAGCTACAAACCGGTATATCCAGTGTTCGCCTGGTGAAGGAAAAATATTCTTCAGTTACAGAGAGCTGGAGAAAGGAAAAATAATAATAATTACGATTAAACACTCTTGAACTTGGGCCTCTGTGACTAGGAAATCGTCTACCGTAAGCTCAAGAAGGAGTGACAGCCTGTTCATTGCAAAACTCGTACATATTTGCCGAATCGGAATGCTCGTCATGTTAAAATGCCTGCAGCACGCTTGTAAGGTACAGCAGTACTCGTCAACCAAATCACAGTCACTGCCACAGTTACGCACACTCAATCTCAACTCCTCTACTTGAAATTGAAAACAAAACTGACAATCGATAAATAAAGACATAGCAAGTGGACTACCAAAACATGAAATCAAAACTAATCTGTTTATTCTACAGGCACTGTATCGTGTCAGTTTTAGGTGGTGAGTGTTTTGAACTATGCTCGCGTAAGATACTGGTAAAAGTCGGGCCTGAATTACCACTGTTAACCGCAGGAAACCATTGCGCTGTAGCCACTATTAAATGCTTTGTGTATTTCAGTTTGTTTTGTGTTGTGGATTACTTGTTTGCTTTTTCTTGTTTTGAAGTGAGTAAAGAGACTAATCCTGATGCATTAAGGGATTCAAATGCGACTCTCACCACAACAAAAGGAATCAGCGTCTGTACGACTGTTAGTTTCCCTTGGCGTGGAAGCACAGAACGCGGACGTAGGATGGCAGTACTTCGAGAGGGAGGCTGGGCTTATTCTCCCGCACCTCTCCTCTCCCCTCGGACAGTCTAAGTTCTAGGATGTCAAGTTAAACCCCTTTCAGCCGTCAATTTTCAACCTTATTTTATGTAGCAACCAGTTTCAGCGTTTTACTACGCCATCTTCAGGCCCGTGATCGACGTGCAGGAAGGATCTTCCTCGGTTGTGATTAAACCAGGGGCCAGATATACGACTCGGCAGGTGAGTTGAAGCTTCACTGTAGCAAGTAGATATCTGCTAATACCGGTATTGCTGGTCCCTGTTTTGATCACAACCGAGGTAGATTCTTCCTGCACGTCGGTCAGGAGCCTGAAGATGACGTGGTAAAACGCTGAAACTGAAAAAATCAAACTCCTCCAGAACAGGCCATTAAGGTCCAACGCTACCGAACGGCCGCCGAGTCATCGTCAGCGTCACTGAATGCCGATACGGAGGGGCATGTGGTCAGCACACCGCTCTCCCGGCCGTATGTCTGTTTCCGAGACCGGAGCCGCTACTTCTCAATTAAGTAGCTTGTCAGTTTGCCTCACAAGGGCTGAGTGCACCCCTCTTGCCAATAGCGCTCGGCAGACCGGTTGGTCACCCTTCCAAGATTTAGCCCAGCCCGACAGCGCTCAACTTCGGCCACCTGACGGGAACCGGTGTTGCCACTACGGCAAGGCCGTTGGCCAAAATGCTGAAACCGGTTGCCAAATAAGATAAGGTTGAAATTGACGGCTGACAAGGGGAGGCCGCCAATTGTGAAATTCAGATTCGATTCATACTGCGCATAATAAAAGCTCATGGCCAGAGGTGTAATGTGGCAAAGCACCAAGATGCACTTCTCAGCCGTTGTCGAGAAAATCGACAGTTAAAAGAAACCGTTGCGGTGAAATACTCTCTACGATAAATAATTTTCTACAGCGTCGTGGCGCAGCGGTAAGCGCTCGGGTTCGTAATCCGAAGGTCAAGGTCACCGGATCTAATCTCGCGCCATGCAACCTTTTTTTTAGTATTTGTTTTTTGTAATATATATATATATATATATATATATATATATATATATATATATATAATTATGCATATAATAAGTTGTTGAAAGTCGTTTGTCGTGGAAAAACTGGCGACTTCGAACATCATTATGTTTTCCGCAAACAAAGTTGTATTTCACAAATGTTATTAATTGTCTTCATAATTTTAACCACCTATAGTTAACGGAAGACGTAGAAACGATATTCCGAAACGAATACGTATAGCGTAAGTCAAACGTTCGAATTAGAATAGAGACCCCACGAACACAAACTTGCTGTGGCAGGTATGAAATATAAACTCCGTTACTCGCTCGTTACACATGAAGGACAGATGTTGAATGGGCCGAAACGAGCCGCCGCATAACAGCTTAGTTGCCTGCTAACTTCGAAAGAAGGTAGATGCGGTCCCTCGCGCAACTTATAACGTTGTCGAAAATCAGTGCGGACGGGAGAGCTTTGGTACACCCTGTTAAAAAAACGGAAAAATGGAGGCGGTACAACTGGAGAGCGATCCGTCTTCACCAACATGCATAAGCAATTCATTAATAGTTTATATATGCAACTGATTGGCGGGAATTATATATATATATATTTGAATTACAAAAAACAAATACTAGAAAGGTTGCTTGGCGCGAGATTCGATCCGGCGACCTTCGGATTATGAACCCGAGCGCTTACCGCTGCGCCACGACGCTGTAGGAAATTATTTAGACAGTATTTCACCGCAACGGTTTCTTTTAACTGTCGATTTTCTCGACAAAGGCTGAGAAGTGCATCTTGGTGCTGTGCCACATTACACCTCTGGCCATGAGCTTTTATTATGCGCAGGATGAATCGAATCTGAATTTCACAATTGGCGGCCTCCCCTTGTGAAAGGTGTTTAACTTGACATCCTTTATCGAACAGCCGAGTCCCGCAACCGTCTCTAAAAAGATGGACATACAGAGACACTCTAAGTTCTCGTTTGTTTACGGTCGCGGCTGACTGCCACGATATATGAGATGTGTTCAAAAAGAAACCGAACTTTTGAGACAGCGTGCCAACCAGTAGAGAGAGCTCGCTGCAGCTATTGAGCGCGACCCTAGCGGTAGGTTTAGACAACAAACTGGCATTCGCCTTTCGTCGCTCGGACACTTAGCACGCGAACAGCTGCTGAATTAAACATGTGTGCAGCCTGCTCGTCGGATTAGTGCAATGAAGGAGCTGGAAGAACGACGCGGGTATTTGAAATTACAGGGAGGACTGCATGACTCGCATACAGTGCTACGAGTGGTTTAAACGATTTCAACACGACAGAATGTCGGTCTGTGACGATTCCAAGTCTGGACGTCCTTCCACATCAACCGATGACGGCCATGTGGATAGTGTTTGTGCTGCGATTCGCGGAAATCGTCGTTTATCTGTTCGGTAAGTTGCGATGTTGCTGAGGAGATGGACATCGGCGTAGGATCGTTCCATCAAAGTTTGAGTGAAAAACTTGAGAAGCGTCTAAATTCGTACGGCGTTAGTTGACTGAAGATCAGAAACAGACCTGTGTCGAAATGTGCGAGGAACTACTTGCCGCTGTTAATGAGAATGGAAGCTTTCTTAAGAACATCATAACAGGGGATAAGACGTGGGTGTACGGCTATGATGCTGAAACGAAGATACAGACGGCTCAGTGGGTGGGCAAAGGGACGCCTCTTCCAAAAAAAAAAGCACGCATGAGTCGGTCAAAGATGAAGATGATGTTGGTTGGGTTTATTGACTACAAAGGCATTATACATAATGAATTTGTGGCATGTGGTGAGATGGTAAACAAAGAAGTCGACCAGGGAATCGTAGTGCGCTTGAGGGATGCTGTGCACAGGACGAGGTGAGAATTGTGGGAAAACCAGAGTTGGATGTTGCATCATGACAATGGGCCATCCCACGCGTCACCCCTTGTCTGCTGCTATCTAGCAAAACACCACATTCCCATTGTGGCCCATCCACCGTATTATCCGGCCCTAGCTCCAGCTGACTTTTTCCTGATTCCCAAACTGAAAAAGGACATCGTTTCGAAACCGCAGAGGAGTTAGAGGACAATACGTCAAGAAACCTTTGCGCCATCCCACTAATTGTGTTCCAGGAGGCGTTCCAAAACTGGAAGAAACGATGGGAACGGTGTATCACCAGCAGACGGGACTATTTTGAAGGGGACAGTACTTAAAATATTGCACAAAAAGCAATAAATCTGATACAGCAAATGTTCGGTTTCTTTTTGAACACACCTCGTACTGTGCGCCTAATAGCAATCCGTTTATCTGTTAGTGGCAGATACAGGAAAACGTCAAGGTGGGGGCGCTAAAGATATCTTGACCTACGTTTGCTTTTAAAGTAATAAAAAATAATAAATTCACATGAAAAGTTTAAGAAAGCTCTATTTAAACTGATTACACACCTATACACGACAATGCCATCTTACAAAAAAGTTACAATTGTGGTTCTCTTCAAGGGCGTTTATGCTCCTTTGCTTGTATTGAAGAATCTCCTCGATTAGTATCTTTTTAATCACAAAGAGTGATTCTTCGTCAAATAACGGTAGTTCGGTTAAGCACTGAATCAATTTATGTGCCAGATCATTACCGTCATGTTTCAGTAGTTGTGAGGTCAAAAGTATGTTGAATTGTAAATGTTAAATATTTTCATCAACAAAATATTCTCTCATGTTAGTCGCAACATGGTCCAGTGTTGCAATAAAAAGAGTTCTTTTCCAGTATGTCATAGCATCATCATTATGATTGCAGTTTTCTCTGTGTCTCGTAACGATATTTTTACTGAGACTATGAATTACTATTTTTAATACCTCACAATCAATTGATAAGTCTCACTCTTGACTAATCTTCACACTTGCACCTGCTACAACTGCAAGTAGGCTGTTTAGGCTTTTATGTTGGTAACGTAGCGCTCTGTATGAAAATCACTGAATGTGCTGTGTGCAGTCTGTGGCTGGTTGGCATTGTTGTAATATTCGCTATTGTAGTGGCGCAGTTGGATGTGAACAGCAGCGCGTAGCATTGCGCACTTGGAGGTGAGCCGCCAGCATTGGTGGTGTGGGAGGAGAGAGGCCAGAGTTTTGAGAGCGGATGATCTGGAGGAGGAGGAGGAGCAGATTAGTGTTTAACGTCCCGTCGACAGCGAGGTCATTAGAGACGGAGCGCAAGCTCGGGTGAGGGAAGGATGGGGAAGGAAATCGGCCGTGCCCTTTCAAAGGAACCATCCCGGCATTTGCCTAAAGCGAATTAGGGAAATCACGGAAAACCTAAATCAGGATGGCCGGAGACGGGATTGAACCGTCGTCCTCCCGAATGATGATCTGGACGTGTGTCCATCAGAGAGAGTAAATTTGTAAGACTGGATGTCATGAACTGATATATATATATATATATATATATATATATATATATATATATATATATATATATATATATATATATATATATATATATAATGACTTTTCAACACTGTTAAGGTAAATACATTGTTTGTTCTCTATCAAAATCTTTGTGTTTGTGAAACCTTATGGGACTTAACTGCTGAGGTCATCAGTCCCTAAGCTTACACACTACTTAACCTAAATTATCCTAAGGACAAACACACACACCCAGCCCGATGGAGGACTCCAACCTCCGCTGTGACCAGCCGCCCCAGACCGCTCGGCTAATCCCGCGCGGCTATCACAATCTTTCCTTTGCTAACTATGCCTATCAGTAGTTAGTGCCTTCAGTAGCTAGAATGCTTTATTTAGCTGGCAGTATTGGCGCTCGCTGTATTGCAGTAGTTCGAGTAACGAAGATTTTTGAGAGGTATGTGATTCATTAAAGGTATAGGTTATTGTTAGTCACGGCCATTCTTTTGTAGAGATGATTGAAAGTCAGATTGCGTTGCGCTAAAAATATTGTGTGTCAGTTTAGTGATGATCAGAATAAGTAGAGAGAGAAATGTCTGAGTATGTTCAATTTTGCACAGCTGTTCGAAAATAAAATAACGTAAGGGGTTTACCAGCACAGTAATTCATAAATTTTCCAAAGGGGACGTTTCGCAACTAAGACTTTTTACATATTCATTCTGCAGTGTTAATACTTGTGCTTCTGAATGTAAACCAGCTTCCTATCCGGCAAATAGTCCGTATTTAGAATGCTACGTATCGAAATGGTTCAAATGCCTGTGAGTGCTATGGGACTTAACATCTGAGGTCATCGGTCCCCTAGAACTTAGAACTACTTACACCTAACTAACCTAAGAACATCACACACATCCATGCCCGAGGCAGGATTCGAACCTGCGACCGTAGCGGTCGCGCGGTTCCAGACTGAAGCGCCTAGAACTGCTCGGCCACACCGGCCGGCTACGTATCGAAGTTTTCTGTACAAGCAAACAGTAGAATATTGGCCACTTTTCTAGTACAAATGCCAGACAGGATAACGTATCGAGATCACTAGAATGGCCACGACTTTTCTCGTAGGTATGTATTAGCTACCTATGTGCCAGACAGAAACGTATAAAATACGATGACGCGGACGCGCGTGCTACATAGGAAAGTACAACCACTCGATAACTAAATTCATTGGGATGGTAATGAGGGCGGCTCCGCAAAGGAATGCACGCGCCCCGTTCTCCATATGCACCTTCCACTGATATCTGCAACCATTAAAAACCTGGCACATAGTTATTTGTAACGTTATATTCTAATTAGACTGTATAAGCACATCCTGAAATATTTGCTACTGCTATTGAGAGACACAGTTTGGAGATGCGGACGACGTAGACACTTCGCGGAGCATAATAAGAGTGAATGGCTCCTGTAGCCACCTTTCATTAGTGCGGTAGCCCACTTTTAGTGGCATTTCTCTTTCTTTCCCTTGTTTCTCTTTTCTCATAACTCTCGTAGTGGTGTGATTGAATGAGTGTGGTTGTGTGTCACGTTGCTAGACGGTGGCGTAGTCTGCTGCAGAAAGTCTGCGATAGTCATACAGATTAAGCAGCAGTTCCGCATCTCGTGGTCGTGCGGTAGCGTTCTCGCTTCCCACGCCCGGGTTCCCGGGTTCGATTCCCCTGCAGGGTCAGGGATTTTCTCTGCCTCGTGATGGCTGGGTGTTGTGTGACGTCCTTAGGTTAGTTAGGTTTAAGTAGTTCTAAGTTCTAGGGGACTGATGACCATAGATGTTAAGTCCCATAGTGCTCAGAGCCATTTTTTTTCAGCAGCAGTTGTACAGAATAGCCAACTCTCGTAGTGGTCAAGTAGGCAAAGAGGTTTCCGCTACTTGTGAGAAATCCACCTGCGTTAGATTGGTGGCGGAAATGGTATCTTTGGGTTTTCCGGGCCACACTGAGCGTGGAAGAGACTGGAGAAGAAAAAGGGAGGCAGTCTGCTGCCGGTACAGGAAGCGTCCACAGCTGTGCTCCAGTCGAAGAAGGGTGAGTTAGACTGACCGCGTGGCGCGTTGTTACTTGGTGAGGGGAGAGCTGTTAGCTTTTGGACTCGCTTTTCAACTCTGAAAGATTGCTTTGCCCTGTCGCAGCAAGGAATGCAAAAATTTGGCAGATTTTTCTTTTAGTAAATTTCTATAGCAGACTTGGATCCGCCAGAAGAGTGCCACACAAAGGTGTCGATAAGAAGTGAGCACTCGCTTCTGTATGAATGTCTGCTTGCCTTCAGCTGTGCCTGTATAAGCTTTTATGTTTCTAAATATTAATAGCTTTCCCTTCTATAAATTTTCCTTGCTTTATGTACCTTTCGTCCCTGGGGAGCCAACAATGTGGCTAAACATTAGTTTGTTGGCCACTGTCATCAGTAACTATCCGATCTCATGTTTGTTTTAAAAAATGTTAACTGTTCACGATTGCGTGATGTGATATTGTTGCAATTTGGCCACGATACCCAGAAATTGCGTCTCCACAGACCACGTGGGCATGCGGGTGTACTGCGAAAACGTGTACCATTTCATGAGTTATTGCGATCAGTTATCAGGCAACAGCAGTTGTGTGAATAATTCACACCAATGATTTTAGGTGTAGATTATAACGGTGAATGTGTCGATGCTTTTCTTTAATGTTTTAGGAATTAATGTTATCAGGAATTGTGTACATGCCTCACCTCCATATCTTAGGAATGAATGATTTTATCCACAATTTTCTCTTGTATTTCGAGGTTACGTTTTTGCACCTAAGCCACTCACCTCATAGCTTTCCCGTTAGCACATCCAACGTGTTTCCTTACGCGCAGGTCCAGTGATTAGTTTCCCGTATTATTTTAAAACAAATGCTTTAGATTAAGTCTTATTTTGAGGTAGCCGGCGGGAGTGGCCGTGCGGCTCTAGACGCTATAGTCTGGAACCGCGAGACCGCTACGGTCGCAGGATCGAATCCTGCCTCGGGCATGGATGTGTGTGACGTCCTTAGGTTAGTTAGGTTTAAGTATTTCTAAGTTCTAGGGGACTGATGACCTCAGTAGTTAAGTCCCATAGTGCTCAGAGCCATTTGAACCATTATTTTAAGTTGTATTGCTGGGAGCTGATCGTATGCACAGTGTTCATGGTTTTTCTATTTTATTTGAAATGTTTGATCCTCGTGAATAGTGCACAGGCAATACTATTAATTCATCGCACCCCCTATGAGCGACATCAAAACGCATGCCTTTTTATAAGTTTTTGGTCTGTGATCAAATTAATTTACTTTCCGACTCGGCCAAACTTTTTTTTTTATCTTATGGGACTTAACTTCTAAGGTCATCAGTCCCTAAGATTACACACTACTTAACCCAAATTATCCTAAGGACAAACACATACACCTATACAAAATTGTTGAGGCTTTCGTGGCCACTTGTTGACAAATTGCCTATTGGCTTCTGTCTCGGGTTCTTCGGCCGACGTTCATCTAATGATTTTTCTGACGTTTCGCCAGCACGAGTGGCTGGCATTGTCAAAGCTTCACCCTCCACCACCGGCAATGGAGGGTGAAGCTTTGACAATGCCAGCCACTCGTGCTGGCGAAACGTCAGAAAAATCATTAGATGAACGTCGGCCGAAGAACCCGAGACAGAAGCCAATAGGCAATTTGACATACACCTATGCCCGACGGAGGACTGGAACCTCCGCCGGTACCAGCCGCACAGTTCATGACTGCAGCGCCTGAGACCGCTCGGCTAATCCCACGCGGCGCCTAACCTTTGATTAGTTGTACGGTTAGAGTCGTTGGCAACCCTAATCTTAACGTAATAACCCGTAGAAACAGGTTAGTTACAGTGGTAACGGCGAATTCCAGCGAGTGCTTCCTAAGAAGGAAGGACTAAAGGAGGCCTAAATTTTCCTCGCGCGCTACGTGCGCATACGAAATGCGTCGCCTTTTGCAATGGAAGACGTGCAGTTGTAAGCGGCGAGCATAGTAAACACGGCCGACCGCTGGAAAACATTACCGGGAAGAGTAGAACGAGTAGCGGAAAAGCTGGCAGCCGCCCGGCCGCGTGTTTTGAAGAAGCAGCTTGCGAAATGGGGCGGTGGCGGCGCTGCCGGCGGCGGCGGCTGACGGCTAATTGCCTTAAAGCAAACACGCCGGCGGCGGCAGAGACTGCCGCTCCACCCGGCCCGCTGCTCGCTGGCTGCTGGGGCCGCCATTGGCATCGGCTTCGGGGAAGCGCGTAAACATCACGGCGTGGCGCGGAGGCAGCTCCGGGCCGTTCGCGGAAGAGACACGCGCTGCTGTGCGTCTCGCGGCCGCCGAGATGTTGTTTGCTTCCGTGTTATTAGGCGAGTCAAAGGCGCCCTCCGAGATTTTACAAGACAGCCGCTTGAGGAAATATCAGGCCAGCCGCGCATTCCGCGAAGTCGTCTCGAAACTCTCTCTTCTGGAAGTGGTATGCATTCCAAGATTGTAAACTCCGAAACGAGCGACGGAGTTCGTTGGTAACGTCCTTGCTTTGCGGGAAACTAGTGCGTAGGCACTACTACGTAGTATCTGGAGGAGCTTTACAAACCCCAAGATCTCGTTTAAGATGGGAGCATTTGCTTTACTGTTTGACGAGACCTGAATACAACTTCCTTGCTTCGTGTTAATACCCAGGTCTCGCGACCGTAGGACTATATGGGGAATGCAACAGTTCTGTATAATTAAATTTGAGTATCTTTCCTAATTTGGCTTTTAAAGGTTTCTGTTAACTGCTCCACATACCTGTTTGAACTTACTAAGCTTAATTTCTATCTCTTTGCTGTACCCATACGTCACCTCACATCAGAGATAGTTGAAGTGGTTCACTTGCTCTAAAATCTTACGAACTATTACTATTTTGGCTGTAATGTGTTCTTCGCTCGGGAAGGTCAGTGTCCTAGTTTTCTTTTCTGTTTAGATCTCAATGACAGGTTTCACACTTACATCTTCCAGTAAGGAAATTCCATTCTGAAGATCATCGTCTTCATTATCTGTTAGGCTCATTGCGTCGCCAGTGTATATAACAAGTAATTTAAAAGAATCCTGCTGTCTACGTTCAAATGGCTCTGTGCAGTATGATTCTTAACTTCTAAGGTCATCAGTCCCCTAGAACTTAGAACTATTTAAACCTAAGGACATCACACGCATCCATGCCCGGGGCAGGATTCGAACCTGCGACCGTAGCGGTCGTGCGGTTTCAGACTGTAGCGTATGGAACCGCTCGGCCACCCTGGCCGGCTCCTGTCTAGGTGTATACCTTTTCGAAGCTCTGTTTTTCCATATATGCATTATGCATGTAGAACAAAGTTGGGCAGCTAGAGCACCCTGTCGCACTTCTTCGTTAGTTCGTATCTCATTACACATTTTTGCGTAGAGATCTACAGTGATAGTCGTGTTCTCATATAAACTTTTTATCGCATTCATTACACAACGTATCCGGAAGTTCACATTACAAACTTGTAGGAATCGTAGAAAGGAGAGAGTACCTGATGTTTTGAATAGGAAGCCATGTGCCGAAAAATACCATTTGCGGTCTCTGTTAGTTTCATCTCGGATGTGTAACTCATCCACTTTTGCTTGAGGAATTGATTTAGACGTGACGCAATACAGTTATTGGGTAACAATTGGAAAGGAAACATAACGAAACATCCACTTATTACTTAGGCATATCAAACTGCTCTTGTAATGTATCAGTACTGCTCATTACGCACAGTATGCTCGGTTCGTTCTTTGTTTTGCAATAACGTAAAAACGTAATGCTTAATGATAACATACTCAAATTTGCTTAAGTCATAAATGGAGGTTTCGTTATGTGTTCTATTAAACTGTTACGTAACAACTGCACCGCTTCAGGGCTTATTCAATTCATCAAGCAAAACTGGATGAGTTTAAACATCTGAATTGGAACCGTCATACATCGGAAACGGTTCGTTTACGGACATGGTTTCCTATTTAAAATTTTATACGCTCACTATCCTCTACAAACCCGACACGTTTGTGACAGGGGTTTCCGAACATCCTGTATGTTTCGGATATTCGCGATTCGTCCTTAAAAATGGTTCAAATGGCCCTGAGCACTATGGGACTTAACATCTGAGGTCATTAGTCACCTAGAACTTAGAACTACTTGAACATAACTAACCTAAGGACATCACACACATACATGCCCGAGGCAGGATTCGAACCTGCGACTGCAGCGGTCGTGCGGTTCCAAACTGAAGCGCCTAGAACCGCTCGGCCACATCGGCCAGCGAAACGTCCTTATCTTTCAAAGTTTCTGTCCATTGACGTTGTCAGAATCTCTTTGTTTAAAAAATCGATAAAACCCATACGGCTCGGCCGCTACAGTCGCAGGTTCGAATCCTACCTCGGGCATGGATGTTTGTGATGTCCTTAGGTTAGTTAGGTTTAAGTAGTTCTAAGTTCCAGGAGACTGATGACATCAGATGTTAAGTCCCATAATGCTGTGTTAGTTAGGTTTCAGTAGTTCTAAGTTCTAGGAGACTGATGACATCAGATGTTAAGTCCCATAGTGCTCAGAGCCATTTGAACCATTTGAAACCCACACGTGTTTCTGTATTACATTATCTGCGTTTTTTAATTGTCTGCTGTAAAATAAAAACTGCTTCTACCGTGGAACGTTGTTTCCTTAAACGCATTTGTCAGTCATCCAGTACAACTTCTGATGCGTTTTTTAGCTTTGTGTTTAAAATCTTAGCGTGTATCTTGTATGCTGAGTCCAGTAAGCTTACTTCTCTGCAGCTGCTGCATGGGCTTTTACCTCCTATTTTAAAAAATTCGTATTACTCTAGCAATGTTCCAATTTTTGGGGATGCTGTTATTCTTTCAATATTAGTTTAAGACATGTAGAAGTCGTAGATCTAGGACCATTCTTCTATATTTTAGCAGTTCAGCATTAATGCCATCTGTACTTGTCTCTTTTCTGTTATTAAATGATTTTAGATCATTTTTTCTATTTTGTCAGATTGTGTTTCTTCGAATACCTTCTCATCTATTGTTCCAATTTCAGTTTGTTGTGTTGCATTGTCGTAGCATAATATTTCGTAATATTTTACCCGTATTCTTCTTCAGTATCGTTTATTTGCATCCTTTCCTTTACCTTTGTGTTTAAAGTTTTTAAAACGCTATAGGCCGTTTGGTGTCTCCCATGAACAGAAATAACTGTTTGCCAGTGTCACTAGTGAGCCTTTTTTAGTCCACGTTTTGCGATATTTGTTCTCTCGTGATAGCATTGCTTCTTCTCAGCTGTGGGGTTGTCTAAGTACACTCCTGGAAATTGAAATAAGAACACCGTGAATTCATTGTCCCAGGAAGGGGAAACTTTATTGCACATTCCTGGGGTCAGATAAATCACACGATCACACTGACAGAACCACAGGCACATAGACACAGGCAACAGATCATGCACAATGTCGGCACTAGTACAGTGTATATCCACCTTTCGCAGCAATGCAGGCTGCTATTCTCCCATGGAGACGATCGTAGAGATGCTGGATGTAGTCCTGTGGAACGGCTTGCCATGCCATTTCCACCTGGCGCCTCAGTTGGACCAGCGTTCGTGCTGGACGTGCAGACCGCGTGAGACGACGCTTCATCCAGTCACAAACATGCTCAATGGGGGACAGATCCGGAGATCTTGCTGGCCAGGGTAGTTGACTTACACCTTCTAGAGCACGTTGGGTGGCACGGGATACATGCGGACGTGCATTGTCCTGTTGGAACAGCAAGTTCCCTTGCCGGTCTAGGAATGGTAGAACGATGGGTTCGATGACGGTTTGGATGTACCGTGCACTATTCAGTGTCCCCTCGACGATCACCAGTGGTGTACGGCCAGTGTAGGAGACGCTCCCCACACCATGATGCCGGGTGTTGGCCCTGTGTGCCTCGGTCGTATGCAGTCCTGATTGTGGCGCTCACCTGCACGGCGCCAAACACGCATACGACCATCATTGGCACCAAGGCAGAAGCGACTCTCATCGCTGAAGACGACACGTCTCCATTCGTCCCTCCATTCACGCCTGTCGCGACACCACTGGAGGCGGGCTGCACGATGTTGGGGCGTGAGCGGAAGACGGCCTAACGGTGTGCGGGACCGTAGCCCAGCTTCATGGAGACGGTTGCGAATGGTCCTCGCCGATACCCCAGGAGCAACAGTGTCCCTAATTTGCTGGGAAGTGGCGGTGCGGTCCCCTACGGCACTGCGTAGGATCCTACGGTCTTGGCGTGCATCCGTGCGTCGCTGCGGTCCGGTCCCAGGTCGACGGGCACGTGCACCTTCCGCCGACCACTGGCGACAACATCGATGTACTGTGGAGACCTCACGCCCCACGTGTTGAGCAATTCGGCGGTACGTCCACCCGGCCTCCCGCATGCCCACTATACGCCCTCGCTCAAAGTCCGTCAACTGCACATACGGTTCACGTCCACGCTGTCGCGGCATGCTACCAGTGTTAAAGACTGCGATGGAGCTCCGTATGCCACGGCAAACTGGCTGACACTGACGGTGGCGGTGCACAAATGCTGCGCAGCTAGCGCCATTCGACGGCCAACACCGCGGGTCCTGGTGTGTCCGCTGTGCCGTGCGTGTGATCATTGCTTGTACAGCCCTCTCGCAGTGTCCGGAGCAAGTATGGTGGGTCTGACACACCGGTGTCAATGTGTTCTTTTTTCCATTTCCAGGAGTGTATTTTATATATTCATTCTATTTTTGACAGCTTTTATTACATGTACATTCCAAATTTGTAGGCTCCTTCGTTTCCTATGTTTTCTTTCCTTTTTTCCAAAAAGCTTCTCCTGCTGCTCTACATACACATTCTCTAGATTTTGACATTCCTCTTCTCAGTTATCGTTGCTTTGCCAGTTTCTGTCTCTTTAGGTAAGCAGCTTTGGTTAAGATGTCTGACGCTGTCTTCTTCAAGCAAGTATAGTTTATAAACCATTTGATCTTGCTGATTATTTGTTTTGTTATTTTCTTCCGTTTTGCCGAAATATCTATTTTGGAAATTACTAAAAAACTATCTGATTCTGTATTATCTCCTCTATAAACTTATCATAACTCTGCAGCTTATCATTTACCAAAAGGTAGTCGATTATTGATCTAAGACTGGCCCATGTATACTGAAGTGTTGGCAGAAGAGCCAACACTGTGTTGCTAGAGGAGGCCGAAATGCACGCGTTTAATTACACGCTGACTGGCGTGAGGTCTGGAACAGTTAAGGGAATTAATAGTAGCAAATAAAGTACGTAGTTGATATAATACTTAACTTTAATCCACAATTGGTGTACATCGCTCTTGACGGTACATGTTATAATCTCAATATCAAATGCTATGGCGCCTTGCTAGGTCGTAGCAAATGACGTAGCTGAAGGCTATGCTAACTATCGTCTCGGCAAATGAGAGCGTAGTTGTCAGTGATCCATCTCTGGCTAAGTCGGCTGTACAACTGGGGCGAGTGCTAGTACGTCTCTCTAGACCTGCCGTGTGGTGGCGCTCGGTCTGCAATCACTGACAGTGGCAACACGCGGGTCCGACGTATACTAACGGACCGCGGCCGATTTAAAGGCTACCACCTAGCAAGTGTTGTGTCTGGCGGTGACACCACATTCCTCCCCCGCAAATCGGCGTACGGTTGTGTCATAAGGCTTCCGCCCGCCGTGGGGAGGACCCCATGTTGACGTATGCGACGAGGTGGGGAGCCTAACAACAGGCGAGGCTGTGCCACCCGCACCCGGCCATTCGGTCCGAGGGGAGCTAGGAAACGCCTGAAAACCTAGTCCAGGGTGCACACCAACATGCGGTGTATGCGCCCTTAGAGAGACAGGAGCGGTCGAAGGTTCGACCTCCATCGGGGCGGGGCAGCCGATGGGCGAAGACGACATCTGGTCCGGAGCCGGCAAGAGTTCCAAGTCGAAGGACAGATGGTCACGGGAAGCGATCGGCGGCGCGTGACCCAGGGAGGCGCCCGGCGGGTGCAGCGATGCGTCCACTGCGGGCGGCGCCGGCGGGAGGACCGGCGACGGCGGCGGCGAGTCGCCATGGGGCAAAATGGAAGGCATCGTCGGTAACACCTGGGGATGAGGCGAGCCAGTAGATGGGTCTCCAGGGCGCAGACCTGACGGCACCGTCGCTGAAAGCAGACGGGGAGCGGCAGAACCCGTGCGACGACAGAGGCGCAGCTGATTGAGATGCCGACGCACCTCACCAGAGGCCCCCAAAACCAGATACATAGCGCGGCCGAGGCAGCGAAGAATGCGCCCTGCGAGCCAATGCCGTGAACCTCGATAGTTGCGATAGTAGACAACGTCGCCTGGAACAAAAGCAGGTGGCTGCCGCTGCACAGGAACCTGATGCGGCGGATGCAGCAAAGACATCAAGGTTCGATGAGGACGACCGTGGAGCAACTCAGCCGGCAAGCGACCATCTCGGGGCTGAGAGCGATACGAGGACTAAAAGAGCAATAACGCGTCCTCCCGAGAATGCGACTCTTTCAACTACAACATCTGTGACTTGAAAGTCCGGACCAATCGTTCAGCGGCACCGTTTGACTGAGGCGAAAACGGCGCGGATGTCAGATGTTGAATACCATTGGCCGTGCAGAATGACTGAAATTCTTCGGACATGAATTGTGGGCCATTGTCGGAAACAATAGTCTGTGGAAGACCTTCAATACAAAAGATAGCAGATAACGCTTGGATGGTGGCAGATGATGTCGTGGAAGACATCCGGACAATAAAAGGAAAATTACTGAAGGAATCGACCAGAACCAACCACCGAGCATTCCAGAATGGACCAGCAAAATCGATGTGCAAGCGTTGCCAAGGGGAAGTGGCTTTCGGCCATGCAAAGAATTTCCGCGGCGGTGCGGATTGTTGTTCGGCACACGCCATGCAAGAAGAGCACATATTCGTAATCGCAGCATCGATTCCAAACCAAGTACAGTGCTGACGAGCAAGTTGTTTCGTTCGCACTATACCCCAATGTCCTTGGTGGAGAAGCCATAAGACAGAGGACTGTAACGAACGTGGGACCACGACTCTGGACTGATCATTATCAGAACGCAACAACAAAACACCACGTCGAACAAAAAGTCTCTCCTTGTGAGCAAAAAAACCACGAAGCAACGGATCCTCGATCCGTGACTTGGACAAGGGCCATTGCGTAGCAACAAAACGCAAAACGGTAGCAAGGACAGGGTCAGCAGCTGTGGTTGTAGCTAGACGACGAAAATCAATCGGAAATGATTCGAACACGTCATCGGTTTCCGCATCAATGAACATGCAAGCAAGTTCGGAAGAATCGAATGCTCTATCCTCAGCAACAGGCAAACGGGACACTGCATCGGCGTTTCCGTGCTTAGCAGTGGACCGATACAAGATATCGTAGCGGTACTGCGAGAGGAAAATAGACCAGCGAATGAATTTCTGCGCTGTACGTGGAGGTACAAGCTTGTTCGGATGAAAAAGTGACGTCAAAGGTTTGTGGTCTGTGATGATGGTAAAGTGACGACCATACAAAAAATCATGGAACTTAGTAACACCAAATACGAGAGCCAAAGCTTCTTTCTCTATCTGTGAGTAAGTTCTTTGCGCAGACGAGAGCAATTTGGACGCAAAGGCAATAGGGCGATCATGCGATCCATCTTTGTGCGCAAGCACAGCACCGATCCCGAAATCCGATGCATCTACCATCAACAAAAGGGGTTTCTGAGGATCGAATGGCGTAAGGCAAGTATTTGAAAGCAACGCCGATTTCAACTGGCGAAAGGCGCGTTCGCATTCCGTCGTCCAGACGAACGGAACACCTTTACGGCGTAAGTGAAGAGGTGGAGCTGAAATGGAAGAGGCATGGGGAACATAGTGATGATAATAATTAATTTTTCCCAACACACTCTGTAGCTGCTTCAAATTCTGCGGCGAAGGCAAGTCCTGTATGGCACGGAGGTGCTCTGGACTCGGATGTATGCCTTGTGCATTGATTACATGTCCCAAATATGGTAAGTCACGAGCAAAAAACACACATTTGTCCTTCCGCAAGCGAAGACCATTTTGTCGCAAGACCTGAAATAATGTTCTGAGATTGGCTAAATGTTCTTCTTCCGTCTGTCCGGAGATCACAATATCGTCCAGGTAGTTTGCTGCAGTAGGGACCGAGGCACAAACAGTTTGTAGATATTGCTGAAACAATGCAGGGGCGGATGCACACCCGAATGGCAGTCTTTTGAATCGATACAAACCAAGATGCGTGTTAACCACCAAAACGCGCTGGGATTCTTCGTCCACCGGTAGTTGCAAGTACGCATCTGCTAGGTCCAATTTCGAAAAATATTTACCCGGGCACAGTTTGTCAAAAAGATCTTTCAGGCGGGGTAAAGGAAAAGTTGCAATCACTAGTTGTGGATTCACTGTAGCTTTGAAGTCCACACAAAGTCTCAATTTTCCGGAAGGTTTTGACAAAATTACTAAGGGTGATGCCCAGAGAGAAGCCTGCACACGTTCAATTACACCTTGTGATTCCAAATCGTTTAATGTTCTCGCGACCTCATCACGCAATGCGTGGGGAACATTGCGCGCTCTGAAAAATTTCGGTTGCGCGTTTACTTTCAGTTCCAAATGTGCTTTATAGTTCTTAGCGCAACCAAGGCCCGGTGCAAAAATGTCTGCAAACTCTTCACATAGACGAGAAACACTGTCTGAAGGCACTGTCTGGTTCACTGATAGGACCTGATTTACTATAGACAAGTTAAACAACTGAAATAAATCTAAACCAAACAAGTTCACTGCAGAAGAAGAACAAAGGACGTAAAATGACACAAGTTTTGTTTGTCCCTTGTTTGTCCCTTGTATGTTGCAAGAAGGCTGCACTGTCCTAACACAGCGATCTTGTGACCTGAATATGTAGTTAGCTTAACATTTGCGGCACGCAACGGAGGTGTGCCCAGCTGTTTGTACGTGTCCTGATTGATCAGTGAAACTGCAGCTCCGGTATCGAGCTGGAATGGGACCATGTTGCCATTAATGTCCAAGTCGACAAAAAGTTTATTGTCCTGCTGATGACAAGAGCGACTGTCTCGTGCAAAGTGAACAGACACTGGTACAGAAGCACTTGCTACTTGACGGGATTTCCGGCGATGTCGACACACACTATTTGTGGGACGAACACTCACTGTTAGAGAGAGCGGCACTGGGCGGAGTGGAATTAACTACATGAATTTCCACGGGCGAAGGTTCATGAGCCTGTGTATTCTTGGTTCGATTCCGATTCCGGCGTGAAGCAAAGGGCCTGGAATGGTTTTGAGTTTCCGATCTGAGCTTTTACTGGCAAACACTCTGAACATGTCCTTTTTTATTACAGAAAAAGCAAATAGCTTGGCGTGACGGGCAATTCTCATGCGAATGTCTAGTAGCACACCGCGGGCATGATTTTAGCACTGCATTTGCGTGCTGGCGCGGCACACGCGGCTGCATGGATGGGCGCGAGGGCTGTTTACTGTTCCGTGCAGTTCGTCTGGCGGGCCGGTTAACGTGACACACGGCTGGCGAAGTTGCAACTGATTCCTGAGTAAAGTCAAGTGTGTCCTGCTTATCCAATATGTCCATCACTTGTTGAAGGGAGGGATTGACGAGTTTCAAAATCTGTTCCCTTATACGAACATCAGAAACGTTCTGTGCAAATGCATCACGCACCATAGTATCTGAATAAGGGAGGCCACATTCACACTCAAAAGCACAATCCCTAGTAAGGCCTTGCAATGTTGCAACCCACTCCCTATTAGTCTGACCGGCCGTACGTTTTGTACGAAAGAACGTATACCTTTTTGCAACGACATTGACTGATTCTTTGAAATATGCATCTAATGCCGACAAAATTTCTTCGTAGGACAGAGTTGCTACGTCACGTCGGGGAAACAATTTCACTATCACACGGTAGGTGGACACACCTACACATGCCAACAAAAAAGGCTGCCGCTCGTTACCTTGAATTCTGTAAGCGGCGAGATGGAATCCAAATTGGCATGACCACTCCGTTCAGCTTTCCAGTGCCGCATAAAAAGGATGAAAAGGTGGTGCAACTGCGTGTTGTGGCTGCGGTAGCGGTGGAGCGGCGGCGGCCGCATCGTTTCGCATTGCACGTTGACCCTGGACGAGCTGTCCAAGGGCATCGAACAAGGCCTGCGTCTGCTGATTCTGCAAGCGATAAAATTCGGACAGTACATCTGGAGATTGTGGCGAAGCCATGACACAAGTAAATTAAGCAAGTAGAAAGAAGGAGACCCTTTTGATACTCATCGCCATATGAAGTGTTGGCAGAAGAGCCAACACTGTGTTGCTAGAGGAGGCCGAAATGCACGCGTTTAATTACACGCTGACTGGCGTGAGGTCTGGAACAGTTAGGGGAATTAATAGTAGCAAATAAAGTACATAGTTGATATAATACTTATCTTTAATCCACAACTGGTGTACATCGCTATTGACGGTACATGTTATAATCTCAATATCAAATGCTATGGCGCCTTGCTAGGTCGTAGCAAATGACGTAGCTGAAGGCTATGCTAACTATCGTCTCGGCAAATGAGAGCGTAGTTGTCAGTGATCCATCTCTGGCTAAGTCGGCTGTACAACTGGGGCGAGTGCTAGTACGTCTCTCTAGACCTGCCGTGTGGTGGCGCTCGGTCAGCAATCACTGACAGTGGCGACACGCGGGTCCGACGTATACTAACGGACCGCGGCCGATTTAAAGGCTACCACCTAGCAAGTGTGGTGTCTGGCGGTGACACCACATATACTAAAGTACATATTCTTCCTAAAAAAGTGGTTTGTTGTATTGAAACCTCTTAGCATTTTTCCAATTTTCATTACATACCGGCTCCCCAAAAGCGTTACTGGGATGTTTCTTGTTCTGGCATTGAAATTACCTACCATAGTATTCTGATCAGTAGCACTGTATTTGTTCAGAGTCTTCTTTAGTTCTCAATAAAGGTTGTAGGCTCATTCTTTTGTTTTTCTTCTGGTGCACATACGCCTATAATGATGCTGTGCATCTTCTCGGTTAGAGTCTGTATTCTATCGCTTATGTATGTGCAGTGTTAGACGAACATAGTTTCTTTAGCTATTCTGCACATAGTTAGAAAAAATTTATGATCATTGAAATAGAATATTATTTTTCCTATCACATATGTGACGTATTTCAACAAACCGAGCAAATAAGTTTAAATCGATTTCTATTAATTTTGCTACCCATCGAAGTTTGAGATGGTGTACCTAATTGGCTGTGTCCAGATGCATGTTCTAGTGGGAGAATATTCATCTAAGTAAGGCGTTCAAATGAGTGTCAATTTTTCTGATTATAGAAATCAGTGCGCCTTCTAAACGACCTACGGACGAGACGTAAAGCTGCTGGAGCGGCTACATAATACACTACTGGCCATTAAAATTGCTACACCACGAAGATGACGTGATACAGACGCGAAATTTAACCGACAGGAAGAACATGCTGTAATATGCAAATGATTAGCTTTTCAGAGCATTCACACGAGCTTGGCGCCGGTGGCGACACCTACAACGTGCTGACTTGAGGAAAGTTCCCAACCGATATCTCATACACAAATAACAGCTGACCGGCGTTGCTTGGTGAAACGTTGTTACGATGCCACGTGTAAGGAGAAGAAATGCGTACCATTACATTTCCGACTTTGATTAAGGTCGGATTGTAGCCTATCGCGATTGCGGTTTATCGTATCGCGACATTGCTGCTCGCGTTGGTCGAGATCCAATGACTCTTAGCAGAATATGGAATCGGTGGGTTCCGGAGGGTAATACGGAACGCCGTGCTGTATCCCAACGGCCTCGTATCACTAGCAGTCGAGATGACAAGCATCTTATCCGCATGGCTGGTACGGATCGTGCAACCACGTCTCGATCCCTGAGTCAACAGATGGGGACATTTGCAAGACAACAACCATCTGCACCAACAGTTCGACGACGTTTGTCAGCTCGGAGACCATAGCTGTGGTTACCCTTGACGCTGCATCACAGACAGGAGCGGCTGCGATGGTGTACTCAACGACGAACCTGGGTGCACGAATGGCAAAACGTCATTTTTTCGGATGAATCCAAGTTCTGTGTACAGCATCATGATGGTCGCATCCGTGTTTGGCGACATCGCGGTGAACGCACATTGGAAGCGTGTATTCGTCATCGCCATACTGGCGTATCAGCCGGCGTGATGGTATGGGGTGCCATTGGTTACACGTCTCGGTCACCTCTTGTTCGCATTGACGGCACTTTGAACAGTGGACGTTACATTTCACATGTGTTACGACCCGTGGCTCTACCCTTCATTCGATCTCTGCGAAACCCTACATTTCACCAGGATAATGCACGACCGCATTTGCAGGTCCTGTAACGGCCTTTCTGGATACAGAAAATGTTCGACTGCTGCCCTGGCCAGCACATTCTCCAGATCTCTCACCAACTGAAAACGTCTGGTCAATGGTGGCCGAGCAACTGGCTCGTCACAATACACCAGTCACTACTCTTGATGAACTATGGTATCGTGTTGAAGCTGCGTGGGCAGCTGTACCTGTACACGCCATCCAAGCTCTGTTTGACTCAATGCCCAGGCGTATCAAGGCCGTTATTACGGCCAGAGGTGGTTGTTCTGGGTACTGATTTCTAAGGATCTATGCACCCAAATTGCGTGAAAATGTAATGACATGTCAGTTCTAGTATAATATATATGTCCAATGATTACTCGTTTGTCATCTGGATTTCTTCCTGGTGTTGCAATTTTAATGGCCAGTAGTGTATGATACTAACTGGTAGCCGGCACAGAGAACTAGTACATCAGTGTCATTGCTTGAGTAGGCCTAAAAGGTAATGTGTTCATCAATGTTAACATTAACCATATAGATATATTTTGTAAACATATACACCTACATTTATACTCCGCAAACCACCTTACGGTGTGTGACGTGTGACGGAGTGTACTTGCGCACCAGTGTCATTTCCTCCTTCTCCTGTTCCAGTCGCGTACTGTTCTCGGGAAGAGAACCTCCGTGTGGCGTCGAGTCTCTCTAATTTTAACTCGATGGTGTTTTCGCGGGGTATGTGTAGGAGGAAGCGACATATTGGTTGATTCTTCTAGGAACGCACGCTCTCGGAACTTACAGCAGTAGACCATAGCGTGATGCAGCGGTCTGCCACTGGAAATGGGCGAGCATCTCCGTGACGATTTCACGCTTACTGAATCATTTGCATGAAATAATCCTCAGATAACTATGGAGCATGTACAGGGAATAGGTAAAATAATGTGAACAGTGCTAGTATTGGGATGGTTATTTTTGTCAGTCAACAACACAGGTAAGGCACGTGCCACGCTGGACTGTGCGTGTTCAGTACGGACTAGGCATCAGTGCAGGCTGTTTACGAGTAGTGCACACAACGTATTTGCATTCAGAGGCCGAGGTCGACGTGCAGTGAAGCAGATTGTGGGGGCTCGATTATCTGGAGCTTCAGTAACCGAGACAGTCATTTCAAGAGCAACTGTTTCAACGGTCATGACAACCTACAAAAATGGTTCAAATGGCTCTGAGCACTATGGGACTCAACATCTTAGGTCATAAGTCCCCTAGAACTTAGAACTACTTAAACCTAACTAACCTAAGGACATCACACACACACCCATGCCCGAGGCAGGATTCGAACCTGCGACCGTAGCAGTCCCGCGGTTCCGGACTGCAGCGCCAGAACCGCTAGACCACCGCGGCCGGCTGACAACCTACACAAAACATGGAAATACATCATCAAAATGGCTCTGAGGATATGGGACTTATCATCCGAGGTCATCAATCCCCTAGAACTTAGAACTACTTAAACCTAACTACTAAATGGCTCTGAGCACTATGGGACTTAACATCTAAGGTCATCAGTCCCCTAGAACTTAGAAATAGTTAAACCTAACTAACCTAAGGACATCACACAACACCCAGTCATCACGTAGGGGGCACAAATCAAAACTAAATTACAGAGATCGTCGCACGTTAAGACGAATTGCGTCAAAACAACACAAAGCTACGGCGGCTGAAATGACTACAGAGCTCAATAGCCATTTTCGAGACTCCGTATCTATAGATTCTGTCCGCCGAGACGAGCTGCCACCGAAAAAGAAGCGTAAGACATGGTGTCAGGAGCATAAATCCTGGACGGCTGCTCGTACAATCCTGGTTGCTTGATTCCAACAGTTAAGCATGGAGGTGGAACTGTAATGGAGTGGGGAGCCATATCGTGGTCTCTGCTGGTCCCATCATAACTCTCAGAGGCCATGTTGCAGCCAACGATTATGTGAAGATTTTACATGATCAGGTGCGACCCGTGATTCAAATGTTGTTCCCCAACAATTATGCCACATTTCAGGAGGATAACGCACCCATTCACACAGCCAGGACAGTATGAGGAGCACGCAGCTGGACTGCAGCGTCTTCCCTAGCCAACACAGTCCCCGGACTTGAACGTTATCGAACCCTTGTGGGCAGTATTGCTGCGCAGACTCCGGAGAAAATTTCCGCCTTTCTCGTCACTACAGAAAGTTCTGATCGAAGAGTGGCATAACATTCCACTAGAGACTATACAATCATCGCAGCTGTATTACAGGCAAATGTGGGTCCAACCTCTTATTACTAAACCATTCCCAACTAAGTACAGGTGTTCACATTATGTTGTCTGTCCTCTGTAGTTAATAAACTAACACTGTGCTTAGGTGTCTTAAATGCTCACAGCGTGTTTCAAACAAGTTTGAATGACGAGAAACAAATTGGAAGATTATATCTCTGTAAAGAAAGGCAAAAGCGCAATGGCAGGCGCTGACGCTCGAGGAACGATGTATCACAGTCGATGCAAAAGCGAAAAAAATGAAAATCAATCAAGGATCAATTTTAAACATAACGAAGATAGTCGCTCGCTGGGTTCCGAAATTGCTCACATCTGTTCAAAATATTGCCGAAACGAAGTAGCAGAGGATGTGTTGCAGATACCCAGACGACTAATTTAACCGCCTGACCGCCATGGACGAGTGCTGTACGTGTGCCTACGGCTCCGAGACAAAGGAGTTGAGCAAGCAGTGGAAACGTGGATTTAGTGCTGCCGGAAAAGGCGAAAATCTGACCATCATCGGGCAGGGTGAAGCTGGCGGATTTTTGAAACTGCCGTGCCGTGGTGCTAACAGATTATGGTAGGAAGAGGAAAAGCGTCACAGGAGTAAACTACCGATAACTCTTAACGAGGGTAATGAACCCTGTCGAGACGAAGCTTCACGCGTTACTGTCCAAGACCATGTCTTATCTCCAAGGCATAAAAACTGCTCGTTCTGCATAGGGCATAATCACACGAGGTGCTTTCCTCCGTGTACACATGTCACCTAAACTTGACATTCTTGTGACATGACACCCACTGATTTCTTCCTCTTTCCTCGGACGAAGAAAACATTGCTTGAAATGCGTTTCCAGAACGACCACGACGTGGGTTTCGAATTTGAACTTTCCTACACACTCAAAATACAGTTTTCTACAACCAATGTCTTTGGCAAGTGATCCATCTTTTGCAAAACTGTGTCGCACTACATGGTGTGCATTCAGAGAAACGCTAATAGCACATATAAGTTTTATAACTCCAGCTTTAATTTCGAGAGTTTCATTGCGATTATATTATTGTTATCCAATATTAAATGCAGTGATGGATACATATTTATTTATTTTTTGTAATTGTATTTTGAAAAGGGCAGCTGAAATTAACGATCCCTGGTCCATAGAAGAACACATTATGAAAACAAAATTTTGTAATGTACTCTACTTACATTTCTGCAGCTACTTACTTTTACCTTATTTTTAAGGGTTTCTCCACACTTCAACAATTGCCCTGTATTCACTAGTTCTAGTAGAAAAAAGAAGAGACCACTAGACAGTTTTCACGATCATGACAGTCTTCCTCTTTCAGACGTCTCTTCCTCAACATTGTAATTACCCTCCCCCCCCCCTCCTCTCTCCATGCTTCCTCCTTCCTGGCGGCAACTGCTACGGTCGCAGGTTCGAATCCTGCCTCGGGCATGGATGTGTGTGATGTCCTTAGGCTAGTTAGGTTTCAGTAGTTCTAAGTTCTAGGGGACTGATGTCCTCAGATGTTAAGTCCCGTAGTGCTCAGAGCCATATGAACCATTTAGAACCTGGCGGCGACCTACTTTTGGCCATCATCCTTGCTCCGTTCGCCGAACGTGGCCATACCACTGAAGAACTCTCTCCTCAGTTCTTTGCACGACTGGTTGTTCCACATCCGTTATCCCCCTAATATCCGCATTTATTCTCCGCTCAGTTCTGGATATCTTGGCTGCCCTCCTTATTCCGTCCATCTCTACTGCCTGTACTAAGCTTCTCTGCCGCTCCTCCAGGGTCCATCCTTCTGCAACGTACTTTAGTATGCTTTCCACTATTGTTTGCCGAATCCTCTTCTTTATTTCTTTTGATATTTCCCGGCACCACTGAACTCCATCTAGCATTTTCATTGCTGCTCTTGCCTGCTAGATCCAGCGTTCACACCTGCTTTACAGCTTCTCGAGGAACGGATAATCGACCCTAAGCATTTAAACTGCTTTACAGCTTTAACAATTCCTTATGACAGTACTACACCCTTCCATCTTCTCATGCTGCTAGATATTCTGTTTTGCTCATATCTATTCTAGGCCCGCCTCTTTCAAATGCTTCCAATAACTTCTTTATCATAAATATGATATTCTCTCCAATTTGTGTTATCATTACCTGATCATCGGCAAATAGTAACGAGTAGATAGTACCACGCTGGAGAGGAAACCCCATACCACCGCAAGACTAATCCCACTGTTCCTATATATACTGTGAACACATTTTTAATGGCGTCGGCTACATGCTGCAGCCCTGTCTTAAGTCCTTAACTGATGTGTACGACTGATGGTGTATTCTTTGAATTAGGGAAATCTCTTGTGCTTTTACACCTCTATGTTCCATCGCTCTCTACAGCTCCTTGACGTGCACAAAATCATACGCTTTTACTGAAACTGAAATTACTAGGTGTACTTCCTGATCCTTAGAATACGTCTTCTCACTTATTTGTCTAAGGCTAAAAGAGTGACCCATACATGATCGCCTAACTGTAAAACCTGCCTGTTCCTCTTGCACGTCTCCCTCATTCTCCAGCCTGTTTTCCAGTACAGCGTTAAGAAGTCTCCTGAAAGAAGCTATGTCACTAATTCTCCTACAAATACTGGGTGTTCCTGGTTTTTTTTTTTTTTTTTTTTTTTTTTTTTGTAGATAGCGGATATGTATGATACACACCACTCTCTTGGTATTTCCTCTCCCTTCTCACTCTGGCTGAACAATTTACGCATAAGTCTTACCATTTGATGGGGCCCATATTACCAAATTTCCATCACAGCTCCTCCCAGTCAACTCGACTTTCCATTTCAGCAACTCTTTTACCACTTCCTCTAGTATAGATTCTACATTACGTAATGTACTGCTTTTGCTGAAGTCTTCTATCGTGTGGTCTCTTCTTTTTTCTGCTAGAACTTATTCAAAGTGCTTTTTCAATTCTCCAAAACACATACGCTGTATTGTGGGTGCGGGATTGCTAGCTATTTTGATCTTCCTTACCGTCCTCCATGTCTCTGCCAATCACCTGTATCCAAGCGAATGCTCTATTTCCTACATACTCATTCCTATTCCTCTTCCTCACACTTTGTTGTTAATTTCTTAGCCGTCTTTTATGTATCTTGTATCTGTTCATTCCCAGAGCTTAACCATATATTACATAATTTCTTCTTTTTCTCGTCTACGTCCAACAGCCCCGTGGCCATCCATTCAGTTCTTACTCTTCTCTCCCTTTCCCTTCCTGAAGGCTCCTCCGCTGCTTACTTAAGTAACTCTTTCAGGAAATTGTATAGCTCATTAGCACTCCAGTCGGCCTCCACTGCATCCAATCTTAGATGTAATCTTTGCTGATACAAATTTTTCACACTTTCTTCTTGTAGTAGGTGTATTCTTTATTTTGAATACTCTATGGTTCTACTTCCAGCTTTCTCCTCGTCTTCCATCTTGGTATTAATGGACAAAGCAGGTTTTGAAGTGACTATAATTTGCACTTCTGCAGCCGATAAGCTTAAAATCTTTATTTATTAAAATAACTACAAACGTCACACTCTGGCATCACTTACTTCCTTGCTGTTACTCTGCAGTCCCCACAAACAGCAGTGTTTTCCCCTCCATCAACTAGCCTTCCCTACAGAGATATTTCCTTGGCATCATCTTCCTGTGCTACAAGTATCTTAAGATCTTTGGCCACCTTGTCTCTCCATTTTATTTTTGGTCTGTCTAAAGGTCTTCACCCCCTTGGGTTTCTTCTCCGACACTTCTCTCAATCTAATCCCTCCTGTCTTCTGTAGACGTGACCGGCCCATCTCAGAGACCTTGTCTTGGCTTCTGCAATAATATCTGGTTCGTTATATACCTCCCTCATCTTCCAGTTTTTTCTCCTTCGCCATTCTCCTTCCTCAAAAATTGGTCCAAATGTCTCCGGCACGATTTTGTATACAAAAGCATTTATCTTTCTCTCTGTATACTTACTTAATTTCCATATTTCTGTCCCATATACTCAACCTTGCCTGATTATAGCTTTATATACCTTTGTTTTTGCTTCTGTTGATGAAATGCTGTACGATAATAATTTCTTGAATGAATATGAAGCTCTGCATCCTGCTCTTATTTTCGCTTCTATGTCTTGTTTGTCATCATTTCTGTTCTTTACTCCAACCCCAGACATTAAAACTCTCCTACTTCTTCAGATGGTCATCAGTCTGCATGGTTTCCCGCCTTTTTGTCTTGTAACTTCTTTCTAATTTTACGAATTTTGTTTTATCATTATTTACAACCCAACTTCCCTTGGATTTTGAAGTAACTGTCCTGCCAGTATTTTCTGGTCATCTACATTTTCAGCTGTTAATGCTGCGTCAAATGCAAAGGGCAGTACATTCCTAAGCTTATCCCTTCGTCTGCTTCCCTTGTTGTATCCAGTAATTTCTCTATTACTACACTCAACAAGAGTGTTGATATTCCATCTCCTTGCCTGACTACTCTTGTTAAGTCAAAAGCCATAGAATATTCTACATTGAATTTCATTATTCCTTTTGAACCTTCCAATATACATTTTACAAGAATTCTAATCTTGTTTTGGTATTCCAAACTTCTCCATTTTCCCCCACAGCTTTTCTCTCTTTATGCTATCACAGACTTTCTTAATATCAACAAAGAATATTGCCATTGTTTTGTTGTATTCCCAATACTCTAATATGGCTTCCTTTCAGTACAAATATCTGATCAGTGGAGGATCGACGATTCATAAATCTCTGTTGTTTTTCATCTATGAACTCTTTTAAATATGGTTTCAATCTTTTCTGGAGATACTTGGACGACACTTTGTGGAAATTAAGGAGATGCCTCTATAATTACTGTATGTATGTTTATCGTCCTTTTTGTGGATTGATATTAATACAGCTGCTTCCCACTCTAGTATTAGTGCAATATAATTAATAAAATTCAGTCAATAGTAAATAACTTCAGCGCCTGGGATCTTAGACTAATGAAATCCCTTCACAAAAATGCTGGCTCCCAATGCTGGGTATTGACTAAACTCATCTCTACTACACCATCTTTCCTATGGCTGCAGTAAATATCGACTGTGGCTGCAAAGGGGCAGTGTTAGTTCTTGTTCGTATGCGTAACCCGTTTTGATTGTAGTAGCAACTGGCAATCTACGGGTGGACCTTTTTGATTTTTCAGCCAGTGGTTACAAATTGTTGTCACAGACAAAAATAGGAACAACAATGTCTGCCTTCCAGCTTGAGCTTCTGAGAGTGGTTTTTCACTCATCCGTTGATAACCATAGATTCCACTTCGTTGAATAAGTGATGTATCAACATAATTCAGTCACGGAGCATAGTCTCTGTCTGTAGATACGTTGACTGGAGGTTGAGTAGCATCTTCCTCTTACACTTGCAGCCATCTGCCACGCAGAGCTGAAGGAAACGAACTTCATCGTGTCTGATTTTCGTGCGCTAATGCCAGGGAGGCTGGAAGATCAGAGTTCACAGTCCGCCGACGAGAAGGTCATTAGAGACAATGAAAAAGCTTGGGTAAGGCAAGGATTGAGAAGGAAGTCAAAAGCATGTCATGTCAGTTTCAAGGCAACCATCACGGCATTCAGTTTAAAGAAATGTAGGAAATCCAAGCAAAATGGAAAACTTGATGGCTGGGCGGAGAGATCGCTCTCACTCTTCCTGAATGCGAGGTCAGTTGCTCGCCACTATGACACCGTCCTCACGAGGAGAGCAAGGCAAGTACCATAATGCGGCCGGCCGCGGTGGTCTAGCGGTTCCAGGCGCTCAGTCCGGAACCGCGCGACTGCTACGGTCGCAGGTTCGCATCCTGCCTCGGGCATGGATGTGTGTGATGTCCTTAGGCTAGTTAGGTTTAAGTAGTTCTAAGTTCTAGGGGACTGATGACCACAGATGTTAAGTCCCATAGTGCTCAGAGCCATTTGAACCATAATGCGATTTCACAGGAATTTCGCTCAGTGGAAGAGTCAAAACAGCGAACACGTGTCCCGTCTTATCCATAGATTCTCTACCGTTTCTGAGAAAACTAAGGTCAAAGCTTTTGACTTAAATTAGACGGCTGAAAGAGTGGGTCGCGGCATCACTTTTCCGCCCCGTGTTCAAAACCCGATTGCTGTTTTTGTTTATTTCACGAGGGTCGTTCAATAAGTAATTCTCCACATTTTTTTTTTTTAAAAGCCACTGTTATACATAGACAAATGTGCCTGTTGTTGCTTCACATTTTTGTTTATTCTGTACGTCGGTGAAGTTTCGAACCGTTCTGGCAGATGGTAGAACAGTACTACAGCGTCAAAATGGCGTCTACAAACGACTCACGTTGCAAGCAGCGTGCTGTTATTGAATTCTTGTGTGCAGAAAAAGAAACCATGGTGAACACCCATAAACGTTTGTGTGCAGCGTATGGCGATGCTGCAGTTGATAGGAGTGCAGTTGAGCGATGGGTAAAGAAAGTTACAGCTTCAGGAAATGCAGAAACAGAGCTCCATGATCAGCCACTCTCGGGACATCCTGCCACAGCCACTGCTCCAGACATGCTGAATCGTGTGGATGCCATTATTCCTGCCGACTGGGGCATCACAACTCGACAATTGTCTCTACAGTTCTCGGTCAACATTGGAAGTGCGTCTGCGATGATCGAGACTCTCGGATATTCAAAGAGGTGCTCAAATTGGGTTCCATGAATTCTCACAGCCGACCGCAAGAATTGTTGGAGCGTTTTGAGACCGATGGGGAGGCCTTTCTGTCACGGATCGTTACGGGGGGCGAAAGCCTACAGGACACGAGCTTTCACCAGCAGGGAATATATGCTCTTCCACAGCGTTGGCGTACGGCCATAGAACGTGATGGAGACTACGTAGAAAAATAGAACATGGAGGAGACATGTTGATGTATATTGTCACCAACTTCTGACTCTTAACAATAAATGTGTTCTGAGAAAAAAAAAATGTGGGGCATTACTTATTGAATGACCCTCATATTTTTGCATCTGTCCACCCATGTCCGTAGAAGATTACTACAGTATGTTTCTAATCAAGTTAGGGGATACAGGGACTTTATTTTAATTGTCAAATTACAATTGTTCACAATAAATGTCTTTCATTTCTCGTATAATACAGTACATATGAGTATGGTATTTTGAGGGGTTGCAATCTTTTTTAATTCTCATATTTTAATATTATCTCAATTCTTATGTTCTGTTCTTATTTTATTCTTCAGGAAAATTCGGTGCATTCCCTTTGATGATAACGATCGATGAAACGTTCGAAATATAGAAATTCCGAACACCACGAGCATCGCGCGAAAGCAGGTTTGTCACACAATGACATTTCTTCGTAGAAATCTGACCCGGGGAAGAACCGTAGTTAGCGTTGCTGCACATTTGACGCATTGGCAGTAATTTCGCGGCGAATCACGCATAACAGATCACTGTACGGAAAACTGCCTCTTGCAGTTCATTTTAAATCAAGACAGAGTACAGGAATTTCACCGAAAACAATTAAAAATAATTTTCTCACCCTTCTACTTTTTTCATTTTTTTAAAATTCATTCACCAGGCATACAATATGGACAACGTTATTTCAGTTTTTTTTTTTTTTCATCAGTCTACTGACTGGTTTGATGCGGCCCGCCACGAATTCCTTTCCTGTGCTAACCTCTTCGTCTCAGAGTAGCACTTGCAACCTACGCCCTCAATTATTTGCTTGACGTATTCCAATCTCTGTCTTCCTCTACAGTTTTTGCCCTCTACAGCTCCCTCTAGTGCCATGGAAGTCATTCCCTCATGTCTTAGCAGATGTCCTATCATCCTGTCCCTTCTCCTTATCAGTGTTTTCCACATATTCCTTTCCTCTCCGATTATGCGTAGAACCTCCTCATTCCTTACCTTATCAGTCCACCTAATTTTCAACATTCGTCTATAGCACCACATTTCAAATGCTTCGATTCTCTTCGATTCTATTTCAGTATGCATTGGAAAACATTCATGTCGTCATCTTCGACATATATGAGTAGATACATGAAAAACAGAAATAAAAAGAATAATAAAATAATAATTCGGTCTCGAACACGGGGCGCACAAGTGTGCCACCGCTTCCATTGAACTATT
Organism: Schistocerca nitens; assembly: GCF_023898315.1. Classification (NCBI taxonomy): domain Eukaryota; kingdom Metazoa; phylum Arthropoda; class Insecta; order Orthoptera; family Acrididae; genus Schistocerca; species Schistocerca nitens. The sequence goes on along the minus strand of NC_064620.1, from coordinate 582,352,680 downwards.
ACTCGTTAAAGTAGATAAAGCACCTCGGAAACATTGAGCGTCGTTTTCTCAGAAACAGTTTAGTAGTTACGGATAAGCCGACGCACGTGTTCGCCTATTTTGGCTCCTGTTCCTCTGAGCAACGTTTCTGAGAAATCGCGTTAAGGTATTTGCCGTGTTCTCCTCGTCAGTAGCCGCTATTTCGATAACAGTGCAGCTACCAGTTGATTGCTTTGCGTGTTTTCGAATGAAATCCCTTAATTGAGAAACCAGTCTCGTTTGCATTACCAGTGGTTCTCAGTTCTTTTAGGAGACACAGGTTTGCACGCTTTGGATATGCTTTGGATTTGCTCCTGAACTGCTTAGTCCTGCGCGTACTGTTGCATTAAACTGCAGGCAGAACAGCAGTCCATCACCGAAAGAGAAAGTCCAGAGGAGTCATATCTGGGCAACTTTCTCATCAAGCATGTCATCCACATGGACCCTTTGCGTCATCTCGAGTGTAAACTGAAAACGTAATGACGAAACACTATGTTGTAACCAAATTTCTTCACAAACCTTCAGTGGTGCATCTGCCTCGGACTGCACCGACATTTCTTGAGAAAAAATCTTGTTCTCTGATTCATTGGGAAGGAGGAAGGATGTACGACCATGAGCCTTTGCAGGACCTACTCAGAGGTCGATTCCTGGAGCACCGTCTGTGACTGGCCCTTGTGTTTTATTACTGTATTATTTGTTGCAATGCCTTGGGATGCCTACATTAAAGGTATTGTATGTTTCTTAATTTTTTATATACAGCAGGTTTAATTGGTTGTGCTACCAAATTTACCATCATCTTGTCTCACCTGTTTAGTGATCAGTTGCTTGTCCTTTTAAATTAACCTTTGCAGTTGTATTTGCTGTTTTACTGTATGTTTTTTTTTTAATTTTTTGTATAATTGCCAGTCTTGGCGTTAAAGCAGGTTTAAATCGTTGTGCTACCAAGTTTACCATCATTTGGTCTCACCCGTTTGGTGATCAGTTGCCTGTCTTTTTAAATTAACTTTTGCTGTTGCATTGCTGTTTTACAGTATGTTTGTTAATTTTTTTTGTAATTTCCACTCTTGGCGTTAAAGACCTTCAGCCATGACTGTGGTTACTTGCCTTGAGATTGTAATTGGGATCACATTGGCCTGTTTTTAAAACATTACTTGCTGTGTCTATAACTAAATGGTCATTTGGTAAATTGTAACGCACTGAAAGCACAATTACTCAATTGTTTATTCCTTCATTAATAACGTGTGATATCTTCATTTGTTGCTGAGTCTGGAATTACCGTTTTAAAATAAACGTATAATTGTAAAAGGGAACCAATATTAACTGAATCCTGCCTTCCTTGACTACCAGGTTTCAGACTCACTCAGATCGTCACCCATCAAATCGGTGACGTAGCTCGTAAGCAGTGTGTGAAAGACACTACGGCTCCTGTGGTAAGACGTAACTTGCCAGTCCGTCGCCAGCTAGACTATGGAGCCATCTGACGACAATCTGTGTAGCTCTGTTGTATCAGCAATCCCTGACGGTTTTGCAGTTCCACTGGCTGGCTGTTTGTTTACAATATTATCCGTACAGTGCTGTGGGCAGCATCGAGGCCAGTCTTCATTTCAACGGTGAAACTGAAAAGTCGTGTGTGTATTTCGATGGAGCAAAGACTGAGATGCATCTACTGGAGATGCGCATCAGGCTATTCAAAACGTCCATGCTTGTACATAATCCCGTCCATTGCGCTTATACAAGCGATGATTTGTTCATAAGCATGCTCTCCCCCACCCTCACCTACCTTGGCCTCACCATTGACCATCACCTCATCTGGATCCCTCATCTCGACTCTATTGAATCCAAAACCCACAACCATCTCCGACTCCTCAAACTCCTCTCTGGCCAGACATGGGGGTTGAACCGCTCTACCACCCTCCATACCTACAAATCCTTAATCCGTCCCATCCTCTGTTACGCCAGTCCTGCCTGGATATCCACTCCCCCCAATTCTGTAAGTCCCTCCAGATCCTCGAGTGCCATGCAGTCCGCCTCACCTTCCATATACGCCTCCTGTCCCCAGTGCGAATCCTCTATGACCTGATTCCTTTCCCCCATCTGCTCCTTTTCCTCAAACTTTCCCATACCCTTTACACCTCCCGCCGCCTTGATCCCCCTCATCCCCTAGTTGCTCCTCTCCTCTCCAACCCTCACTCTCTGCCTCGCCTTCACCGTTGTCCCCCCCCCCCCTACCCTCCACCTCTACATCCTTCATCTCCTTTCCCAAGGTGGCTTCCATCGACTCCCCCTCCATTTATCCCTCCTATCAACTCTGATCCTCACCTCCCCCTCCCTTCCTCTGTCCTTTCCCTGGGCTCCCTCCCCCCTTCCATCCCATTTTTCCCCTTCTACCCTCTCTCTGCCTCCCTTCCCTCCCCCCGAATCCTTTTGCATTCCCCTCCTCTGCCTGTCCCCACTCCCTCTCGTGTCTGCCCTGCCCCCCCCCCTTAAGAGTCCTCACCCCCTTGTCGGCTCCCCCCCTCCACTACGTTTTTCCTCTTCTTCTCCCCTTTTCTTTTATTTTCCTCTCATCTGTCCAGGTCCTCCCATCTGCCCTTGGCTGTGGTGTGTCATCTTCATGTCAACTTTTTAGTGCAGTGTTTTAAGTGAGTGTTAAGTGTTGTGCATCTTTTCTGAAGTGTTGCGAACAGAAATCACACTGTCAGTGGGTGTGATTTTTACATCTCTTGCAAAGAGAAACCAGACTGTCGCTGTATTTTTTAAATTGTCTGCCTATTGTTTTCCCTGTCTGCTTCCTGTGTATTTTACTAGCATCACCAACCCTTTGTTTTATGTTTTAACTTCCACAATTTTCCGCCATTTTACAGTTTAAGTCACCGTTTTTATCGCCTGCTTTTATTGTTTATTATCTTCTTCTGTTTTAAAAATCTGTAGGCTGAAGAGTGGCGTACTAAGCTGCTGCCAGCCCGCCCCCTTTGGGGGGGGGGGGGGGGGACTCGAAACTCAATAAAGGGAAAAAAAACATAATCATGGGAACGCAAATGCAAACTGACTTTCTCATGACATCTGTATTGGTAACGCGGCGGCATTGTTTACTGGACCCCAGGTTGGGGCCAGCGTGTATGTGAATCTGCGATTAGATATAATGCATTTAAAAGATTACAGATGACGTTCAGTAAAATCTATTTGTTCTATCTTCTTTCTTTGTGACTGTTCATCAGTATCGGTAGCTCTGCACTGGGTAATTAAATACTAATTATTGAAATCAAAACGCGTATAACCTAAATTTTAATTTTTGCAGCAAATTACTAGTACTTTAAATACAGCTGCCCGCCCGGCTATCCGCGCGGTCTGTTACGCTGCTTTCTGAGCGGGAAGGAGTGCCGGTCACCAGCGTGCCGGCCAGCCTGTGGATGGTTTTTAGACGGTTTTCCATCTGCCTCTGCGAATGCGAGCTGGTTCCCCTTATTCCGCCTCAGTTACACTATGTTGGCGATCGCTGCGCGAACACTGTCTCCACGTATGCGTACACCATAATTACTTTACCACGCGAACATTTGGGATTACACTCTTCTGGTATGAGACATTCCCGGGGAGGAGGAGGGGGGGTCAACTGGGGGCCAAATCGCACAATAACCCTGGGTTCGGTGTAGGGCGGCGGTGGGGTGGGTGGACTGCTGTAGCCTGTTGTGAAGTTGTGAACCACTGAGGGCTATGGCGGGGACGAAACCTCTCCGCCGTTTTTGGTCCCTAGTTCAATACACACAATACACTCTAAGTACAAGAAATGCACCTTTTTTGAGTAATGTCTCACTCTGCATTGCACTTAGGTGCTTGTGTGAATTGTTTTCTGTTCTGTGTATGTCTTTGAGTGCATTGTGTGCGTGTGTGCATGTGTGTGTGTGTGTGTGTGCTCATACGTGTGTGTGAATTAATGTGTTTATTCTCATTATTTCAGCTGCTTTCAAGCCAATGTGGTTTAATGTCTACACGAAGTCACCGCATTGCTGTTCAGTTTTGTGTCAATAATTCACAATTTGTGTCTGCTGTGCTTCATTTTCTACGGATTTGTTTATGTGTTCCTACAGGAAATTATTTTCTTGCGTGTACTATTCTTTTATTTTCAAATAAACTATTTACTTCATTATTATCAATTAATAAAGTTTACCTCCTGCGCTGTTATCAGCTAAATCACATCAACCGTTACTGATCTTTCCTATCCGAGCCCCTTACCCAATACCTCGTAACGTAGTTCATTGACGTGCGATGTAGGTTGATAATGTCCTATAGGGCGGAATTATCTAGGTGTCTACAATGAAATAATTTTTTCAGTCCAGCGTCTGACCAGTGTCTTACCTCTCTGCCACTTCGATCGCTAATGAGAACTGAGACTTTGAGATAACACACTGGAAGAAGTGAAAACGTTCTGCTGTCTTTGCAGAAAAACTCGGATAGACAATTGAGACAAATGAAACGTCGAAAGTGTACTAGCTCAGGTGGAAGGCGCTTTCTTAGAAAAAGCGTTCTGCTTGTATCTAATCTTGTCATAGGCTCGGAGCAAAGTGTTTGCAAACAGTAACCATTGAATTTAAATGAAAGAACGAAAGTGGACCAGCCAGAGAAAAAGAACTAGTACCAGTTGTAAGTAGTTGCTTTAGAAGAATATCGGAAATTAACTGAATGAAACAAAAAGAACAACGTGAGAAAGCACTAGAAAGAACACCGGCAAGGAAAGAAATGAATAGTAAACATTTCGTAGAAGACAGCCGGCGTAATGCGATATTTATTACGGCGGTCGTAAATTAGCGTGTGAAGGGGAGAGGGCTGCACCTCGATACGCGTCTCAGAATTTCACCCGTAGCGAGTCCTCCATTAAAAATTTAATATATTCTCTTATTCTGTTTTTAAACGAAGGCATTCACATTTCATGTACTGCTGTCTTTTTTCTGAAACTACAAAAATTACTCCAAAAAATTAAAATTTTTCTAAATTTGAAAGCATGTTCCAAAGCATAAATTGGTCATGTACTCATGAACAAATATTCGACTGAAGTTTACAAGGTTTGCAATAAAAAAAAAAGGTCAATGCTGTGCCTAATAGTCTATGTGTTACTTTACGACTGCGCTACATACTAATAATTCAGTCTACACTCAAAATATATCCGAGTTGGAGAATAGTAATTTCTAAATAATTAAACGAATATGATGTTTTAAATGATTATGCATTTACTTAGTTCCCATTCCCTTGAGAAAACAGGCATAAAATTTACAACAGAGTGAAATTTTGCAATGCTGGCGATTTTTTTATTGTTAAAAATAAAGGCTGTCACGCTGAGTATGGCATGTATTGTTCCTAAAGAAGCCTTTCTTCTACGTAGATGCCCTTTATTGTGCTTAGAGAACCTATCCGTTCTTCTTTCCCCGTACTTTTCGTTGTCTGAAGTTAAATTTTCACAGGTAAATAAGAAATCAAGTCGAAAACTTTATCTATCTTCATGGGTGCAAAAGTCATGTTCATAATGTAAATTTCCTTCAACAAATTTATTTTGTTTACGTTAAACATTGATTCAACTTTAAGGTGCAGTGAAGTGACTTTTCCTTCCCAGAAACACGAATTAACTCCATTAATAAAGGTAGCATATTACCATTATGTCGACTGCCAAACGGGTGAGCGTAAACCTTGGGTGTCAAATATTTGCTATAACTCATTTGCAGTAAATCTCTGTCTCCGGTGAATCAAAACAGTCATTCGCAGTTGCGAGGCATGGCGAGAACTTTAAAACCATGTCAGTGATGCTATTTTTCTATGGTGTTTCCTCCTAAACATCAGATGTCGAGAAAGTGAAAGCGGACCATCACGTATCGAACAGTGACACCCGCTACACGACCAGCAGAATATGGAGAAGGGCTGTCTATTCCTAGCCCTCCAGAACATTATATCCTAGAATCTGATGAAAATGTGAAAGGTGAATGCAGACAACAGCCTTAATCTTTACAGCACGACCCAGCGTATGCACCAGAATCATTAGCGCCCCGTTTACCACCTAAAATTTCTCAAGAAGGGCCAAGTTATCAGATTTGTGATCTGGAGTTACTGGAAAGCAAGGCCGAATCTTCAGCAGCAGAATGTCATGGAAAAAAGATCAAATTAGGTCGGTTAGGGCGAAGAATTGTATTGTCGCAAATGTTGGCACATTGCTAGGAGGAAACATTCTGAAGAACAACAAATTAAAAATCCTGGCCGGTGAAGTCAGAGCACGGGGGTGGCGCAGGGGTGGTGGAGGACGTTTAAAGATCACTTTTCTACGTTTTTCTCGAATAACTCGAAAACAGCGGGTTCTAGCGAAAGTGTTTCCTGGTACAAAATTATACTGCATTACATTTCCTACAATAAAGGTACTATTCATTTTTTTCCTAGGCTAAATATTTTGCGCGCTACAAGGAATGAAAAATTTCCTGATTATTAAAAATATTGTCGTAACGGTATAAAATTAATGTTTATCTGTAAATGAAGTATATTAAAAACAAATATTAAACGTGTTTATAACATCTAAGTACCGTAGAGCCGTATTAAAGGATAAACTGTGTTCCTGCGATCAGGATTTTTACTATGTTGCTCATGCCAAACCTTTCAAGCACTGTGCAAAAAAGTTTTCCCCTAATTTTCCTTCGTTGTCTGTGCTATATGCTCACATCTAGAAAGAGTTTTAACGTCATTCTTTGAATGGAAAACAACTTGTTGGTTGCAGTGATGTAAAGGACCTGAAGGCACCTCTGAGAATGGAGCGTAATTTTCATTCACAAGTTAGACGTGAAAACTGTTTTCCATCGCAACGGAGACTCACTACCGTTTGTTCCTGTAGGTCATTCTGTACGTATGTAGGAGAGCTATGGAAATGTAAAATTGCTTCTTGAAAAATTAAACTGTAAAGTCCGTCAATGGCAGATACATGGCGATGTGATGATTATTGCTATTATTCTCGGAATGTACTTAGGATGTACCAAGTGTTGCTGCACCGTTCGTGAGAGGGAAAATGGCAACAGGAAATCACACTACATACGAAAAATCTGGTCTGAAAGGAAAATGATGGAGCATGGGAACAAGAATATGCAAGACACTAACTTAGTTTCCTGTGAGAAAATATTATTGCCACTTCAGACGCAAAGTAGGACTTACGAGGAATTTAGTGAAAGTGAATGAAGAAGGAGAAGCTTTTAAGTATTTAAAGCAAAGTTAATGTATCTCAGTGATGCTAAGATCAACGAGGGAATCTCCGTTGGACTGCGAATTCGAGATCTCTAAGGATGGAAAATTTAGTAGTGCCTCTGAAGGGAACGAGTAAGCAGCTTCGCAAACCCTCAAATATGTTGTTCACAATTTCTTGGGTAGTCGAGGAGCTGAAAATTACAATCTACCTGTTACATAACTTCTGAGGACATACAGAGATATATGTTGTGATGCGTCGCTCAATATCCACTTTCTGGACTCACATCTCGATTTCTTTCCAAGCACTTGTCGGGAACGGAGAACCCTTCCATCAAGACATCTTAGCAAAGGAATGAAGGTATCAGGGCAGGTGGAACTCACCTATAATTGCAGACTTTTGTTGGAATTTCATGAGAGATGCACCAGAAGTAGAGTAAAAACAGAAACAAAAACAGTAGGAATGCCGAAGTGAAAAACCAAATAGGTAATTGGCCATAGGGAGAAGTATAATTACAATCTGTAAGTGAAATAAAATTAAGCGGAAGTATTACGAAAAACCAGTTACAAGTTAAATACGAGATAGAAGTTGTTGGGAGCAAATCAGGTTTCCCGTTTGAAGACAGGTAAAACTGTTAAGGCACTGCAGGTGTCACATGCTTCATGGTAAATTATTTTCCGTGTTTCAAGCTGCAAGATGGCTCACAACCGAAGAAGTAGGCCAAAAGGGTACACACGTTATGTACAAACTTAAAAATTTTCGCCATTTTACCTATCAAAAAATTATGTACTTGGAGTGTTAAAAATTTATTCCAAACGGTTTTAAAATATTATGTAGCAATTAAATGTGTGGAAGGCAAAATATATGCGAATTACTGTGCAAAACCCAACCTCATGTCCAACAAAAGCAACAACAACAACTGCATAAGATGTGCTAACTGCGGTCACTAGTGTGCATTCCTTCACCTAAGTCCAAAATCAGTCACTAACACAAGTAACTACCAGAAAACATCGTATGCTCCTAGGTACACTATCTTCTAGGTGCAACACTCTTTCCTGCTAGACGGACAAGCAAAGGGAAAAACTGCAGGATAAACGTCAGAACACTAAACAGACTTCAGAGATGATAATATGAAAGGTAGGAAGAAAGAAGACCCCGGTGACTAGATCTTTAGAAAGGAGATGAAGGCTCAGACTGGATTACTATAAAGATGTACCAGAATAGCTGGTTATAATGAACTGCTTACCAACACGCGTACTGATCTTCATTACTAACAGACTGTTTCGGCTTTTATTACCTTTATGAAGCACGTTTACGATGATGTGATGTCCATATTACTTCATTAGTCAACTGTGTTATAATTACTGTCTGCCAACATCTAATCAAAATATTGACAGCACACAGTTCACTTACTACGTAATGTGGACGTCACATATTTCTAGAGGTATTTGACAATAGCGATAAATGCCGAAACAGTATGTCGTTAATAAAGATTAGTTATTACAAGCAACACTTTTTGTGCATCTTTCTAATAATCATGTCACTATATGAGATACGTTATGTTGCTGGCCCTAAAGAAGAAAAATTGCTCACACTGGACGTTGATTAGTCTTGAATCTTACCAATACTTCGAAAGTCATAGGCTGTCGGGCACGTTTCATGTCATGTATTCATTAGTGCACCAGTACACATTCATCTGCTGTCAGACACATGTCATGCTGTGTATTCATACACGCATCAGTAAGCAGTTCGTCTGCTGTTGGCACATTTCATGCCACTACTGATATGTCCATTGGCAATTGCTTTCCCTGCTGTCGGACGCAATCATGCCATTTATTCAAATGCACATCGGTAAGCACTCAGTCTCCTACCATACATTTCTCATGCCTTGTGCTCATACACACACTAGTAAGCATTTCGTCTGCTGTCAGACGCATTTCATGTCATGTTCGCATACGCACGTTCATAAGCACTTCTTCTGCTCTCAGACACATTTCATGCTGTGTATTAAAGTGGGCATTAGTAAGTACTTCGTTTGCTGTCAGACAAATTTTGTTGTGGATTGGCAGGAGAGCCAACCCAGGAATATTAGAGGAAGCCGAAAGGCACGCGTTTTAGCTCACGCAGGCTGCCGTGACGTCTGGAACAGGAAAGGGAAATTAGACTTTAGAAAAAACGGACGTAGCTGGTGGAATACTTAACTTTAATCCATTAATGGTGAACGTCGGTCTGACGGTACATGATTAACAAGATCAATAGCAACTGATAATGGCGCCTTGCTAGGTCGTAGCAAATGACGTAGCTGAAGGCTATGCTAACTATCGTCTCGGCAAATGAGAGCGTATTTTGTCAGTGAACCATCGCTAGCAAAGTTGGCTGTACAACTGAGGCGAGTGCTAGGAAGTCTCTCTAGACCTGCCGTGTGGCGGCGCTCGGTCTGCAATCACTGATAGTGGCGACACGCGGGTCCGACGTATACTACCGGACCGCGGGCGATTTAAAGGCTACCACCTAGCAAGTGTGGTGTCTGGCGGTGACACCACAAATTTCATACTGTATATAATGTGCACATAGATAAACACTTCATCTGCTGTCAGACACATTTCATGCATTGTTCATATGCTTATTGGTAAGCAATTTGTCTGCTCTCGAACACGTTTCATATCCTATATTCGTACATATGTTAGTAATCTCCTTATTTGCTGTCGGATGCATTTCATCAATGTGTTCATACTTGCTTTCGTAAGCACATGGTCGCCTGTCAGACACATTTCATGCCGTGTACTCATTTCTGCATTGATAAGCACTTTGTTTGCTGTCAGACTCATTTGATGCCGTGTGTGAATATGCACATTGGTAAACACTTCATCTGCTATTGGACACATTTCGTACTGTGTATCCACTTTGCCTGCAGTCAGGTACATTCCATTCTGTGTATTAATATGCGCATTGGTAAGCACATCATCTGCTGTCAGACTCATTTCATACCGTTTATTCAAATGCATGTTACTAAGCACTTCGTTTGCTGTCACACACTTAATGCATACATTCATACATGCCTTCATAAGCAGTTCGTCTGCTATCGGGCACACTTCATGCCATGTATTCATACGCACATTTGCATGTACTTCACCTGCTTTCAGACAAATTTCATGCCATTTATACAGGGCGTTGCAAAAAGGTACGGCCAAACTTTCAGGAAACATTCCTCACACACAAAGAAAGAAAATATGTTATGTGGACATGTGCCCGGATACACTTACTTTCCATGTTAGAGCTCATTTTATTACTTCTCTTCAAATCACATTAATCATGGAATGGAAACACACAGCAACAGAAAGTACAAGCGTGACTTCAAACACTTTGTTACAGGAAATGTTCAAAATGTCCTCCGTTAGCGAGAATACATGCATCCACCCTCCGTCGCATGGAATCCCTGATGCGCTGATGCAGCCCTAGAGAATGGCGTATTGTATCACAGCCGTCCACAATACGAGCACGAAGAGTCTCTTCATTTGGTACCGGGGTTGCGTAGACAAGAGCTATCAAATGCCCCCATAAATGAAAGTCAAGAGGGTTGAGGTCAGTAGAACGTGGAGGCCATGGAGTTGGTCCGCCTCTACCAATCCATCGGTCACCGAATCTGTTGTTGAAAAGCGTACGAACACTTCGAATGAAATGTGCAGGAGCTCCATCGTGCATGAACCACATGTTGTGTCGTACTTGTAAAAGCACATGTTCTAGCAGCACAGGTAGAGTATCCCGTATGAAATCATGATAACGTGCTCCATTAAGCGTAGGTGGAAGAACATGGGGCCCAATCAAAACATCACCAACAATGCCTGCCCAAACGATCACAGAAAATCTGTGTTGATGACGTGATTGCACAATTGCGTGCGGATTCTAGTCAGCCCACACATGTTGATTGTGAAAATTTACAATTTGATCACGTTGGAATGAAGCCTCATCCGTAAAGAGAACATTTGCACTGAAATGAGGATTGGCACATTGTTGGATGAGCCATTCGCATAAGTGTACCCGTGGAGGCCAATCAGCTGCTGACAGTGCCTGCACACGCTGTACATGGTACGGAAACAACTGGTTCTCCCGTAGCACTCTCCATACAGTGACGTGGTCAACGTTACCTTGTACAGCAGCAAATTCTCTGACGCTGACATTAGGGTTATCGTCAACTGCACGAAGAATTGCCTCGTCCATTGCAGGTGTCCTCGTCGTTCTAGGTCCTCCCCAGTCGCGAATCGTAGGTTGGAATGTTCAGTGCTCCCTAAGACACCGATCAATTGCTTCGAACGTCTTCCTGTCGGGACACCTGCGTTCTGGAAATGTCTCGATACAAACGTACCGCGCCACGGCTGTTGCCCCGTGCTAATCCATACATCAAATGGGCATCTGCCAACTCCGCATTTGTAAACATTGCACTGACTGCAAAACCACGTTCGTGATGAACACAAACCTGTTGATGCTACGTACTGATGTGCTGGATGCTAGTACTGTAGAGCAATGAGTCGCATGTCAACACAAGCACCAAAGTCAACATTACCTTCCTTCAATTCGGCCAACTGGTGGTGAATCGAGGAATACTGACGAAACTAAAAGAGCTCTGACATGGAAATTAAGCGTTTCCGGACACATGTCCACATAACATCTTTTCTTTATTTGTGTCTGAGGAATGTTTCCTGAAAGTTTGGCTGTACCTTTTTGTAACACCCTGTATGTACATCGGTATGCAGTCCATTCACTGTCAAACATATCTCATATCTGGTATTCGTATGCATGTCAGTATGCACTTCGTCTGCTGTCTCACACATTTCATGCTGTATACTCAAATGGTTCAAACGGCTCTGGGCACTATGGGACTTAACATCGGAGGTCATCAGTCCCCTAGATTTACAGCTACTTAAACCTAACTAATCTAAGGACATCACACACATCCATGCCCGAGGCAGGATTCGAATCTGCGACCGTAGCAATCTCGCGGTTCCGGACTGAAGCGCCTAGAACCGCTCGGCCACCGCGGCCGGCCATGCTGTGTACTCATGTGTGTTCATCAGACACATGACTCTCTATCAAAGAATCTATAGACATTCATCCATCTATTAAAATAGGTTCCTATGCATGGGAACTACAAGTCTTAAGCAAGTCGTCTACAATTTGTAATGAGGCAGCCAATAAAGCGTGGGCGGCAGAATCTGTTAAAGAAGTTATGCTGGTCAGTTTCGTATAGAAGCTTTGTCTAAAATGGGCAGCTGAAGCAACATCGTTCTAGATTTTGGTAATATGGTTGTTTGCTTGAGTTGCCTTTGCGCATTGTACTTGGTGAAACATCCGCTTTTTTTAGATGAGGTAGATTGCAGTCGTATTTAATATGCACAGTATTAACTGTTTACTCGAGTTCATAATCAATAACGAAGTCCCATTTAGTCATTTCGACTTGCAAGTTGATGATCTCATGGCTTTCCCACTGATTTAATGTTATAATGAGCATTAAGTCGGATGCAGGTGATTTTTCTTGTCTTTTGTATGTGTATGGGCATGTAAAGACACATTATCCTTGTATGCAAAAACTGAGATTTTTTATTTACTTTACGAACTATATATATATATGTGTTTTTTTTTCATTTCAAGGACATGAAATTATTGCAATACTGGTAGAGCATTAATAACATACACACAGAGATTAATTACATACAAAGAACCAACTATAGGGAAAAGTCAATAAAATTCAATTTAAAATGGGGATTAAAATGTACTACAAGATTTTATAAAATATAGGCAGGAAAGAGAAGGACAGAGAGTCAAACCAGCAAGATAATTCTTTTGGTATTCTGTGGAGAGCCAAGTATTCGGCGAATATGGCTGCTGTTTTGTTACCTGCAGAAAGATCACTGGGAGTGCATGTATCCAGGGGTTCCTGCAGACCAGCAGCTGTCTGTGATCTTGCAGGCCTCCGGCTTGTTCCCCTTTGACATTCGTCCGGTGTGCCTTAGGTAAATAATTTCGCCAAAGTTCCAATCGGCGGGTTGGTTCCGGGAGATGCAAGCAAGCAACCATATTACCAAAATCTAGAACGATGTTGCTTCAGCTGTCCATACAAGACAAAGCTTCTATACGAAACTGACTCGCATAACTTCTTTAACAGATTCTGCCGCCCACGCTTTATTGGCTGCCTCATTACAGAACTTGCTGAATTTTCTGCCGCAGAGATGCCTGGTGCCTGTGCAAATGTTTGAAGCACTTTCGATTGAGCGCTCCAGGTGATTCGTGTAAGATCTTCAAAGTGAGCTTTGACTGTAAGGGGACCGTCCATCTTTAATCCGGTGTATTTTGGAGGGTCGCAGTAGAGTAGAACTTCTCCTCTCCTAGTATGTTCAGTGTCCATTTAGCTTTCCTGTTTCTTAGATAAAATGTACAAAGTTATACCTAACCAAGGTCTGGACTCAGACGATTGGCATCATAGCACTCGACCAGTTTTCCGAGAGCTGTTATCAGCTTTACCTCCAACCCCTCAAAGATTCTACCTTCAGCAGCAATCGCTGTAACATCAGCATAAGTAAATGCCTCAGTTACAGAGATAACTGGCTGGTCATTTTTGTAGATGTTATAAACTGAAACGCGAAAGAGACTGGCACAGGCATGCATATTCAAATACAGAGATATGTAAACAGCGAGAATATGACGCTGCGGTCGGCAATGCCTATATAAGACAACTAGTGTGGCGCAGTTGCCAGACCGGATACTGCTGCTACAATGGCAGGTTATCAAGATTTAAGTGAGTTTGAACGTGGTGGTATAGTCGGCGTACGAGCGATGGGACACAGCATCTCCGAGGTAGCGATGAAGTGGCGGTTTTCCCGTATGACCCTTTCACAAGTGTACTGTGATTATCAGGAATCCGGTAAACTATCAGATCTCTGACTACGCTGCAGCCGTAAAAGGTCCTGAAAGAACGGGACCAACGACGACTGCAGAGAATCGTTCACCGCGACAGAAGTGAAACCCTTCCACAAATTGCTCCAGATTTCAGTGCTGGGCCACCAACAAGTGCCAGCGTGCGAACCTTTCAATGAAGCAGCAACGATATGGGCTTTCGAAGCCGAAGGCCCACTCGTGTTCCCTTGATGACTGGACGACACAAAGCCTTACACCTCGCCTGGGACCGTCAACATCGACATTGGACTGTTAATGACTGGAAACGTGTTGTCTGGTCGGACGGGTCTCGTTTCGAATTGTATCGAGTGGAAGGACGTGTACAGGTATGGAGACAACCTCATAATCCATGGACCCTGCATGTCAGCAGGGGACTGTTCAAGCTGGTGGAGACTCTGTAATACTGTGGGACGTGTGCAGTTGGAGTGATATGGGACCCCTCTGACAGGTGACACTTACATAAGCATCCTGTCTGATCACCTGCACATGTTCATGTTCATTGTGCATTCCGATGGACTTGGGCAATTCCAGCAGGACAATGCCTCACGCCGCACATCCAGAATTGCTACAGAGTGGCTCCAGAAACACTCCTCTGACTTGAAACGCTTCCGCTACCCGCCAAATTCCACAGACATGAACAATGTTGAGTATATCTGGGACGCCTTGCTACGTACTGTTTAGAGGAGATGTCCACCCCCTCGAACTCTTACGGATTTATGGACAGTGTCAGTTCCCTCCAGCACTACTTCTGACGTTAGTCGAGTCCATGCCACGTCGCGTTGCGGCACTTCTGCGTGCTACCGGGGGCCCTACACGATATTAGGCAGGTGTACAAGTTTCATTAGTTCTTCAGTGTACAACAGCAGGAACAGCACAAATCCATGAGGGGTGTCATTTTTCTGTGTCCTCCATCGGCTTTGCTTGTTTTGCAGGCAGACTGGGTATCTCCTGTTTTGTAGCAAACATTGGATGAACAGTGTTAAGCGATAATCTTTTGTGACTGAATGTACTATTAAAACCAGTTGTTTGTGGTTGAACATTTCATAAGCTGCTGTTAGTCATGTGAAAGTCTGTGAAAGTCATATCTCTACCTTGACGTCTTTCATACCCATCCTCAATATATTGGAGGAAATTATCAGTCCACAGCAAGATCTTCGTGGGCGAAAACCTGTCTGTTTTTTATTAGGCTTTTTTCGACGTAATCATCCCAGTGGCACCAAATCGTGGAAGTCTGGAATATTAAAATACAGCTGTTCGTTAGATTTGATATCCACTGTGTTGTAGCGGGTCCAGACATTTTAATTTGCAACCTTCCGTGTTGCGTTCTTCACCAACGGCCATTTACGGCCGCGTGGTTCACAAGTTCCAACGTGAATAAAATAATGTTTTAATTTGTTCTGTTGGTAGTGCGCCTATACCTGCAGATTTATTGTTCGTCATAGACTTGAATATTACACGCGGATCTTTTAAGGAGAACAGAGTGTGGAGGTAATCTTTGTCATCACCATCTCCTTAGTCATATGTTCATTATTCGTATAATTTGGCGTTCTTACTAACTTGTGTTTCACTCCCTTAAATGTTTTTCAAATCTTTACGTGATCTCACTTAGGAACTAAATTCTCACACGAATAATGTTTCGCTTTGACCAAATTTCAAGAAGAGGGAGAATAAACTACATTCAGCAGTAATTCCACTTTGTTATTTTTGAATGAAATTTTCATCTTGGCACGTAATTTCATGTCGTAGTCGAACTTCAAGGCACTCGGTTGCAGGGACGACGACATAGATATTTTGCTATCACACTGGCTCAGACGTTTTCAACTTATTAGGTGATGTAGGATACAGACTGTAAACACATTTGTATTGCAGGAACTGTACGTATAAAGTGTAGTTTACATACACATATTGCGAGCTGCTGCGTGATTTTGTTGTAACGATTACAGTTTGTTTTGTCTAGGTTTAGCTTAAGTCAAACACTCCTTTTATTGTACCGTTACGCTATGAGAAAATTCGTTGCCGCTACAGAATCTAAAATGAAGTTAATTAATTTGCGATTGTTCACTTATGTCACGTAAAGCGGTAAAATTTCATGGTACTGAAAACCGGGGCCATAGCAGTTTATGAAATCACTGGCTGAAGTTTAAAGAAGTGGCAGGTCTTCAGGTTTTTAAACGTATTGCCTTATGTTAATTAGGAATACCACGGTAAACCTAAAACGAAGACTTCCCAACGAGGATTTGAGACCTACTTTTCACGAATGGGAGTTCATTGGCCGAATCGTATACCACTCGTGATAACATAGAAGAGAAAAGAAAATGAAATAAGTAATTGATGTTTCGAAGTACTGCACTGAAAAGGTGTTTGAATGTTGTGCAGGTGCGGTTAAATTTAACGGAACTAAACTTCTAACTGTTGTTATTTATAGATCCCAAGACTCCGATTTCACAACATTTTTGCTAAATCTGGAGGAGGTTTTTGGTTCACTTTATAGGAAATACAAAAAGTTAGTTATATGTGGTGACTTCAATATTAATTGTATAAGGGATTGTGCAAGGAAGAGGATGCTGGTAGACGTCCTTAATTCATATAATCTTATGCAAACCGTATTCTTTCCAACGAGAGTGCAAGGAAACAGTAGAACAACCGTAGACAACATTTTTGTTCATTCCTCATTACTAGAAGGGCATTCTGTTAGCAAACAGGTGAATGGCCTTTTAGATCATGATGCACAAATTCTAACTCTAAAAGATTTTTGTGCTGCAACACGTGTTAAATATAGTCATCAGCTGTTTAGGAAAGCTGATCCAGTTGCTGTAGAGACCTTTGTAAACCCTATCAAGGAACAAGAGTGGCAAGATGTTTATAGCGCTGATACAGTAGACGATAAATATAATGCTTTTCTCAAGACTTTTCTCGTGCTCTTTGAAAGTTGCTTTCCGTTAGAACGTTCAAAACAGGGTACTAGCACAAACAGGCAGCCTGGGTGGCTGACTAGAGGGATAAGAATATCTTGTAGAAAAAAGTGGCAATTATATCAAAACGTTAGAAACAGTCAAAATCTAAATGCAGCAGCCCATTACAAACAGTATTGTAAGGTGCTTATAAATGTTATTAGGAAGGCAAAAAGTATGTGGTATGCAGATAGAATAGCTAAGTCTCAGGATAAAATTAAAACCATATGGTCAGTCGTAAAGGAAGTGGCTGGTCTGCAGAGACAGGTCGAGGATATAGAATCAGTGCATAGTGGGAATTTCCGTGTTACTGATAAGTCGCATATATGTGCAGTATTTAATAATCACTTTCTGAATATAGCAGGTGAACTAAATAGAAACCTAGTCCCAACAGGGAATCATATAGCGCTCTTAGAAAAAAGTGTTCCGAGACTGTTACCTGAAATGCTCCTCCACGATACTGACAAGAGGGAGATTGAGTTAATAATTAAATCACTAAAGACCAAGAACTCTCATGTATATGACGGGGTATCTAGCAGAATACTGAAGTATTGTTCTATGTATGTTAGCCCAGTACTTAGCCATATCTGTAACTTTTCCTTTAGGGTTGGTCGGTTTCCTTACCGATTAAAGTACTCGGTAGTGAAGCCACTTTATAAAAAGGGAGACATTGATAATGTTGACAATTTTAGACCTATTTCTATGCCATCGGTGTTTGCTAAAGTTATCGAGAAGGTTGTATATACAAGGTTACTGGAGCATTTAAATTCACATAATTTGCTGTCAAATGTTCAGTTTGGTTTTAGAAATAGTTCAACAACTGAAAATGCTATAGTCTCTTTTCTCTGTGAGGTTTTGGACGGATTAAATAAAAGGTTGCGAACGCTAGGTGTTTTCTTCGATTTAACGAAGGCTTTTGACTGTGTTGACCACAAAATATTACTGCAGAAGTTGGACCATTATGGAGTAAGGGGAGTACCTTACATTTGGTTCGCCTCTTACTTTAAGAACAGAAAGCAGAAGGTAATTCTCCGCAATATTGGGAGTGGTGGTGATGTTCAGTCCCAATGGGGCACTGTTAAGTGGGGCGTTCCCCAAGGGTCAGTGCTGGGGCCACTGCCGTTTCTTATTTATATAAATGATATGCCTTCTAGTATTACAGGTGATTCAAAAATATTTCTGTTTGCTGATGACACCAGCTTGATAGTGAAGGATCTTGTGTGTAATATTGAAACAGTATCAAATAATGTAGCTCATGAAATAAGTTCGTGGCTTGTGGAAAATAATTTGATGCTAAATCACAGTAAGACTCATTTTTTACAGTTTATAACTCACAATTCAACAAGAACCGATATTCTGATCAGACAGAATGGGCATATTATAAGCGAGACGGAACAGTTCAAGTTCCTAGGCGTTCGGATAGATAGTAAGCTGTTGTGGAAAGCCCATGTCCAGGATCTTGTTCAGAAACTAAATACTGCTTTAATTACCATTAGAACAGTATCTGAAATAAGTGACACTTCAACACGAAAAGTAGTCTACTTCGCATATTTTCACACGCTTATGTCGTATGGTATTTTTTTTTTTTGGGTGGGGGTAATTCTTCTGATTCAAAAAGGGTATTTTTGGCTCAAAAACGGGCTGTTCGAGCTATGTGTGGTGTAAGTTCGAGAACCTCTTGTCGACCCCTATTCAATAGTCTGGGAAACCTGACACTGCCCTCACAGTATATATTTTCTTTAATGTCATTTGTTGTTAGCAATATTAGCCTATTCCCAAGAGTTAGCAGCTTTTACTCAGTTAATACTAGTCAGAAATTCAATCTGCATGTGGAATGCACTTCGTTGACTCTTGTGCAGAAAGGAGTGCAGTATTCTGCTGCATCCATTTTCAATAAGCTACCACAAAAAGTCAAAAATCTTAGCAGTAGCCCAAAGTCTTTTAAGTCTAAACTGAAGAGTTTCCTCATGGCTCACTCCTTCTATTCTGTCGAGGAGCTCCTGGAAGAGCTAGAAAATTAAGCAAATTCCAGTGTTACATTGTTGATTTTCTTTATTTAAACTTACGACTTGTCACCTGAATATGTTTTTTTTTTTAAATTTCATTTTATCTGTTTCTAATATCGTGTTATAATTTCATGTATTGACTCGTTTCATGACCATGGAGACTTCTTAATTAGGTCCCACGGAACAATAAATAAATAAATAAACAAATTAGAAGTGAAAGGTTAAACGCTCCAACTGCTCAGCGGTCGTAAAGAGCCTCGAGGATATTGTTCCGCAAATGAATAAATTTCCACGTTGTCCTCCCTTTGCTGCACGATTTAACGAGAAAGGTGGTGTTTCAATGCAAATTATGTCCACAGACCGTACCCCTCTCAGCAGCGGGACTTGCAGTTACGCCATTAGCATCATAAACCAATTTTTGTCGTTGGGTAACAGGTATTTACATCTTAGCAGGTGCAAACGTTTTTCCTCGCTTCATGGAACTACTGCTCGAGACAGCAAAAACACGTCTGCCCTGAGGAGAAGTGGATGTTGAGTTGTTTGTAATAGCTTCTACTTCCAGCTACGGCCGCAGCAGCTCCACATGCAAGGCGCAGTGTAATCATTTGGTTTCAGCTATTATTCTCACTGTACAAATAAGCTATGATGAGACAAGCAGCACGGCTATTATAGCGAACATACCGGTGTTTAGAGTCTGTATTACAACCACTTTATGATGACACGAGCTACGTTTCGAGATGGGAAAATTTTTTTTATTTCTCTTTTTTTTTCCAGTAACTCACATTAGACTTATCGACAGTAATAACGGAACTGATCTGAGAAAGACATGTTTCGAATTTGTAGATTTTGTTTTGTACTACCTTGTATCATCACGACCACAGTCTATATAATATTACATAACTTCACTCCCCCTGCTACCTTCCTTTATTTTAGGAGAAATAACTCAGGTAACTCAAATATTAAGAGAAATCATCCTGTATTGATCAAAGGTGGCCGGCCGCTGTGGCCGAGCGGTTCTGGGCGCTTCAGTCCGGAACCACGCAACTGCTACGGTCGCAGGTTCGAATCCTGCCTCGGGCATGGATGTGTGTGATGTCCTTAGGTTAGTTAGGTTTAAGTAGTTCTAAGTCTAGGGGACTGATTACCTCAGATGTTAAGTCCCATAGTGCTTAAAGCCACTTGAACCATTTGATCAAAGGTGTTTACAATTAGTAGAGTGCTTCCCAGTTTGCGTCCCTTCGATACGACTGCCGCAGAGCAAGAGTGTATTATCAGAAGCTCTTTTTCGTTTTGTGAGAAGTGAAAATGACACGACAGAAGAAATACAGGGTGATTCAAAAAGAATACCACAACTTTAGGAATTTAAAACTCTGCAACGACAAAAGGCAGAGCTAAGCACTATCTGTCGGCGAATTAAGGGAGCTATAAAGTTTCATTTAGTTGTACATTTGTTCGCTTGAGGCGCTGTTGACTAGGCGTCAGCGTCAGTTGATGCTAAGATGGCGACCGCTCAACAGAAAGCTTTTTGTGTTATTGAGTACGGCAGAAGTGAATCGACGGCAGTTGTTCAGCGTGCATTTCGAACGAAGTATGGTGTTAAACCTCCTGATAGGTGGTGTATTAAACGTTGGTATAAACAGTTTACAGAGAATGGGTGTTTGTGCAAAGGAAAAATTCTGGACGGCCGAGAACGAGTGATGAAAATGTAGCACACATCCAGCAAGCATTTGTTCGCAGCCCAGGAAAATCGACTCGCAGAGCTAGCAGAGAGCTGCAAATTCCACAATCACCTGTATGGAGAGTCCTACGAAAAAGGTTAGTTATGAAACCTTATCGTCTGAAATTGGTTCAAGCACTGTCTGCAGCTGATAAGATTAAAAGAATCGATTTCTGTGATTTTATCCTTGCTCAAATGGAAACAGATGAATCTTTCGTTTCAAAGATTGTGTTTAGTGATGAAGGATGTTAAGGATATGGTGTTTTGGCCACCTCTCCCAGCCACCATTGATGATTTGAAACGAGAAATAACAGCAGCTATCCAAACTGTTACGCCTGATATGCTACAGAGAGTGTGGAACGAGTTGGAGTATCGGGTTGATATTGCTCGAGTGTCTGGAGGGGGCCATATTGAACATCTCTGAACTTGTTTTTGAGTCAAAAAAAACCTTTTTAAATACTCTTTGTAATGATGTATAACAGAAGGTTATATTATGTTTCTTTCATTAAATACACATTTTTAAAGTTGTGGTATTCTTTTTGAATCACCTTGTATATTTTGCTCAAGTGAGTACTCAGACCATGGCAAAACAGAAATGTCAGAAAAACTGGTAGAGAATAAACGATGTATTACAGCCACAAAAAGGCGTTATGTCTCAACTGGGGGAGTTGTAATGTTACAATTCAGATAGTAACCGCATCAAATCGGGCAACATGAACACAAGTGTATTACAGTCATTTTGTATAATATCAGCAGTGTTGTAATCAGAATGTTTATTATGATGTTTACAAATACACAGGCTGCTGAGGTATTACGACATGATCACTGTAATATGTCATGAACATGGCTTGTGATGGAAAGCGAACACCATCACCGTCGAGCTGTCAATGAAACGCAGTATCTAGAACTGAGTGGAGTGATTAATATTTATTTTCATCTCGTTTCACTATTATCGTTCATACTTAGTTTATACACGATGTATGGGCATTACGTTTATATCGAAGCTGGAAACTGATAGTTAAACCAGGCACATGGTTACTATGTACGTAGACAGTCTAAGATATTGGTGTAGAGGTTGAATGACATAAAATCTGGATTAACGAACAGCTGATTAGTTGAATAATCGCATTTTCGGCCAGTAATCCGAAGTATAAATAAGTTTGTATGCTACTGTCTCCTGATAGTTTCCCTATATGCGGAACTACTTAATATTTTCAATTTTTTTTTCTTGCAGTATTTTCTGGTTTTATTTGATCCTTGCCGTAACTGCGTTACGTCTCCTTTCTTACCAATTACTTTCATAAGCAAATGTACCTCTTAATCACACCGTTAACTTCTAAAGTTTATTTCTTTTGTCTCCTTAGCCGGCCGCGGTGGTCTCGCGGTTCTAGGCGCGCAGTCCGGAACCACGCGATTGCTACGGTCGCAGGTTCGAATCCTGCCTCGGGCATGGATGTGTGTGGTGGCCTTAGGTTAGGTTTAAGTAGTTCGAAGTTCTAGGGGACTGATGACCACAGTTGTTAAGTCCCATAGTGCTCAGAGCCATTTGAACCATTTTTTTTGTCTCCTTATTTTCTTCTGTTAGAGAAATTCTGAATATTCGATTAATAATGGCTCTAAAAATTCACCTTCGTGCGAGGATCGATTGGTGTTCTCTGTTTTTTTGCTGCTACGTCATCCGTTGTAGTATCCTAAACACTAACTCCGTTTCATTATAAAAAATAGCTTTAAAACATCATGTAACAGATGTGGAGCACAATATGCATAACAACTGTACAACCGATTTAGTGAGTACACCGTAATGCCATTGAATACAAGACAAAAGTAATATTACGTTATTCAGGCGATAATTCATCTAAACATATGACAAGGGCTTACGGATAATAGTCTTCAGTAAAACACCATCGACCGCATTTCTGTAGAATAGTTTTCCCTGTCGTCGTTGTTGTTGTTTTGTTGTGGTTTTTAGTCACAAAACTAATTTGATACTCTCCACACTAGTCTATTCTATGCAGACCTCGTCACTTCAGCATGACTGCTGCACCCAACGTCCATTTGAATCTACATGTTGTACTCAAGTCCTCTACAGTTCCACAGTTCTCACCCCTCACTTCCTTCCATTGCGAAATTGATGAATCCCGCACATCCTGTCAATCATTCCCAGTTTTAGTCAAGTTATGCAATAAATTTCCATTTATACTCAATTCATTTGAGTACCTCTTCATTAACTATTCTATCTAGCTATGTAATCTTCATCATTTTTCACTAACATCACATTTTCAAACTTTCTATTCACTCCCAGTCCGAAATGTATATTGTTCACTTTTCACTACTGTAAAAGACTAAAGTCGAAACAAATACCTTAAAGGAGACTAACTGTTTGTGCTAGAGATAACAAATTCCTCTTTTATAGAAATGATGTTCTTTCTATTGCCAGTCTACATTTTATTGCCTCTTTTTACTTTCGCAAGAGATCGAACGAATAATTCTAGTGTATAAGTTTCTAGTTCTCTTTATTCAGCATCACCTGATTTAATTCAGCTACATTCCATTATCTCTCTTTCCTTTTACTTTTGTTGATTATCATCACATAACCTCTCTCCAAGGCACTATCAGTTCCTTTAAATTATACTTCAGGCTCATTTGCTGTGTCCAACAAAATTAAAATCCCACAGGTAAATTTCTGATCTTTATTTATTCTCTCTGAACTTTATCCCTCATAACCCGGGTAGGAGTGGGGATGGGGGGCTTACAAAATGTTTTAAATTTTTCTGTTAAACTTAACCCAAACATTTAAGTCTTAGTAGTAGGTGTCACTTTCTCCAATGAACATCATGTAGCAACACCTTACTTACGCACTAGTATCTCTTTGAAAAGAATGTTGCGCATAAATGTTGGCAACAATTAGTGAAAGCTACATTTTTAAAAAATTATTTTAGGGTGGCCATAAGGCAGCCACCGCCCCTTGGCAATGTGCGTTGGTAAGCAAAGGTTAATTCCCCTTCCAAATTTCTTCTTGCTTTCTTTCACTGCTTGCTCAATGTACAAATTAGCATTGGGGGTAGGATGCAGACCTGTCTTACTCTCTTCTCCGCTGCGGGTTACCCTCCATGTCTTTCGACTACCAAAATTGCATTCTGGTCGTAAATAATTTTTCGCTTTCTGTATTTTATCCCTGCTGTCGTCAGAAAGTCAAACAGTTCTACAATGCTTAGCTGAGTGGTTACATGGTTGCCTACTATGCAGCGGACCCAGGTCCGATTCCCGGCCAGGTTGAAGATTTTCTCCGTTCGTGGGCTGGGTGTTGTTTTGTCCTCATCATAATTTCATCCTCATCACCGGTATGCAAGTCGCACAATGCCATACGATCATTTCACTTCATTTCAGCTCTACAGTCACTACCGATCGCGTTCTGTAAAGCACAAATGCTGTGAATGAAGGCTTGTCTTCCTTGAATTTATCTTCTAAGATATGTCATAGGTTCAATACTGCTTCGCGTGCGCTACATTTCTCTGGAATACGTAATTATCTTCCCCAAGATTGGTTTCTACCAGTTTTTCCGTTTTTTACTAAGCAGTTCGTGTCACTATTTTACAGTTGTGGCTTATTAAACTGATCGTTCATTAATACTGCACCGTCAGTGCCTGCCGTCCTCGGTACAAGTATTGTCAGTAAACTCCCAACTTCCGATTCTTTAAAAAATCGATATCCTATGAATGAAACAACTTGAAATGTCTGATTACAAATGAGTTAATGTGTTGGAACTCGATTGGGTGAGGAGGGGGAGGGGCTGTCTTTAACTTCAAACAGCAGTTGGTTGTGTTTGTCCCTTGTACACAACGAGAACACGTTCACAGTGAGAACAAAAACTTAAGTATACAACAGGTTATTTTTGTTATGTGTGGGTCGCGTAAGCATGGCAAAGCTGTTGGGTTATCAAATCTAAGTCCAACCTGAATATAACAGATTTTTCTTTGCTCTACATGATGCACACAGTTCACATACAGGGTGACAATTATTGAACTATATGAAAAAAAGAAAAACGTAAGTTAGTTACGAACTACGGCGTGCACATACTTTCTTCAACATGTAAACGTCACGACAGATATTTGGATTTACGTTATGATATGTTCAGATATGCCTGCCATCATTGGCGGCGATGCGGCACAGACGAATAGCGATATTCTGCATGAACCGCTGAAGTGTCGGAACATCCATGCTGTTGACGACCTCCTCCACGGCTGTTTTCAGATCAGTAATGGTTTTGGGGTTATTGCTGTATACCTTTTCTTTAATATAGCCGCACAAAAAGGAGTCGCATGTGTTCAGATCAGGAGAATACGTCGCCCGATCGAGGCCCATGCCAGTGGCTTCTGAATACCCCAGAGCCAGAATGCGGTCCCCAAAGTGCTCCTCCAGAACATCACTGTCCTGCTTCGATGTTGTCGAGGACCTTCTTGCATGAATCACATGTTGTCAAAATCAGGATCACGTTGGATAATGGGGATGAAATCATCTTCCAAAATCTTTAAGTACCGTTCGGTGGTCACTGTACCATCAAGGAATATCGCACCGATTATTCCGTGACTGGAAATTGCACACCACACAGTCACCCGTTGAGGGTGAAGAGACTTCTCGATCGCGAAATGCGGATTCTCAGACCCCCAAATGCGTCACTTTTGCTTATTGACGAACCCATCCAAATGAAAGTGGGCTTCGTCCCTAAACCAAACCATACAGCGTAGTGTAGTTTGGACGTCCTAACGCAAACCATTCAGAAATTATGACCATTTCATTTTATGTAGTTTATTAATTGTCACCCTGTAAGACTGAGAGACTGCCAAGTTCTTTAGAATCACAACAGAAATAACACAAAACGACGCTAACATTGAGGGTCGATACCAAATCATATGGACAACTGCGTAGATAAAACACAGAAGATTTTCACATTTGAGCAGTTCGCGTCCTCTCTCCACGAGAACTCAAGACATAAGGCGAGAAAAAATTGAATGAAGTATTTATCTTTTGTTCTCGGCTTCCGGCGTAGCAAAATACATCTTTTGCGGGCGCTTACAGTAGATACCTTTGGCTTTTCCTACGTACCAATACAGCTGTTGCCAACGTTAGGAACGAAAATATCGCTTATTTCACGAAAAAACAGGGAAAAGCGTGAACATCTCACTTCCGGCATACAAAACGGGCACTAACAAAGAAGAAGCAGGCTCTGGCCTGAATTATCAACCTCTTTGCACCAAGCACAGATGTGGGGGCGGCTGATTCGATTGGATACACCAAAATTTTGGAGCGAAAGCAACCGACCTTCTCCTGTTGCTGAGATGGCACCACAGAAAATGGTTCAAATGGCTCTGATCACTATGGAACTTGAGGTCATCAGTCCCCTAGAACTTAGAACTATGTAAACATAACTCAGCGTTCGCGCGGTTCCAAACTGAAGCGCCTAGAACCGCTCGGTCACAGCGGGCGACGGTGGGACCACAGCGTCTGGTCATTTGATATCCGAACAGAGAAGGCAAAAATGTTATAATTAAATTTTCCCTGAGACATTTAAGTCTTATCTTCATCTACGATAATGTCGGAAGCTGCAGAAATGAATTAAAATTTGTGTCGCGGCCGGGACTCGGAGAAGTAAATTAAAGTTTGTGTTGAGGAGGGCAATCGACTTCGGTAGTTCATGCAGCAAAGTTTTTCACTGTGCTGCGGTGGTGTAATGGTGAGTGTTTTTGTCTAGTGAGCAAGAAGATCCGCGATCGACTCCGGGCCGCGGTGCAAATTTTAATTCACTTCTGCATGTTCCAACATTATCGTACAAAAATGTTATGCCCAAACATTAACTGTGGACAGCAGTGAAAGCCCAGCGTGTCTCCTCTTAGCAAGGTTACACACTGACTCCAGCCAATTAAAGCACAGAGCGACCCGCAGTCCCACTTCAGCGAAAATTCCCAGTTCGCCAGGGATGCTGTCCCATCTCAATGAGACTCACTGAGCGCCCTTCACAGACAATCTGGAACTAGAGACCACTTTGCTCAATAATCTTAATAGAATAACCAAGAAATAGTGGCAGAAAAATGAAACAATATCGCATAGCGATTTGTGCCAGTTATCTCATTGTGTGGCATGTTTGACGTTAAGCATGTAAGCCAACAAAAGGTTCGAAATGTTTTGAAAATATGTTTAATGTTTGTCGGATGTCACTAAAATGTTCGAAATTGCCGGCCGGGGTGGCTTAGCGGTTCTAGGCGCTACAGTCTGGAACCGTGCGACCGCTACGGTCGCAGGTTCGAATCCTGCCTCGGGCATGGCTGTGTGTGATGTCCTTAGGTTAGTTAGGTTTAAGAATTTCTAAGTTCTAGTGGACTGATGACCTCAGAAGTTAAGTACCATAGTGCTCAGAACCATTTGAACCATTTTTCCGAAATTCTGAGAAAAATAGGGGTAAGCTTTAGGGAGAGCCAAGAGGGAATAGTAAGAGTGGACAACCAAGAACAAAGTACTCGGGTTAAAAATGGTGTAAGACAGGATTAGTCTTTCCCCACCCTACTGTTCAATCTGTACATCGAAGAAACAATGATGGAAATATAAGAAAGTTTCAGGAGTGGAATTAAAATTCAAGGTGAAAGGATATTAATGATACGATTCGCTGATGACATTGCTATCCTTAGTGAAAGTGAAGAAGAATTACATTATCTGCCGAATGCAATGAACAGTTTAATGAGTGCAGACAATGGACTAAGAGAAATCGAAGAAAGACGAAAGTAATGAGAAACAGCTGAAATGAGAACAGCGAGAAACTTAACATCATGATTGACGGTCACGAAGTAGACGAAGTTAGGGACTTCTGCTACCTAGGCAGCAAAGTAAGCAGTGACGGACGGAGTAAGGGGGACATCAAAAGCAGACTAGCACTGGAAGAAATGCCATTCCTTGCCAAGATAACTCTACTAGTATCAAACATAGGCCTTAATTTGAGGAAGAAATTTCTGAGAATGTGCGTTTGCAGCAGAGCAGTGTGGTAGTGAAATATGGACTGTGGGAAAACCGGAGCAGAAGAGAGTCGAAGCGTTTGAGATGAGGTGCTACAGACGAATGTTGAAAATTAGGTTGACTGATAAGATAAGGCATGAGGAGGTTCTGCGCAGAATCGGAGAGGGAAGGAATATGTGGAAAACACTGACAAGGAAACGGGAAAGGATGAGGGTATGACTTCCATGGTACTAGAGGGAGCTGTAGAGGGCAAAAATTGTAAAGGAAGACGGAGACTGGAATACGTCCAACAAATAATTGAGAACGTGTACTGGAAGTGCTACTCTGAGATGAAGAGGTTGGCACAGGAGAGGAATCCGTGGCGGGCCGCATCAGACTAGTCAGAAGACTGATGACAAAAAAAAGTGCTGTCATTATAGAACACTGAGTAATTATAGCCTGGGTAATTTGCTCTCCATTTTAAGCAAATTCTATTTTCTAGTCACCTCACTCCTTATGATGCCATATAGCCTGAACTACGTGTCTTCCAATGATATAATTTTGCGACTGCAGTCAGTGGTACATCTGGTTACCGTCTACAAAATGTGATGCGAATAGAGTCTGTAGCAATGAACTAATAAATCAAAACGTCATGCCTCATACTGAACTCTTACTGCATGAACAGCAAAAAGGTAGCTAACGATAAACGATTTCCTTTCCATCATTTTACGGGGATGAAAATGACAAAAATTTTCATGAAGCTTTGTAATTACGTGTAAACTTTCTTGGAAGTTGCTAAGGGCTCTCATTCTCAACTACTGTACGAATATAATCTTGGCAATTTGTACCCCCTGAATTGCGGTGCCTCAATACACGTACACGGTCTCTAACTTCATAATACTTGTCGTACTGTGTTAAACCTTTAAAACATACGCTACTGGCCATCAAAATTGCTACACCAAGAAGAAATGCAGATGATAAACGGCTATTCATTGGACAAATATATTATACTAAAACTGACATGTGATTACATTTTCACGCAATTTGGGTGCATAGATCCTGAGAAATCACTACCCAGAACAACCATCTCTGGCCGTAATAACGGCCTTGATACGCCTGGTCATTGAGTCAAACAGAGCTTAGATGCCATGTACAGCGACAGCTGCCCATGCAGCTTCAACACGATACCACAGTTCATCAAGAGTAATAATGGCGTATTGTGACGAGCCAGTTGGTCGGCCACCATTGACCAGACGTTTTCAGTTGGTGATAGATCTGGAGAATGTGCTGGCCAGGGAAGCAGTCGAACATTTTCTGTATCCAGAAAGGCCCGTACAGGACCTGCAACATGCGGTCGTGCATTATCCTGCTGAAATGTAGGGTTTCGCACCGATCGAATGAAGGGTAGAGCCATGGGTCGTAACACATCTGAAATGTAACATCCACTGTTGAAAGTGTCGTCAACGTGAACAAGATGTGACCGAGACGTGTAACCAATGGCACCCCACACCATCACGCCGGGTGATACGCCAGTATGGCGATGACGAATACACGCTTCCAATGTGCGTTCACCGCGATGTCGCCAAACACGGATGCGACCATCATGATGCTGTAAACCGAACCTGGATTCATCCGGAAAAATGACGTTTTGCCATTCGTGCATCCAGGTTCGTCGTTCAGTACACCATCGCAGGTGCTCCTGTCTATGATGCAGCGTCAAGGGTAACCGCAGCCATGGTCTCCAACCTCATAGTCCATGCTACTGAAAACGTCGTCGAACTGTTCGTGCGGGTGGATGTTGTCTTGCAAAAGTCTCCATCTGTTGACTCAGGGATCGAGAGGTGCCTGCACGATCCGTTACAGCCATGCGGATAAGATGCCTGTCATCTCGACTGCTAGTGATACGAGGCCGTTGGGATCCAGCACGGCGTTCCGTACTACCCTCCTGAACCCACCGATTCCGTACAATCCGACCTTTATCAAAGTCGGAAATGTGATGGTACGCATTTCACCTCCTTGCACGAGGCATCACGACAACGTTTCACCAGGCAACGCCGGTCAACTGCTGTTTGTGTATGAGAAACCGGTTGGAAACTTTCCTCATGTCAGCACGTTGTAGGTGTCGCCACCGGCGCCAGCCTTGTGTGAATGCTCTGAAAAGCTAATCATTTGCATATCACAGCATCTTCTTCCTGTCGATTAAATGTCGCGTCTGTAGCACGTCATCTTCGTGGTGTAGAAATTTTAATGGTCAGTAGTGTACTTGTATGTCTCAATGATTGGACTATGACAGCCTTTTAAATTTTTAAATTTGTTCAATAATTACGTCAAATACTCATCATCCGACCTCTGTTTTCTCTGGAAGTCGATAGATATGCAGCTTAACTGTTTAGTAATAAAGACTTCATTTTTCTTGGTGTCCGTGTGTTACACAGTTCTGTCATGGATGACTCTGCCAAGGAGCTCGAAGATACTAAGCGTCCGCCATCTACTCCTTTCAATTTAGGTTCCTCAGTGCTCTGCCAAATTCTTCTCTCACTAAGATATCATTCATCGCGTCATCTATTTAGTCTTCCCTAAAACTGTCTTCATTTCATTTGAACAGTCCTTCTACATATTCCTTCCATCTCCCTGCCTTCCCTTCTTTGCTTAGTACACAGTTGCCATCTCAGCTCTTAATTTTCGTAAACATGTCTATCTTTTCTCGAAAAGGCCCTTTAAAATTCCTATCGGTAGCATCTATGTTTCCCAAAGCTATGCATACCCCTACAGTCTTGCGTTTATCAACCAGCCATACCTGCTTTGCCATTTTGCACTCATGTAGCCTCAGTTTGTACCCACCTCTATCCATTTTGCTGGCTTCATTTGGTAAAATTTGTAAATGCAGTCAGTTACATTCAGTATCTCATTAGTAATACAAGGATTTCTACCGGGCAGTTTATTTTTCTCTGATACTCCTCTGCCTTCACTATTTCATCTGTCAAATCTACCGATTCGTCTACTATTGCATTTCTTTTCTCCGTTTAAGTCTACTGTTGCCAAATTTTCGAACTCTCAGCAGTCTTCCAGCTTATCCAGATACCATCCCCTTGATTTTCTTCCTTTCAGCAGTTTTCTCAGTTTTACTCTACTCCTCATAACCAATAAATTATGGTCACAATCCACGTCTGTTAGCGAAATGTTTTGCAATTCAAAATAGCATATGGACTACGCATATGGAATACGCGAAAGAACTTGCCCCCCTTCTAACAGCCATGTACCGCAAGTCTCTA
Organism: Schistocerca nitens; assembly: GCF_023898315.1. Taxonomy (NCBI): domain Eukaryota; kingdom Metazoa; phylum Arthropoda; class Insecta; order Orthoptera; family Acrididae; genus Schistocerca; species Schistocerca nitens. The sequence continues at coordinate 582,321,586 of NC_064620.1, read as the reverse complement.
GAGGAACGGAGGGTTCCAAATGATTGGAAAAGAACACAGGTAGTCCCAGTCTTCAAGAAGGGTCGTCGAGCAGATGCGCAAAACTATAGACCTATATCTCTGACGTCGATCTGTTGTAGAATTTTAGAACATGTTTTTTGCTCGAGTGTCATGTCGTTTTTGGAAACCCAGAATCTACTATGTAGGAATCAACATGGATTCCGGAAACAGCGATCGTGTGAGACCGAACTCGCTTTATTTGTTCATGAGACCCAGAAAATATTAGATACAGGCTCCCAGGTAGATGCTATTTTTCTTGACTTCCGGAAGGCGTTCGATACAGTTCCGCACTGTCGCCTGATAAGCAAAGTAAGAGCCTACGGAATATCAGACCAGCTGTGTGGCTGGATTGAAGAGTTTTTAGCAAACAGAACACAGCATGTTGTTATCAATGGAGAGACGTCTACAGACGTTAAAGTAACCTCTGGCGTGCCACAGGGGAGTGTTATGGGACCATTGCTTTTCACAATATATATAAATGACCTAGTAGATAGTGTCGGAAGTTCCATGCGGCTTTTCGCGGATGATGCTGTAGTATACAGAGAAGTTGCAGCATTAGAAAATTGTAGCGAAATGCAGGAAGATCTGCAGCGGATAGGCACTTGGTGCAGGGAGTGGCAACTGTCCCTTAACATAGACAAATGTAATGTATTGCGAATACATAGAAAGAAGGATCCTTTATTGTATGATTATATGATAGCAGAACAAACACTGGTAGCAGTTACTTCTGTAAAATATCTGGGAGTATGCGTGCGGAACGATTTGAAGTGGAATGATCATATAAAATTAATTGTTGGTAAGGCGGGTACCAGGCTGAGATTCACTGGGAGAGTGCTTAGAAAATGTAGTCCATCAACAAAGGGGGTGGCTTACAAAACACTCGTTCGACCTATACTTGAGTATTGCTCATCAGTGTGGGATCCGTACCAGATAGGGTTGATAGAAGAGATAGAGAAGATCCACCGGAGAGCAGCGCGCTTCGTTACAGGATCGTTTAGTAATCGCGAAAGCGTTACGGAGATGACAGATAAACTCCAGTGGAAGACTCTGCAGGAGAGACGCTCAGTAGCTCGGTACGGGCTTTTGTTCAAGTTTCGAGAACATACCTTCACCGAGTAGTCAAGCAGTATGTTGTTCCCTCCTACGTATATCTCGCGAAGAGACCATGAGGATAAAGTCAGAGAGATCAGAGCCCACACAGAGGCATACCGACAATCTTTCTTTCCACGAACAATACGAGACTGGATTAGAAGGGAGAATTGATAGAGGTGCTCAAAGTACCCTCCGCCACACACCGTCAGGTGGCTTGCGAAGTATGGATGTAGATGTAGATGTAGATCTAATTTCAAAATTCCTGTCTTAGAATTATAGACACTCTTAGATGTCTTCATCATTCTTTTATGTTTTTCTAAACCAAGTATTATGATTAAATTGTGCTGTACCACGGGGTTTCCTCTCTCATTCCTTTCGCCAGTGCATTTTCTCCTACTATTTTTCCTTTGCATCCCTTCCTACAATCGAATTGCAATCCCCCCAAAACAATTTTCGTCTTCTTTAACTATTTAAATAATTTATTTTATCTCATTATGTATTCTTTCACTCCCTCCATCATATGTAGAGCTAGTCAGCAAATAAACTTATGTTACTGCTCTGTCTGATGGATTTGTATCTGTTCTGGCTACGATAATGCCTTTACTATTTTGTTCATGGCAGCTTTATCACATTCCTGACTGCTTATTCATTATTAGACGTATCCCTGCATAAGTGCTTCTTGATTTTGTGCTGGTATGTTCTGACCTGATCTGAAGCCCTGATTCTTGCGCAATTTACATAACCTATCCATTAGTCTATTTAGATTCTCAAACCTGTCTGTCTAATTAATACAACACCACCAGGATATGCGAATGGGACACTATTTCACATCCATTATATTTCATCTAAGAGGATGTTATCGTCCTTAAAACATATAGTAGGGCTTCATGTCCTCAGGAAGTAATAACGGCTGTAATTTTCTCATGCCTTCTGCTGTTGTAGTACCAATGTGTTGGCTAAGGTTACAAAGCTAGATGAATGTCACCTTGATTGTTGACTCTGCAACTACTCAAATGGTTGATCCCCCTTTCAGAAACCAGATCGTGGTCTGGCCTCTCCACAGGTGACACACTCTGATTATGGTGCACCTACTTTACGGCCATCTTTATTGTAGATGTTCTCAGTCCACCTCAGCTAAGTACATGGTTCCCGCGAGAGTTTTTGCTTAATGATATAACTACTGAAACATCCATTCACTTGAAGCTGGTTACTGTAGTTAAGCCTTAGTGTGTCTATACAATTTTTACCCTCCATATTACCCTCCGTTACCAAATTAGCTATGCCTTAATGCATTGATTGGCTATTTCATCTGATACTGCTACAATATTTTTCTTACATTATGCATGAAAACACACACCACTGTGTTGTAATATTTTACAGTATTTCTTACTTAGTTTAGAAACCGGTTTTGGGTTGTTACGTTATCATCAGGTACATGTGTCGCAGTGAAAATTTTGTAGAATAAAAATTTTCAAACTATTGTGATGTAAGATTACTGAACTGTGATACAATATGTGACACATTAATTGATGAACTACACAAAAAATTTATATTGTTTTAAGAAGAAAATAAATTGAAAAGTAAACTTACTTTCAATAGAAATAGAGGTACATCAACACGCCATAAGGAGACCGTCACGCCACAACAAGAACAAAGATGACCGCAGCACATTTCATGCCTACACGAAAAAACTTTCAAATTATGTCCACTTGTGTTAAGTGGTTTAGCGGTGCAACTGTGGCCTGCTGATGAGGTCTAAACTCGAAACTTGCTTCTAATTAAAATCTTAAGTAGTCAACAAATTTTGTGAATGGAGGTAGTATTTCTGAAAACTTTTAGTATTTTTGAAACAGTCACGGCCGATTAACAGACTAGATAGTTTTAAATTGTGGTAGTTGTATGGTTAAACGACAGAAAAAAATGTTCAAATGTATGTGAAATCTTATGGGACTTAACTGCTAAGGTCATCAGTCCCTAAACTTACACACTACTTAATCTAAATTATCCTCAGGACAAACACACACACCCATGCCCGAGGGAGGATTCGAATCTCCGCCGGGACCAGCCGCACAGTCCATGACTGCAGCGCCTAAGACCGCTCGGCTAATCCGGCGCGGCAAACGACAGAAAAGCTGTGGTTAAAGTAGGAAATAAAATGACAGCAAGTTTTCGTGTGGATACGGGAAATGGAGTATCACCAATCGTTCTCAATCTGGCACTCGAAAAGGTAATGCAGAAGTTCGAAAATTCTGACTTTAAGATGTTGAAAACGACAGTGAAAATATTACCTATCTCGCCTGCGCAGATGATACTGCCGCAATAGCATGCACGCAAGAAGAACTGATGAGCAGCGATCTATAAGAAGCAGTCTTTCTGAAGGCACCTCTGATCTGCGAGATTTTCGAATGCTTGTGAACTTTCGCAGAACCGGATAGGGAGCAATCAGACACTTGTTCAAAACGACGTGCATATAATGGTGGCCGTGGGAAGCATATCAGACTCACCGCCACTCGGAATCAACACGAGAAGGCCTCTATGGGTGGCATAAAGCACGTCAGTGAAACCACTCCTTCCCTTGAGACGCCGGCCGCGGTGGTCTCGTGGTTCTAGGCGCGCAGTCTGGAACCGTGCGACTGCTACGGTCGCAGGTTCGAATCCTGCCTCGGGCATGGATGTGTGTGATGTCCTTAGGTTAGTTAGGTTTAAGTAGTTCTAAGTTCTATGGGACTAATGACCACAGCAGTTGAGTCCCATAGTGCTCAGAGCCATTTGAACCATTTTTTTTCCCTTGAGACGTTGAATCTCAGATATTTTTCGGTCGAAGTCAACAGTTCGCAATGCGATGAGAATCAGGATGACGTTGTCGATTTACTTCTCTGAGGACATTATGCGCCAATAACACCACTGAATATGATTACGCCGCGCAGGATTAGGCGAGCGGTCTAGGAACTGCAGTCGTGGACTGTGAGGCTGGTCCTGGCGGAGGTTCGAGTCCTCCCTCGGGCATGGGTGTGTGTGTGTCCTTAGGATAATTTAGGTTAAGTAGTGTGTAAGCTTAGGGACTGATGACCTTAGCAGTTAAGTCCCATAAGATTTCACACACGTTTTTTCTAATATGATCACACCCCTTTGGATTGCGGTTTGACCGCAATTTTCGCTCTGATTTACAGTGTGAAAGCGCTAGGGACATGAAAAAGTATTCGACGAAATTTGAAGCGACTGAACGCAGCAAATTTTGCTTTTGCTTTTTCAGCTCTCCTGTGGCGTGATTGCACACATATGTGATATTCAGATGTCTGAACGAAATGGCAAAGGATCGTTCTAAGAACTACCCAGTTCAGCTACATTGTCAATGCCATTCACCTACTTTTTTGAGCTCTTTAAAAATGTACCTATACATAGAAAACCCCTGATGACAGTCCTAGGCATCTACAGACAGCTAACCCCGTGACAACTCTATGTCCCTTCATACCTATTATCAGGCAGCCAGGACTCTCAACTGAGGTTTTCTCTGGTCAGGTACATTATTAACATAGTCAATGACAGTGGCAATGACAGTGTTACCGAACTGGGTATTCTTACTTACACGCGTATCAGTGTTCAGCAGCTCCGTGACCACACCATGGGAGAAGGGGACAATGTTCGTATGGCCCCACGTTCCATTGTTGCCAAATTTATTCAAGATGGTGGATCCACGATGGGGGCGATAGATATGGCAACGTCGCAATGACGTCATGGCGGGGAGTTCAAATTTTGACGGGAAGACAGGACAATTGGGCTACCTCCACTAACCTAAGCCCCTCCCCCAGAAAACCTTTTAGATGCACTTGCGATGGCGTGTAACAACACGAGCAATTCGCGGCGATGCATCAGCCATGCTTGGCTGGTAAACACCTGCATGGCTAGAAGCAGCTTGCATGTCCTGTTAGGATCGCTAGGAACAATGAAACCTGTGCTATTCTGTGAAGCATTGGAACAGATTTCCGCTGCATCTGCTAGGGTGAGTCACTCGGCAATTAGGTCATCGCTAGACTGCAGGTAGAGAGAGAACACGCCAGCAATGGTGAAAAAGTGTGCATCCAGCGAGTGACTTGGCTCTTATTTACATAGACATGTGGTGTCAGTGTAACACTCGAAGAACTCTAACTGTAGACATGACTTGCAGCTGCTGTCGGAAGTGGCCCGAGAGCAGTTGCTCAGGCCCCATTGGTACCTATACATAAAAATAAAAAAATGAATCCATCAGTGGCTCGCGGTGGCGTCGACGCATGCACATGTTGGAAAAGTTCGCTGTATGACGCAGCTGACGATAGTTCGAAAGCGTTTTTTACGTGCAATGAGTGTTTGTGCACTGCATTATTTTCGGCTGTTTAAGCATTGTGAGCGTGTTTGCATAGCATTACACATGCATTATCTTTTGAAAATTTACGAGTTGTCTTCATGTCTGTTGCATTATTTTGTGAACAGGTGTGCAGGCTGTGCAATGCATGATTCTGGCATTTAACTGCGACCTCAAGCACGTCAGGTTGAGTGTTTTATATCTGTGTGATAAATAATCTATGTAAAATCCATCCCTAAAGAAATTGTATACATTATTTTGACAGTTTAGAATTTTCAAGTGTGTTTGCAGAGCATTTATTTGACAATTTACGTGTCATTTGTGTGTGTGTACATCAGTGTACTGCATTATTTCGGTGATTTACGAGTAGTTTTCAGGTCTGTAGGCTGTGTATTGCGACCCCAAACATGTCAGAGCATGTGTTTTGTATCAGTGTAATAGATAAACGTGAAATCTGTCCCTAAATAAACTGTTCCAATATGAATAAAGTACACTCCTTCCTCTCTCCAGCAGCCCAGCACAGGCTGAGTCATTTTCCCATCATTTTTCCACCAGATCACCATGGGATGAAAGCGCCCTCTGGTGGCAGTATTGTGTACTAGGTCAGTTGGATTCTGGACCTCAAGGTGGGCACACTGATGGAGCTACTGCCTCAAATTGCTTAAATGAAGACTGCTTGTAAAATAGAGACTTATGTCCATCCTATCCAGGAGCTCAAAGGTTGAGTCCTTTTCCCACCAATTCTCCTTCCCAGACTGCCATCTTGTATTAGGTAACAGAAGGGACGACAGCACCCTCTGGTGGCAGTACTGTGTAGTAGGTCAGTTGGACTCTGGACCTCATGATGGACACACTGAACGCAGCTACTGCCTCAAATTATTTACATAAACTTTGCATGCAAAATAAAGACTTACATCTGTCCTATCCAGCACAGGCTGAGTCATTTCCCAGCCAATTCCTAGGAAGAGGTGGCAGTTGGATGACTTAGGTTAGTGAAGGTAGCCCAAGTGAGCTATTTTCCCGCCATTTTCTTAGGTTAGTGGGGGTATCCATGGTGAGTTGCATTGTCCTGCTGAAATTTGAACTTCTCGCCATTTTCTGGGGGTGGGGGTGTAGGAGAGGGGGAGGGGGTTATGTTAGTGGAGGTAGCCGAATTGACCTATCTTCCTGCCAAAATTTGAACTTCCTGCCATGACATCATTTGGATGTTGCCATATCTATCGCCACCATCTTGGATCTGCCATCTTGAATAAATTTGACAACAATGGAACGTGGGGCCATACGAACCTTGTCCCATTACTCACGGAAGGGCAGGAAACAGGAGGAATGAAAAAGCTAAGAAACCTTTGCTGCTTGCGATCGCATTCAGATTTTGTGGTGCTCCCACACTATATAACAGGGGAAGTATTGGTGTGACACTGCACTCCACAGGGGTGAGATCACGTTCAGAGTCTTTAAAAAAGTGGTCAGGAGACGGCATGATTTCATTGATGCCATTTATGCCACTCCGTGAGGCCTTTTCCTATTGATTCTCAGAGGTTGTGTTTCTGAAACGTTTTCCACGCCCACACATAAGAAAACCGCGTAATTTCAACGCTGGGTGTCGCGGCAGGCGTCAAAAGCGGGGGTGAAATGTGAGTAAGAGTTGCTGTGACGACCTTCCCGTTGTGTGACTAGTCCACGTTGGCGCAGGGCAGAATTTTGGTGAAATCTGGACCCAATGTGTCACTAGTAACCAACCTTACACCTCACATGAGATTCTGAGCTGCGGCCTTTCTTTCACATGTGTCGACACCTTGCTGTTTGAAACGGTGCCCAACCCTAGGATAACAGAGGAAGTACGTAGGCACCCGTGAGCCAAATAACGGAAAACAGTTACGGCGTTTCAGAAAAATAATCCGTTGATTGTGTTATACACTGTAGAAGATGTAGAAATGATCCAACATGGAGCAACACATTTCGTTATGGTATCGCTTAGAGAGAGCAGTAGCTTTAGCGAGATAACTCCAGTGGCAGACGGTAGAGTCATCTTTATGAATCTCAGAAAAATTTTTTGTTTGAATTCCGAAAGCATTTGTTCGAAGAAGTGTCGAGAAACACATTACGTCCTCCCACATATGTCGCATGAAATGACGCTGACGAGTAGATGAGAGAAATTACAGCTCACATGGAAACTTACCGACTGTCGTTCTTCCCACACGCCATTCGCGATCTGAAGAAGGAATGGGGGAAATGGTGGTGATACCACATGCCGTAAGGTGGGTTGTGAAATATCGATGTAGCTTGATGTGTAGATACGAAGCTTAAAAATATCATTCCACTTTTCGTGACTAACAGAGCACGACAAGAACTTTAATTAAGGCAAAGTGGGCCATCGCAAGCACCATGTACTCCACGCTTGAGTTCCAACACTCGGCCTTTCTCGGAACTATTCGGTACTTCTCGGCTGTGCTCGGTCCTTCTCGGAACAACTAGCTGTAGCGTGACTTCCTATTACCTGTGGTTCTTCTAGCATTTGATGCTTTTATTTTTCGGTTGGGTCGAATTTCTTCAGGATCGTGGTGTCAGTGCTGTTTATCATTCGTTACCGATTCGTCGGATAAAGGAAGTCACGGTACCAGCGGCTGTTTGTACAGAAATGAGGCAGCCTCACAATCCATCGTCCCAAGCCTTTAAAAATGAATGGGAATCACGAGCAGAAGGATGAGAATTCTCAATATCTATTTTGCTTCAGCATAAGCGGCGGTTGCAGCAAATTTGCTACAGAACGGCATTACAATACCACACAGGTAGAACTGAACCATTTAGTTGACGATGAATAATCGAAAAATTACGATCTACAGAAGACATTCTGTGTTCTGGACATCAAGAAGCGCTTTGTGCTAAATCTGTGAGGCATGAAACACATGATGAAGTCAGTGACACGAATAGCAATTTTTCTGAATTCACACGCATTTTTACACCGTCAGTTGCAACAGCTTTTCATCGTACCGAACAAAGAGTAATGGGTCAAATGGCTCTGAGCACTATGGGACTTAATCTGAGGTCATCAGTCCCCTAGACTGAACTAACCTAAGGACATTACACATATCCATGCCCGAGGCAAGAATCGAACCTGCGAACGTAGCAGCAGCGCGGTTCCAGACTGAAGCGCCTAGAACAAAGAGTACGGAGACGCCGTACAGGTTGAGCCAGCTGCCCCTGTCCACGTATTTTATGCAACCCACAATGCCTTCAAATACCACATGCGACACTTCTTTCATATCCTATCGCTTTCTACGAGGGCTATTCCGAAAGTAAGGTCCGATCGGTCACGAAATGGAAACGACTATGAAAATCCGATAAAGCTTTGCACAGATGTGTTGGGTAGTGTCTCTAGTATAACCCCAGTTAGCATCACGTCGCTCTTCTCATTTCTGAGCTCGCAGTGAGTGCGTAAAGATGTCTAGAAAATAGTGTCTGCCGCCAAGTACGGGGGCCTGGTGAGAAATTTCCCCTGAAGCTATGCAGCTAACATTACATAACTGTCGTGCTGTTTCGTCTTCAAGACAATTCTCAGCCGCATTCTGCAGGGGCAATGAAGATGCTCCTGCATCGTTTTCAAATGGAAATGTGAGATTACCCACACTACAGCCCGTAATTGTCTCCCTCTGAGTTTCAGCTCAGGTCACATGAACCGCTGGTTATGAAGACAACATTTCGGCACAAGACAACGAGCCGTAGGCCAGCGTAGAGAATTGGCGGAGAGCACTGGCGGCTGCCTTCTATAGCGAGGGTATGGGAAAGTTGGTACAACGCTACGATACACGTCTAAGTCGGGTCGGCGACTATGGAGATAAGTAGCTGCAAGGTGTATCTAACTGTTGCAAATAAAACATTTTTGATTTTTACCGTGGTTTCCATTTCGCGACCTATCGGACCTTACTTTCGGAATAGCCCTCGTACATGCAAACTGTCAGTCCTACAGTAATTATGAGTAGCACCTGTTTGTAGGAAACTAATATATATATATATATACTCCTGGAAATTGAAATAAGAACACCGTGAATTCATTGTCCCAGGAAGGGGAAACTTTATTGACACATTCCTGGGGTCAGATACATCACATGATCACACTGACAGAACCACAGGCACATAGACACAGGCAACAGAGCATGCACAATGTCGGCACTAGTACAGTGTATATCCACCTTTCGCAGCAATGCAGGCTGCTATTCTCCCATGGAGACGATCCTAGAGATGCTGAATGTAGTCCTGTGGAACGGCTTGCCATGCCATTTCCACCTGGCGCCTCAGTTGGACCAGCGTTCGTGCTGGATGTGCAGACCGCGTGAGACGACGCTTCATCCAGTCCCAAACATGCTCAATGGGGGACAGATCCGGAGATCTTGCTGGCCAGGGTAGTTGACTTACACCTTCTAGAGCACGTTGGGTGGCACGGGATACATGCGGACGTGCATTGTCCTGTTGGAACAGCAAGTTCCCTTGCCGGTCTAGGAATGGTAGAATGATGGGTTCGATGACGGTTTGGATGTACCGTGCAGTATTCAGTGTCCCCTCGACGATCACCAGTGGTGTACGGCCAGTGTAGGAGATCGCTCCCCACACCATGATGCCGGGTGTTGGCCCTGTGTGCCTCGGTCGTATGCAGTCCTGATTGTGGCGCTCACCTGCACGGCGCCAAACACGCATACGACCATCATTGGCACCAAGGCAGAAGCGACTCTCATCGCTGAAGACGACACGTCTCCATTCGTCCCTCCATTCACGCCTGTCGCGACACCACTGGAGGCGGGCTGCACGATGTTGGGGCGTGAGCGGAAGACGGCCTAACGGTGTGCGGGACCGTAGCCCAGCTTCATGGAGACGGTTGCGAATGGTCCTCGCCGATACCCCAGGAGCAACAGTGTCCCTAATTTGCTGGGAAGTGGCGGTGCGGTCCCCTACGGCACGCCGTAGGATCCTACGGTCTTGGCGTGCATCCGTGCGTCGCTGCGGTCCGGTCCCAGGTCGACGGGCACGTGCACCTTCCGCCGACCACTGGCGACAACATCGATGTACTGTGGAGACCTCACGCCCCACGTGTTGAGCAATTCGGCGGTACGTCCACCCGGCCTCCCGCATGCCCACTATACGCCCTCGCTCAAAGTCCGTCAACTGCACATACGGTTCACGTCCACGCTGTCGCGGCATGCTACCAGTGTTAAAGACTGCGATGGAGCTCCGTATGCCACGGCAAACTGGCTGACACTGACGGCGGCGGTGCACAAATGCTGCGCAGCTAGCGCCATTCGACGGCCAACACCGCGGTTCCTGGTGTGTCCGCTGTGCCGTGCGTGTGATCATTGCTTGTACAGCCCTCTCGCAGTGTCCGGAGCAAGTATGGTGGGTCTGACACATCGGTGTCAATGTGTTCTTTTTTCCATTTCCAGGAGTGTATATATACCCACATCCAAAAGAGACCTTCAAATGCGGTTTTCTTTAATAACTTGAACTGCAGCCTCCAGCGAAAAGAGTACGAAATTTAATTACACTAAATTTTCTATTAAACGTCGGGCTCCTTTATTTTGTAGGAGTAACAGGTTGCATGTAGTCAGTGAGAAAATATGAAAACCTCATGAGTGGGTTATGAAGGTGTTACACATTCCATAAAATCTATTTGTAGGGGCAGCTGTTTGGTTGGTTGGTTGGTTGGTTTGTGGAAGGGGACCAAGCAAGGGGCTACTGAATCACCCTGTATTTTACTGCAGAGTATGCCAGTCACATCGGAGGGCATGGCTCGAACTATGACTCGGTACATGACCTACTCCTGTTGAATTTAGGAAGGAAAAAGGAAAGCAGGAGCGAAAATTATAACGTCTAGAATGTGCTGCAGACCTCGCATTTTAAGTGGACTTTAATGCACGCTATCTACAGTAAGACGCTGCAAGGTGAGACACAATGTATTTCTGATTTGATGGGTTTGCAGTCCAAAGGAATCGACTGCACACCGACCACCACAGCGTGGCAAAACTGCACCAAAGAAGCGCTGACCTATGCGCCAGTGGAGAGAGCAGGCAGCGCCACACCTCCAAGAATACGGAATTCAGCGGTCCCTGTCAGCGCTAACTGAACCACACGCCCATCGCCGGTCGGCCCAGTTCGATCGAAGTCATCAAGAGCATGAGTGCTATGTATTATGAAGACGATACTTAGCCTGTGTTCTGCGAGTAGTAATAGTCCACATAAGTAACAGCATGTAGGAGGCCCAGAAGGACATCCAACAAGTTAAGTAATGGTTCTTTTCTTTGTAGAAATAAAGTGTTCAATAAATCCACAACTGTTTTGTACAGGTGATTTTGGATTCCTGCCATCGGCCATCAGAACTTCTCCCTATCTCTGTTTGTGTCAGTGCTGACTCCCATAGTAACCGACAAAACAATGGATACGCAATTATAACAGATAATTGCATTGTAGAAGCTACAGTTTCTGACAGAAAAAACCATCAATTTCCCCAACTGGCGTTAAAGAAGTTTCGAAGAACTCACTGCGCTGTTGACGGAATTACAATTATAGTTCCCTAACGTTCTGAGGGCTCTCCAATCATACATCTCTTTTTGACGCATTTTAGAGACCGTTTGTCCACTGGGCTGAGAGCACCTCTGTGGATGTGCATATGGAACCGATCGACGTGCAGTGTAATTCCCGTCTAAAAGACAAATTATCTTACGTTAAAACTGTCCTGGAATTATTCGATTATGAAACTAAATAATTGACGATCATGTGGCAACCTAAGTGAAGAAAATCTGCGAAATTGTCTGGGGTCCCCGTATGCAGACAGTTTCTACAAGAAAGAGGTTTGGTAATGTATTTATTATATTCAGTGCGCTGCAAAAAATTACGTAATACTGAAAATTTGTTTTGTCTCGTGAGCTATGTTGGTCAGAAATATGAAAAGAACCCGTGTGCACGGCGCAGCGACATGTAATGCAGCGCGTTTGCAGTTTTCCCCTTTTCCGGTTCTTCCCAGGTAGACAGAGTGGCATTACATTGGGGACAATGTGCACTTATCTGAGAGAGATCTGCATACCTGCACACAGGCAGGATTTCTGTAATTCGTGAACTAAGGTAATCGATGCCTGAAATATGCGTAAAGTTGCGAGGTGCCGGGGCTAGCAGTGTATTTAACACTAAATTCTTCTAGAATCTACATATGTAAATGATGCTCTAAGCCCCCCCTATTCTAACTCCGACATTTGCTGTTGCACAAGGATTAAAAAAAATACGCGAACTGACTCTAATCAACCCTGCCAGTGGAGTAGAAGAGAGTTTGGCACCTGCAATAATTTAATTTGATAAATAAGTTAAATAAACGAAGGTTTCATTAACATAGTGAGGAATGATAGGGTTGCTCTACCGATTAAGAGAATGAAAGTTCTGTCCAAAATAACAATATGATTTATTAAGACTAAACACAAAATAATAAACAAAAACACATGAAACATTTACAATACATCAAATTGGCTCAAATTGGATACTCATACAAACACTGTAAAGGTGAAGTTGTCCCTAAACTAGATCGTGAGGTTTAAGACGAAGTGGTATGTGGAGCCAATTCCTTGCCACTCACATCTTAAGAGAGAGACACAGCTAACCCAACATTAATTGCTGCTACTCAAGACAAAACAACGTTAGAAAAAGACGAACAGGCGCGCTCTGCTGAGCTCTGATTATCACCTAGGAAAATCCCTATCTGCCGGTGCTGCGGACATACATTACCAAACTGTCTTCTTAACTGCCAGAACACGATCTGGCGTACCGGAGGCGATGGCTGGTTGCTTCGACGTCCTCGACCGAAAGGCGAGAGCCGACTACTCGAGCACCCGTACAGGCCGAACACAGAACATTCCCGCCCCCACGACAGTGGCCGTGGTTAAACGTTCCAATCAGTAACTCGAAAACCGGCGGAAAATTCCACTCCATTGCTGGAGCACCACCATTCCACCAATGGAGATTCTTGGCGCCAATTTCTGCGCTGATTTTGCTACGTCACGGAGCTATGCCCTGAGCAAGCCAATCACAGTTACTATTTTGCAGAAAGCGCGGGAATTTTCCCGCCACAACTACCTGGGTACACAAGTCATTCCCACGCCTCGCTGGTAGCCCGCCAGAAAGTGTTTTCGCTAAGTTTCTGCGAAGTAACGGAACCTCTAGGCCAGCCGCTACTTCAAGCCCCTCCGGGCGTGTCTTTTGACAATGTCGGCGTCTGGAAAGCATTCTCTCGACTGCCTCACACCCGTCGGCTTAACCCTCTCGAGATCCGCAGAGCCCGCCTGTCACCGGACCACCTGGGTGACGAGAGACGCTGCATGGGAAGTCCGCGTGTGAAGGAATAGCAACTTTTCACCGCATGCGATTAAAGAGGAAAATCGTAAGATAGAAATATGAGAGGGGGCTCATGCCACCTCTCAAAGTGACAATGCGGCCACGGTACTGATACTGTCACATCGAAACGACAGTGAGATTCAGATGTCTTCAACAAAGTACAACAGTTAGAACTGAAAGCACGTTTATTACTGACACCAAAGTACAGCCAGAACAGGACTGACGTCCTGCACGGAGAGTGTAGCTACTTGTACAAATCTGGAATATTTCAGAATGCCTGTATTTATACAGCCATCGAATACAACGGTATTACGATCTAAAATCGTTACAAACATAAGATATTTCAAGAATCCTTAGCAAATAGTAAATACGAAGTAACAAAAAAATGCGAGTGGTAGGGTTTGAACCGGAACTGGCAGCACACTAAGAAGACACGCTGATCACCGCTCTACACTGTATGCGCTAGAGCCCGCAGTATTGCTCTTTCTCCTGGTCGCCATATCAGGCGTTCTGATTGGAACCCGCAACAGCACCCTGTATCCAGATCTTGTTGATGGTCCTCTATATGTCAAAGCTTCGCGATCGGCGAGTAGGTCTTCAGTTTTCTTGAATTTCCCAGCTTCAATCTTTAGTAGGGCTTCATACGGAGGACATGGACGAAGTCTCTGTGCATTTGTCTTCTTGGTGAGGCTCAAATTCCTCGACAATGAATGATACGATATGGAACAAAGTTGCGAGTTAGTATCTTCCCCGATATTTACATTTTATGCAGCGGTGTAAAAATCCATACCAAGTCTCCCATCTCTGTCTCACTGGCAAGTGCTTGACGTTACAGCAGTCCTGATGCTTTTACTGAACACGTTTCGTATGGGAGGCAGCTACCTTGCCTCTTCAGTCCTGATGATGATGGGTCACCCACGTTGGGTTGCATTCGTGGGTGGCTCCAAGGGACTGCTCGATGTATTCTGCAGATGAGGCTATGTTGGCCACAAGCGTGGGTTAGGCCCGAGTTCCGCTTGAGATGTAGCGAATATCTGCTCAGCAAGGTTGTGTCTTTCTATTCCCATGAAACTTGAGAAATTTTACATCATCGAAACAGTATATCTCTTCATTCAATTCCACTTATAGCCTTCCCTTTCTAGACACTGCTACGTCAACCAATACTATAAGCCTGTTCAAAATCAGTAACAATCTAACAAATTATTGTGCATTTTTGAACTTCATATAAGGCAAACTTTTACAATGTTCTCTCATATCTTTATGTTCTGAGGTACTTTCTCATTCCTCACATTGGCTACAAGCATGCTATCACCCTTGCAATAAATTCTCGGCTAGAATTCAAATTCTATTCGAATTCTATTCATTCGTTTCCTGAAAGTTGTCCAGAGCCGACCATCATTCGCTTCCTGACTGTCTTCCAGTGTCGACTGTGCAATCTAAAGATGTACGTAACACTTTTTGCTAGAAGATGAGGTGTTAATACTTTGAGTCTTCCTAACGATGGCAGAGTCTCACATCAATTAACTTCAGTATTTGATGGTGGTTTTCTGTGTTTATATCTTCGAAGAATCGCATTACAATAAGATTCTATGGTGGTTTTGAATTTGAGTAAATATTTGGTAATTGTTCAAAAAATGGTTCAAATGGCTCTGAGCACTATGGGACTCAAATTCTGAGGTCATCAGTCCCCTAGAACTTAGAACTACTTAAACCTAACTAACGTAAGGACATCACACACATCCAAGCCCGAGGCAGGATTCGAACCTGCGACCGTAGCGGTCGCGCGGTTCCAGACTGTAGCGCCTAGAACCGCTCGGCCACCACGCCCGGCTTGGTAATTGTGATATCGACTTTATGAACTGCACTTCCTATAACTCCCCCATGATTAGGCGACCCTTATTTGACAAATATAACTGGGAATACAGTAATGGGTTGTTTCTGTGTGACCGTGTTCCCCGCAGTGGCCAAATTTTTAATGGAATCTTGCGTAAAATGGGCAGTTGTTTATTGTGGTGACAAGTGGGTAGCGCTCACAGGTTATTACTTATGTGCTCAAGCCTTTACTAATACAGTTTGGTTTCCGTTATTCATAACTGCATCCCTTGACATTTATAATGTGGTCTGCAACATCATTGATATATACGAACAGCAGTGATTCCAACACACTTCTCTGGGACACGCCTGAAGTTACTTCTTGATCAGTCAATGACTCTCCACCTGAGATATCATGCTACAACCTCCCTAGCAAGAAATGCTCAAACCAGTCACAAATGTAGATTGATACCCCATATAATCGTACTAGTACTTTCGTCAACAAACGTTCTTGTGGTACCACGTCAAACGCTTATAGAAAGCCAAATAATTCTGCATCCAACTGACTACTTTTATACATGGCTGTCACAATGTCATGTGGATTCTACGACAGCTAGACGTAATTGAGATCCGAATAAGAGCCTGCAACGATAAAAAAAAGCAAGTTTACAAGAAAATGTTAAAGTTCAAATGGCTCTAAGCAGTATGGGACTTAACAACTAAGGTCATCAGTCCCCTAGACTTAGAACTACTTAAACCTAACTAACCTAAGGACATCACACACATCCATGCCCGAGGCAGGATTCGAACCTGCGACCGTAGCAGTCGCGCGGTTTCAGTATGAAGCGCCTAGAACCACTCGGCCAAACCGGCCGGCTGTTAAGGAAAGTACGGCCAATTTTGTCTAGGTTGGCTGCACTAGACGGCGAACCCGCATTGGCTTGTAATTGCTTCAGTGTGCATTAGAACAAAGAGCAGACAAATGCAGTTACTGCTGTATTCGTCCCTGTGACTCAGGGAACAAAGCATTTTTCTTTTTTCTTAAAAATCAAACTGCTGGATATCAAAGCAACAGATGAAGTCACTTACAGACTTCCCAAGCATTAAAGAAAGAACAGGTGACGATGAACTCGTCTTTTTTCGTTAATTACGGAAGTCGGCATTTTTAAAATTTTGTCATTACATTTCTCAAAAATAGATGTTCTACAATGAATTCGTAATGCTGATTCTCAAATTTACTTCGAAATTTTGATGTTTCATGTCACGTTTTTTCACTAAATAAAACTACGTTTTAAAGAATTACTAACTGAAGCGTAAATATTTTAGTAAAACTTAATCAATCAAATTTTTAATACTTATTCTTTTATGTACTAAAAATATTGCAAACAGTTCTCTTAGCAACATTATGACAATGCCGTAATATTTATTTTTCAAATATTTTCTTATTTCCTTGAGAAAACCTGTTCCTCTTCAATAACCAACGATAGTCGGCCACCGTATTTTCACTCCATCTTGCCAGTTAACATTTTTGTATCTCTTTAATGTCCTATTCACTGTAATTCCCACATTTTTAGGCAAGTTGTTAATATGCGAGGGTAGGAAGTGGGGCTCTACATTCATATTACTACCCAACTTCTTGAAATTTTCCTTTGTTTTGACAATGTTTTGTAATTTAAATCTCATTTAGCCCTTGAAAGTTTTCAGCAACATATCTGAATGCAGTTCATGTATCTTTCTCTCTAACATTCATTGTATTCTAAAACTCTTGATCCTTCACCTGGTTGTTAATTTATAGAGCAACAAAATCTCCAGCTTTTAGTTTCTCTTGAGTGATTAAAGGAAATTTCATGGAAAAGAACTTAAAGCAGATCTATCTCTTGGAGGATTCCCTACAAACTCTTCATAAAGCCAAATCTAATATACGAAGATAGGAGGAGTATTTTTCTTTGATTTTCAAGTGGTTCATGGAAGAATTTTTAAGTCCCAAGCAGAAAATATAATTGATTTGCCAAAACCTTTACACTCAAGAAAAAAATTTTTTTTGCACAATTACCGCACTCAATTAGAAAGCGCGGCATTTTCGTAAATCCAGCTTGCTTCCCTAATAAATTTCCTATAACCAAAAATAAAATTAAGTTTAATCGACTACGTAGGCCTATATGCTGGGAGAGAGAAGAAACTTAAGCACAGATTTGATATCAGCATTAACAAATTAAGAAGACATACTTATTTTCAGTCACGTAATATGGTGCACACTGGAATTATGAACCCTCCATTACTTCACGATTACTTTAAAAGTGAATTCAACAGTTTAATATCTGTCGTCACCTTCCTTTCCTTGCCAAGTAAACGTAGCCGACGCAGCTGCTTACACTGTGTATTTTGTTCACGTAAGCGCAAACGACGTAGAGCCTGTGATCTGAAAACGTGAGAATAACATTGTCCTGACGCATCGTTTTCCATTGTTACAAAACAACTCATACGAGATAAAACTTGTTTGTTGGTTCCAAATATAAGAGGCCATCAAAAAGTTTCCGTTCGAAGACCGTACACTCCCTGTATAGATGCAATCATCCCATCGACGCACCAGACTGAAGATATCTGTTTGGTAAAACGGCGTGTCCTGCTGCATGAAGAGGTCTGTAACTGCCTTTCGGACGTCCTCGTCCGACAGGAATCGTCGACCCTTCAAGGCTTTTTTTGAGGGACTGAAAATCTCATGGGTAGGGATCAGGATTGTTAGGGCGGGTGCTCGAGCGTCTCCCATTTGAGTTGGAATAACTTCTGGGTTACGACCTTCACGACATGGGGACTTGCGTTATCATGAAGGAGCACGGAACTTGGCGCACCATTGCGCAGGGGTGGTTTTGGACATTCATGCTGCCCCATACACATTCTTCATATTCCTATGTATGTCTGCCGATGCTTGTTCCTCAGGAGACAAGAAAATTACAACATGATGCTGGATATGTTTACACGCTCTTGGTAATAACGTCGCCACATTTACTGCATGCACGTCGGAAAGATAGGAATGCCACGCTAACCCCTTGTCTACATGTCGGCGCTTATGTACCCGTATCGGAGTGGCGCTACGTTACATGTAGTCTGCAGCAACTCTGAAACTTCCCCTTTGAAAATTAAAGAATGACAGTGCTGGAAAAACTCTTACGTTATTTGATTTTCAAACAGCTGAGCAAAACTGAACGTACTCATACAGTTCTGTTCATCACTAAACTGACACACAATATCTTAGCGGAATGCAATCTGACTTTCAATAATCCCTACAAAAGAATGGCCCTGACTAACAATAACCTATACCTTTCATGAATCACTTACCTCACAAAAATCTTCGTTACTCGAACTACTGCAATACAGCGAGTGCTAATACTGCCAGTTAAATAAAAGATTCTAACTACTGAAGGCACTAACTACTGATAGGCATAGTTAGCAAATGAAAGATTTTAATGGAGAACAAACAATGTATTTACCTTAATAACGTTCAAAAGTCTATATATATATATATATATATAATTTTATGACATACAATCAAACAAATTTCCTTTTTCTGATGGGCACACGTCCAGATCGTCCGCTCTCAAAACTCTGGCATCTCTCACCCCACATCCACCACTGTTGGCGGCTCCTCACCTCTAACTGCCCAACGCTACGGGCTGCTCACATCCAACTGTCCAACACTACACAATCCGGTATTCCAACAATGAGTCCAACCAGCCACAGATTGCACACAGGGCAGTCAGTGATTTTCATACAGAGCACTACGTGGCGTTACCAACATAAAAACCTAAACAGCCTACTTACAACGCTCTCACACTGAAACTTTGTGACTACCCGTTCTATTTCAGTGAATAATTGTTTTGAACTATGAATCGAAATACAGATCTCGACTTAAATGCTTGATGATTACTCACGAGCACAAATATCGTCATACACTCCTAATTACTAAACAGAACCGTGAAGTGCAATGCCCAACAACGCATTAAATAACTGAGATTTCAATTCCTTATAAAAAAATTTAAAACATGTTAAATTTATAATGTATTACTGTGCCTATTTAACATAAGAAAGGAAATAAGAACATTTATGTGCGAAATTATAATTTTATAACTAAACTTTCCTTGTTAAAAGTGTCCACCTACAAATTAAACATGAGAAAATAAATGGCGCCTACAAAAAATAGCCGGCCGGTGTAGCCGAGCGGTTTTAGGCGCTTCAGTCTTGAACCGTTCGACCGCTACGGTCGCAGGTTCGAATCCTGCCTCAGGCATGGATTGTGTGACGTCCTTGCGTTAGTTAGCTTTATGTAGTTCTGAGGGACTGATGTCCTCAGATATTAAGTCGCATAGTGCTTAGAGCAATTTGAACTATTTCTGTAACAAAGCGATTGGTCTCCGCTTATTGCACACTGTCAATGAACACGAAGTTTATAATAATGAGTGGTTTCAGATTAAATTTTTTGGAAGGTCATAAATATGCTAGAAAAAGACTCGAACCTGGAACCCTGCATTTTCCGGACAACACTTCCTACCAATCAATCCATACGCGCATTACATGCGACGTGCTCTCAACAGCCAATGCCTCTCTAGCCATTCCAGTTTTAATCTGTTACTACGTTTACAAAACACACTCTCAGCTCAAGAGTGAAAGATTCATTCTGGTTTATAGATCTTGTGTTGTGGCCTAGTACTCTCTAGTGTCATACTGATACGTGGAACACGAAAGCGAACCTAGGCGTGGAGCTGATCGAATTGTCGCAGAGCATTCTCAAGTGTGAAAAGAAAAAGGCCAGTACGACGCTAGAGCACCTTCATGTGACAATCAAACGTGGGAAATGCCTTACTGGATTGCATCTTTTGCAGTTGATGCTCGTTTTTGGAGGGTTTTTTGTTACAGCTTATGTGCTATGAATATATAGTTGTTTAAAAGCAGTGGCCCATTGAGGATCTTTCTAAACGCGTTGTTTTCGTACGATTTCTTATAACAAAATGACGGGAAACGGTATATATCAGTGGATAAAGTCTCTTCGTATTTGGTGCTTTTTGTATTACCACTTACGATCAGTGATAATATGCCGTTTTAAGATATGAGTGAATTGAAGACTTGTAGAAAAGAACGTTTCGTTTTTGACTCGATATGTTAGAATTAAATGTCAGTTTATGACATGTCAGTTGTTAAAGGCCTCAGATCAAAGGTATAGATTCATACTGTTGTATGCGAACTGTAATGTTGTGGTTAGAGGTGCAGGCTGTAAGTTGAAAGTTTGCTGGTTCACCAGCAGCTTTCTGGGATTTTGCTACAGATTTAATAGAAGTATATTCGAGTGATTTTGTTCGATGATGTGATGATAACCTAAAAAATAAACTAAATATTGGCACCCTTAATATATTAACCCTCAATGGAAAAATGGAAGAAATGACAGATGTATTAACAGAGAGGAAGTTGGATATATTGGGATTAAGCGAAACAAAGTGGAAGGGAAAAGATGAGAAGAATTTGAGAGGGGGAGGAAAACTGTACTGGAGTGGGAATAACAGGTATGGAAGAAATGGTGTGGCAGTGATGGTGAATAAGAATGTACAAAGCTGTATTGAAAATGTGAGATATATATCAGACAGGATCATAATCTTAAACCTGAGATTCCAAAAAGAAACACTAAAAGTAATCCAGATTTATGCACCTCAAGTGGGATGTAGCGAAGAAGAGAAGATGGACTTTGAAAATGTGTTAGAACACCATATAGAGAGTGCTAATATAGTGATGGGAGATTTTAATGCGCAGGTAGGCAAAGACAGAAAGGAATTTGAGCAAGTATTGGGATGTTTTGGATATGGAGGGAGAAATGAAGAAGGGAAAGACTCCTGGATTTGTGCCAGAGGAATGGAATGAAAATAGCAAACAGCTGGTTTATGAAGAGAGAAAGTCATGTTATCACCAGATACAGTTGGGATGGAAGAACGAAGAGTGTAATTGATTATATTCTAGTAGATAGGGGATGGGGAGAGAAAGTAACAAATGTGAAGGTAATTCCAAGTGTGAGTGCATATGGAGACCATAGATTACTGGTGGGACAATGGAAAATGAATCAGTGTGTGAAAAATAGAAAACAGAAGAAAGTGATGAGGATACAGGATTGGAAATTGAAGGAGAGTGAATGTGCTGAGAAGTACAGAGAATTAATAACACAAAAATTTCCAAAAGGAGTTTTCTGCGATGTAGAAAAAGAATGGAGTTTATTCAAAGACACTTTAGTCGAAGCAGCACAAAAAGTATGTGGCAGAACATCTGGAAAGGAAAAAATAAGACAGACAAGTTGGTGGGATGATACCACAATCCAAGCCGTTAGAAGAAAAAATGGAGCATGGAGAAAATGGTGGAAAACTAAAAATGACGAAGACCATAAAAGATATATAGAGGAAAAGAAGAAGTGCAAAGAAATAGTGGAAACAGCAAAGAAAAAGGCATGGGAAGAGTTTACAAAAAAATTTGAAGAAGATGTGAAGAGCAATAAGAAAATGTTCTATAAAATGATGAAAAATAAAAGGAAGGCTTCTGAAGTACCAGTAAAGATGGAAACAGAGGACGGTACCATTATTGAAGATCCAGGGAATATAAAAGATCTCTGGAAAGAACATTTTAAGAAGCTGTTAAACGCTGAGGAGCAGGTACATGAGGAAACAACAAATAATGAAGAAATTGAGAGAAGTTGGGAAGCAGAATTAGGACAAATTACACGGGAAGAAATGGAAAAAGCTGTGAAGAAGATGAATGGGGGGAAAGCCCCAGGACCTGATGAAGTATCAGTGGACATGATAAGAGCAGCAGGTCCAGTGGGAATGCATTGGCTGTATAGAGTACTATCAAGCGTGTGGAGAAATAGTAAAATACCTGACGACCAGAGAACAGGAGACATTGTTCCCATCTTCAAGAAAGGCAATAAAAGACTTTGTAAAAACTACAGAGGAATAACCCTCATGAGCCATACAGCCAAGATTTTTGAAAGAATTTTACTAAATCGAATAAGTGAAAAGATAGAAAAGGAGCTGAGTGAAGAACAGCATGGGTTTAGGAAAGGAAGAAGCACGATCGACCTGATATTTTCTATCCGTCAACTGATGGAAAAAAGTTGGGAGTATAACAAGAGGGTGATAATGGTTTTTATAGACATAGAAAAGGCATATGACTCAGTTAACAGGGAAAGACTCTGGGACGAACTGAAGAAGATAGATATAGAAGATGGATACATTAATGTTATAAAGACAATGTACAGAGGCCACAATTGTAGAATTAGAACACCATTGGGGAACTCTGAATACTTCGAAATAAGACAAGGACTTAAGCAAGGAAGTATTCTATCTCCTGCGCTTTTTAATGTTGTGATGGAGGGAATGAATAGGGCAGTTAAAGATATAGTAAAAGAAAAAGACAAAAAGATGATTTTTGCAGATGATATGGTAATATGGGGTGATAAAGAGGTAGATGTACAGTTACAGCTTGATGCGTGGAAGGAAATAATGAAAAGGTATGGATTAAAAATAAATAAAGATAAGAGTGAAGTAATGGTATTTGGAAGGGAGAAAGGAATCAACGGAAATATTACCTTGAATGGAGAACCCCTCAAAGTGGTAGAAAGTTTCACTTATTTAGGGAGTGAAATATCTAGGGATGGAAGAATAACTAACGAAATTAAGAGGAGGTTACAGAAGGGAGGCAATTTCTACCAAACAATAAAACATCTGATCTGGAATAATGAAAAACTCCTTATGTATAAGAATTATTACATCCCTATTGTCACCTACGGTGGAGAAACATGGAAAATGACAGAAAGGGACTGGAGCAGACTGCAAGCAGGGGAAATGAAATTTCTCAGAGCAGTTAAGGGAAAAACAAGAATGGACAGAGTAAGGAATGTAGAGATTAGAAAGGACCTCAAACAAAAAAGTATTAGAGAAGAAATTGACAGAAAGAGATTAAGATGGTATGGGCATGTTAAGAGGATGCATGGGCAGAGACTCCCCAAAATTATGGAAGAACTAAAGATGGATGGGAAAAGACCTAGAGGGCGCCCAAGAACACGGTGGAAAATGGGAGTGAGAATATCTGTTGAAAGGAGAGGTGTGACCTGGCAGCAAGTGGAGGAAGAAAAGTGGTGGGACGACCGAGCCAAATGAAGAGGACTCGTCAGCACCCAGACCCGGCAGTAGCTGGAGCGGGATTCGGATATAGATATAGATAGATGTGAACGTGTCAGAGAACATGTGTCAATGAACTGGAAGCTTGCTGTTCACGACACTGCCATACTTACTTGCGATTCTGTATTTATTTATTCATGAAAACAAAATATTTCCAGTTTCTGGCATGCATTTATAAACACACACACACTTACTCTTGCAGAAAGGGCAGAATATTTAATACCAATATTGAAATAAATACAGCAAAATCTTAGTAATTCGAGATAACTGGGACGGAGTAACTAATGAATTTAGGAAAACTCGGAATATCATGAAAAGTGACAAGTTAAGGGGAGATGTAATGGATTTTGGTCCAAAAAATCGATTTTTCAAAAATATTATTTTCTTGATGTACCCAGTTTAATCTACGAGGGTTGACTGAAAAGTAATGCCTCCACCTTCGTGACTCTTCAACATTTGGAATTATTGGTATTTGGCAGGTACTGGCTTCTTCCATAGCCTTTTCTCTACAGCTCTAGTTGGCAGGAAGCCTTATCACTGAACGGTTGTGTTGTTACAGTGCAAAGTATGGAACCCTGCGCAGATGGTTGGTCAATGTGATTTAAGCAACATGCAGTCATTGAATTCTTAACAGCAGAAGGTGTCACCCTAAAGGAGATTCACCAGAGAATGAAAGCAGTTTACGGTTATTGTGTTGATGTGAGTACTGTGCGTCGTTGGGCGAGTTAGTTTAAAGATGTTGAGGCGGCAACATCCGACCTGAGTGACAAACAATGAGTTGGACGTCCTGTGACAGCAGCCACCGAGTTTCACAAGCAAAATGTTGACAGATTGATTCACGACGATCGTCGTATCACTCAGAGAGAAATGCAAGCAGAATTGGCATTTCACAAGAACGTGTGGGTCACTTTATTGCTTTGGTTGGCTATCGGAAGATCTGTGCATGATGGGTACCCCGGATGCTGACTCCTGAAATGAAAGCACACAAGCTTGAAATTTGCCAGGAACTCCTCTCGCGTTACGAGAATGAAGGTGCCGCCTTTCTCCATTCAATTGTGACAGGAGACGAAACGTGGGTACACCATTACGACCCAGAGGCGAAACGTCAGTCTATGGAATATCGACACACAGACTCGCCCCAGGAAAAGAAATTCAAGACGCAGCCCTCTGCTGGAAAAACCATGGTCACGGTGTTCTGGGACGCAGATGGTGTTATCCATGTTGATTTCCTTGATCGTAGAACAACAATAAATTCAGAGGGTTTCCGAAAGACGATTGGTGTAAGTTCAAAAACAGAAATGAGACGTATTCAAGAAAACACTCATTACCAGAATCTGTTATGAATGCAATTAAGCCCACATTCAGGTTTCTTGTAAACCCTGATTTATTGAGGAAATATCTTCACAGAATGACGCAAAATGCAAATGAAAGCCTCAATAATTTAATTTGGATTAGATGCTCAAACAGGACATTCTGTGGACTGGAAGTACTCAAAATAGATGCCTATGATGCAGTTTTATGTTACAATAACGGAAATAATGGCAGAATTGAATTGCTGATGGGAGTTGGAATAGATCCTAGTGTGTTTACAATAAAAACATTTTACACGATCGACGAGAGCAGGGTCAAGAAAGCTGCAAGATCAGTGTCTTACCTGCAAATACAGGCCAAGCAGATTCGAATAGGATAGAAGAGAAACCTGGAGGACGAGGAGTATCAGTATGGAGGATTTTAAAATTGAGGTAAGCTTATTACATGTAGAAGTATGAGAAAACAATCTTTCAACCTCATTTTCTCTGTTTTACATTTTTTACGTAATTAGAAGCCTTTTCTTAAAACCTATATGCGCTAATGCTATGAAATTTTCAGGATCTGTTCCCAATGTGTTGCTGTCTCCCTGGAGCTAAAAAATACGAGATCCTGCAATTACATTCTGATTGTTAGAAGATTGTAGGTAGAAAAAATTTTAATATTAGATGTGCAAAATTAAAAACTCTATTAATAATACAATTTGTACCGTAAATTAATAACTGTAGTTCAGTGGTCTTATAACCTTCTCAAGACAGTACAATAAAATTTTCAGATTACTTGCATGATTAGAATTTGAGTTATGTCTTTTTATAGAAAAAGAAAATAAAGAATTAAAAAATCAATTTTCTGCCAAAATATTAATCCTGCTTATTTTATTGTATTTTTTCCCTTAAAACACAGCTCTTTTGCTTTACACATGCAAAATTTTAGATTTTTCATTAATAAATATGGCTGTGATGATTTGTAAATAAAGTTTACATTTTCCGTTACATACCCCTTTAAGGCATCTTTTATTTAAAAATATATTCAGAACTTTATGTTCACAGTGGTATTACAGTAAACAAGTTACTTCATCAGTTAAAGTATTGTTTAGAGTTTCTTTTAGAAACAATGTTCTAGTAGAAACTCGGACGTTAACTGGAAACAAATATGTAATACTTAAAGCGCTATGCAACTAGTAGTACTGGATCTTTATTTTTATTTTCGGAAAGTAAGTCTATTCTTAGCAGCGTAGTCCCGCCACCAACGCAGAAGCAAAACGACAGATGGTGTCACCAAATTTTGTTCCACAGTGCCAATTCTAGTGCCGCCGTTTCATAACTACGATTCACTTTGTTGGCATCAACATCCACCTCCTCATAATTACGAGGGCAGTTCAATAAGTAATGCAACACATTTTTTTTCTCGGCCAGTTTTGGTTGAAAAAACCGGAAATTTCTTGTGGAATATTTTCAAACATTCCCGCTTCGTCTCGTATAGTTTCATTGACTTCCTACAGGTGGCAGCGCTGTACGGAGCTGTTAAAATGGCGTCTGTAACGGATGTGCGTTGCAAACAACGGGCAGTGATCGAGTTTCTTTTGGCGGAAAACCAGGGCATCTCAGATATTCATAGGCGCTTGCAGAATGTCTACGGTGATCTGGCAGTGGACAAAAGCACGGTGAGTCGTTGGGCAAAGCGTGTGTCATCATCGCCGCAAGGTCAAGCAAGACTGTCTGATCTCCCGCGTGCGGGCCGGCCGTGCACAGCTGTGACTCCTGCAACGACGGAGCGTGCGAACACACTCGTTCGAGATGATCGACGGATCACCATCAAACAACTCAGTGCTCAACTTGACATCTCTGTTGGTAGTGCTGTCACAATTGTTCACCAGTTGGGATATTCAAAGGTTTGTTCCCGCTGGGTCCCTCGTTGTCTAACCGAACACCATAAAGAACAAAGGAGAACCATCTGTGCGGAATTGCTTGCTCGTCATGTGGCTGAGGGTGACAATTTCTTGTCAAAGATTGTTACAGGCGATGAAACATGGGTTCATCACTTCGAACCTGAAACAAAACGGCAATCAATGGAGTGGCGCCACACCCACTCCCCTACCAAGAAAAAGTTTAAAGCCATACCCTCAGCCGGTAAAGTCACGGTTACAGTCTTCTGGGACGCTGAAGGGGTTATTCTGTTCGATGTCCTTCCCCATGGTCAAACGATCAACTCTGAAGTGTATTGTGCTACTCTTCAGAAATTGAAGAAACGACTTCAGCGTGTTCGTAGGCACAAAAATCTGAACGAACTTCTCCTTCTTCATGACAACGCAAGACCTCACACAAGTCTTCGCACCCGAGAGGAGCTCACAAAACTTCAGTGGACTGTTCTTCCTCATGCACCCTACAACCCCGATCTCGCACCGTCAGATTTCCATATGTTTGGCTCAATGAAGGACGCAATCCGTGGGAGGCACTACGCCGATGATGAAGAAGTTATTGATGCAGCACGACGTAGGCTCCGACATCGACCAGTGGAATGGTACCGTGCAGGCATACAGGCCCTCATTTCAAGGTGGCGTAAGGCCGTAGCATTGAATGGAGATTACGTTGAAAAATAGTGTTGTGTAGCTAAAAGATTGGGGAATAACCTGGTGTATTTCAATGCTGAATAAAACAACCCCTGTTTCAGAAAAAAAATGTGTTGCATTACTTATTGAACTGCCCTCGTAGAATCTCTCTTTCCCTTACTTACCACCTCCAGTGCAGAACTGTCGGTCGCTTCATACCGATCGTCTTGGATCAGCCACATTCGCACTTCATTGTCGTCTGCATTTTCACACCGAGAAAGGTGTCTAACAAAGATATAACAACTGTTCATCTTCGTTTGCAAATTTTGGCCTCTGATCACTGCATATTTTAAATTTCATCCGCGAGAGCCTTTCGATTTTCTTAACGTAGTAGTCACCTGTCGACCACCTCGGATTAAATGGAGGCTCGAACTGCCGGTGTTCGAATCACCGAGGTTATACTGTAATTATGTTTAGATTTTTATCCACAAAAGATCTTGCGCTAGACTGAAAATTTAGAGAGTGGAGAGCTAGTACTGCAAGGGCCATACCCAAAAAGTTTCTAGATGAAAACCAGTTTTTGTGGTTTGAAGTCTGTGTAGTACAAAAAACCGTGTAATACATAGAATATAAATACCAGGAGGCTTCATTCAGGAACACATACAAATACAATACGAATTAATCACATGACTCCAGCAGCACCAAAATTTTAGCAGAATGTGCGTTAATACACGCTGTACACTGGTCTTTATAATTACTATTACTTCTGCCCGTACTTACTATGTGTGGGAACTGTGACTATGTGAAATAATTACTTATTTGTATTTTCTGCTGCCAGACACTTTATTTGTTTTTAAATTCAGATTAAGATATTGCAAAGCGTTTCGTATTTGTTCTGCTCATCTTCAGGAGCTTATACATACAGAAAATTATTGTTTAAAATTAAATGTCTCAATCTAAATTAATGTAGGACTTTTTGCTTTTCGTTCGGTGGTGGTGTGCCTGTTGGGCCGTCACGTCAGTCATAATAAAGAACGAGGCACAGCTCCACACCAGCCAAAGGCATCACTATGCATCAATTTCCGGCCAACCACTGCCCCCCTCCCTCTAAATACCCCCACAGCCTTCCCAGGAGCTAACAATAAACTCAATTTAAGACATTTTACTTTAAGTAACAATTTTCTGCATTTATAATTGCCTGAAGATGACCTGAACATGTTCCACACACATTTAAGTTTGTTAAATTACACATAAAAACAAATAAAAGTGACTGGTAGCAGATAATACAAATAAGTAACGTGGTCTTTGTCATGAGACATTCATGGCATAAACTTGCCGTACAGGGTCGCTACAACATATGGAAAACTTATGAGATACTCAAATAGATAAAGGATACACAATAAGAGGAATAAAACAAATAAATACGTGCATACCCATATTGATAAGAGAGGAATATATACGTAAAGAGAAATATGACATTACCTTCATAATATTCACGTTTACATCAAAATGACATTTCAAGTGCAAGAGATTCTTTTTTCCTGGCTCGTTTGTTGCAACCCGCCACGAATTCCTGTCAACCTTTTCATTTCAGAGCAGCACTTGCAACCTGTCTTCCCTTTATTTGCTGGATGTATTCCAATCTCTGTCTTCTTCCACAGTTTTTACCTTCTACAGCTCGCTCTACTATGACGGAAATTATTATTATCAGATGTTCTATCATACTGTCCCTTCTTCTTCTCAGTGTTTTCCATTTCTTCCTTTCCTTGCCCATTCTACAGAGATCCGCCTCATTTATTCCTTATATTCCACCTAATTTTCAACGTCCTTCTGTAGCAAACGTCTCAAATGTGTCGAATGTCTTTCGTTCCGGTTTTCCCACAGTCCATGTTTCACTACCGAACAATGCTGTGCTCCAAACGTACATTCTCAGAAATTTCTTCCTCATTCCTATTTGATACTAGTAGACTTCTATTTGCTAAGAATCCCATTATTACAAGTCCTAGTCTGCTTTTTATGTCCTCCTTTCTCCGTTCGTCATCCGGTTAACTTCACTGCTTCGTGACCATAAATCTAGATATTGAATTTCTCGCTGTTCTCGTTTCTGATACTTCTCATCACTTTCGTCTTTCTTCGATTTACTTTTCATCAGTATTCTGTACTCATTAGACTATTCATTCCATTCGCCAAGGAAAGCATGACACCAGCGAATCTTATCACTGATACCATTTCACCTTGAATCTTAATCCAATTCTAGAACCTATTTTTTTCCGTCACTGCTTTTTCTACGTGTACACTGAACATTATAGGCGAAAGACTAAATGCGAAAGACTACAGCCCTGTCTTACACCCTTTCTAATCGGAGCACTTCGTTCTTGATCTTCCAGTCGTATTGTTCCGTCTTGGTACTTGTACGCGTTTTATATTTCCCGTCCTTCCCTATAGGTTACCCCTACTTTTCTCAGAATTTTGAACATACTGCCCCAATTGACAATGTCGAACGTTTCTTCCAGATCGACAGTCGGTATGAATGTGCCTTGACTTTTCTTGAATCTCGCTTCCATTATCAGCCGCATCGTCAGAACTGCCTTGTGCTTTTATCTTTCCTAAAGCCAAACTGATCATCATCTAACACGTTCTCTACTTGCTTTTCCATTCTTCTGGTTATCATCCTTGTCAGCAACTTGGATGCATGAGCTGTTAACTAATTGTGCTATAGTTGTCGCACTTGTCGACTCTTGCTACCTTCGAATTATGAGGATGACGTTTTTCCGAAAGTGTGATCGTATATCGCCCGTCTCATATCTTCTACATACCACCGAGAAAAGTCATTTTGTTGCCGCTTCCCGCAATGCTTTATGAAATTCCGATCGAATGTTATCATACCTTTCTGCCTTATTTGGTCTTAGGTTGTCAGAAGCTCTTCTAAATTCTGATCCTAAGATTAGATCCCCTATCTCTTACCTGTCGACTCCTGCTTCTTCTTCCAGCATGTCATCAGTCAACTTCTCGCCATCATATAGCCTCCAATATAATCTTTCCACCTGTCTGCTCTCTCCTCTGCATTTAACAGTGGAATTCTCATTACATTCTTAATGTTACCGCCCTTGATTTTAACTTCACCAAAGGATGTTTTTATTTTTCTGTATGCTGAGTTAGTCCTTCTGCCAATCATTTATTTTTCAATATTTTTACATTTCCCATGCAGGCATTTCTTCTTCGTATCCCTGCACATTTTTGTACTTCCTTCTTTCTTCGATCAGCGGAAGTATTTGTTCTGTTACCCATGGTTTCTACGGAGCTACCTTCGTTGTACATCCGTTTGTCTTCCCAACATCTGTGATTGCCCTTTTTAGAGATGTCCGTTTCTCTTCTACTGAACTGTCTACTGAGCTATTCATTACCGCAGTATCTATAGCCTCAGAGAACTTCAAGCATATCTCTTCATTCCTTGGTACTGCCATATCCCACTTCTTTGCGCGTTGATTCTTCCTGACTAGTCTCTGAAGCACCATCATATTCTTCATCATTATTAAACAGCGATAAGAGTCTATATCTGTTCCCGGGTATGCAGTAACCGATTTAGGAGGCCTGTCCACTATGTAATGTAACAGGAATCTTCCTCTGTCTCCCAGAAGTTTCCAGGTTTATCTCCGTAGCGATGGTTAAAAATAACGTCAATCTAAAAAGCAAAGTATTCCGTAAATTTATAAATCTAATTATAATCCCTGCATTATCATGGCAGTTCATTATATCATGGTAAAAGCAAGTTGTCTTATCTCTGACTTAACGTTATAAAGAGTGAGATACTACAAGGAAATCCCTATATCACGACCATGACAAAATTCCTTATAACAGTTATGTGTGATGCGCAAAATCACTTGACTCAGCCACACTTCCTGGTTGTACCGAACACAACAGTCACAATAAGAAGACAGGGGAACAGCTGGCTATGACAGGATCTCATAGGAAAAGTTAAAAACTGTTGTTGATAGTTTTTGCTAACTGGATATTGCACTTTTCTTTTTGGTTTCAACTGTGTTCTTTCACATTAAAGTTCTTATTTATGTAGACACCAGACACAGTCAACGTGGCTAGTGTATGGACGAGGGAGGATATATGCATTTAATAGAGATAACGCATCAGCTTTTGAAAGGGTACAGTACCGCCCGACATTGAAAATAGGTACAACATACTTCATTATTTTTGTCAGAACAACACATTTTTTTTTGTAAAATAACTCAATTTCAATTAGTACAGCGAAGCCGTATACCAGTGTGGGAGAGAATGACAATTTATTTATTTAATTGATCACATGTGCACTCCCACAAAGTAAATCCCTACATCCAGTTTGGTGAGATCTGTGAAATGAATGAATGTATGGTCGTCTGCTAACTGCAGATAGTGAATGTGGATATATGATCATCTTTGAGTCGATCCTTTGGCCACCTTTGGTGGGACCAAAGAGACGAAAGGTACCAGAGCTTTGAGCGCCTGAAATGTGGCTGACCAATACGATAGCAAGGTGCTTCCCCCACCTCGACAGAGGTTCGAGATGACCTACAGAACGGCCATATTTCAGCACTCTGCCGCTGGATCTTGTGCTGTTAAGACCTGTTTTAGTTGTGCTCCGTAATGACGAAAGAGTGGAGACATGGTATGCATGTGGAATATTTAAGAGTAGTTAGAACTAATAATTTCTCTATCTCAGGAACTTTTGTGGGGAGAATTAAATGTCAGACAGGTAACATTAATGGGATTGTAGTAATCTTCGGAAGTGACCAACGGTCACAATGAAACCACATGTAGCAATAAGTTGAAATACTTCCGTGTGCTTAAGCTAAGCTAAATTACTAGCGTGTGTACAATAAGTTGAAATATTTAAGAAGTAGCGTGTGTATCATAAGCTGAAATATTTAAGAAACGGCGTGTGCAGGACTTGAAATTAGAGACGAGTACTTCCACGTGGTGAGTACTGTGTGAGTCTCAATCTGTGTATGAGACAAAGGATAAAGAGAAGTACTTGTCCATGGTATCAGTTGAGGACTCGCGTGTGTGATGAATATGTTCTTAATGTTATTCCGTGTGACGCTAGATTTAAACTCTGAGAGAGAATCAAGGTGAGTCGGCCATCTATCCAGCAACGCCACTTGGCTTGCATTGCACAGGAAGACGTGCATTTATCTCCAGAGCTCACAGCAGGAAAGTAGAATTACAAAGTGGGGCAGTGTCGTGTGAAACTGGGATAAATATTAAGTGAAGTGGGAAAGCTGAGAGTGATAGTGTTGTGACTATTTAGTGTTGTATTTCATGTTGCAGTGTGATGTATGTCATGTAATTTTGGGTACGTGTGGTTTGCATGGGAGAGTAGCAAGGTAGTTTCAAAAGATTAGTGGGTTATGCTTGTTCCTTCTGTGTCGCTCGATCTGGAGGAAAGTTTCGTGATGATGATTGTGAGAGTCGAAGTGTGAGGTATAATGAAAGATCCACCATCCTATCCAGAAAGTGCACTGTAGCGTTAAATAAATGACGAGACCATAATATAGAGATTCACTAATGTAAAGCCATGCCCACTGGGCGGAATTTCTCATATGTTATTGTTGTAGGTTATAGAATTTGTGTGTTTAGGTTAGAGAATTTATCGGAATAAATAAGATAGTGAAAAGAAAAAGATTGGCGGCCTTTTCCATTGAATTGTATGTTGTCATAATGTCCCGAATTTATAATGTGTGCGCCATTCATATTCAGTGGGATGGCCACGTGTTAATAAAAGCCGTTAAATAAAAGACAAAAACAAAATGTGGTATTGCCAGTGCGTAGTGTACAGTCAAAGTTCTGTAAATCACTGATAGTCAGATATGCGTTTCCGTTGCGTATTATTCATACAGGAGGATAATTTGTAACTAAGTGTGAGTACTAGAGTTCATGTTAGTCGTCAAATAAGAAAGAATCCACTCGCTTGGCAGACCACTCATCTTGCAGGCCTGACTGCTTGATGCCACAGTATGAGCAAGGGATGTGGGTGCCTCTCATAATTTCGACCCTGCCAGGATTTTTTTGCTTCCAGGATATTTTGCCAGGATATTTTGCTGTTAGGGTTTGCTGTTAAGATTTTTTTTATTTTGATGGACTATATTGTGATAGCGCTAAAAAGTAAAATTTTTTCTGTTGCAGTTTCTTTCTGGATTGGTGAGGATCTTTTATTTTTTTTATGTAATTAATTGCTATATCGCCCAAGGCTGGAAGGTCGTGGAATAATTTTTTTTGCGTAATGTCCGTAGTAACTAGGTCGCAGTCGAAAAGTGTAGTCACCATGGAGAATAGCGATTCTGGGGTGAACGTAGCAGTGCAGCAGGAAGTAGCTGTTGACCATGGGTTAATGAGTGGGGCGGCAAACACTCGGAAGGGGTTGAATTGTTCACTGGACAGCAGCAAGGTGATCCTTTAGGCGGCGGGCTTTGTCCACAAATGCGGGCTTTTCCCGACGACGCGGGCGAGCCAGGTTTAGGTCAGGTATGCAGTGAAAGTGCAGCTACCCTTAGCGACGCTACGGTTTCTCAGGCGTACGAGGGGAGCGCGTCGAAAGTAGCAAATGACAATGTGATACTGCAGTTTTTACAGAAGATGGATAGGGAGTTTAAGGAAATGGTGGACGCAATGCGTAGAGGTAATAAGGAAAGATGGGAAGCGATGGATAAAGATAGGGAGGAAAGTATGGAGGCATTGGATAAGGGAAATAAAGAGGCAATGAGGAAGCTAGACACAGTTATCGATGAGCGTCTGCCCGCAGTTAATAATCGGTTAGATGAGGGGGAGAAGAATCTGGGTGCGTTGAAGGAAATATGTGACGCCGTGAAAGAAAAAGCTAATAATTTGGAGGTACAAGTATTTGCAATAGAGAGTGATACTACTGAGCGAAGGGACGTGTTGCCGGATGAGCGAATCAAAGAGGTAGTGGTCAGAATGAATACGATTAGTGCAGATGTAGAAAAGAGCAGTATGAGGGGCGAAACAGGCTCTGACAGTACGCAGCGAGAGGTTTATGCCGACCAGGAGGAGATACAATCACTATTACAGTTTAAAGAGGCACAATTAGAAACGAATAGGAAACATAGGGAAGAACTAGCACAGTTGCAATTAGCGTGCAGAAGCGAAGGTGAAACACCACCAGGTAGATTGCAGAGGGAGAGTGAGATAAATTCAAAAAACGAAAATAGGCAGAAAGAGGAAGACGAACTCAGAGAGTTAGAAGAACGGTTGTGCCGGATAAAACAGGTGGCAAACCCAACTGGGTATAGTCCAAGGTCGGAAAACATAAATGCGGAAGAAGAATGTAGGAGGTACTTCGTGTCGGTACAAACGTACACTTGTTTTCCGGATCCTGATAATTACCAACATCCATGCCTGTGGCTGTCTCAATTTCAAGATTCATTACCTTCATCGTGGGAACCGCTCCTCAAAATGAAGTTTGTGTGTAACCATTTGAGGGACGAGGCTAGAGCGAAAATGCAGGAAGTTATTAAAGACTGTAGTAGCTACAAGATGTTTTGTGACAAGTTTTTAAATGAATTCTGGTCGAAAAGTAAGCAGGACCAGGTTAAGCAAAGCATATTGATGATGCCAAATTGTAACGAAGGTGGTATAAGAGATCCAGTGTCGTGCTATCAGGAAATGCTGAGACGAAACAGGTATTTGGATGTTCCATACGAAACTGGGGGGCTCATTAGGATCTGTATAACGAAATTGCCAGTGAGATTGCGCAGAGATATAGTGATAGCAGGCAGAGGCTTGAACGATTCTGCGTCATTTCAGCACTTCTTACAGGAACTGGGAAATGAGAGTAACATTGTGAACGGCGACATGACTCATAGGTCAGACAGAGTTGAGGATAGGAACGGTAGAAACTATCAGAATGACAGGAGAGCATGGAATCAGAGGAATGACGGAAATGGAAGATGGCGAGAAAATAGGGGGCAGAATTCATGGGGATATCGACCAGCAAACCGGGAAAATAGAAGATGGGGCAGAGATGGGAGAAGAAGGGAAAATGAAAATGATGGGCGAAGAGAGGATAGGCAGTTATTGGGTTCACGACAGGACAATCATTGTCACAATGACGGAGGGACAAGAAGGTGACTACTTGATAGACGGGTACAAACCAGGACTATTAATGATGTAAATATTAGGTATATCGATTACGGAAAACTAAGGGAGAATCTGTTAGAGGAGGTAGGAGATGTGGGGAGTGAAGTCCACCCAATAATTAGCGTAGAAATAAATAATATAATCGTACCTTGTGTCATCGACACAGGCAGTGTAATGAGTGTTTTGAGGGAAGATGTGTTTAAGTGTTGTAGTCTCACAAAACCATGGCCAACGTTGCCATTGCAAAGGACAACAGTGAGAGGGGCAATTACAGGAAAGGGAATTGAGGTGAAGTTACAAGCGCAGGTAGACTTTGTGTGCCAGGCGAAGAGGTTTAGTACAGTGTTCATGATTGTGTCATCTCTAACTGTTGAAGGGATATTAGGCGTTAATTTTTTGAACCAATATAAAACAGTCGTTAACATGAGAAATGGTTCGATGGAGTTGAAACGAGATTCGGAGGAAATTACATTAAGATTCGACGATTGCTTACATGGTAAAGATAACGCACACTTAGCATTATGTCTGGCGGTAAAGTCCGGTAGACAGGCACAGAATACGGGGTTCGAACAAGAGAAGAAGGAAATTCATAAATGTTTGGAGGAGGAGGTCAGGGAGAAAATCTGGCATTTACGAGGGACCACGGTCTACGGGGAATTGCAGAAAATTTTATACGAGAATAGAAAGGTATTTAAACATGCTGCGAGTACAATAAGAAATTTTGTGTATAGATTCAAGGTTAAGCCACATAAACAGTTTAGGGCCTAAGTGTACCCGATACCTGTTGTGTACAAAGAAAGAGTGGAAGCTGAGATCGAAAGCATGCTACAACAAGGGATTATCGAACCAGCATCCAGTCCGTACAACAGCCCTTTAGTTTGTGTTGAAAAAAAGGATGGGTCAATTAGGTTAGTTTTGGACGCAAGAAGGATTAATAAGATAATAGAGCCGGAGACAGATCGGCCGCTGACACTTGACGAATTGCTACAAAAGTTCCACGGGATCAGAGTTCTCAGCTCAGTTGATTTGAGAATGAGTTTCTGGCAGGTGGAGTTAGACAGGGGGTGTAGAAAATACACTGCTTTCTTGTGCTATGGGAAATCGTATCAATTCCGGAAACTACCATTTGGGTTAAATGTATCGTCTGCGGCATTTATCAGAGCGCTAAATACTGTCATTCCTAATGAAATAAAAGACAAGGTAACACAGTACGTGGATGATGTCCTGATAGCAGAAAGAAACTGGGAAGACCACAATAGAACGTTAGGCATATTGCTCGGTGCACTGGAGAGACATGGGGTGACCGTGAATTTGAGAAAGTCAGAATTTGGACGAAAAGAAATCGAGTTTCTAGGTCACATTGTGACACCAGAGGGAATAAGACCAAATCCAGACAAACTCGAAGCAATAAGAGATTTTCCGGTGCCAAGAACAAAACGTCAGCTACGGGGTTATTTAGGATTAATCAATTTTTACAGGAGGTTCATTAAGATTGGGGGTGCAGCGACACCCAGACTATGTCAGCTGACTGGAAAGAAAACGGTATGGAATTTGGGACCCTGTCGCGCAGGAAGAATATGAGGCGTTAAAGAAGGCACTGCTATCGGCACCTCTTCTCGGGCATCCAGACCTAGGGAAAGAGTTTTGTATGGCCACGGACAGTTCCCGTAGTGGACTTGGGGTAACATTGTTCCAAGAGCAAGAGCAAGGAGGAGAAGTAATACAACAACCTATTGCATTTGCGAGCCGAGTGCTTAGCAAAGCTGAGAGAAATTACACGGTAACTGAGCTTGAAGCTTTGGCTATAGTATGGGGTTTTAGTAAGTTTAGATACTATTTGTATGGGAGGCATACTAAAATCTATACTGACCACAAGTCACTACAGTTTCTGATGTCGGCCAAACTTAACCATAGACGACTTGCTAGGTGGGCACTCTATTTACAGGAGTTTCAGTTTTCGGTCATGTATATTCCTGGGCCACAGAATATAGTGGCAGATGCGTTGTCAAGGAACCCAGTAGGTCATGGCCAATGCTTTGATGAGGAGGTAAACGAGAACAGATATGATATATTGTATATGCAGGGCGTGCCGTTCGAGAAATACATAGGGGCGGTACTCACAAATATCGCGAAAGAGCAGGATAAAGACGCGTCATGGAGAATGGTGAAGGACAGAGTTAGAGCGAACTTAGATGCCAACATAGCACGTTTTTATACAATTCAGAACGGGGTCCTTTTCTACCGTAGAAATCCGAACACACAGGACTGGGTGTTGTGTATACCAAATGAAATACTCAACAAGTTGATCTGGTACACGCACCTAAGTTACGGGCATTACGGAGCAAGGAAATGCTGTAAGAAGTTAAGGGAATCAGTTTATTTCATTAGTATGGAGAGGAGGATCAAGAACGTGCTTGGTAGTTGCAAATTGTGCCAGAAGGCAAAATCGTTAACTATCTCATGCAAAGCACCGCTTTTTCCGATAGTGCCAGGTAGATTGAGGGAATTCGGAGCAACAGATTTGTTTGGCCCGCTACCTAAGTCAGTGCAAGGATATAGATATGTTTTAGTAGCAGTGGAATTGGTGTCAAAGTATGTGACTTTTACCGCATTGAAACGTGCGACGGGAAGGACAGTAGCAGCAGAGATCGTTAAAAACTTTTTGCGAGAAGTAGGAACTGTAGAAAAGTTCATAGCTGACAATGGACCGCAATATAGATCCAGACAATGGCTAACCACACTGAAGAGAAGAAGGATAAAACCGGTCTTCATATCCCGATACCATGCTGCAAGTAACCCCAGTGAAAGAGTGGTAAAAGAACTGGGAAAGTTGTGTAAGATCTATTGCCATAGGCAACACAGAAGTTGGAGTATTTTTCTCAAAGATTTTCAGGACATCCTCAATGAGCTACCACATGGAGCAACTGGTTTATCACCAATTACGGTACTAAAGAATGAACCACCACCAGACCGAGTCAGGGAGCTGGTAGATTTTCCGCGATCAGGAAAGCAGAGGCACACAGAAATTGTCAAGGTTGCGATAGAGCGTATTAAGAAAGCAGCTAAGGATAGGCAGGAGAAGCAGAAAGGAAAGATCCGTAAGATCGATTTGGCAGTAGGAGACAAGGTTCTAATAAAAACTCATCGATTATCGAAGAAGCACAGATTCCTAACTAGCAAATTTTTTACTGTGTATAG
The DNA here is from genome assembly GCF_023898315.1 of Schistocerca nitens. Taxonomy (NCBI): domain Eukaryota; kingdom Metazoa; phylum Arthropoda; class Insecta; order Orthoptera; family Acrididae; genus Schistocerca; species Schistocerca nitens. Next base: position 582,282,534 of record NC_064620.1, on the reverse strand, counting down.
TGGACCATTCAGAGTGAGGCGGATTGTCCATGAATATGCTGTACTGATTGAGACGATCAAGGGAAAACAGTCTCGTGGGCTTCATCACATTTCTAACATCAAATTATGGAAAAGTTAAGGATAGATCTAAAGTAGGCAATTTATGGTAGAAAGTCAGTGTATTTATTTGTGGTGTGTAACGTTGTGCAGGGTCAAATCGAACATAAGAATTTTCAGGCGGGATGTCAGGAAGTATGACGGAATAGACTGGTCAAATGATTCATGAACAGGAGTCGACAGAGTGGTGTATGTACGTATTTTTTGTCATATGAATGAGGATCAAGCAGAAACGACGTGATGATTAATGAGTGGATAAAGATGGTAGATAGAGAAGTGACGTGATAAATAGTAGTGGATAAAGGTGATATTTAAGGAAAGAAGCGACGTGAAGCAGTATGATTAATAAAGAAAGATTCGAAGTGATGAAACAGTGGTAAATAAAGGTGAGTAGAATTAATAATGTGGAGATGTCTTAGATGTATGTTACAGAGAGGCCTGTGTATGCTGCAATAGAGATTGATGCCAATGGCGAAGGAAGACCAGGAAATGATGGAGTAATGGACGGACGGAGAGCCGAAATACGAATGAAGAGATGAGGACAACTGCACAATGTGAAAGGACATAAAGGGAGTATGAGATCCGGATGGTGAACGTTGTGGAATACTGACGTAAGATCTAATATAAGTGTACATCTAATTCTTAGCACAACATTTGCGATTTGGCAAAAATAATATTTTTTGTTGTTGTTGGAGCCTGGTACCAGTATAACTAATCAAAACGGTACCAATAATGTGTACAGTTATTTTGCAGGTTGAATAATTTGTGTATTTTTTGTTCTTAGATGAAATGTCGCAATTCTAAGTTGGTGTTTAGCAGAATGATTAATGGGTAAAGCGAATGCGGAGGTAAGCCGATGGAGAGAGGTGCCAAAGTGAAAGGACGAATTCGGAGACTGGAATGCTATCTCCGAAACAGCTTCATGTGTTATGTGGTTGAGTATAAGGGAGCAAAGGTATGGTATGTTGTCGTGAGTGTGGTGGTGTTAAGGTTAGCTGACTTCTAGACCTATTCTGTTAGTGTATTAATGGATTGAATGAGAAGGAAAATGTGATGTCTGGTGAGTGAGAGTCGTAGAGTAGTGTGATCAATGCGCGCACTCCTGTAAAAGGGATGCTACCGATCGGTAACTAAAACATTATTGTGTATTGTTTGATTTGAATGAACCTCGATGGCAGGTCAGGATCTGACATCATGTGGATGGTTCATACATGTCCTAGAAATGTTGTTATATATAATAAAAAGGTAAAATATATATAAAGACACTAATTTCAGTTTGTCACAAGCACAAAGGTGCATTGTATGTTGTAGATTTAGAGTCACCAGTTTCTAAAATGTTTATTGTGTTAGGATGTTAAAGTAGTTTACTATTTAATAACATGTGGTAGGTAATTGTGAGCTGTGTAGATTATTTCTTATTTTTTGTTAGAACACTTTAAAGGGGTATTAATTTCAGTCTGTCACAAGCACAAAAGTTCATTGTATATTGTAGTTTTAGAATAAACAGTTTCTAATATTTTCACTGTGATAGGATGTTAGAGTAGTTTACTATTTTATATTGTAATTATGAGTTGTATAGATTGTTTCTTATTCCTTTTGTTTTTTATTTTTTACACTTTCATGTTTTGTATGAGGGACGACAGGTACAATGAATAGCACAAGTGTGGGCTGTATATAGAAAAGAGATAAATGTTGATGTTGTATGTGTAGAAAACTAGGGTGTATAATTTTATGTTTTTTAGAACGAAGATTCTTTTATTACCAATGTATATAATAGATCATACATGTAATCAATGAGTATTTAAATAATGTAAGAATATCCTTTCGTCTGTAATGTTGCGAGATGCACGGAAGGATCTGACTGATTGGGTGTCGTAACGGCCATACCGCTAGCGGCCGAGCTGACGTTGCCATGGCGACGGGCGACAGAGCCGCGGCACTCCCCACTCCATTGCCGGTCGGGGTACACTCCACGCGCCCGCTACAGCAGGTCAACGGCCTGGGGCGACACGCACGTACCACTGGCCATTCATAAGTTCCGCCACCCTTACGACTGGGGAAAGTATCCCACGGAGGCAACAGCGGGTGGTTTCTTCTGCTCAACGGCGCGCGCAGCGGCGCCACGGCAGAATGGACGACGCGCGGCAGAGCCCGGCGGGCATTTGTTACCAGCAACTATTAACTAGTACTGGACTGTGGAACTGTGAAACAAGATGACTGCTCGTTACGTCTCCATAAGATGAAAAGTGAAGGACTGGTGTTTCCACGTTGTGAGTGGTGGAAAAGATTTTGTCTTTAGCAGACAGGACGATCGTTTTGTTTTGTCTTGACCACTGAATGGTGGGATCCATAAACTTTTGGCAGTGACTGGTTAAGTGTGCTTTGTGAATTGCATGTGGGACACTTGGTATACTTAAAGAGGACAGTTGTCGTTTGGTGACCAATTATTGTATGAACACAAGAAACGAGAGTGGGACATTGACATTTGTGTCTGTAGTAGGAGACATTTCTTGAATTGGTGCGGGAATAAGTGCTGTTTGTCGGAACTTACGACTTTTAATTACACCATGAACTGAAAGGACAGAACCGTGGGTAATAGTAGTTGTAGGGCCATTTCTGGACGACCAGATTCGTGGGGATGGTACTCTGAGAGTGACTATGACATTTGTGTTTAATGTGAGATACAGTTTACTGTTCAGTGCGTGTTCAAAATGCCGATTTGAGTGACTTAAAGACTTTCGTCCGGGAAACCATGGGAGAGCTTTGACACCGAGACAGTGTTTCTAGGAAAACTATCAGCAACTTTTTGACCCCAAGAAAATCACAGAATGAAATGTTTCCGTGTGACTCGCAAGATAGGGAATAATGTATTTGTAATTGTGTAAATGTTTTTTTTATATGTTTCATTCCTGAAGGGACAGCAAGTGTAATTGTAGTTCATCAACATTTGTGTTTAGAATAGTTAGTGTTTGTTTTTTGGTTTGTTCTGGGTTATCAAGTTCACGTAGCATGTTTATTAGAATATTTGGTACAAAAATGCTTTAATTATTAGCCAGTGGCGTAATACTAACATAGCGGCTCTTGTAGCATTGACCAGTAAGGTTGTCACAGGGGAGAAGAGTTTGCATTGCACAACAAATATCGGAATTAATTGATGCATTTTGATGTCGTGGACAGTAATAATCTTGACTGAAGCCACTTATTTTTATTATCACAGTGGTGACATTTCACATTAAAGTGTAACGAAGGCTAGTCGAAATGCAAGTTCTTGTCGTCTAAATGTGTGACAACAGAGAAATAAGCAGTAGCGTAAGATAAGAGAGCTACTGGTGGATTCAAGCACTTATTGCTAAACTATTTACTGCGTGTATTGATCAAAGTTGAGGGACTGACTGGCTCAGCAGCAGGTATTTGTACTGGTGGATAAGGATAAGGTTAAACTCACTGTCGAGTAGTTGTGGCAATTGCTTAAGTGATGACAGTTAATGAGGTATGACATGATGTCTTAGACGAAATATATTACGTAACCAGTATTTCACTTGTGGTATATTTCATTGTTTTTCTTCTCAGTTTTATTTCTCTGTAGGTTTTAGGTATATTTTAGAGTAATGGTATGGAGCCTGACATTCTACATGTAATTAGTGTACGCAATGTTTTTCTTTTGTTGATTTTGTTTTGTATTTAGACATTGCCATGTAAAGATTATTACAACGCAATTTATGAAGGTCAGATTACTTGTTCTGTGTTTGGACGGTGAGCTATTTAAAATTTCATTAGTACAATTAGTATTTTTTTTATTTGTCATACAATTAGTGAAGTTTGGATTACTCATAAAAATAACGAAGATCCCGGTAACTAAGCAAATTTTTATCTCAACATTATTTTTTATTTGTATGATGTAATGTTTTATTTGTCATTTGGATTGATGTAAATTTGTATGTGTACGTTACTCGGCATTGTGGAGAGTACAATAATGCAACAACTGTGTCAGTAATTTGGTAAAGTAACAGCATTTGGTCGTCTATTTTAGGTCACCAGGGGCTAAGGTCTCCTCCTGGTTATTTTGATGACTAGCTATGTTTGTTCTATTACAGTTTTCTTAAAAAAATGTTCGGAACTACCCTCGCATTGCAAGGATAGTACCGTGCCATTTTTTTCTGCATGGGTAGCCGGTGGTGAAAGGGTACAGTACCGCCCGACATTGAAAATAGGTACAACATACGTCATTATTTTTGTCAGAACAACACATTTTTTTGTAAAATAACTCAATTTCAATTAGTACAGCGAAGATGTATACCAGTGTGGGAAAGAATGACAATTTATTTATTTAATTGATCACATGTGCACTCCCACAAAGTAAATCCCTACATCCAGTTTGGTGAGATCTGTGAAATGAATGAATGTATGGTCGTCTGCTAACCGCAGATAGTGAATGTGGATATATGATCATCTTTGAGTTGATCCTTTGGCCACCTTTGGTAGGACCAAAGAGACGAAAGGTACCAGAGCTTTGAGCGCCTGAAATGTGGCTGACCAATACGATAGCAAGGTGCTTCCCCCACCTCGACAGAGGTTCGGGATGACCTACAGAACGGCCATATTTCAGCACTCTGCCACTGGATCTTGTGCTGTTAAGACCTGTTTTAGTTGTGCTCCGTAATGACGAAAGAGTGGAGACATGGTATGCATGTGGAATATTTAAGAGTAGTTAGAACTAATAATTTCTCTATCTCAGGAACTTTTGTGGGGAGAATTAAATGTCAGGCAGGTAACATTAATGGGATTGTAGTAATCTTCGGAAGTGACCAACGGTCACAATGAAACCACATGTAGCAATAAGTTGAAATACTTCCGTGTGCTTAAGCTAAGCTGAATTACTAGCGTGTGTACAATAAGTTGAAATATTTAAGAAATAGCGTGTGTATCATAAGCTGAAATATTTAAGAAACAGCGTGTGCAGGACTTGAAATTAGAGACGAGTACTTCCACGTGGTGAGTACTGTGTGAGTCTCAATCTGTGTATGAGACAAAGGATAAAGAGAAGTACTCGTCCATGGTATCAGTTGAGGACTCGCGTGTGTGATGAATATGTTCTTAATGCTATTCCGTGTGACGCTAGATTTAAACTCTGAGAGAGAATCAAGGTGAGTCGGCCGTCTATCCAGCAACGCCACTTGGCTTGCATTGCACAGGAAGACGTGCATTTATCTCCAGAGCTCACAGTAGGAAAGTAGAATTACAAAGTGGGGCAGTGTCGTGTGAAACTGGGATAAATATTAATTGAAGTGGGAAAGCTGAGAGTGATAGTGTTGTGACTATTTAGTGTTGTATTTCATGTTGCAGTGTGATGTATGTCATGTAATTTTGGGTATGTGTGGTTTGCATGGGAGAGTAGCAAGGTAGTTTCAAAAGATTAGTGGGTTATGCTTGTTCCTTCTGTGTCGCTCGATCTGGAGGAAAGTTTCGTGATGATGATTGTGAGAGTCGAAGTGTGAGGTATAATAAAAGATCCACCATCCTATCCAGAAAGTGCACTGTAGCGTTAAATAAATTACGAGACCATAATATAGAGATTCACTAATGTAAAGCCATGCCCACTGGGCGGAATTTCTCATATGTTATTGTTGTAGGTTATAGAATTTGTGTGTTTAGGTTAGAGAATTTATCGGAATAAATAAGATAATGAAAAGAAAAAGATTGGCGGCCTTTTCCATTGAATTGTATGTTGTCATAATGTCCCGAATTTATAATGTGTGCGCCATTCATATTCAGTGGGATGACCACGTGTTAATAAAAGCCGTTAAATAAAAGACAAAAAGAAAATGTAGTATGGCCAGTGCGTAGTGTACAGTCAGAGTTCTGTAAATCACTGATAGTCAGATATGCGTTTCCGTTGCGTATTATTCATACAGGAGGATAATTTGTAACTAAGTGTGAGTACTAGAGTTCATGTTAGTCGTCAAATAAGAAAGAATCCACTCGCTTGGCAGACCACTCATCTTGCAGGCCTGACTGCTTGATGCCACAGTATGAGCAAGGGATGTGGGTGCCTCTCACTTTATGTGTGTCCCTTCAGAAACTAAAAGAGTCGTTAGTTCAGCTGACAGAGCCGACAACTGCCGCTGGAGACTGCTGTGGTCGTAAATTTCGACGTGGAGAACGTTCTGTGTGTTGTTGTTATTGTTGTTGTGGTCTTCAGTCTGAAATCAAGTTTGTTGCAGCTTTCCCCTTAGTCTATCATATGCAGGCCTCTTCGTCACTGAATAGCTATTGCAAATTACACCCGCTTTAATAAACTTACTGTACTGATGTCTAGGTCTTCCTCTGCAATTTTTACCGTCGCGCTTCCCTCAGTTCCTAAATGAATAACTCCATGATGCCTCATGATGTGGGCCGGCCAGGGTGGCCGAGCGGTTCTATGCGCTACAGTCTGGAACCGCGCGACCGCTACGGTCGCAGGTTCGAATCCTGCCTCGGGCATAGATGTGTGTGATGTCCTTAGGTTATTTAGGTTTAAGTAGTTCTAAGATCTAGGGGACTTATGACCACAGATGTTGAGTCCCATACTGCTCAGAGCCATTTGAACGATTTGAACATGTATTGGAACTTACAAAAATTCCTCTTTCTATGAAGTTTCGTTATTGCAACCGAATGTCGGGGACTTCTTGCCACGGCACTTCGGGTGACAATCATTCAGGTATCTTCAGGTAAGTGTTTTACACTGGAGATTACTAATCCACACTTCTAACTTTACACCAAAAACTGGCACGGATCCAAATGCACTAAGGCAGCCGCTACATGAGCGACCTCCATTCTTTCGCGCCTCCTCCGAATACTGCTTCAACTACAGTACGACGTCCAGGCGCATGCGTAATTGTGGTAGTACATGTCCACTCTCGGTCGAAATGCGAGCTCGCGGAGCTAAAATTCAGTTGTCAAAATTAATCAAATTGACTGTCCTTACACGTGTCATTGCACCAACGGCCTTGCCGCAGTGGTAACACTGGTTCCCGTCAGATCACCGAAGTTAAGCGCTTTTGGGTTGGACTAGCAATTGGATGGGTGACCATCCGGTCTGCCGAGCGCTGTTAGCAAGCGGGGTGCACTCAGCCCATGTGAGGCAAACTGAGGAGTTACTTGATTTAGAAGTAGCGGTTCCGGTGTCGGAAACCGACATACGGCAGGGAGAGCGGTGTGCTGACCACATGCCCCTCCATATCCGCGTCCGGTGACACCTGCGTGCTGAGGATGACACGTCGGCCGGTCAGTACCATTGGGCCTTCATGGCCTGTTAGGGCAGAGTTTAGTTTTAGTTTTTAGACGTGTCATTAGTCATAAAATATTTTCTTTCCGAAGATATAAAGAAATCACCGGCTCTCACGCCTTTTCCAGTTAAAAACTGCCGTCAAAATTAATCAGATTGAAACGTCCCCTTTTAAAATTTATACATGACTGTGCTTAAACTGACACACAATATTTTTTTAGCGCAACGCAATCTGACTTTCAATAATCTCTACAAGAGAATGGCCCTGACTAACATTAACCTATACTTTTCACAAATCAGTTACCTCACAGAAATCTTGGTTACTCCCACTACTGCAATACAGCCGGCGCCACTACTGCCAGCTAAATAAAAGATTCAAACTATGGAAGGCACTAACTACTGATAGGGATAGTTAGCAAATGAAAGATATTAATAGAGAACAAACAAGGTATTTACCTTGATATCATATATATATAGCAGTTCATGACAAATTTCAAAATTCCGCCATCTCTCTCCCCACATCCACCACTGCTGGCGGCTCACCTCCAACTGCGCAACGCTACGCGCTGTTCACAGCCAGCTGCCTAACACTACAATGGCGAGTATTACAACAATGCAAAGCAGCCACAGACTGCACACAGAACAGCCAGTGATTTTCATACAGAGGTGGCGTTACCAATAAAAAAACCTAAACAGCCTACTTACATAGCGCCCATGCTCCCCACAAAAAAATTTTACAAAGTTTTTTGGGCACTGGCCAATACATATTTGTTAAAATTTTTCATAATCGTAATTACAATAACAAAGAAATCAAATGCACACACTTATTGATACAATGTTGGTCAAAAGCTAAAATTTTCTCACAGTCCATAAAGACAGTCCTGATCATTCATCACATTGCAGTGTTTTTCTCAAAGTCTGAGCAGTAAAAGAAAATGCACACAGAAGTAGTGGATTTCCATGCAGTCTTGAAGAAGTAGCGTTGTCCTTCCAACGGAAAGACAGTGCTGACTCTTGACATGCTGACAGGTAATGGGCCACAACAGAGCAAACCCACAGCGGAGTCAATCGAAGTTTTGTAGAATATCGTTTGGTAGGTCATCACAGAGCAGACCCACTGTAGTCCTGGTAGAGATTACGGTATTGGTGGGCCACTTAAGATGCAGACCCACTGTAGTCCTTGTAGAGATGGCCAGCAGCCATCTGTTGTGACTATGCAGGTGCACAATCACCATTGAAGAGTCTTGCGGATAATAGAGCAAGTCCATAACCACCACTTGTGCACTCACAAAGTTTTTGAATTGTCCTGAGAACCAGCAATGCTGTTATCCAGTCCCTTGCTGAATTATTAACACATGTGCAAACACTAACAGTCCCTACTTCTCACATATTGTCCATATACTATGACCAACAGAAATGTGTGCAGTGAAATGATACTTAATTTCAAGAACTGGTGTCAATTACAATTTTATAACATAAGAATACAATTACAAAGGTACAAAATACATCATTAAAGAACATAACAATACAGATAACATTTGTAGTACAGGTTTTACAATAGAATAGAAATAAACATATACATCAGTGTTACAGGAATTATGACATAAGTAAACACATAAAGATCAGAAGAACTTTTGAAACATCACCTTCACATGTGAGCAACAAACCAGAATAAATAATGTCTAAACATCTTTACAAAGTAAATAACATAGAATTAGAAAAATTCTACAACCTAGGTCTTATCAGATAAACAACTAAAGACAGGAAGTACACAAATACACAAGGGTACACAAACACATAGCATAATAATACAAAAGGAAAGGACAGGGTTTGTTTTACTGCAGTATTTTGCAAACAAAACTTTCTTTACTTCTCGGAGATCTCCCTTCATTCATCATTATTCCCAAAAAGTCCTATTTATACCTCTTTTCTGTATTCTAACCATATTTCTTTCAAAAATAATTATGGCTCATTGTACAATACTCATTTTGGCCTAAATCGTTTTCATATAACTTTCAAAGCATTCTTTCCCTATTCTCCATAGTTAGGTTCTTATATAGTCTACCCCCTCTTAAGCTAACTTAAATCTACTGAGCTCAGATGCTAAACTAAGGGACGAGGCAATGCAGCAGCACATAACATATTAACACAAACAGCAATGACAAAAAATGGACATTGACAAATCAATTGCAATATTACAACTAATATAAGGCGATGAGCAGCAAACAAGAAAAATAAATCAGTAGTAAAACTGGCTTAACACAGTAGTATAAAGTCAAATTCAGTAATATTATGTCTGGCAAAAAAAAAAACCGCAGTAAATGCTAGGACCTATATCTAAACATGACAAAGCTCAAGCAGAAAAAAATATTACAGTAAAAATGGTCATGTTTAATACCTACGTCACATCTTAACACTACAGTGATGCATCATGATAACTTACTCTACCAAAACAAATTACCAAGTAGTTGAAAAGAAAATTACGTATGCAGTTACTGTTATTAATCACTTCTTATTGTTCTTTCCATTCCAAGAGCTCCTTTTTCGAAGAATGTGGAACATAAAGTAATTATTTCATAGATCTGTTGACAGAAAGTGTTCACATTAGCAAATGCATTTAATTTTATTTTATGAAACCAATGCTGCAAGACAGCTGGAAACCAGATATCAAATGAAATAAGCAATTACGCAAACCAAAGCATAAAAATATCATTCAATAGTCTTATGACATTTCATAAGTTAGTAGACATTCTCTCAACTCTCGTAGATATACACTTGTCCTAATCAGGTGTGCAGATGTAAGAATGTTTCCAAGTTATTATTAGCATGTCGTATTTACAATGCTTTCTACAAAGGAACGTCAATAGCGAGGATAATGGCCTCCCTTTTTTTTTCTACCTGTGCCGCTGAAAAGGGCTCGCAATAATGGCTTTTTCTTCAGGCGTCTGACACACCTGGCCGCTCAGCTGGGTGCCCACGATGCATTACGTGCAGGTGGTCACTGAACTTTCTTACCGAAATATTTACGACACCAGTTTCCGCTACAGTGACAGTCTCATATAAATATATTTCACAGGTCAAGAATTTGGGTTACAAATCTGTAGAAACAAAATCCTATAAATATAACAGCGTCCAAAAAATTTTAGCCAGCATTGTGATACATTTACGCATTTACACACATTTCCTACCTCTTAAAGTACGATTCTTGGTTTCCAACATCCTTTTTCACAAGTCAGTGTCCCTAACCGCTACTCATTACTCCTTACCTTATTACACATATATATATTCGTCGACGCTTCTTTAATATTTCATTATATGAAATATGTAGCATAATCAAATTCCTCATATAGCATCAGCTTCTTGACCATAAACATACCTCAGCAGCATAATACACATCGTCATCGTAAAAATAACATCATAACACCTCAGTCAACTCTCAAAATCGTCGTAGCTTCCTCCAATAATTTCAAAACCTAAAAAGAATTCTCTGCTCATTTCAAAAGTGTTATCTACCTCAAACGTACTTTAAAATCATGCTCCCTTACCAAATACATCTTTCAAAGCTCTCATAGTATCACAATGGTTCCAAAAAAATATGAACAGTTCTCAAAGTACAGACAAAATACAATTTCATAAGTGTGAAGTTACCCAACTGTGTAATTACGTAAACATCTGTCACTAATGTAGTAAAAAAATGTTTGTTTCTTTGTTGAATAATCAGATAGCTGTGTAATTTATGTGTTAGAGAAATATGGTACCGATGTGTAAAGTTGTATAAGCAAATACCATATTAGCTAGGGCTCCTTGTGCTTGCCAAACACATGGTACACAAAGTAGGCGTGTACCCACCTGAGGATTAATGTAATTATACCCTCAGGTGTTACAGATTACAGCAATGGAATGAAATATATCACGGAAAACCCTTGTATCATTGTACTTCAAGTATCTTTAAAAATTGCATTTTTTAAGTGCGAAATTAATCACTCAAATACGTGTCCTGTAGCGCTAAATGTGCGTCTTGCTGTAAGATAATCTCTGTCGAAGTGTCGTAGTTATCGTCCTCCGAAAGCTAAGTTCTGCAGAAGCCAATGTACTTACCTCATGATACACCAAATTTCAAGTAAACCAAAATGTTGCATTACAATCTCATTAGCAGTACTGGTAAATGTTCTAAGTATGTGAGCCTTATAGTCGTTACGTAATCGTGCAACAAACAAGCAAGAATGCACACACACAATAACACTGTGTCGTCTGTTCACAATAACAATGCATTCGTAATTTCTGTTTAAATAAGTTCTCTTGGTTCTTGACTGGATATTTAACTTCAAACATTGTTGCATGTTAACAGTTTCTTAAGTCTTACAAAGCATACTAGTAATGTAAAGTGAAAAGTTATATGGCAAAGACAAAGTTAAAAAGCAGATTATTTTTCAATAAACGGTTTTACATGTGAAATGTGGTGTAAACCTTTACTCTTCCTAGTACGCAGAGTTTGAACTTGAATGCAATTATCATGCGGTATACGTCGGTAAAGAATACTGGAATTTTTCTCAAGGCTAGCGTCTTATGTTATTTTTCTCGGAGCCAGCGGGCGCACGCGGCTGCCTGCTTGTGTGAGACATTGTCTGTCTCTTTGTTGGCGCGCGCCGTTATTGGGATTAGGAGACCTAACTTCTACAAATTCACGTTGTCGAAAGTGCCCTGCTCTGTTTGAATCCCGCCAGTTCTGATGAAATTCAGGTCTGTCGTTATGATTATCTCGTCTGTCGTCATGTCGGTAGATTTCATAATTTCTTTCTTGTCGGTCATGTGGTGGAGAATTTCTTCCTGAATCGTAACTGCGCGCTGAACTGTTGCGTCTGAAGTTATTCTGTCTCCCTTGATAATAATTGTTTTGGTACCCATATTGTCTGTTTCTATGGTTATCTCTGTCATATTCATTACTACGGAAATGCGAGCTTTCTCTGTAACTGTTATTACCCTGCCAGTGCTTGTCATATGGGTGGCGTCTGTTTTGGTCACGATTTGTGTGGTGAGAATAGCCTTGTCGTATCCAGTTATTATTTCTTTCATCGCGGAATTGCGACGGATGTGACCTGTAATTGTTTTCCTGTTTTCGCATCCGGCGACTGTCTGTGTCAATTTCTAATTCTTGTAGGAGTCCCTGAAAAGCTTCAATGTCGTCTTTGCAACGTCCTGCCAAAATAATATGTCTTAAATGTTCAGGCAATTTGATTAAGCAAATGCGGATGAGTTCTGAGGGGCTGTATGGGTTTGAAAGATACTGATTCTTATGCAACATGTCTTCAAAATATTTGACAATACTGGAAAATTCAGATTGTTCGAAATGTTTCATCATTATGATGCTATGTTTTACTCGGTCTTGTGTGGCTTGAGACCAATAGGCTGAGAGGAAGGCATGGTAAAACTCTCCTTCACTGTGACAATCGTGAATGACCGATCGCATTCTTACAGCTGGTTCATTCTGCAAGTAGCCACACATAAATTCTAACCTGTGCTCCAATGACCAGTTGGGAGGAAAACAATGAGAGAATTGATGGAGCCATGCTTGTGGATGAATGTCGTTGCCAGAATTCTTAAATGTTTTGAATTTACGTGTAGTAATGAACAGCTTATAGTCAAAATCATCATGTCGGCGAGTCGCATATCGGTCATTGTTACGTCGTGTCGGCGGTTCCATTTCAAAATTCAATGCGCCTTGCCAATTTCTTTCATAATTTCCGAAATGTCCTGTGTTATTATTTTGTAGTTGTTCCGTATTTCTATGTCCCTCTTCCCCTATTGGGGCGCGAGTGTCCTCTGAAATACGTAATTCTTGTACTACTTGTGCCAACTAATCTTGCACTTCCCGGATTTCTCTTTTGTACTGTGTATTGATTTGATTTTGATTTTGTTTGAATTTTCTAATTTGTTCATACCCTTCAGTGTCAGTGAAGGCTACAGGTGTTGTGTCATTCAGATCATCATCTACCTTTGTAGATAAGTTAGTGAACTGATCTGAAAGTTCGGCTACTTTATCCGACAGTGAAATTATTTCCTCTGTATGTTTTTCTGAACCAAGTTTCAGAGTGTCCATTTGTGTTGAAATGGTATCTACTGTGTCCTTTAAGTTTTCCTGAGTTTTTGGAAGTTGCGTAACCGAATCGGTAGATGCAACTGAGTCAAATTTAGCTTGCAAGGTCGCATGATTTTCATGAACAGTAGTTTGCAGTTCTTTTATGGCTGCTTCGTGATTCTGTAGTGCATTTTCATGACGCGAAAAAATAGGTTGGAAATGCTCACAAATTTGTGTTTTTACGTCATTACAGACTTTTTGACATTTCGATTCAATGTGATGTAACTCAGTAGTTAAATCCTCACGTGTTTGTTCAAGGGTTTGCTTCAATGAGTCTAACTTTTGAAGATTTTGTTCCATTGCGTCTAACTTTTTAAGATTTTGTTCCATTGTGTCTAACTTTTGAAGCTTTTGCTGTGTTTGTCTCTGATTTTGTTCCACTGTGTCTAACTTTCGAAGATTTTGTCCCATTTGTTGCATTAATTGCAATAATAATGTATTAGTGCCTGGAATCTGTTTCTCTATGCTTTTTTGCAGTGCATTTTCACCGGCAACATTCACATTTTGACAAGCAGAAAATGTGTCTTGACTCATTTGAGAAAACGGTGAGGACCCAAAACCTGAGTCTACAATATTTGCAAAATTGTGTCCTGTCATTCCCGATTCCTGAGGCGAGCTGTTGCCGACCGATCGATCGATAATGCTTCCCTCTTCACTAATTGTTTCACTGTCCACGCCATTGTTTGCCACCCGCTCCATTTCCCTATGCACAGTTACCAAATTACTACTTTGAATGTCTGTTAATTCATTACACGGTGGCGCTAACACACTGCTTTCGTCTTCGCTGTCATTTCTCAATTTACTTTGGAGCCTAGTGTTACGTTTTTCACACGCCATTATTGTCATAATATTTCACACGACAACACAGAAAAACACAATTTGAAGAGCAAAAATAGGGGAAAACATTAACATAGCACTGAAAATAATATGTAGTTAATTGCAGCTGCGAAATACTTGGTGCAAATCTACATGCGTGCCACACCTGTTTTACTGTACAACAATGAAAGACTGCAACTACAAAGGAGATTCTCTCTACAATTACGCGCTAGCAATAAACAAAATCTACACTAATTACACAAACTACAAGAAAAGATCAGAAGATTCCAGTGAGGTATCCTCGCCTAAGGGTCGACATATGAAACGTCCCCTTTTAAAATTTATACACGACTGTGCTTAAACTGACGCACAATATTTTTAGCGCAACGCAATCTGACTTTCAATAATCTCTACAAGAGAATGGCCCTGACTAACATTAACCTGTACTTTTCACAAATCACTTACCTCACAAAAATCTTGGTTACTCCCACTACTGCAATACAGCCACTACTGCCAGCTAAATAAAAGATTCAAACTATGGAAGGCACTAACTACTGATAGGGATAGTTAGCAAATGAAAGATATTAATAGAGAACAAACAATGTATTTACCTTGATATCATATATATATATATATATATATATATATATATATATATATATATATATATATATATATATAGCAGTTCATGACAAATTTCAAAACTCCGCCATCTCTCTCCCCACATCCACCACTGCTGGCGGCTCACCTCCAACTGCGCAACGCTACGCGCTGTTCACAGCCAGCTGCCTAACACTACAATGGCGAGTATTACAACAATGCAAAGCAGCCACAGACTGCACACAGCACAGCCAGTGATTTTCATACAGAGGTGGCGTTACCAATAAAAAAAACCTAAACAGCCTACTTACAAGATCTTCCGCCAAATGTATTTCCACTGAATCTTTAATAATTGAATCCCAGAAGAATCTCGTCACGACCAAAATTTTCGTGGTACAGCCATCCATGGAATGTTCAGTGAAGGTACCATGCTCGGCTGTGGCTGACTTGCTGGGCTGTGAAAGGTGAGTGTGCGCGTTATCTGACCAATATAGACTTTGCCACACTTGCAAGGTGTTGTGTAGATTCCAGTCCTCGACCTTCGCCTAACCGAGAAGAGCACAAGTCTTTGTAGGCGGGTGGGCAATTACTTTGAGTGATGGTTCCTTACTATTCCGCCTAATGTTGACGAAATATTGTTGGCATATGGGAGGGAGACCTGGACTTGAACTGCTCCTTCTCCTTTTGCTTCTGTTGGTGATCACTTTTCTACCATCCATAAATATGTGCTTACCTGATGTGCAGTGCAAGCTTCTGGAGAAGGGCTTCTGTCTGCCGTTTCTGAATATGTAGGTCAGTACGGAAGTGGATGGATCATTGAGGTGTTCGTTTACCGAGGACCCACATATACAGACCTGTATTTGCAGGGATCTAGCTTCCTCCACTCGTCCACACTATGGGCTCCTTCGAACGTTGGTACACCACGCACATGCTGTGTCTGATGGAGACAGCCTTGCGTAGAAGCTGTTTTCAGAGGTAATTGGTATTCTCCACATTAGATCAGTGGTAGAAACGAGACCAATCACAAAATCAAGAGGAAAAGTACGGCAAGTGGAAGCTAAAGATAGAAATATGTTTAGTGAGAGGAATTTGCGTGCGTATGATAAATCCCTTCCCTCAAAAATATCTCCCCATTTGCACTAAGACTGCTTCTTGACCACGCTTTACTTCCGTGCAACGCTGCATTTCAGACCCATAGTTTCAGTAAAACTACAGAATATTTACATTTGTATTGGATCTTACAAAAATTCCTCTTTCTATGAAGCCCACATCATGGTGTCTATTTGCTTCCACTGCCCTGCCCTGCCCTGCCCTGCCCTGAATAATGTTCACCAACCTGCAGTCTTTTACGGTTGTTGTCCCCTGTCCAGAAAGAAGCACATAGGTCGTGAATCCGTTAGCTTGAGACTGTACTAAACAGTTAGCGAGGAACTGATATTCTATAAATATTTAAATTTTCAATTAGTTTGTTTATATGGGATGCTACTTGCTTTTTATTAGAAGAATACGAGAACCTGCACAATTATATTGCACTTTATGAATCACAAAGAATTTCCATGCTCCGTTCTTTCACAGAAAAAAAAACAAAGTAATAAACTGCGTATTTGCACAATTACTATCAAATTGTTCACAATTACATATCCAAATAACCAGGGACTGCTAATTAAGTTGTTAACCGATACCGACCAAGGCAGACAACATGTCTGTACTTCGAGACTGCCGAACCAGCTCTGAGCTTACAGCGGAACCACTTCGCCCGACATCCCAGTTAGGCGCGATCCGAAAATCTTCGAACTGCTTCGTCCACCTTTACGTTAAAGCATTTGTTTATTGTTCTGCTGGTAATCAACACTTTTGAAATTATGGAACGGCAGCCTGCTATTGAGCGCTCCTTTATATGAAATGCAAGTAAATTCAGTATTTAGTTTTTCTATCATTATAGTATAAGTTTATCATTTTGGCGAGCTACTTGCGAGCGCAGCAGCCAATCGCGGAGAAGGACCACAATTTAGGCGATCTTTCTCATGATATACGTACCGAGCAAACCATCTGTCACTGGTACCGCACACCACATTTCGTCATCTGCCCACTGTTGCATTCTCAATAGCTCTAAGAAGAGCTTCTTGTAACTTAATATGATGGCTTTAAAACCAGAAATAGTACACATCTCCCTCCTTTAGAGGCTTCCAAAAGTTGGGATGTTCTCGCAGACAACAATCACTTTTGGAAATAACCAAAATTTTTACTAAAGTTTCTATCAATTTTTCAGCTATCATCTCTCAAGAACCATACCATTTCAGTATACTTATTATTCGTAATTTTTTTCAAAACTTGCATTTTTCATTCTCAAATTATAAACCAATATATACAATCGTAGGCTTAATTATTTTGTGATTAGCAAAAAGTTATTGTCACCATCAAGAAAATTTGTCTACAGCCTTATATTCAAAACCAATAACCTTTAGTTACATATTCTATACTAACTACTTCATTCTTTTACTAGTAAATATTTTCAAAGAAATATTATTCTGCATCTTTATATTGTCTTTTGTTAACTTACAGTCTATCATTTCTGCTAGAACACTCTATAGAATTCCACTATCTCGTAGCCAAGTTTCAGTCCTAAAATTTTCTACTGCTAGTTAGTTACTGTGGCGTATTGCCGTCCATTAAATTCAACAAAATATTTTTTCGTGAATAATTTACAGTTATTCGCTTTTCGCACGTTGCTGCTCTTTAAGTTGACCAGCTATTTTCCATGAAAAATTACACTGCTAAACAATTACTATGGGTGCATTGCCGTCCTTTCAGTTCGATGAAATGTTCTTTACACTTTTCCTCACTATTATGTCGGCACCATGCTGTTCTGCACTTACTTAGGTTTGAATACACCATAAAGACGTCCACTTCACATGGTTACAAATAAAAACCAACACAACACTTGCCCATTCCACAGTTACGTCGGAGATGCAAGGTGATTACACTGACAACTTTTACCAGAACACATGCAAGCAGTGCACAACAGCAAACAATACTGACGAGTCTCTTATATATGATGTGAGCTTGCATTGTGAAACTCCAGCGTTACGAAGTGATGAATTCAGCAAATGTAAGTCCTTTCTCCCATCTCCAAGAACAGCACGAAACTCCAGTACAAGTCCATGAAACAATACGAAATGCCTTAAATTAGTTTCCTAATAATTTTAAACAATTTTAAATAAACGGGTTTTCATACGCTATTACAACATAAAAACGTAATGCGTAATGTTTTGTTTTAAATTTGGATGTTTATAAACAATGCCACTGCTTACTTCGTGCTATGACAGTGGTTCATCAGTGTTTTCGTTCTGATCACAGCTGTAGCTACGTACAGCTGGGTCCCTGCCTTTCGCACTCTTCAAGAGCTCGCTGCTTGCTCACACCATCTGTTACTGCAGACCCGCTTAGGTAATGACTCGTGCCACCAGCCGGCGTCACCTGCTATGCCCTTTAAATCTTTGCAAATGCGATTCACAGACACATCAAGAGAACATTTTGGAATGTTGCTTCGAATATAATGCACACTCATTTATCAAATCGTTACTTCATTCCACAGTATAAAGCATCTTTCCTTTTACATTTGAATACCATTGTTGCTACAAAAAGTACTTGGGGAACTCTGTTCATGTGATGACTATACTTTCTACTGACTTTCTGGTAAGAGCATTGTGTGACTTCGTATGCGTATTCTCCACAGAGTGGAAAAAAACTATGCTCATAATTCATTATACGAGCTTGAAACTTATGAAACAAAGAAGAAAGAACCAACAAAACTATTTAACTAGCAAAGTGATTTCGTGCATAATGCATACTTCGCTTTGTTTGACGATGTTTAAAATCAATCTTTTTTTTTTTTCTTTTTGCTTTATTGATTTTCAATTCCCCCCGAAGGGGCCGGCAGCAGCTTACTACGCTGCTCTACAGCCTACAGACCTTTTTGAAATAAAGGAAGAAGAAAGAAACAAGGAAAAAACAGGCGATAAAATGGCGATTTAAAGTGTAAAATGGCGTAAAATTGCGGAAAGTTAAAACAGAAAGCAAAAGGGGTTGGCAATGTAGATAAAATACACAGGAATCAGACAAGTAACATAGTAGACACACAATTAAAAAACATGGCGACAGGCTGGTTTCTGTTCGCAAGTGATAAAAAGCACACCCAGCGACAGTATGATGGCTGTTCGCTACACTTCCCAAAAGACACAACACGGAGCACGCACTGGAAAAACACACTGTAAAACACTGCACGAAAAAGGCGGCACAGAGATGGCACTCCCGATCCAAGGCAGATAGGGGGGGGGGGCCTGGAGTAGGGGGAAAACGAGGAGAGGAAAAAAAGAAAAGGGGGGGGGAACCAAGGAGGGAGAGGACTAATAAAGGGGGAGAAGGGCAGACGTGAGAGGGAATGAGAGGAGGCAGAGGAGGGAAATGTAAAAGGACGCAGGGGAGAGAAGGGGGCAAAGAGAGGGGAGGTGGGGAAGAAAGAGGATGGAAGGGGGGAGAGGGAGCCCAGGAAAAGGACAGAGGAAAGGAGGGGGAGTGAGGATCAGAGTTGATAGGAGGGATAAATGGAGGGAGAGAGGGCATCATCCGGGAGGGGGAGTTGATGGAAGCCACCTTGGGAAAGGAGATGTAGGGTGTAGAGATGGAGGGTAGGGGGGACACAACGGTGAAGACGGGGCAGGGGGCGGGGATCGGAGAGGAGAGGAGCAACCAGGGGGTGAGGGGGTTCAAGACGGCGGGAGGTGTAGAGGATGCAGAGATGTTCGAGGAATAGGAGCAGATGGGGGAAAGGAAGGAGATCATAGAGGATCCGCGTGGGGGACAGGAGGCATATACGGAAGGCGAGGCGGAGTGCATGACGCTCAAGGATCTGGAGGGACGTATAGAATTTGGGGGGATCAATCACTTTTTTTTTTTTCCTTTATTGAATTTCAATTCCCCCCGAAGGGGACGGGCTGGCAGCAGCTTAGTATGCCGCTCTTCAGCCGACAGATTTTGTGACAGAGATCAAGAGAACAAATAATAACAAAACAGGCGATAAAATCGGAGACTTAGAGAGTAACAAGGCGAAAAGAAATCGTGGAACTTAAAACAACAACAGAGGGATGATGATGCTAATAAAAATACATACGAAGCAGACAGGGAAAACAATAGACAATTAAAAAACACGGCGACAGTCTGGATTCTGTTCGCAAAAGACATAAAATTCACACCTAGCGACAGCATGGTTTCTGTTCGCAACACAAGAAAGACAAACAACACTGAATAGTCACTGGAACACTGCACTAAAAAGTTGGCAAATGTGACGCCACAGTCGAGAGCAGGTGGGAGGAAACTGGACAGAAGATGGGAAAACAAAAAAAGGGGGGGAAAGGAGAGTAAAAGCGAAGGAGGGGAAACGGGAAAGGAGCTGATGGAGGATGAGGACCCAGAAGAGGGGTGGGGGGCAGACGCGACAGGGAGTGGGGTAGGTAGAGGAGGGGAATACAAAAGGACTGGGGGGGAGAAGGGAGGTAGGGAGAGGTTTAGTGGGGAGAAAACAGGACGGAAGGGGGGGGGGGGGAAGAGGGAGCCCAGGGAAAGGACAGAGGAAAGGAGGGGGAGTGAGGATCAGAGTTGTTAGGAAGGATAAATGGAGGGAGAGAGGGCATCATCCGGGAGGGGGATTTGACGGAAGCCACCTTGGGAAAGGAGATGGAGGGTGTAGAGATGGAGGGTAGGGGGGACACAACGGTGAAGACGTGGCAGGGGGCGGGGATGGGAGAGGAGTGGAGCAACCAGGGGGTGAGGGGGTTCAAGACGGCGGGAGGTGTAGAGGATGTGGATATGTTCGAGGAATAGGAGCAGATGGGGGAAAGGAATGAGATCATAGAGGATCCGTGTGGGGGACGGGAGGCAGATACGGAAGGCGAGGCGGAGTGCATGACGCTCAAGGATCTGGAGGGAATGATAGAATTTGGTGGGAGCAGATATCCAGGCGGGACTGGCATAACAGAGGATGGGACGGATTAAGGATTTGTAGGTGTGGAGGATGGTAGAGGGGTGCAAACCCCATGTCCGGCCAGAGAGGAGTTTGAGGAGTCGGAGGCGGTTGCGGGCTTTGGATTGGATGGAGCGGAGATGGGGTATCCAGGTGAGGTGACGGTCAATGGTGAGGCCAAGGTAGGTAAGGGTGGGGGTGAGGCGGACAGGACGTGCGCAGACAGTAAGGTAGAAATCCAGGAGCCAGAAGGAGCGAGTGGTACGACCTACGATGATTGCCTGGGTCTTGGAAGGATTGAGTTTCAGGAGCCATTGGTTACACCATGCAGCAAAAAGGTCAAGGTGATTCTGGAGAAGGCGTTGGGACCGTTGGAGGGTAGGAGCGAGGGCGAGGAATGCGGTGTCATCAGCATATTGCAAGAGGTGTACTGGAGGGGGGGGTTGGGGCATATCTGCCGTGTACAGGAGGTAGAGGAGAGGGGAGAGGACAGAGCCCTGGGGCACACCGGCAGAGGGGTAGAAGGTGTGGGAATTGGCATGATGGATGGTAACATAGGAGGGGCGGTGGGAGAGGAAGGAGGCCACCAGACGGATGTAGTTGACAGGAAGGGCGTAGGTTTGGAGTTTAAACAGGAGACCGGGATGCCAGACACGGTCGTAGGCCTTTTCGAGGTCAAGTGAGACAAAAATTGCGGAGCGACGGGAGTTAAGCTGGAGGGAGAGGAGATGAGTGAGGCGGAGGAGTTGGTCATCAGCAGAGAAGGAAGGTCGAAAGCCACATTGGGTGTTTGGGAGGAGGTGGTTTTGGTGGAGGTGGAGATGGATGCGCTGGGAAAGGATGGATTCCAAGAGCTTGCTGAACACCGATGTGAGACAGATAGGACGATAGGAAGAGGCATCAGATGGAGGCTTATTGGGTTTGGAGAACATCAGGATACGGGAGGTTTTCCACAGGTCGGGATAGAAGCCAGTGGCAAGGATGACATTGTAGAGGGTGGCAAGGAGGGAAAGGAAGGAGGGAGTTGCAGTGTTTGAGGTGGCGGTAGGTAACGCAGTCGTGGCCGGGAGCAGTGTTGCGTTTAGTGCGGAGTGTGAGGCTGATGTCCTGTGTAGTGATGGGAGTGTTAAGTGCAGAAGGTGGGGTGTGGCCCAAGTACTGGAAGCTAGGAGCAAGGGGAGGAACAGAGGTATTCGTACGGTCCATGACATCAGGGAAGAGGGAATAATCAAAGTGGGGATCATCTGGGACGGAAAAAACATCAGAGAGGTGGGAGGCAAAGTGGTTGGCCTTACTGAGGTTGTCAGGAAAGGGACGGTCATTAAGGAGGAGAGGGTACTGGGGGGTGGGGCGGTTCCCAGTAAGGCGGTGGAAAGCAGACCAATACTTGGAAGAGTTGATGGGAAGCGTGGAGTTGAGTTGTGTACATGTCTGGCGCCAGGCTCGGCGTTTCTTCGCAACAAGCAGGTTGCGGATGTGTCGCTGTAATTGCAGGTGGCGGGTAAGTGTATCCCGGTCACGAGTGCGGAGAAAAGAGCGGTAGAGGCGGCGGGACTATCGAAGGAGAAGGACGGCCTGTGGAGGCAGGGCGGGGCGGTGAGGGTGGATGGCTTTGGTGGGGATATGGGTGGCGACGGCGTCAGACAAGGTCTGGTGCAGGAAGGCAGCAGTGCGAGAGATGTCATCAGGAGACTGGAGGGTAAGGTCGTGGCCGTCAACCTGGGTGTGAATGGAATCCCGGTAAGCAGCCCAGTTGGCACGGGATCAATCACTGAACGCCACTGTTATATATAGTTTGTTGACGGTTTCACCTAGTATAGGGTGCATTACATATTTACTTTGTTTCCCTGCGTTGTACGCATTACTCTAGTATTTTCCTGTTACTTCTCTGTTTATACAATATTCTGCATTAACCGGACAATGTTGTTCATGCACTGGTACGGAATTTTATCACTCTTTTCTTGGAATGGATTGCCGCAGATTTCGAAGGGCCCTCTGGCGGTCACGTTCCTCTAACCACTTTTCGCCTATGCGTAAGTCTGACGTTAGCGCTAACAGAGGGCACTGATTACGTGCAGCAGTATGTTTTCTTGCATTCTGGCTTCCTTAGCTATTTTTTTATGGTTTTTATATTATTCTGTGCACTATGAAAGCTGTTTATTATTTATGTCATTATCTATAATATAGGCACTTGAGTATACGTCAATTACTGTCTCCTAACTCTTTCTCTTTTTAACAATCTAACTTTTGTCGTGTTTTATTTCATCCCTTTTTATTACTGTAATGCCTCTTACACCCTATAAGCCCATTACAGACTTTACCGATTGTAAATCAGAGGGTTGGATCCCCTCAGTCGACGACGTCAGGTTGCAACGCCTGGGCTACTCTCAGGTTGTGATCTCCGTCTTCGGCGGTTGTGTCTGTCTGTCTGTCTGCCTGCCTGCCTGCCTGCCTGCTCGCTGTCCGTCCGTCCGTCCGTCCGTCTGCCTGTTCGCCGCCGTCTGCTGTCCGTCCGTCCGTCCGTCCGTCTGTTCATCGCCGCCGCCGCCGCCGCCGCCGCCAGCCGGTGCCCGCCGCCGCCGCCGCCGTCGCCGCCGGTGCCCGCTGCTGTCGCCGCCGGTGCCCGCTGCCGCCGCCGCCGCCGCCGCCGCCGCCGCCACCGCCATCCGGTGCCGCCTGGTCGCCGCCGTCGCCGCCGTCCTGACCCTGGTCTACTGCCGTCTTCGTCTTCATCCGTCTTCGTCTTTGTCTGTCCCCAGTTTCTGTCCTTTCCTCTCCGTTCTGTTCGTTCTTGTTTCTGTCTACCGTCATGTCCGCCCCCACCACCGCTGCCACCGCTACCACCACCGCCATCGTCTATACATCCCCTTCCGCCGCTTCCACCACTATAACTTGGTGTGCCCAGTCCCACCCCCCTCCTTCCATCCCGCCTCTCCTCACTCTCCCTTCACCCTCTATCTTTGTCGCCCCCTCTCCCGCTTCTTCCTCTCGCTCCTCTCGTTATGATCCTTTCCCCCCACTCCCCCAGCCTGTCACTGCAGCTCCGGCTAGGGTGGTGGCCCGTCGGGCCACTGCCCAAGCCCAGCTCTCCCCGTCCCCTTCGCCATCACCGCCACCACCACCACCACCGTCTTCATCGTCGCCGTTACCATCGCCGTCATCCTCGCCTGCACCGTCACCGTCACCATCTCCGGCGCCGACTGCTGCGTCTACACCGGGACCTGTCCCTTCCCACCACCTCCCCGTCGCTCCCGTCCCTCCTGTCACCACCCGCCCTTCTGCCGCCATCAAACGCCCTAGTGGCACCCCCGCTTCCTCCGCCCCCAAAAAGGCCCCACCCCGACCTCTATCCCCACCCCAGGGTGCCATGGATGTCTCCCCACCAGCCCCGCTCCCCCCTCCTCCTCCTCCTCCCCACCCGGTTTATACAAATATCTCCTGTCCCGCCCCGATCCTTCCTTTCTCGAGGCCCGGAATCTCTCCCTCCTCCTCCGCCAACATTTCCCTGGTGCCCCCATCTCTCTCCTTACCCCCAGACGGGACTCTGTTCTCATCTCCTCCCCCAGCCCAACCCTCCATTCTGACATCCTCTCCCGCCTCCCCATCACCCGTTTTGGTCCTAACGCCTCCCTTACCCCTGCTCCTTCTCCGTCTCCTACCCGCCAACCCCAACCACCGCGTCGCCCGCCGACCCTCACCGCCGTGATCACTCGGCTCAGCCCGTCGATCACAGAGGAGGAGGTGTTGGCGGAGCTCAAGGCCCATCCCACGCTGGAGGTGCGGGCGGTCCGCCGCATTTTCAACGCGGCCGGTCCCACCCGACTTATGCGGGTTTTCTCTGAGGACGCCCCCTCCATTGACCGACTCCTGAAGGAGGGTGCCCTCCTCTTCAATCAGCGGTACAAGGTCGACCCCTCCCGTTCCCCTCCTCAATCCCTGCGCTGCCAGAGGTGTCTGCGCTATAATGCGCATCCAACAGCTGAATGCCGCGAGGCCCCCACCTGCCCGCATTGTCGGCAAGCGCACTTCCTCCGGCAGTGCCCTAATCTCCAATCCCCTCCCTCCTGCAATACCTGCAACCTCCCCCATCCCACGTACTCCCAAAAATGTAAAGCCCGACCCCCTCCCACCACTCCTGAACTCACCGTCCCTGTCCGTCCCCTGGACGCCCCCACCCCTCCTGGCAATTCCCTTCGTCCCCCCCCCCCACTGCTGAGGACATCATCAGGTTCCTCACCATCGTCCTTCAGAATGTCCATCCCTTTCAGCGCCCCCACACCCTACAACAGATCTCCCTCGCCGCCCGTTCCATATTCCACCTTAAAATGTTCGCCACCTATTCCAATAACCAGGCCCATTTCACCTTCTCCCGCCTTGACACCCTCGTTTAAATCCTTGTCATGGCGCGACAGCATCGTATCCTTTTCAACAACATCCGCTCCCTCCCCGCCAACAAGAACCTCTTTCTCCATACCCTTGCCTCCCACCGCGTGGACGCCTTCATCCTTAATGAAACCTTCCTCCAACCCCACCACACCGTCCACACTTCGCCCTACCTCCTCCACCGCTCCGACAATCCCCTCCCCATTGCGCGTGACGGAGTTGCCATTGGGCACCATCGCCAGATCCCCGTTCGGCTCCAACCTCTCCTTCCCGACCCCACCGAACACCTGATCCTTAGTCTCTTCTTCCCTGGCCTTACCGTTACCTGCGCCACCATCTATGTCCGCGCCTAACGCCCCTATTCCCTTCGACTTCCTCTCCCACATTGACCGTACCTTCTCCTCTTACGTGATCGCCGCCGACCTCAACATCCATAGTCGTTCCGCCGCCCAGTTACGGCGGTGGCATCGGTTCCTCTCCTCCCTTCAAGGTGACCTCATTCCCATCCCCCAGCACACCCGTCCCGAATCCAACTCCACTCCTGATGTTATCCTCTCCTCCCCCAACCTCCTTGGCCGCATAACGGTGGATGTCCTGGAGCCTATTGGTAGCGACCATCTCCCTGTCCTCCTCACCGTTTCAGACGGTCGTCGCCCTCGCCCCGACCCTCGTACTGACCCTCCCCCTAAGTATGTCCACGACTATTCCCGCGCCGACTGGAATGCCTACCGGGATACCCTTTCCACCCAGGTCGATAGCCACCCTCTCACCTACCACCACCCGGACGATGTCACCCAAGCCGCCTCCTTTCTCCAGCAGACCTTGTCTGAGGCCGTGGAGGCCCACGTCCCTACTGTCGCCATCCACCCCCACCGTCCTACCTTGCCCCCACAGGCCGTTCTCCTCCTCCGTGAATCCCGTCGTCTCTACCGTGCCTTCCTCCGCACGCGTGACCCGGACACACTACGACGCCACCGGCAACTCCAGCGACACATTCGTAATTTGCTCGCGGCTAAGAAACGCCGGGACTGGCGGCAGACATGCACCCGTTTAAATGCTACCCTACCAATCAACTCGTCCAAGTTCTGGTCGACCTTCCGTCGCCTTACCGGAACTAAACCCTCCCCCTATTATCCTCTTCTCCATGATGATCACCCTTTCCCTGACTCCCTTAGTAAGGCCAATCACTTTGCCTCCTACCTCTCCGATGTATTTTCCATCCCCGATGATCCCCAGTTCGATTACTCCCTCTTCCCGGATATCCGCGATCGAACTGACACCTCTTCCCCTCCCCTCAGTCCTGGTTTCCAGTTCTTGGACAACATTGCACACACGGAACTCAATGCCCCTATCACTACACAGGATCTCATTGATACACTCCGCACAAAACGCAACACCGCTCCTGGTCACGATCATGTCACCTACCGCCACCTTCGTGAAGCTCCTGTCTCTTTCCTCTCCACCCTGGCCAGGCTCTACAATGTAGTCCTGTCCACCGGTTACTACCCCGACCTGTGGAAAACCT
This sequence comes from Schistocerca nitens, assembly GCF_023898315.1. Classification (NCBI taxonomy): domain Eukaryota; kingdom Metazoa; phylum Arthropoda; class Insecta; order Orthoptera; family Acrididae; genus Schistocerca; species Schistocerca nitens. The sequence goes on along the minus strand of NC_064620.1, from coordinate 582,255,695 downwards.
CCCGTATCCTCATGTTCCTTAAACCCGGCAAACCACCGTCCGCCGTCTCCTCCTACCGCCCCATCAGCCTTACCTCGGTCTTCAGCAAGGTCCTGGAATCTATCCTCACCCGCCGCATCCACCAGCATCTCCGCCAGCACCGCCTTCTTCCCGTTACCCAGTGTGGCTTTCGGCCGTCCTTCTCTTCCGACGACCTTCTCCTTCACCTCACTCATCTCCTTTCCGAACAGCTTAATTCCCGTCGCTCCGCAATCTTCCTCTCCCTGGACCTCGAACGTGCCTATGACCGCGTATGGCATTCCGGTCTCCTCTTCAAGCTCCAAACCTTCGCCCTTCCCATTAACTACGTCCGTCTGATCGGCTCCTTTCTCTCCCGCCGTCCTTCCTATGTCACCATCCATACCGCAGATTCCTACACCTTTTTCCCCTCTGCCGGTGTGCCCCAAGGCTCCGTCCTCTCCCCCCTTCTGTACCTCTTGTACACGGCGGACATGCCGCCGTCGCCAGCCCCCGTCCACCTTCTCCAGTTTGCCGATGACACCGCCTTCCTTGCCCTTGCCCCCACCCTACAGCGCTCCCAACACCTTCTCCAATCCCATCTTGACCGGTTCACCGCTTGGTGCAACCAGTGGTTGCTCAAGGTCAATCCTTCCAAAACCCAGGCGATCATTGTAGGCAAAACCACCCCTTCCTTCCGCCTCCTTGATTTCTATCTCACCGTTTATGGCCGTCCCATCGCTCTCACCCCCACCCTTAAGTACCTTGGCGTCACCCTCGACCGTCGCCTCTCCTGGACTCCCCATCTCCAGACAATCCAAGCCAAGGCACGTTCCCGACTCCGTCTCCTCAAGCTCCTTTCCGGCCGTACGTGGGGTCTGGACCCCTCCACCATCCTCCACACCTATAAGTCCCTCATCCGCCCTATCCTCTGCTACGCCCATCCAGCCTGGATCTCCGCCCCCCCTTCCTTTTATAAATCCCTCCAAATCCTTGAACGCCATGCTCTCCGCCTTGCCTATCGCATCCGTCTCCCCTCCCCCACGCGGATCCTGTATGATCTTATCCCCTTCCCCCACCTCCTCCTCTTCCTCGAAAGGATACGAATCCTATACACCTCCCGTAAACTCGATCCTCCTCACCCGCTCGTCTCCCCGATCCTCTCCCACCCCCGCCCGCTGCCGCGCCTATACTCCCATATCCCACCCGGTCTCCATCTCTCCACCCTCCTTACCCTCTCCCAAGGTGGCTTCCGCCAGCTCCCCCTCCCTGATGATGTCCTCCTTCCCTGCATCTACCCCTCCTATCAACTTTGATCCACCCCCCACCTCCTGTGTCCTATCCTTTAGGCACCCTCCCTCCCTCCCTTCCCTTCCCTTCTCTTTCCTTTCCCCCTTCCCTCCTCCCCTCTCCCCCGGGCTTCCCCTCCCCCTTCCTCCCTCCTCCTCTCTCCTTTGCCCATGGCATCTCTGCTCTCCCCTCTCCCATTCCCCTTCCCCTTCCTCCTCCTCCACCTCCTATCTTGGCAGGTCCCCGGACTCGTACACGCTCAGTGAACATTCGCGCGCCGGAGATCATCGCCGTCAGTGTTTCGTGTGTGTGCCTTCGTTTGTGTGTAGTGTTGTTCGCCGTCACGCCACCACCGTTCACGTGCCGTCGCCATCATCATCCGTGTTCTGTGCATCGTGTCGCCCAGTGTTAGTGATGTTTCTCGTCCGGCGTGAACGGCTCCATGTTTTTTCGATTTTTAGTGTCTACATTTTTTGACCACCGTTTTTACTGTCTGCTCTGTGCCACCTTTCTGTACTACTTGTTGCCAAACTCGAGGCTGAAGAGCGGCGTATTGTGCTGCTGACAGCCCGCCTTTGTATAAGGTGTTAAAATAACAATAAAGGAAAAAAAAAAAAAAGGTACCGATTGTATCCCCCCCCCCCCCCGCCCTTTATTTTACGTTGTTCAATTCACCATCGAAGACTTGTGTATGCCTACAATAGTGGCATCTGGTGAACTTACAACACAAACATCTTATGGCTACTGTAGGGCAGTTTGTTTTGAACAGTAGTGCTGCTGACAAGATTACTGGTGCATATGCTGATATTTATATACATTTGACGATGCTGGTGCTGATTTTGCGTTTTAGCATTTGACGATGCCACTAAGGCTGAAGTACGTTAGGACATTGTCTATATAAAACAGGTACGTCCCTTCATACTTAAAGCGCACAAATGTATATTTATGTAAGTAATACTTTTCATTATGATCTATTTTATTGTTTTAAGCTGCAGACAATTGCTAGTGTGTTTATGTTTTCCCATATTTTGCTGAAGATGTGAATATGGTCATTATAGACCGAAACCGGTAAACTGTTGGCAAAAAGTTTGTGACCATAGACGTACAGTAAAGGAAATTCAGTTTTCTTCTTGTACTCACGTCCTGTTACCAGCATCAGTTACTGAATGAGAGCCTTGAAGTTTGTGATACGGTAAATACCTCTCCATTTTCGTGTCCAGAGGCTTTCCATTTGGAGCATGTTTGGGTGCGGAATCCGCCGTATCCTGTACTGACCGTCATACAATCTAAAAATTTTTACACAATTTAGATTTCTTGTTAGATAATCTGTGTGACGATACTAACACTTGTTTGTCCGACATGAAATTTAATCTTTCTTATTCCCTTTCTGTACGCCTTTTTTGTCTTTCTTTTAATGGACGGGAAGAGGTCTTGTGGGTTATGAGGAAAGAGGAGGTCTGGTACGCTCAAGGGGGAGGGGGAAGGGGGGGGGGGTGTCCGGGAAGGTTAATGCCTTGGTTCCGTCTGCCAAGACACAGTTTCTGTTATTTTACTGTGCGACTCTTTGTTCTCGAGTGCGAACACTGGTGGCAATTGAGTTGCTTCATTTGATAGTTCATTGATAAGCTCCTAGAAAGACTTAAGATGGGTGCCCTCCATATTGTGGTTCCTGTGACAGTACAGCCGACAAAGCTTGGCAGTTTCCCTCATCAGATGTTCAGAAAGATTCGCGCTCAGCTGGTACAGGGATATAAACACTGGCTTTATCTTTCCCCTCTCTAGTGTTTGTGACCAGCGTCTCCACAGAAACTGAGGCCCATTGTCGGAAATCACACGACTCAAATGGACTACTTCCATTTACAACACGTTCGCGAACGATGCTGCGACTCTTTCCTATGGCCGTCCTCAATTGAGAGAAACACACAAATATCGACTTCAGCTCCATCGCCACAAACAGATAGGCGATAACCTGATCTCTTTCGCGTTATAGCACCGAATAGATTCATCACTGACATTTCAGATAATTTTGATGGTATAAGAGGATAGATGGGTGCGGCGCATGACACAGCTGAAGGCTTAGCCTTCTGAGAGTGTTTACGTAACCCAATGACCCGAAATATTCTGCGTAACATGTCATTAAAGTAGTGTGTCTCTCGTAACCTGTGGAAACACTTCCTAACTCCGAAGTGGCCATAGCTAACCCGGATTTACTAGGTTGTTCACGAGCTTTTCTGGTATTACTAGGAACCACGTTGAATCCTCCTAGTTTCGTCGGCGGAAATGGATGTTATCCTCATTCAAAAAAAATTGTCGGACCGATGGCTATTCTTTTCTCACCACTTTCCCTTGAGCTCGCGCAGCACCACATCCTTTTCCTTGTTCTAATGCTTGGTGATCCGTGAGCACCTTCGCATTTCACCCATATAGTTAGTATCGGAAGTTGTGGAAGGACCACGCGACAGCAAGAGCCTCCAGTTCTTTTACAGAGTAGTTCTTCTTACTTCGGTACAGAACGCGGCTAGCGCAGGGTATTGTTTTCCATGCTGATAGATCACTATGCCCTCCTTGAAAAAAGACTGCTCCAAGTCCAGGGAACGAACTGTCCTTCATCACGAACAAGTCTTAGTATAAATTCGGGGGGAACCAGAATAGGTGCATCCACTAAGGCATCCTTCGATTTGACAAATTCGTCCTGCATCTGCTGGTCCCAGTCACAGACCGTATTGCTTTCTGTTGGTGCACGCAGGCGACGTGTCGATTACACACTTAAATTCACGAAACGTTTACAGAAATTTCCTAAATTTACGAGCTCATGTAGTTGCTATTTGTTGTTGGTATACAGAATTCGACAGTCGCCATTATCTTGTCGGTGTCGGGTCGAGTACCGTCCACTGATATAGTGTGTCCTAAAATCTTCGTTTATTTTCTGCCAGACTGAGAAGTTTCCAAGTTTACTGCCATACCTGCTTCTTTGAGCTCCTCTAATAATCGTTCTACACTGTCGTTGTGGGCTTCAAAAATGGTTCAAATGGCTCTGAGCACTATGGGACTCAACATCTTAGGTCATAAGTCCCCTAGAATTTAGAACTACTTAAAACTAACCAACCTAAGGACATCACACACACCCATGCCCGAGGCAGGATTCGAACCTGCGACCGTAGCAGTCCCGCGGTTCCGGACTGCAGCGCCAGAACCGCTAGACCACCGTGGCCGGCCGTTGTGGGCTTCCCACGATGTTTCAGCAATAAGGGAGGAGCATTGCTCGTTGCCCACTCTCGGAAATCTTCCCGGAGAATGCTGTTCAGCCCACGTATCAACGTGGCCAAAGGATACGTTCACACCGAACGTGAGTCGCGTGAACTGGCAGTATCACCCGTAACAAAGAACTGCTGTGTATTGTCCGCATCTCGAATGCAAGGCTGCCCGCCAAAAGCTGGCTCTCAAATCGACTGGCGAGAGGACGTTAACAACGGTAAAGCGCTGGAGCGTTTCGCCCGGCTTTCAAATCTTTCCGTTTCAGGACAGATAATAGTGGTGATCCGTCTCGAGTCAACGCAAACCTCACTGATTCATCTTTCCTTGGAACGACTAACACAAGTGAGTTATAGGATCTTCCCGCAGGTTCAATGACACTCTGATCGAGCATTTTTATTATTTCAACCTTAACCTTCGCCCTATGCGTCAGTAGTATTGGGTAGGGCTTAGCGAAGAATCGCTTGTGCTCACGAACTTGAAATTCATAGACAAAACCTCTCATAGCGCCCGGACCATCAGACAATACCCGTAGATACCTTCGTAATACGTTGCGGAATCTCTGTCGGTAGACTTCCATCGCCGCCCACGCACTGACAATAATTTCTCGATGATCTAAGATAAAGCTCCAGCTCGCTCATGTTCAGAAGAGAGAAAACTCAATCCATCCGTACCGTCGATAGGAACATCCGGGTGAAACCCATGCTGAGCGAGAAGTCGGAAAGAGATCACTTCGGATTCTTTTCTCAAGACACATTCTGTAAAGTTCAATTTAATAGAGTTAATAGGTTTGGTTTCAGAAGGGGATTGGGGACAAGAGAGGCGATTCTGGCACTTGTTATCGAAAAGCAATTACAGAAAAATAAACCTACTTATATTGCCTTTGTAGGCATAGAAAAGGCATTTGATAACGCTATCTGGCAAGAGATGTTCAGAGAGCTGAGGGAAACTGGAATAAAGTATAAAATCCGTGTGATACTCAGTTTCTATAAGAATGAGGTGACAGTGATTAGGAACTGTCACCAGGAACAAGAAGCAAATATTAGAAAAGGGGTAAGGCAAGGATGTGCTCTCTCTCCTCTTTTATTTAATGCTTACATCCAGGAAGCTATAGACCAAGTTAGAGAAACTGCTGACGTTGTTATCAAAATTAATGGGCAGAAGATAGACATGCTACGTTATGCAGATGATATTGTTATAGTCACGGAGACAAAAGAAGATCTGGAGGAAGTCCTCAAAACAATGGAAAAAATTCTATGCAATCAGTATGGGATGAGAATAAACGAATAAAAGAGTGAAGTGATGATATGCAGTACAGGAGCAGAATATGAACCTCTGAGAATGGGAATTGGAAGAGAGGAGCTGGAAGTGATAGAGAAATTTACTTACCTGGAAAGCAGAATCACAAGGGATGGTAGAAGCCGGAAAGAAATTGCGAGCAGAATACAAAAGGCCAAAATTGCATTTAATCGGAGGACGAACATACTCACCAGCAACATCAGTCTGAAAATGATGAAACGTATCGTGAAAGGTTTCGTTTGGAGTGTGGCCCTATACGGATGTGAAACTTGGGCAATTGGAAGAGAAAAGAGAAGGCGGCGAGAGGCCCTGGAGATGTGGTGCTATAGAAGGATGATGAAGATCATCTGGAGAGACAAAGTAACAAATGAAGAGGTGCTTAGAAGAGTACAGGAAACCAGATCTCTGTGGAGGCACATCCAAACAAGAAGAGACAAACTTGTAGGGCACGTCCTACGACACAACAACATCATTGGAACAATAGCAGAAGGAGCTATTGAGGGAAAGAATGGCAGGGGCGACCAAGGATATCAAAAAAAATGGCTCTGAGCACTATGGGACTCAACTGCTGAGGTCATTAGTCCCCTAGAACTTAGAACTAGTTAAACCTAACTAACCTAAGGACATCACAAACATCCATGCCCGAGGCAGGATTCGAACCTGCGACCGTAGCGGTCTTGCGGTTCCAGACTGCAGCGCCTTTAACCGCACGGCCACTTCGGCCGGCCCCAAGGATATCATACATGCAACAGATCATGAATGACGTTGGATGTAACACGTACGTGGAAATGAAGATGAAGGCAGACAGAAGAGAGGAATGGCGCTCTGCTGCAAACCACCTCAGGGTTGAACACTAAAAGAAGAAAGGTGGGTCCCCTTAACACTGAGGGTCATGGCACTTCCACCTAAGCCTATCACAGCACGGTGGACATCCATGAAATCAGTCCGTAAAATCGCATCGACATTCATGAGGGGGACAATTAAAACGCTCACTTCCGAGTCATACCCAGGCATTTAACTGAGACCCGAGATTGCCATATCATTTTCAAGCGTTCGCCGTTATTGTGCCCGTTATCTTCAATCCCCTCCCTCTCACATCCCCGAAATATTGCCTTCTCCATCACAGAAAATGGACCGCACGACATTGATACAGGGTGTTTCAAAAATGACCGGTATATTTGAAACGGCAATAAAAACTAAACGAGCAGCGATAGAAATACACCGTTTGTTGCAATATGCTTGGGACAACAGTACATTTTCAGGCAGACAAACTTTCGAAATTACAGTAGTTACAATTTTCAACAACAGATGGCGCTGCGGTCTGGGAAACTCTATAGTACGATATTTTCCACATATCCACCATGCGTAACAATAATATGGCGTAGTCTCTGAATGAAATTACCCGAAACCTTTGACAACGTGTCTGGCGGAATGGCTTCACATGCAGATGAGATGTACTGCTTCAGCTGTTCAATTGTTTCTGGATTCTGGCGGTACACCTGGTCTTTCAAGTGTCCCCACAGAAAGAAGTCACAGGGGTTCATGTCTGGCGAATAGGGAGGCCAATCCACGCCGCCTCCTGTATGTTTCGGATAGCCCAAAGCAATCACACGATCATCGAAATATTCATTCAGGAAATTAAAGACGTCGGCCGTGCGATGTGGCCGGGCACCATCTTGCATAAACCACGAGGTGTTCGCAGTGTCGTCTAAGGCAGTTTGTACCGCCACAAATTCACGAAGAATGTCCAGATAGCGTGATGCAGTAATCGTTTCGGATCTGAAAAATGGGCCGATGATTCCTTTGGAAGACATGGCGGCCCAGACCAGTACTTTTTGAGGATGCAGGGACGATGGGACTACAACATGGGGCTTTTCGGTTCACCATATGCGCCAGTTCAGTTTATTGACGAAGCCGTCCAGGTAAAAATAAGCTTCGTCAGTAAACCAAATGCTGCCCACATGCATATCGCCGTCATCAATCCTGTGCACTATATCGTTAGCGAATGTCTCTCGTGCAGCAATGGTAGCGGCGCTGAGGGGTTGCCGCGTTTGAATTTTGTATGGATAGAGGTGTAAACTCTGGCGCATGAGACGATACGTGGACGTTGGCGTCATTTGGAGCGCAGCTGCAACACGGCGAACGGAAACCCGAGGCCGCTGTTGGATCACCTGCTGCACTAGCTGTGCGTTGCCCTCTGTGGTTGCCGTTTGCGGTCGCCCTACCTTTCCAGCAAGTTCATCCGTCACGTTCCCAGTCCGTTGAAATTTTTCAAACAGATCCTTTAGTGTATCGCTTTTCGGTCCTTTGGCTACATTAAACCTCCGTTGAAAACTTCGTCTTGTTGCAACAACACTGTGTTCTAGGCGGTGGAATTCCAACACCAGAAAAATCCTCTGTTCTAAGGAATAAACCATGTTGTCTACAGCACACTTGCACGTTGTGAACAGCACACGCTTACAGCAGAATGGCGCACCCACAGACTGCGTTGTCTTCTATATCTTTCACATCACTTGCAGCGCCATCTGTTGTTGAAAATTGTAACTACTGTAATTTCGAAAGTTTGTCCGCCTGAAAATGTACTGTTGTCCCAAGCATATTGCAACAAACGGTGTATTTCTATCGCTGCTCGTTTAGTTTTTATTGCCGTTTCAAATATACCGGTCATTTTTGAAACACCCTGTATCTTCCTGTTGTCGATTACGACGTCCGGACTTGCAGCAGGTACGTTGCAGGTCTCCTATAGTAACGTGTCTCTTTAGTCTTCTCGACCGATGTACCAAATACTACAGTGTTCTACACGCATTCATGACCCCATAACTCATTCCTCCAATGTAGCTTTTCATAAATGAGGTGGGGCACAATTCTCCAGTCGATTATTGGTTCAAATGGCTCTGAGCAGTATGGGACTTAACATCTGAGGTCATCAGTCCCCTAGAAATTAGAACCACTTAAAACTAACTAACCTAAGGACGTCACACACATCCACGCCCGAGGCAGGATTCGAACATGCGACCGTAGTGGTCGCGCGGTTCCATACTGAAGCGCCTAGAACCGCTTGGCCACAGCGGCCGGCTGTCGATTATTTCGGGGATTTGCCGACCTAATCTCAGTAGCAGTGGGTACGACTGCGCCATCATTTCAGTGATCTCTTCCGTCTCGCCTCGAATTCTGGTCATCGTTATTGTTTCTTTGCCAGGTCGACCTGTTCCCGTCATTCCTCTGCCAATTCGATCTGTTCCCTTCATTCCTCTGCCAGTTCTAAAGGGTTCACGTCATTTCGTATTTCGTTTCTCTCCTCGTTACTAGACCCTGTGTTCCTCCTCTGATCTCTTCTTGTGCGGTTGCGACGCCTTGTTCTACTCCAATAGCGACTGTTATCTCCTGGCCGTGCTTCGTTGTTATACTGTGGTGCCACATTCACCTGAATCATATTCCAGTTCTTGTAATAACGATTTAAATGAAACTATGTCGAGCCGCGCGGGATTAGCCGAGCGGTCTGGGCGCTGCAAGTCGTGGACTGTGCGGCTGTCCCGGCGGAGGTTCGAGTCCTCCCTCGGGCATGGGTGTGTGTGTTTGGCCTTAGGATAATTTAGGTTAACCAGTGTGTAAGCTTAGGTACTGATGACCTTAGCAGTTCATTCCAATAAGAGTTCACACACATTTGAATATTTGAACAATCTATGTCGTCGTTAGAGCGACCAGCGAGAATGATGTGACGAAGATGCGTGGACAGCTTTGCGATGCCAGTTCGTATAAATTCCGCAGGGGTGTAAGGGTCATAAAGATACTGGTTGCTTTGCAGCATATGCAAAAAAAGTCGCGCAGGACTTGTGACTTGTGATTGCCTCAGTTTAGATATGCGCCGCACTGTGGTACAAGTTCGTGATGCCAACTTCCTTCCAGAAATCAACATACGAATTCGATTATGTAGTGGTCCGGCCAAGTACCTGGAAGTAAATACTGGAAATGTTCTGTCCAAGCATGAGAGTACATCCCGTTTACCGTTTTTCTGAAAACCTCGAATTTCCGCATCGAGAGAAAGTGTTTGTAGTCAAAATCACGAACTTCTTCGCGAGACGCAAAGTAGTAAGGTTCCGTCCTTCTGTGCTATCTACTGTTGACATTCCTTCGAACAGCTCTAATATCGCTCTCGTCCTCAACACTAGAATCTCTTTCATAATTTTCGCTGCGTACACACTTTCGTGTGCACACGGTATTTCTTCTAGCTGCAACCGTTGGTTCCTCCATGCGCTTTGTGAGCATTGCTTTCTCTTCTACACATCTTAAATTTTCTTTCTTACTTTTGACGTACCCGTGGTCTAGGGGTAGCGTCTTTGATTCATAATCAAAACGTCTTCGGTCCCGGGTTCGATCCTCGCCACTGCCTAAATTTTGATAAATAATCAGCATTGGCGGCCGAAGACTTCCGGCATAAGAAGTCAGCCTCATACTGCCAACGGCCTTGTCAAATAGGGCGGAGGAGCGGATAGAGGTTCAGGGCACTCTCTTGCCCTAGGGGTGGGAAATTGCCCCTAAAGGCGGAAGAATCAGCAATGATCAACGATATGAGGATGCAGAAGGCAATGGAAACCACTGCATTAAAGACATGCAACGTGTATCCACAGGACATGTGGCCTGTAATTGAAGAAGTGTCATGATGATCTCTCCATTGGCAAAAGATTCCGGAATAGTCCCCCATTCGGATCTCCGGGAGGGGACTGTCAAACGGGAGGTTACCATGAGAAAAAGATTGAATAATCAACGAAAGGATAAAGTTCTACGAGTCGGGGCGTGGAATGGCTCAAATGGCTCTGAGCACTATGGGCTCAACTGCTGAGGTCATTAGTCCCCTAGAACTTAGAACTACTTAAACCTAACTAATCTAAGAACATCACACACATCCATGCCCGAGGCAGGATTCGAACCTGCGACCGTAGCGGTCTCGCGGTTCCAGACTGCAGCGCCAGAACCGCGCGGCCACTTCGGCCGGCTCGGGGCGTGGAATGTCAGAAGCTTGAACGTGGTAGGGAAACTAGAAAATCTGAAAAGGGAAATGCAAAGGCTCAATCTACTCGTAGATATACACTCCTGGAAATGGAAAAAAGAACACATTGACACCGGTGTGTCAGACCCACCATACTTGCTCCGGACACTGCGAGAGGGCTGTACAAGCAATGATCACACGCACGGCACGGCGGACACACCAGGAACCGCGGTGTTGGCCGTCGGATGGCACTAGCTGCGCAGCATTTGTGCACCGCCGCCGTCAGTGTCAGCCAGTTTGCCGTGGCATACGGAGCTCCATCGCAGTCTTTAACACTGGTAGCATGCCGCGACAGCGTGGACGTGAACCGTATGTGCAGTTGACGGACTTTGAGCGAGGGCGTATAGTGGGCATGCGGGAGGCCGGGTGGACGTACCGCCGAATTGCTCAACACGTGGGGCGTGAGGTCTCCACAGTACATCGATGTTGTCGCCAGTGGTCGGCGGAAGGTGCACGTGCCCGTCGACCTGGGACCGGACCGCAGCGACGCACGGATGCACGCCAAGACCGTAGGATCCTACGCAGTGCCGTAGGGGACCGCACCGCCACTTCCCAGCAAATTAGGGACACTGTTGCTCCTGGGGTATCGGCGAGGACCATTCGCAACCGTCTCCATGAAGCTGGGCTACGGTCCAGCACACCGTTAGGCCGTCTTCCGCTCACGCCCCAACATCGTGCAGCCCGCCTCCAGTGGTGTCACGACAGGCGTGAATGGAGGGACGAATGGAGACGTGTCGTCTTCAGCGATGAGAGTCGCTTCTGCCTTGGTGCCAATGATGGTCGTATGCGTGTTTGGCGCCGTGCAGGTGAGCGCCACAATCAGGACTGCATACGACCGAGGCACACAGGGCCAACACCCGGCATCATGGTGTGGGGAGCGATCTCCTACACTGGCCGTACACCACTGGTGATCGTCGAGGGGACACTGAATAGTGCACGGTACATCCAAACCGTCATCGAACCCATCGTTCTACCATTCCTAGACCGGCAAGGGAACTTGCTGTTCCAACAGGACAATGCACGTCCGCATGTATCCCGTGCCACCCAACGTGCTCTAGAAGGTGTAAGTCAACTACCCTGGCCAGCAAGATCTCCGGATCTGTCCCCCATTGAGCATGTTTGGGACTGGATGAAGCGTCGTCTCACGCGGTCTGCACGTCCAGCACGAACGCTGGTCCAACTGAGGCGCCAGGTGGAAATGGCATGGCAAGCCGTTCCACAGGACTACATCCAGCATCTCTACGATCGTCTCCATGGGAGAATAGCAGCCTGCATTGCTGCGAAAGGTGGATATACACTGTACTAGTGCCGACATTGTGCATGCTCTGTTGCCTGTGTCTATGTGCCTGTGGTTCTGTCAGTGTGATCATGTGATGTATCTGACCCCAGGAATGTGTCAATAAAGTTTCCCCTTCCTGGGACAATGAATTCACGGTGTTCTTATTTCAATTTCCAGGAGTGTAGTAGGGGTCAGTGAAGTGAAGTGGAAGGAAGACAAGGATTTCTGGTCAGATGAGTATCGGGTAATACCAACAGCAGCAGAAAATGGTATAACAGGTGTAGGATTCGTTATGAATAGGAAGGTAGGGCAGAGGGTGTGTTACTGTGAACAGTTCAGTGATGGGGTGGCTCTAATCAAAATCGACAGCAGGCCAACACCGACAACGATAGTTCAGGTGTACATGCCGACGTCGCAAGCTGAAGATGAACAGACAGAGAAAGTGTATGAGGATATTGAAAGGGTAATGCAGTATGTAAAGGGGGACCAAAATCTAATAGTCATGGGCGACTGGAATGCAGTTGTAGGGGAAGGAGTATAAGAAAAGGTTACACGAGAATATGGGCTTGGGACAAGGAATGAAAGAGGAGAAAGACTAATTGAGTTCTGCAACAAGTTTCAGCTAGTAATAGCGAATACCCTGTTCAAGAATCACAAGAGGAGGAGGTATACGCAAAGAAGTGGGATACGGAAGTACTAAGGAATGACGAGATACGTTTGAAGTTCTCTAACGCTATAGATACAGCAATAAGGAATAGCGCAGTAGGCAGTACAGTTGAAGAGGAATGGACATCTCTAAAAAGGGCCATCACAGAAGTTGGGAAGGAAAACATAGGTACAAAGAAGGTAGCTGCGAAGAAACCATGGGTAACAGAAGAAATACTTCAGTTGATTGATGAAAGGAGGAAGTACAAACATGTTCCGGGAAAATCAGGAATACAGAAATACAAGTCGCTGAGGAATGAAATAAATAGGAAGTGCAGGGAAGCTAAGACGAAATGGCTGCAGGAAAAATGTGAAGACATTGAAAAAGAAATTATTGTCGGAAGGACAGATTCAGCATAAAGGAAAGTCGAAACAACCTTCGGTCACACTGAAAGCAAGGGTGATAACATTAAGAGTGCTACGGGAATTCCACTGTTAAATACAGAGGAGAGAGCGGATAGATGGAAGGAATACATTGAAAGTCTCTATGAGGGGGAAGATTTGTCTGAAGTGAACGATGAAGAAACTGGAGTGGATTTAGAGGATTAGGGGATCCACTATTAGAATCAGAATTTAAAAGAGCTTTTGAGGAGATCAAATAAAGCAGAAGGGATAGGTAATATAACATCAGAATTACTAAAATCATTGAGGGGTAGTGGCAAGAAAACGACTATTCACGTTGGTGTGTAGAATATATGAGTATGGCGACATATCATCTGACTTTCGGAAAAGCATCATCCACACAATTCCGACGACGGCAAGAGCTGACAAGTGCAAGAATTATCGCACAATCGGCTTAACAGCTCATGCATCCAAGTTGTTGACAAGAACAAAATACAGAAGAGTGGAAAAGAAAATATAGGATGCGCTAGATGACGATCTATTTGGCTTTAGGAAAGATAAAGGCACGAGAGAGACAATTCTGACGTTTCAGTTAGTAATGGAAGCAAGATTAAAGAAAAATTAAGACGCGTTCATAGGATTTGTCGACTTGGAAAAAAGTAATCGACAATGTAAAATGGTGCAAGATATTCGCAATTCTGAAAAAAGTAGGGATACGCTATGGAGAGATACGGGTCATATACAATATGTACAACAGCCAAAAGGGAATAATAAGAGTTAATGACCAAGAACGAAGTGCTCGTACTAAAAAGGGTGTAAGACAAGGATGTAGCCTTTCGCCCCTACTGTTCAATCTGTACATCGAGGAAGCAATGATGGAAATAAAACAAAGCTTCAGGAGTGGAATTAAAGTTCAAGGTGAAAGGATATCAATGATACGATTCGCTGATGGCATTCCTATCCTGAGTGGCAGTGAAGAAGAATTACATGTTCTGTTGAACGGAATGAACAGCCTAATCACCACAGAGTATGGATTGAGAGTAAATGAAAGAAAGACGAGGGTAATGAGAAGTAGTAGAAATGAGAACAACGAGAAACTTACCATCAGGATTGATGGTCACGAAGTCAATGAAGTTAAGGAATTCTGCTACCTAGGCAGTAAAATAACCAATGACGGACGGAGCAAGGACATCAAAAGCAGACTCGCTACGGCAAAAAAGGCATTTCTGACCAAGACAAGTCTACTAATATCAAATGCCGGCCTTAATTTGAGGAAGAAATTTCTGAGGATGTACGTCTGGAGTACAGCATTGTATGGTAGTGAAACATGGACTGTGGGAAAACCGGAACAGAAGAGAATCGAAGCATTTGAGATGTGGTGCTATAGACGAATGTTGAAAATTAGGTGGACTGATAAGGTAAGGAATGAGGAGGTTCTACGCAGAATCGGAGAGGAAAGGAATATGTGGAAAACACTGATAAGGAGAAGGGACAGGATGATAGGACATCTGCTAAGACATGAGGGAATGACTTCCATGGTACTAGAGGGAGCTGTAGAGGGCAAAAACCGTAGAGGAAGACAGATTTGGAATACGTCAAGCAAATAATTCAGGACGTGGGTTGCAAGTGCTACTCTGAGATGAAGAGGTTAGCACAGGAAAGGAATTCGTGGCGGGCCGCATCAAACCAGTCAATAGACTGATGAGAAAAAAAAAAAATTTTTTTTTTGACGTGCAAGGCTAGGTGTGCTGCCTCCAATTGTCCTTTATGGGTTCCGTGCACCCATTTTGTGCCACAGGGGCCTCCCATTTCGTCCTCAATGCGCAAAATTCCCCTTCCAAATTATCACTTCTGAATTTAATAGCCTTACTCAAACTTGCCTGCTCTCTATCGAGTGCATAAAATCTGCTGTCTATCGGTTCTAACTGCTTTTCAACAGCTGCAGAGTCTTCAGATTTGATTTCGACAGTTAAATTTTGAAGTCCGTGCGGATCTAGGCGCTGCAGTTGATGATAGAGCTTGATATTTCTTCTCCTTCCGCTGTGGCCGAGCGGTTCTAGGCACTTCAATCTGGAGCCGCGCGACCACTACGGTCGCAGGTTCGGATCCTGCCTCGGGCATGGATGTGTGTGATGTCCTTCGTTTAGTTAGGTTTAAGTAGTTCCAAGTCTAGGGGACTGATGACCTCAGATGGTAAGTCCCATAGTGCTCAGAGCCATTTGAACCATTTGATATTTCTTGAAAATTTGTAAATTTGTGGTAAAGTCTTATGGGACCAAACTTCTGAGGTTATCGTCCCTAACCTTATGCACTACTTAATCAAACTTAAACTAACTTACGCTAAGGACAAAACACACACCCATGCCCGAGGGAGGACTCGAACCTCCGACGGAGGAGCGATGTTTCTTGATTAATTGTGTAGAAGAATCATCTTCGAAAATACTCTTAAATATATTGAAACACGTGTGAGCCAAGTTAGCCTGGAAGAGCCTCCATAGGGGTAGTGGGTGAGTAACTGAACATAAGCAATGCCGTTTACTATACACTTATTTCATAATTGAATTTTAAAAAGGGTAGCATAAGAAAAAATTTATATTTAGAAAAAAAATACTCGAATAACATAATCATTTGGAATTGGGAGTGCCGTGGATCGATTGATCGATCGGGTCGGCGTGGTGTGATCTTTGGGCTCGGCCGTTTGACGTGGCTTTTGGCCGCGACGGGCGTGGGGCCTAGAGAGGGACAGCCGGAAAGCCGCGCGGTGCGGGAGGATCGGAGGCGAGCGTGGTTGAGCAGGCCGGGGCACGACGCAGAGGTTGTGGTGTGTTTCACTCGTTTACAAGACCGAACCTGGCTTGTAGTGTGGGAACCGGACTCGGCCACATTACCCGAATCGAGTCGTGCGGCCCTGATTTGGATCTCTAAAGGATTTCATAAAAGATTTGGTGAGAATTGTTTGTCATGTTTTTGGTGCGCATATTATACTGATCCTTGCTTTCCAAGCATCGGTACCATGACCGGAGACTGTTGTCTTGCCAAGCAAAGGGTCCCCTCTATTTAGTGCTGTTTAAGTAAACACGTGTTATTGTGTTTGGTTAAAGGTCTATCTGGATTTTGGTGATGTGATACACTCCGAGCGAGAGAGGTGTATTAAAAGGTACTATTGCTGTTCGGAGTGACGGACGGCATAAGCCAGTATGGTGAAACTGTAATATTTTTCCTGGTACAGTGAGCTGTGTGGACGTTGTTATAGTTGGTTCAAAGCACAGGCTTAACATTGAATCTGTACGTTCTGTGTTATCTAATTGCATTACTTGTTCACTCGTAAACAGCGAAATGGTAGCCTTACTTCACTGTTTATCAGTATCCTGTTAAGGGGTAATTTAAATGAGCTCTCCAGTTTCAGTGAGCATATGTTAACCTACTAGTGCAGTTTAAATTTCTTTTTATACATCGTAGTTATTTTACGTTTGAGGAATTAATGTTTGCCGTTTTCTCTCCCCCCCCCCTCCCTCCCCCGTTTTCTCTGAAATTGTGTAGTAGCTCGAGCTCTAAGACCTTTTCTTCAGTGTGTTATAGTGTACTGTGTGCGGCACCCTGTCCAGCTCGCCCGCTTGCTGTGAGTTCTGGGTCCAGCCGCCTCTGGTCTGGGTCCAGTGGACCCCCCCTTCTGCTACTTGAATTAGCCCGCGCCTATGTGACGTCACTTGTTCTGAAAATGTCACGAAGGGGCGTATCTGTTTGTATTTTATTTTGTGTAAAAAATTGTGATATCCATTATTGGTTAAACTTTATCTCATTATTGTAGTCTCCTTCTGGGAGCTTTACTGTGTATGGAATTTAATTAATTTGCAAGTCACTTAATGCTTGGTTAAAGATTAATGTTGCTGTTTGAGTAGGGCTGTTGCCCGTGCTTGTTAGGATTTTGAATTTTGAAGACAATATTTTATTTGGCCAAAGAAAAGTTAATAAAATTGTTGTTGTTAATTGTGAATATAGCTTTTGTGGCCCGGCCCTCCCACTCAACAGCAATTGGATGATTGGGGTGGATTAACCACCACAGCCTCGATGGTCGAATACTTTAACAGAAAATTATTCCAAAAGTTGTAAAATTTGCAACTAAGAACACTGAATTGGAGGTACGTCCTGTGAAGAATTCTCCCAAAAGGTAGGAGCCACCGAAAATCACTAGTAAACACGTGGCTACACATTAAAAAGAAAAATAGTTAAAACATAAAGAAATTCAAGACAACAAAGATCACAAAATCAAACAATAAAGTACAAGAATTTATCTAAGAAAGGAGCTGGTTCATTTAGTAGCAAAGAATACTAAAACACAGTCACGTACAAAGAAAGACGCATACAAATCTGCACAAAACACAGTGGCATTTTTATTTAAAAATATGACTACCGTATGTTAAAACCACACACACTGTTCGCAATCAGTTATACGATTCATTCAGGAATCTAGTCACGCTCATAGATCCACATGGCCTCATACCCCAAAATCACAAAGATATAGAGCACAAAAAAAGTATTGCTAAATGTTCCCAAAACCACGGACTTTTTCCAAATTCCTGCCTGCGCAAGCTGTCCGGAATTATTCTATAATAGATGAAACCTATTAAGAAGTGAGTTAGAGAAACAGTTAATCTGAAACTTACGCATTCACAAAATTACAGCTACGAAGACTGAAAATAGATTTTACCATTTTCACGATTCCCTGCTCCCTACCCACCCACAGTCCCTACTGAGGAACGGAAGACGGTGCACGGACAACGTGCATATTCTCCCCTTGCTAACTTAACAAAAGCGGCGGATCATCTGTTGCCGGTGTCTCTCTGACCCAGAAGAGTTCCCCTTTGCTACACAAGAAAGTTGGCTAGCCTGTTCCTACATTCAGACAAATTTATCCTAAATCCAGACATTCAGAGACGACAAACACCCTTCCAGGTAGGCAATCAGAGATATGGAGCAAGGGGAAGACAGGATTACGATTGTGTAATGACTGCTTAAACTCTTAATATGCATCTAGCTAGTGTGGAAAATGATTTACATATGAAGTACAATTCAGATATAGTAATTTAATATTGATGTAGCACTATGGCTGCCAGTTACGTCACCCAGCCAATCATTTTCTCTCAGTTTGAATTTATAGGACACCGTCACATAAGGGAGATTGTTCAGACGTGTAAAAATGGGTATCAATACTGAACATCCATGCAGCGAATTATGTAGAGACGCTTGAATATTTTGCAGTTGTGGACACTGCTGTATTTTGCACACAGGAAATACGAACAATAATGGCTTCAGTGACAATCTGTTAACACTTTACTGAATCACACGATGCATTTCACTCACGGTGAGCCCATCATTAGGTATAAATCGTTTCAATGCGTTATTTACTTCAGTGAGCCTTGAGTGACGTGATGTATGATTACAGACTGGATAAATCAACTTCTGCTGGCTTTAAAACTTAAAAATATCATTCCTGAATTTTTCTGTAATTTTTTTGCCTTGTCTCATCATATTTTCCGTCAGATTATTCGCGAAATACACAACACAACATCTAACCTACTCTCAAAATGATGTACATTCCGCATCACCTCACTGGAGGGCAGAAGTAAATAGTGTATTAAAACGATTACCACGTGACGAATGCACGCTGTGATGTACTCATGCATAAAACACAATGTGAACTCTCTGATACCGCGGGGCATCGATATTTTCGTTTGGAAATGGAAGAGTTTGTATGAAACTGTGTTTACCAAAATTCCAAATTTCATAACCTGTGTTCATCTTTTATGTAATTAGTATAATTTTCAATCCTAAATACGAAAATACGTAAATCTGTTTCCTCTAAGTTTTGTTAAATATTCACCAGTTAATCGAAACAATATCTTTTACAGAGATGTAAGTGATTTAAACTTCTTTGCCTCAAATGTAATCTTTGTTATTGTTGCTCGCACTAGGCGGCAAATATTGGAAGAGGCAGTCGTGGTCAAGTACTTGTAAAGACGATTCCCATAGAACTATTTGTAAGGAGACGCCATGATTTGTATGGAGTTAGTTTGGAGGACGACCGACTATAATTTTTGTGGTGTCACCGCTTTTAAATCGGAAGCGGTCCGTTAGTATACGTCGGACCCGCGTGTTTCCACTAGCAGTGATAGCAGACCGAGCGCCGCCACACGGCAGGTCTAGTCTAGAGACACTCCCTAGCGCTCGCCCCAGTTGGACAGCCGACTTTGCTAGCGATGGTTCACTGTCTACATACGCTCTCATTTGCCGAGACGACAGTTTCAGAAGACAGCATCCTTCAGCTACGTCATTTGCTACGACCTAGCAAGGCACCATATTCAGTTACTATTCTGAACAGATAATATTGTGAATCATGTACCGTCAAGAGCGACGTTCATCATTAATGGATTGTAGTTAAGTATCAAACTAATTACGTCTGCTTTCTGAATTCTAATTTCTTGTCATGTTCCAGACCTCACGTCAGTAGAGTCCTTCCCTCCTCACGCCAGCCTGCGTGAGCTAAAACGCGTGCATTTCAGCCCGCACTAGCAACACGGTGTTGGCTCTTCTGCCAACACAACATTGGCGACGAGTGTAAAAACGGTGTTTGTATCTATACTGCCCTGATTTAATTGTGTAATGGCTTCGCCACAATCTCCATATGCACTGTCCAAGTTTTATCGCTTACAGAATCAGCAGACGCAGGCATTACTGGATGCCCTTGGACAGATCGTCCAGGGTCAACGTGCAATGCAAAACGATGCGGCAGCCGCCGCTCCACAGCTAACGCAGCCACGACATGCCGTTGCACCGACTTTCAGACCTTTTGATGCTGCACTGGAAAGCTGGACGGAGTGGTCACGCCAATTTGGATTCCATCACGCCGCCTACATAATTCAAGGTAACAAGCGGTAGCCTTTTCTTTTGTCGTCCATCAGTGTGCAAACCTACAGTGTGATAGTTGTAGTGTCACCGCCAGACACCACACTTGCTAGGTGGTAGCCTTTAAATCGGCCGCAGTCCGGTAGTATACGTCGGACCCGCGTGTCGCCACTATCAGTGATCGCAGACCGAGCGCCACCACACGGCAGGTCTAGAGAGACTTCCTAGCACTCGCCCCAGTTGTACAGCCGACTTTGCTAGCAATGGTTCACTGCCTACTTACGTTCTCATTTCCCGAGACGATAGTTTAGCATAGCCTTCAGCTACATCATTTGCCACGACCTAGCAAGGCGCCATTATCAGTTACTATTGATATTGTGAATCATGTACTGTCAAGACCGACGTTCATCATTAATGGATTAAAGTTAAGTATTCCACCAGCTACATCCGTTTTTCTAAATTCTAATTTCCTTGTCATGTTCCAGAGCTTACGCCAGCCTGTGTGAGCTAAAACGCATGCATTTCGGCCTCCTTTAGTAAAACGGTGTTGGCTCTCTTGCCAACCACAACATTTGCGACGAGGCAAAACCTCGTTCTTCTCTAAACTGCCTCGATTTACTTGTGTAATGGCTTCGCCACAATCTCCAGATGTACTGTCCGAATGTTATCGCTTACAGAATTAGCAGACGCAGGCATTACTGGATGCCCTTGGACAACTCATCCAGGGTCAACGTGCAATGCAAAACGATGCGGCAGCCGCTGCTCCACTGCTAACGCAGCCACAACACGCTGTTGCACCAACTTTTCGACCTTTTGATGCTGCATTGGAAAGCTGGATAGAGTGGTCACGCCAATTTGGATACCATCTAGCCGCCTATAGAATTCAAGGTAACGAATGGCAGCCTTTTTTGCTATCATCAGTCGGGGTGAACACATACCTTGTGATAGTCAAATTATTTCGCCGTCGCAGCAACTCTGTCCTACGAAGAAATTTTGTCTGCTTTAGATGCATATTTCAAAGAACCAGTCAACGTAGTTGCGAAAAGGTATACCTTCTTTCGTACAAAACGTATGGCAAGTCAGACTAATTGGGAGTGGGTTGCAACCTTGCAAGGCCTTACTAGGGATTGTGCTTTTGAGTGTGAATGTGGCCTCCCTTATTCAGATACTATGGTGCGTGATGCAATTGCACAGAACGTTTTTGATGTTTGTATAAGGGAACAGATTTTGAAACTAGTTAATCCCTCCCTTCAACAAGTGATGGACATATTGGATTGGCAGGACACACTTGCCTTTGCTCAGGGATCATTTGAAACTTCACCAGCCGTGTGTCAGGTTAACCGGCCCGCCGGGCGAGCTGCACGGAGCAGTAAACAGCCCTCTCGCCCTGCCGCGCCGCTGCCGCCAGGCTCTCAGCCACGTGTGCCACGCCGGCTAGCAAATGCAGTGCTAAAATCATGCCCGCGGTGCGCTACTCGACATTCGCGTGAGAATTGCCCGTCACACCAAGCTATTTGCTTTTTCTGTAATAAAAAAGGACATTTTCAGAGTGTTTGCCAGTAAAAGCTCAGATCGGAAACTCAAAACCATTCCAGGCTCTTTGCTTCGCGCCGGAATCGGAATCGAACCAAGGATACTCAGGCTCGCAAAACTTCGCCCATGGAAATTCATGTCATTCATTCCACTCCGCCCAGTGCTACTCTTTCTAACAATGACTGTGTTCTTCCCACAAATAGTGTGCGTCGACATCGCCGGAACTCCCATCAAGTTGCAAGTGATTTTGTACCAGTGTCAGTTCACGTTGCACGAGACAGTCGCTCTTGTCGTCAGCAGGACAATAAGCTTTTTGTACACTTGGACATTAACGGCAAAGTGATACCATTCCAGTTCGATACCGGAGCTGCAGTTTCACTGATCAATCAAAACACTTACAAACTGCTGGGCACACCTCCGTTGCATGCTGCAAATGTTAACTAGCTATTCAGGTCGAGAGATCCCTGTGTTAGGACAGTGCAGCCTTCTTGCAACATACAAAGGACATGCAAAACTTGTGTCATTTTATGTCCTTCGTTCTTCTTCTGCAGTGAACTTGTTTGGTATGGATTCATTTCAGTTGATTAACTTGTCTATAGCAAATGAGAGCCTATCAGTGAACCAGACTGTGCCATCAGACAGTGTTTCTCGTCTATGTGAAGAATTTTGCAGACATTTTTGCACTACACCCGGTTGCGCTAAGAACTATAAAGCACATTTGGAACTGAAAGTAAACGCACAACCGAAATTTTTCAGAGCACGCAATTTTCCCCACACATTGCGTGATGAGGTTGCAAAAACATTACACGATTTGGAATCACAGGGTGTAATTGAACGTGTGCAGGCTTCTCTCTGGGCATCATCCGTAGTAATTTTGCCAAAACCTTCGGGACAATTGAGGCTTTGTGTGGACTTAAAGGCAACAGTGAATCCAGAACTAGTGACTGCAACTTTTCCTTTACCCTGCCCAGAGGATCTTTTTGACAAACCTTGCCCAGGCAAATATTTTTCGAAGTTGGACCTAGCAGATGCGTACTTGCAAATACCAGTGGACGAAGCATCTCAGCGCGTTTTGGTGGTTAAATGCATCTTGGTTTGTATCAATTCAAACGACTGCCGTTCGGGTGTGCATCTGCCCGTGCATTGTTTCAGCAATATCTACAAACTGTTTGTGCGTCGGTCCCTACTGCAGCAAAATATCTGGACGATATTGTGACCTCCAGAAAGTCGGAAGAATAGCATTTAGCCAATCTCAGAACATTATTTCAGGTCTTGCGACAAAATGGTATTCGCTTACAGAAGGTAAAATGTGTGTTTTTTGCTCGTGACTTGCCATACCTGGGACATGTACTCAATGCCCAAGGCATACATCCCAGTCCCACGCACCTGCGTGCCATAAAAGACTTGCCTTCACCGTAGAATTTGCAGCAGCTACAGAGTGTGCCGGGAAAAATCAACTATTGTCACAGATATGTGCCGCATGCCTCTTCCATTTCAGCTCTGCTTCATCGCTTGCGCCGTAAAGGTGTTCCGTTCGTCTGGACGACGGAATGCGAACACGCCTTTCGCCAGTTGAAATCAGCGTTGCTTTCCAATACTTGCCTTACGCCATTCGATCCCCATAAGCCCCTTTTGTTGATGTTAGATGCATCGGATTTCGGGATCGGTGTTGTGCTTCCGCACAAAGATGGATCGCATGATCGCCCTGTTGCCTTTGCGTCCAAATTGCTCACGTCTGCGCAGAGAAATTATTCACAGATCGAGAAAGAAGCATTGGCTCTCGTATTTGGTGTTACAAAGTTTCATGACTTCTTGTATGGTCGTCACTTTACCATGCTCACAGACCACAAACCTTTGACATCGGTTTTTCATCCGAACAAGCCTGTACCTCCATGTACAGCGCAGAAATTCATTCGCTGGTCTATTTTCCTCTCGCAGTACCGCTACGATATCTTGTATCGGTCCACTGCTAAGCACGGAAACGCTGATGCGTCGTCCCGCTTGCCTGTTGCTGAGGATAGGGCATTCAATTCCTCCGAACTTGCTTGCATGTTCATTGATGCAGAAACCGATGACGTGGTCGAATCGTTTCTGATTTATTTTCGTCGTGTAGCTACAGCCACAGCTGCCGACCCTGTCCTTGCTACCGTTCTGCGTTTTGTTGCTACGCAATGGCCCTTGTCAAAGTAGTGGATCGGGGGGTCGGGGGGGGGGGGACCCATTGGTTCGCCGATTTTTTGCACACAAAGAGAGACTTTTTGTTCGACGTGGTGTTTTGCTGTTTCGTTCTGATAATGATCAGTCCAGGGTCGTGGTCCCACGTTCGTTACAGTCTTAAAGCTTCTCCACCAAGGACACGGGGGAATAGTGAGAACGAAACAACTTGCTCGTCAGCACTGTACTTGGTTCGGAATCGATGCCGCGATTACGAATATGTGCTCTTCTTGCGTGGTGTGTGCCGAACACCAATCAGCACCACCGCGGAAATTCTTTGCATGGCCAAAAGCCACTTTGCCTTGGCAATGCTTACATATCGATTTTGCTGGTCCATTCTGGAATGCTCGATGGTTGGTTGTGATAGATTCATCCAGTAATTTTCCTTTTATTGTCCAGATGTCTTCCACGACATAATCTGCCACCATCCAAGCATTATCTGTTATCTTTTGCATTGAAGGTCTTCCACAGACAATTGTTTCCGACAATGGCCAACAATTCATGTACGCAGAATTTCAGTCTTTCTGCAAGGCCAATGGTATTCAACATCTGACGTCCGTGCCGATTTCGCCACAGTCAAATGGTGCCGCTGAACGATTGGTCAAGACTTTCAAGTCACAGATGTTGAAGTTGCAAGAGACGCATTATCGGGAGGACGCGTTATTGCTCTTTTTGTCCTCGTATCGCTTTCAGCCCCGAGATGGTCGCCCGCCGGCTGAGTTACTCCATGGTCGCCCTCATCGAACCTTGATGTCTTTGCTACATCAGCCGCATCAGGTTCCTGTGCAGCGGCAGACACCTGCTTTTGCCCCAGGCGACGTTGTCTACTACCGCCACTATCGAGGTTCACGGCGTTGGCTCGAAGGGCGCATTCTTCGCTGCGTCGGACGCGCTATGTATCTGGTTTTGGGGGCCTCTGGTGAGGTGCACCGGCATCTCAATCAGCTGCGCCTCTGTCGTCGCACGGAATCTGCCGCTCCCCGTCTGCTTTCAGCGACGGTGCCGTCCGGTCAACGCCCTGGGGACCCATCTACTGGCTCGCCTCAGCCCCAGGTGTTACCGACGCTGCCTTCCATTTTGCCCCGTGGCGACGCGCCGCCGCCTCCTGTTCCCCCGTCGGCGACGCCCTCAGTCGACGCGTCGCTGCAGCCGCAGGGCGCCACCCTGGGTCACGCGCCGCCGATCGCTCCCCGTGACCAGTTGTCCTCCGATATGGAACTCTTGCCCGCACCGGACCATATGTCGTCTTCGCCCGTCGGGTGCCCTGGCCCGATGGAGGTCGACCCTTCGGCCCCTCCTGTCTCTCAACGGGCGCATAGACCGCATCTTGGCGTGCACCCTGGAGTAGGTTTTCAGGCGTTCCCTAGCTCCCCGCCATCCGAATAGCAGGGTGCGGGTGGCACAGCCTCGCCTGTTGATAGGCTCCCCACCTCGTCGCATGCGTGAAGAACATGGGGTCCTCCCCACTTCGGGCGGAGGCCTTATACCACAACAGTCCGCCGATTTGCGGGGGAGGAATGTGGTGTCACCACTTGCTAGGTGGTAGCCTTTAAATCGGCCGCGGTCCGTTAGTATATGTCGGACCCGAGTGTCGCCACTATCAATGATTGATTGCAGACAGAGCGCAGCCACACGGCAGGTCTAGTCTAGAGAGACTCCCTAGCACTCGCCCCAGTTGGACAGCCGACTTTGCTAGCGATGGTTCACTGTCTACATACGCTCTCATTTGCCGAGACGACAGTTTCAGAAGACAGTATCCTTCAGCTACGTCATTTGCTACGACCTAGCAAGGCGCCATATTCAGTTACTATTCTGAACAGATAATATTGTGAATCATGTACCGTCAAGAGCGACGTTCATCATTAATGGATTAAAGTTAGGTATCAAACTAATTACGTCCGCTTTCTGAATTCTAATTTTTTGTCATGTTCCAGACCTCACGTCAGTATAGTCCTTCCCTCCTCACGCCAGCCTGCGTGAGCTAAAACGCGTGCATTTCGGCCCCCACTAGTAACACGGTGTTGGCTCTTCTGCCAACACAACAATTTTGTCAACCAATCGACTGAAGAATTTGAGAAAATAAAGTTATTTGTGATGACAGTATCTTCGTGAACAGTTTCTGTCTTCATATATATAGTTAAAGGCTACCAAGCCATTGACCTTCGTCTGTGGAATGCGCACAGGTTGCCCAGACTCTTACGGGAATCGCCAAAGCGTGCGCGGGTAATGAGTGAATGGGCAAATGTCTATAAGGTACATTAGATATGTAGAATTGTGGACAGTTGGGAATGTGAGTCTCACGGGAAGCGTGCAAGGGATAAGTCGCTGCAGTCGCGCTATTCATCTGTGTCCTCGGTGGCTCAGATGGATAGAGCGTCTGCTATGTAAGCAGGAGATCCCGGGTTCGAGTCCCAGTCGGGGCACACATTTTCAGCTGTCCACATTGAGGTATATCAACAACACCTGTCGGCAGCTGAGGGTTTCAGTTAGTCATCATTTATTCCATGGAAAAGCTGCACGGTCATCTACAGTATCTGTTCTTTCGTGAACAGTTACTGTCTTCATATATAAAGTTATTTGTGTCAAAAATTTACTTTTTCATAGTTAGTGACGCAGCGAACTTCTAGAACCCTGGAATGTTCTGATTTCTTCCTACCGAAAATATCTGAGACCACCACACCTCGATAAGGAAGTCAACGAAACCCACAAAAGAATCATCTAAGTAACAAAACTTTAATTTATGACAGTAGGCACCCCTTTTGGTCTCAGTAAAAAATGACAGAAGTCCATGTAGTGGACGCGTCATGAGCCAGACGTTGGACCGCCTTCACACTATTTATTTTCCGTTCCCCTCCCTGAAAACCCATGGGAAAAGTGAATATTTTGCCCTCCTTGTACGATTTCTGATTTATCTTATTTTATCATGATGATCATTGCTTCCTATATAGGTTGGCGAAAACAGAGTATTTTCGCATTTAGAGAAGAATGTTAGTGACTGAAGTTTTTTCGTGAGGTATTTTCGGTCTATGCAACTAACTGAAGGCAGTTTGTTATTGCCAACTGCGTTTTGCTTCTTTTATTTGTGAAGCATCTTCAGTGGGCTGTAATACATGTTTATTTTATACATATAATAAATGTATTATAGGGTAGTTACAAAATGTTACTATGCTACATTTTGACTTGTTTTTCTCTTGTGTTTCAGGTTAGAAACAATTTTGTAGCACAAATTTTGTGATGTGAAATTATCGTTAGGTGTTAATAACGATTTTCAGCGCTGTTAGCCCATGTCTGTGGTCCTCGAGATGTTTGCATTAGTCTCCACGCTCCAGTTGGCCAATTCCCGACGTTCTTTCACCAACATCTGTTTCAGGACTTTGCATGTATCACTTGCACTTTACATTTTATGGTCAGCATGTCTGCGCTCACGGTGTATAGTGTTGCCAACTGCCGCTGTCCGTTTATCTTTCGTCTTCTGTTTGTGTTGGGTATGTGGTTTGATATTTTTCATTTGTTTTGTGTGTATGCGCGTATTTATTTTGTTGTGTGTAAATGTGTTGTGAGTGTGTGATTTTTTTGAGTTTTGCATTTGTGTGTGTGTGTGTGTGTGTGTATGGTTAAAAGAGAGAGAGAGAGAGTAAGAGAGAGAAAGAGAGAGAAAGAGAGAGAGAAACAGAAGGGGGGAGGACAGGATAATTCACTAATTATTTATTCTAGTTATGTTTCAGATCTCTGTTATCGTTTTAGCGGCTAACAAGTTAAGAGAGTTATTGCTTACATGGATTTCGTCATTAAGTAGCTTCTTTTTCATTGCAAGGGCTCTTTGTACGTGAAAATTCTTGCAGTGTCAATAGCATTTTGTTGTGATTATTCACTCTGACAACTGTCATGTCACTTTCCATGTTGGATTGTTCGTGTCCATGTTTTATGAGGTCTTCTGCGAAGGTAGAATGGCTGTTTGCTTATTTCCAACTTCTTGTATATTCTTTATATCTGTTTTTGAAGTTTCTACCTGTCATTCCCAGATATTCACATTCTTCACATGACTAAGAGAAAAAACTGGTACACATTAACATACACGCACAAAGCAAAACACAAGATAGCAAATATATTAAAGAAACGAGTTTACACATGGCTTACAGAACAAGAAACACACTCGAGCCACATTTACAAACAACAGAGAAACTAGATAACCACCAAGGAGCAGGTATAGACCAGTTACAGTGCCACATTACGAAATCTGTGCGAGAAATATTGGTGCTAACCTGAAAAACAAGAGAAAAACATGTCGAAATGTAACATATTGTAACTGGCACATAATACGTTTATTATATGTATAAAAAGAAACATGTATCACAGGCCACTGAAGATGCTTCGCAAATGAAAGAAGTGAAACGCGTATGGCTACAAACAAACTGCCTTCAATTAGTTGCATAGACGGAATACACCTCCAGGAATTTTGAAGCAACTAAGGAAACATGGAAAAGACAAAAGAATGAAGTTTTTTGTTTTAATGATTTCTTCCTCATTCGCTTACCACATCCGTGACACTATCTTCCCTCTTTCGCTACAGTACAAAATAGGCTGCCGCTCTCTGGATATCTTCGACGTGCTCCGTCAATCCCATCTGGCCAGAACCCGATAACACACAGTAGTAGACCCCACTCCAGCAGAGGACGGAACGCTTAGTGCAGGCAGTCTCTCTAGTGGAAGTGTTGCATCGTCTAAGTGTTCTGCCATTAAAACTCAGTTATTGGCTTTTCATTCCCACAATATTATGTATGTGATTGTTCGAATTGAAGTTGTCCGCAATTATAATTCCTCGGCGCTTAGAAGATTTTACAATCTTCAGATTTGTGTGGTTTATCGTGCAACCGAGATTTAACGGATTTCTTTCAGTGCTGTTGTGGATGACCTCAATTTTTTTTTATCTTAGTCAGAGGCTGTAACGTCCCCTTAGAAAAATTAATGAATTACTGCGCTACAAAAGAATGGCCCTGACTAACAATAACCTATACCTTTCATTAATCACTTACCTCACAAAAATCTTCGTTACTCGAACTACTGTAATACAGCCAGCTAAACAAAAGATTCTAACTACTGAAGGCACTAACTACTGATAGGTATAGTTAGCAAATGAAAGATTTTGATAGAGAACAAACAATGTATTTACCTTAATAGTGTTCAAAAGTCATTATATATATATATATATATATATATATATATATATATATATATATATATATATATGTATATGTATATATGTGTGTGTGTGTGTGTGTGTGTGTGTGTGTGTGTATGTATATGTATGTATATATATCAGTTCATGACTTCCAGTCCTACAAATTTACTGTCTATGATGGACACACGTCCACATCATCCACTCTCATAACCCCGTCATCTCTCTCCCCACATCCACCACTGCTGGCAGCTCACCTCCAACTGCGCAACGCTACGTGCTGTTAACAGCCAACTGCCCAACACTACAATAGCTAATTCCAACAATGCACACCAGCCACAGACTTCACACAGCACAGCCAGTGATTTTCATACAGAGCACTATGTGGCGTTACCAACATAAAAAACTAAACAGCCTACTTACATAGCCACTATGCTACCCACAAAAAAAATCTTACAAATTGTTTTGGGCACTGGCCAATACAGATTTGAAAAAAATTTTCATGATTACAATAACAAAGAAATCAAATGCACACACTTATTGATACAATGTTGGTCAAAAGCAAAGATTTTCTCACAGTCCTGATCGTTCATCACAGTAAGATTGCAGTGTTTTTCTCAAAGTCTGAGCAGCAAAAGGAAATGCACACGGATGTAGTGGATTTCCATGCAGTCTTGAAGAAGTAGTATTGTCCTTCCAACAGAAAGACAGTGCTGACTCTTGACATGCAGACAGGTAATGGGCCACAACAGAGAAAACCCACTGTAGTCCTTGTAGTGATAATGGTATTGGTGGGCCACCAGAGGTGCAGACCCACTGTAGTCCTTGTAGAGACGGCCAGCAGCCATCTGTTGCGACTGTGCAGGTGCACAATCACCATCAATATAGCAAGTCCATAAACCACCACTAGTGCACTCACAAAGTTTTTGGAAAAATCCTTAGAGCCAGCAATGCTGTTAACCAGTCCCTTGCTGAATAATTAACACACGTGCAAACAATAACAGTCCCAACTTCTCACATATTGTGCAAACACCATGACCAACAAAAATGTGTGCAGTGAAATGAATGCTTACAAGTTACTTAATTTGATGAACTGGTGTCAATTACAATTTTATAACATGAGAATACAATAACAAAGGTACAAAATACATCATTAAAGAACATAACAATACAGATTACATTTGTAGTAATATGGGCTTTACAAAAGAATCGAAATAACATATACATCAGTGGTAAAGGAATTATGACATAAGTACATACATAAAAGATCAGAATAACTTTCGAAACATCAACTTCACACATGAGTATTAAAACAAAACAGAATAAATAATATCTAAACATCTTTACAAAGTAAATAACATATTATTAGAAAATTCTACAACATAACTCTTATCAGCTAAACACAGGAAAAACACAAATACACAAGGGTACTCAAACACACAGCGGAAAAAGACAGAAGGAAAGGAGAGGGTTTGTTTTCAGTGTAACATTTGGTACTGCAGTGCAACCCAAAACTTCATTCTATAGATATTTCCTCTTATTTCAACATTTGTTTCTACCAAAAAAATTCTATCCAAGCATTCTTTCTGTATTAATATGTTCACATATTTCTTACCTCATTATTTATTTTCCATTATCTTACCTCATCATTTATTTCCAAGAAAATCCTACCTAAACCTGTTCTCCCTAAACCCTACTTTTTTGTTCATATTCTCTTTCAAAATCCATTTTTGGCCAAACCATTTTCTTATAGCTTCTCAATGCATTTCCTTCCATTCATCACAACTCGTTCTCTTATATAGCCGACCCCTCTTAAGCTAACTTAAATCTACTGAGCTCAGATATATAAACTAAGGAACGAGGCAATGCAGCAGCACATAACAAATTAACACAAACAGCAATGACAAAAAAATGCAAATTGGCAAAGCTAGCAGGAATAAATATAAATTATCAAAGCAAATGCAACATTACAACTAATATGAGCCAATGTGCAGCAACAAGAGAAATAAATCAGTGGAAAAACTGGCTTAACAGAGTAATACAAAGTGAAATTCAGTAACACTATGCCTGGCAGACAGCATCAGCAAATGCAATAACTTATATCTAAACATGACAAACACACAAGCAGAAAAAATAATACACTGAAGACAACAATGCAGATAAGGGAGATGTCTATTCACAACTTAATGTCTATGTAATTAAAGTGGTGCGCCACAACTTATTCAATAAAAAAATTACGAAGTACTTGAAAAGAAAATTATGGATATAGTTATTGTTATTAGTCCCTTCTTATTGTTCTTTCTTTTTCAAGTGCTCCTTTTTCGAAGAATGTGGATCATAAAATTATTATTTAATAGATCTGTTAACAGAAAGTGTTCACATTAGCAAATGCATTTAATTTTATTTTATAAAACCAATGCTGCAACACAGCTGGAAAACAGATATCAAATGAAATAAGCAACTATGTAAAGTAAAGCATAACAATATCATTCAATAGTTATGTGGTATTTGATAAGTTAGTAGAAATTCTCTCAATTCTCGTAGAAATACACTTGTCACAATCGGATGTGCAGAGGTAAGAATATTTCCCATCGATTCATAAGCATTTTTGTAAGTAGCACAAGGTACATGCTCCACAGTATAATCGTATGTTTCCAAGTAATAGCGTGTCATATTTGCGATGCTTTCTACAAAGGAATGTCAATAGCGACGTTAATGGCCTCTTTTTTATTCACCTAATGGCTTTTTCTCCAGGCAGGTGACACAGCTGGGCGCCGACGACACATTACGTGAAGGTCACTTAACTTTCTTACCAAAATATTTACGACAGCAGTGACAGTCTCATATAAAAAAAAATTTCACAGGTTGAGAATTCACGTTACAAATGTGTAGAAACAAAATCCTATAAATATAACAGTATCCAAAAATATTTCGTCGGCATTGTAATACATTCACACATTTACACACATTTCATAACTCTTAACGTACGATTCTTGGTTTCCAACATCCATTTTCACAAATCAGCGTCCCTAACCACTACTCATTATTCCTTACCTTATTACACATATACATATTCGTCGACATTCTTCAATATTTCATCATTATAAACATGTAGCATAATCAAATTCCTGGTATAGCATCAGCTTATTGATCATAAACATACGTCAACACCATAATACACATCGTCGTCGTAAAAATATCATAACACCTCAGTCAAATCTCAAAAACGTCGTAGATTTCTGCAATAATGTCAAAACCTAATAAAATTCTCTGCTCATTTCAATAGTGTCATCTACCTCAGACGTACTTGAAAAATCATGATCCCATACCGAATACATCATTCAAAGCTCTCATAGTATCACAACGGTTCCGAAAAAATATGAAGAGTTCACAAAGTACAGACAAAATACAATGTCATAAGTGTAAAGTTATCGAACTGTGTAATTACGTAAACATCTGTCACTGGTGTAGTAAAAAAATGTTTGTCTCTCTCAGTTAAATGATCAAATAGCTGTGTAATGTATGTGTTATGAAATATGGTACCGATGAGTAAAGTTGTATAAGCAAATACCATATTGGGTAGGGCTCCTAGTGCTTGCCAAACACATGGTACACAAAGTAGGCGAGTACCCCCTGAGGATTAAAGTAGTTATACCCTCAGGTGTTACAGATTACAGCAATGGAATGAAATGTATCACAGAAAACCTTTGTATCTTTGTACTTCAAAAATCTTTAAAAATAAATGTTTTAAATACAAAATTAATCATTCAAATGCGTGTCCTGTAGTGCTAAATGTGCGTCTTGCTGTAAGATAATTATGTGGAAGTGTCGTAGTTATCGTCCTCCGAAAGGTAAGTTCTGCAGAAGTCAATGTACTTACCTCATCATAAACAAAAGTGAAATGCTATGTGTATAGATATCATACTTATTACGTACAGTACCGTGATCAAGAAAGTACTACACTGTAATATAATTTTGTGCTACGAAAAAGGCTGTCTCATTGTAGCTATATCACAAAAGTTACTACTAAAATACAGTATGTTTTACTTTCCAGAAGAGTTCAGAAAAACTGTGCAGATATAAAACAGATACAGCACAAAAGCAACAATGTAAAATTGTGTCACACATTAGTAGCATCATGATATAATCGTGTAGCTGTCAAATAAACCAAATACTAAGTCATCTTTAATCTCACAGGAAGTACTTCAAATAAAGAACGTCTTTTCAAGTAAACCAAAAAGTTGCATTAAAATCTCATTAGCAGTATATGTTCTAAGTATGTAAGCCTTATGGTCGTTACATAATCGTGCAAATAACAAGCAAGAATGTACACACATAGTAACACTGTGTCGTCTGTTCACTGTGACAATGTATTCGTAATTACTGTCTAAATATGTTCCCTAGGTTCTAGACTGGATATTGAACTTTCAAATATTGTTGCATGTTAACAGTTTCTAAGTCTGACAAAGCAAACTAGTAACGTGAAGTGAAAAGTTTTATGGCAAAGACAAAGTTGAAAGCAGATTATCTTTCAATAAACAGTTTTACATGTCAAATGTGGTGCAATCCTTTACTTTTCTTACTATGCAGAGCTCCAGCTTCAACGGAATTATCATATGGTATATGGTACATCGGTAAAGAATGCTCAAATTTTTCTCAAGGTTAGCGTCTATGTTATTTTTCTCTGAGCCAGCTGGCGCACGTGGCTGCCTGCGGTGCGAGTCATTGTCTGCTATCTCTTTGTTGGCGTGCGTCGTTATTGGAATTAGGAGATCTATCTTCTACAAATTCACCTTGTCGAGAGTGCCCTGCTCTGTTTGAATCCCGCCAGTTCTGATGGAATTCAGGTCTGTCGTTTTGTCGGTAGTTAACATAGTCTCTTGTTTGTCGGTCATGTGGTGGAGAATTTCTCCCGGAATCGTAACTGCGTGGTGGACCGTTGCGTCTGAAGTTATTCTGTCTCCCTTGACAATAATTATTTTGGTTCCCATGTTGTCTGTTTCTATGGTTATCTCTGTCATATTCATTACTACAAAAATGCGATCTTTCTCTGTAATTGTTACTACTCTGCCAACGGTTGTCATACGAGTGGTGTCTGTTTTGGTCACGATTTACGTTGTAAGAATAGCCTTGTTGTGTCCAGTTATTATTTCTTTCATCGCGGAATTGTGACGGATGTGACCTGTAATTGTTGAGCTCCTGTTTTCGCGTTCCGCGATTGTCAGTGTCAATTTCCAATTCTTGTAACAGTCCCTGAAAAGCTTCAATGTCGTCTTTGCAACGACCTGCCAAAATAATATGTCGTAAATGTTCAGGCAATTTGATTAAGCAAATGCGGATGAGTTCCGAAGGGCTGTATGGGTTTGAAAGATACTGATTCTTATGTAACATGTCTTCGAAATATTTGACAAGACTAGAAAATTCCGATTGTTCGAAATGTTTCATCATTATGATGCTATGTTTTACTCGGTCTTGTGTAGCTTGAGACCAATATGCTGAGAGGAAGGAATGATAAAATTCTCCTTCACTGTGACAGTCGTAAATGACCGATCGCTTTCTTACAGCTGGTTCATTCTCTAAGTAGCCACACATAAATTCTAGCCTGTGCTCCAATGACCAGTTGGGAGGAAAACAATGAGAGAATTGATGGAGCCATGCTTGTGGATGAATGTCATTGCCAGAATTCTAAAATGTTTTG
This sequence comes from Schistocerca nitens, assembly GCF_023898315.1. Lineage (NCBI taxonomy): Eukaryota > Metazoa > Arthropoda > Insecta > Orthoptera > Acrididae > Schistocerca > Schistocerca nitens. The sequence continues at coordinate 582,220,960 of NC_064620.1, read as the reverse complement.
AATTGAAGTGTAGTAATGAACAACTTATAGTCAAAATCATCATGTCGGCGAGTCGCATATCGGTCATTGTTACTTCGTTTCGGCGGTTCAATCTCAAGAGTCAGTGCGCCTCGCCTTGCCAATTTCTTTCATAGTTTCCGAAATGCCCTGTGTTATTATTTTGTGACTTTTCCGTATTTCTAATTCCCTCTTCCCGTGTTGGAGCGCAAGTCTCGTCTGAAATAAATATGTAATTCTTGTATCACCTGTGTCAACTGATCTTGTACTTCCCGGATTTCTCTTTTGTACTGTGTATTGATTTGATTTTGATTTTGTTTGAATTTTCTAATTTGTTCATACTCTTCTGTGTCAGTGGAGGCTACGGGTCTTGTGTCATTCATATCATAATCTACCTTCGTGGATAAGTTGGTGAACTGATCCGAAAGTTCGGCTACTTTCTCCGATAGAGAACTTATTTCCTCAGTGTGTTTTTCTGAACCAAGTTTCAGAGTATGCATTTGAGTGGAAATCGTATCTACTGTGTCCTTTAAGTTTTGCTGAGTTTTTGCAAGTTGCGTAACCGAATCGGTAGGTGCAACTGAGTCAATTTTAGCTTGAAAGGTGTCGTGATTTTCATGAACAATAATTTGCAGTTCTTTTATGACTGCTTCGTGATTCTGTAATGCATTTTCATGACGCGAAAAAAATAGGTTGGAAATGCTCACAAATTTGTGTTTTTACGTCATTACAGACTTTTTGACATTTCGATTCGGTTTTAAGTAACTCAGCAGTTAAACCTTCACGTGTTTGTTCAAGTGTGGTGTCTAACTTTTGAAGCTGTTGCTGTGGCTGTTTTTGATTTTGTTCCATTGCGTCTAACTGTTGCTGTGTTTGTCTCTGGTGTTGTTCCATTGTGTCTAACTGTTGCTGTATTTGTCTCTGATCTTGTTTCATTTGTTGCATTAATTGCAATAATAATGTATAAGAGTCTGGAATCTGTTCCTCTATGCTTTTCGGCAGTGCATTTGCACTGGCAACATTCACATTTTGACGAGCAGAAAATGTGTCTTGACTTATTTGAGAAAACGGTGAGGACGCAAAACCTGAATCTAAAGTATTTGCAAGATTGTGTCTTGCCATTTCGGATTCCTGAGCAGAACTGTTGCCGACCGATCGATCGATAATGCTTCCCTGTTCACTAATTCTTTCATTGTCTACACCATTATTTGCCGCCCGCTCCATTTCCCTATGCACAATTACCAAATTACTATGTTGAACATTAGTTAATTCATTACACGGTGGTGCTGATACACTGCTATCGTCTTCACTGTCATTTCTCACTTTACTTTGGAGCCTAGTATTTCGTTTTTCACACGCCATAATTGTCACAATGTTTCACACGGTAACACAGAAAAAGCACAATTGGAAGAGTAAAATAAGAAAACACATTAACATAGCACTGAAAATAATATCTAGTTAATTGCAAGCGGAGCTGCGAAATACTTGGTGCAAATCTACATGCATACCACAACTGATTTACTGTACAACAATGAAAAACTACAACTACAAAGGAAATTCTCTCTATAATTACGCACTAGCAATAAACAATAGCTACACTAATTACACAAACTACAAGAAAAATCCAGAAGATTCCAGTGAGGTATCCTCGGCTAAGGGTCGACATATGTAACGTCCCCTTAGAAAAATTAATGAATTACTGTGCTGGTAAACCCATTACGTTATTTGATTTTCAAACAGCTGAGCAGAACTGAACATACTCAGACATTTCGCTCTTTACTTATTCTGATCAGCATTAAACTGACACACAACATTTTTAGCGCAACGCAATCTGACTTTGAAAAATCCCTACAAAAGAATGGCCCTGACTAACAATAACCTATACCTTTCACAAATCACTTACCTCACAAAAATCTTCGTTACTCGAACTACTGCAATACAGCGAGCGCCAATACTGCCAGCTAAACAAAAGATTCTAACTACTGAAAGCACTAACTACTGATAGGCATAGTTAGCAAATGAAAGATTTTGATAGAGAACAAACAATGTATTTACCTTAATAGTGTTCAAAAGTCATAATACATATATATCAGTTCATGACATCCAGTCTTACAAATTTACTGTCTTTGATGGACACACTTCCACATCATCCACTCTCAAAACTCCACCATCTCTCTCCCCACATCCACCACTGCTGGCGGCTCACCTCCAACTGCGCAACGCTACGCGCTGTTAACAGCCAGCTGCCCAACACTACAATAGCAAATTCCAACAATGCAAACCAGCCACAGACTTCACACAGCACAGTCAGTGATTTTCATACAGAGCGCTACGTGGCGTTACCAACATAAGAACCTACACAGCCTACTTATAAGGCAACTGCTGATTTTTGCACCTTACAGATATCCTGTCTAAGTCATTTTGCAACTGATTTTGATTATTTTATGACTTTACTAGACGGCAAATGACAGCAGCATCTGCGAACAATGTATGAGGGCTGTTCAGATTGTCTCCTAAATATACAGGGCGGACATCAGTAAAACCGTCAAAATGCAGGAACGCATCCCTGACTGGAAATGGAGGAAAAAAAATTCGTGCGAATGTCTATCCGGAAATGGGCGGTCTGCGTGCAACGACAACAAATCGTACTGGAACACAATATAGAGCCGCATTCCTGTCCCCAGGCATCAGTGCTGGGGCTACTCTTGTTTCTTACTAATATAAATAATAATATGCTCTTTAGTATTGCAGCTGATTCTAAAATATTTCTGTTGGCTGATGACACTAGCTTGGTAGTAAAGGATGTTGTCGTAAACGTTGGCACTTTCATAAGTTCATTGCTTGTAGAAAACAAAGTAACGCCAAATCACAGTAAGGCGAAGTTTTCACTGTTTCTTACAAACAATTCAACAAAGCCCGACGTTTTAATTACAGAGAATGGGTGTATGATTAATTCAACTGAACATTTAAAATTTTTAGGTGTTCACATAGATAGTCAACTGTCATGGGAAACCAATATTCAGGGTCTTGTTCAAAGATTTAATGTTGACATGTTTACTATTAGAACAGTATCAGAAATAAGTAAATAAGTGATAGTTCGACACGAAAAGTAGTCTATTTTGTTTATTTTGATTCACAGGGGGTTCGGGCAATAAGTGGCGTAAGTTCGCGAATCTCTTGTCGAGCCCTGTTCATTAGTTTGGGTGTTCTGACACTGGCCTCTCAAGATATGTGTATTATTTAATGTTGTTTCTTGTTAACAGTATCACCTTATTCCCAAGAATTATCAGCTTTCACCCAGTTAGCTCTAGGCAGAAATCCAATCTGCATTTGGATCGCACATCCTTGACTCTTGTGCATAAATGCGTGCAGTATACTGCAGCATCCATTTTCAATAAGCTACCACAAGAATTCAAATATCTTGCCAGTAATCCACGCGCTTTCAAATCTAAACTGAAGAGTTTCCTCATAGGTCACTCCTTCTATTCTGTCGAGGAGTTCTTTGAAAAACGAAGATGATTCCTGTGGTATATTGTTGATTACGATTACATAAACTTACAGCGTGACGTTTTAGGATTCATAAACATTTAATTTTGAGTTATTACTTTTCTCTTGTAATTGCATGTACTGACACTTTCCATGACCATAGAGCTTTGGTCCTCAGTTTGGTCCTATGGGACTAGACGTTTAAAATAAAATAAAAAGTTCAAACGACCAAACTGAATGGAGAAACAAACCTTTCCATCAGAACTTCTGAAGACTTAGTAGTTCAAAACAACTAACCAATGAACCAACCCTACAGCGTCTCCCCTATACCCTCCTCTTTACATCATGTCTACACCTTTGTCGATTTAAATATCCTACCACAATTTAAATATCCTACTTGTAGCATATTTCTAAATGGTGAAGCCCTCTTCTTGTGACATAAATCAGTATTTTTATACATATTACCTCTTACTGAAACAAACAGAATCTGCCTTTGCTAGTATTCCAGATCATATTAATGCATGAACAGAAATAAATCAGCAGTTCATTTGAAATTTTGTTCTTGTTTTAAATTTAAAGCTCTAGGTAATGTTAACAGCTGCAGTTCGTTACAAATAGTAAAACTTTTATACACATTGCCTTTAGCCGAAATAAACAGAATCTGGCTTTACTAATATTCCATATCACGTTAATGTAAGAACACAAATAAATGAACAGTTCATTGGCTTTAAATATAAGGTGTTACGTCAAACAAACAGCTTTAGTCCATTACAATCACTATAACATTTTTTACATTTTATCTTTAGCTAAAATAAACAAAATCTATCGTTCCTAACATTCCAGATCTTGTTAATGTAAGAACAGAAATAAATGAACAGTTCATTTGAACTTTTGTTCTTGGCTTTAAATATAAAGTATATCGTCATACAAACAGCTTTAGTTCATTACAATGACTAAAACTTTTTCACTTATTACCTTCAGCTAAAATAAACAGAATCTATCGTTCCTAACTTTCCAGATCATGTTAATGTAAGAACAGAAATAAATCAGCAGTGCAGTTAAAGTTTTGTTGTCCTTTTAAATTTAAATATAAAGTTCATGGTCATACAAACAGCTGCAGCTCGTTGCAAATACTATAACTCTGTACTGTTTAGTCCTGGGCATTCATGTTAATGCCAGTCTTGATTAAATTACTTGCTCGTAAATTGACTTTATTACACGCTAATATATGAATAGAAATAAGACATCAGATCACTTGAAGTTTGTTCTTGTAATAATTCATTCATTGTTTTTTACCTCTCACGTTAATTTCACTGTGATTAAAGTATTTGCTCGTATATCGACTTTAATAGATGCAAGCAAAACCAAATGACGTGTCTGTGCAAAGTATACCTACGTTATAATTTTTTGTCAAGATCTTTGTAACAAGCAATAGTTGTATAGCACATGCTAGATGCTGGCAACGTTTAGCTATCACAGTGTAAATGCTTACAGATTGTGTAAAATTGTGTGAAGTAAAGCATGAACTGGCCATCAAAATGGAAGGAGACAGATGGAAAAAAATGGCTCTGAGCACTACGGGACTTAACATCTGGGGTCATGAGTCCCCTAGAACTTAGATCTACTTAAACCTAACTAACCTAAGGCCATCACACACATCCATGCCCAAGGCAGGATTCGAACCTGCGACCGTATCGGTCGCGTAGTTCCAGACTGAAGCGCCTAGACGGATGGACACATACAGAAAAAACCGCCCATGCTGTCGCAGTAAGTACAAAAAACAGAAAACAAAATTTACATCCATAGCCGACGACCAGCATTATGCTAGAAATAGTGATGTAACTTCCAGAAAACCATCTGAAGACGAACCTGAAAAGGTTCGAAAACCGGTTCATGTATTTACATTCAATTAACAGTCGCTGATTCTAAAACATTCGTAATGTATAAGCTTAAAAAATACAAATAAATCGTATCCACCCCAGAACAGATAGCGGTTGTCATGCGGATTACAGATAATCGTTCTTTGGCTTACATTATGTTCACGGAACATTTGCCTGGAGCCTGTACTAGGGTTCGTCTCAATATCCCGTAGAACTGGGATCTCCAAACCTGTTGTAAGTACTGTCCGCCACCTCCCTGCACGTTCATCTGTCTGAAAGGACTCGTGATAACACAAACGCCGAAAGACGGCTTGAAATGATGCGTGACGTGGTTGGTGTCTGTGAGAGTACTTGTTTTGGTATAGCCGTGCTGCCTCTCCACCGCTTCCATCTGCTTGGCCGCACACGAACACCATCTCAGCTTGTCCCTGACATGCAAACCGGACCATTCTGCAGCTTACAGCTCGCTGCGTCAAGCACACAGCCTGCAACACACAAGGAGGACAAGGCGCGTGGTCAGAGGAACCGTCCTTCGTCAACGCTATCTACGGTGGCAATGATACGTTAGACACATGTTCATAGGACCTTTTCTTTCTGCATTTCCCCTTCAGGAATCCGTCCCTGCAGTTTGCCGATTTTATTAGTGTTCGCGCTGTAAATTAAGAACAGCAGAGGGCTTGTAAAACCTGCATGGGGAACTCCGGAAATCACTTCTGTTTTTCTGGATAACTTTCCGTATATTACGACGTACTGTGACCTTTCTCACAGGAAACCGCTAATTCATCGCACAACTCGAACGATACTCCATAGGCAGTCAATTTGATTTGACGTATTAATTTCACATAACGGACATGTGATTGGTGAAACTGAACAGTTCAAATTTCTAGCTGTTCGGATAGATAGTAAGCTGTCGTGGAAAGCCCACGTTGAGGATCTTGTTCAAAGACTTAATACGGTCATTTTTACTATTCGAACGGTATCAGAAGTGTGTGATCGTTCGACACGAAAATTAGTCTATTTTGCCTATTTTCATTCGCTATTGTCCTATGGCATATTTTGGGGTAACTCTTCCCATTCTAAGCACTCCGTCTTCAGGCCACGAGTGGCCTACCAGGACCATCCGACCGCCGTGTCATTCTCGGTGGAGAATGCGGATAGGAGGAGCGTGGGGTCAGCACACCGCTCTCCCGGTCGTTATGACGGTATTCTTAACCGAAGCCGCTACTATTCGGTCGAGTAGCTCCTCAATTGGCACCCAGCGCATGGCGGCTGGATGGTTACCCATCCAAGTGCCGGCCACGCCCAACAGCCCTTCGGTGATCTCACGGGAACCGGTGTATCCACTGCGGCAAGGCCGTTGCCCTCTTCCCATTCTAAAAGGATATTTTTGGCTCAGAAACGGGCGGTTCGGGCAATAAGTGGTGTTAGTTCACGAACCTCTTGTCGACCTCTGTTCACGAGTCTGGGTATTTTGACATTGGCCTCTCAATACGTATATTCCTTATTGTCGTATCTTGTAACCAATATTAGTTTATTCCCAAGAATAAGCAACTTTCACTCGGTTAATAATCGGCAGAAATCAAACCTGGACTTCCTTAACTCTTGTGCAAAAAGGAGTGCAGTCTACTGCTGCATCCATTTTCAATAAGCTGCCACTCGAATTCAAAAATCTTAGAAGTAATCCACGCGCTTTCAAATCGAAACTGAAGACTTTCCTCATGGGTCACTCCTTATATTCTGTCGATGACTTCCTTGAAAAATTTTGCTGATTCTTTTGTTGTATTGCTGATAGCGTTTACTTAAACTTATCGACTGACTTTTTTAAGGTTCATCTGTAAAGGAGACCGCTTGTAGAACACTAATACGACCTATTCTTGAGTACCGCTTGAGCGTTTGGGATCTCTATCAGTTCGGATTGAGGGAGCACATAGAAGCAATTCAGAGGCGGGCTGCTAGATTTGTTACACACGCGAGTGTTACGGAAATGCTTCAGGAACTCAGGTGGGAGTCTCCGGAGGAAAGGAGGCATTCTTTTCGTGAATCGCTACTGCGGAAATTTAGAGAAGCAGCATTTGAGGCTGACTGCAGTACAATTTTACTGCCGACAACTTATATTTCGCGAAAGGCCACAAAGATAAGATAAGAGAGATTAGGGCTCGTACAGAGGCATATAGGCAGTCTGTTTGGGAGTGGAACAGGGAGAGAAGATGCTAGTTGTGTTACGAGGTACCATCCGCCACGCACCGTATGGTGGATTGCGGAGTATGTATGTAGATGTAGATGTAGAACAATTATTTTTATCTGTTATTACGTTTATGTTGTAATTTCATGTACTGACACGTTCCATGACCTTGGAGATTCGTTCCTCAGTTTGGTCCTACGGAACTTGACGAGTAATGAATAAATACAGTAGAGCGTAGATTATCCGAACGTCGGTGAACCGAACGACCGCTTAAAGGAACTGTGTACTCGCTCGCACCTGTTACTCTCCCACCCTACCGTCCATCATCCCCCTCAATCCCAAACCAAGTTTCCCACAGTAGTCGCCGCACTGGGCCATCGCTGGCGTAACATCGCTTCTAATGGGGCCTTCACAAGGCGCTGCTGACCGGCCGAGCCGCCAGTCGCTGTGTTTCAACAACCAGCACACTTCTGTCGGCTTGGCACTGACAGTAGAAGTAGCGGCAGTATCAAGCTGTTCACAGCAACAGCTGCGCCAGCTTAGAGTTGAGGCGTGCCGCTCCGGGTAGTTTGAAGGATTGCGCGCCCCCAAGAAGAGCTTCTCACGGTGCAAACAGTCACCTTCTGTTCTCTGTTACGACCGCTTGTGTGCTGCTGCGTGAATAAGTGAACTTGACGATACAAAATGTTTAAACGTAAACGTGTTGTACTTTCTATGAGGGACAATTACGAGATTATTAAAAGGTTAGAAGAAGGTGAATCTGGAACCACTTTATCCAATGAGTACAAGGTGGCGAAGTCGACAATTACGGATATAAAGAAACAAAAGACGAGAATAGCAAATTTCATAGCTATGCTTGATTCTACTGATGGATCAACGCCCGCATCTCGTGGTCGTGCGGTAGCGTTCTCGCTTCCCACGCCCGGGTTCCCGGGTTCGATTCCCGGCGGGGTCAGGGATTTTCTCTGCCTCGTGATGGCTGGGTGTTGTGTGCTGTCCTTAGGTTAGTTAGGTTTAAGTAGTTCTAAGTTCTAGGGGACTTATGACCACAGCAGTTGAGTCCCATAGTGCTCAGAGCCATTTGAACCATTTTTGATGGATCAACAAGCCGTAAAACTATGAAGCTCGCCACTAAAAGAGATCTAAATGATGCTGTTTACAAGTGGTTTACACAAAGGAGATCGGAAGGAGAACCTATATCAGGTCCAGTTTCAGATATCTGTAATGAAAAAAGTACGTGACTTAGCTGCTCGTAAGCGTGTAGGCTTGCTTAGACAGACCAAAATAAAGGATTTTTTTAAACGTTAATTTTGTATACTGTGTATTGTTAATGCAAAATGCGTATGTAATATGTATATATTTTTGTTTAATAAACTGTGCCACATATTATACAGGGTGTTGCAAAAAGATACGGCCAAACATTCAGGAAACATTCCTCACACACAAATAAAGAAAAGATGTTATGTGGACATGTGTCCGGAAACGCTTAATTTCCATGTTAGAGCTCGTCAGTATGTACTGTACTTCCTCGATTCACCGCCTTGATTTCATACGGGATACTCTACCTGTGCTGCTAGAAGATGTGGCTTTACAAGTACGACACAACGTGTGGTTCATGCACGATGGAGCTCCTGCACATTTCAGTCGAAGTGTTCGTACGCGTCTCTACAGCAGATTCGGTGACCGATGGATTGGTAGAGGCGGACCAATTCCATGGCCTCCACGCTCTCCTGACCTCAACCCTCTTGACTTTCATTTATGGGGGCATTTGAAAGCTCTTGTCTACGCAACCCCGGTACCAAGTGTAGAGACTCTTCGTGCTCGTATTGTGGACGGCTGTGATACAATACGTCATTCTCTGGGGCTGCATCAGCGCCTCAGGGATTCCATGCGACGGAGGGTGGATACATGTATTCTCGCTAACGGAGGACATTTTCAACATTTCCTGTAACAATGTTTGAAGTCACGCTGGTACTTTCTGTTGCTGTGTGTTTCCATTCCATGATTAATGTGATTTGAAGAGAAGTAATAAAATGAGCTCGCATTCGGGAGGACGACGGTTCAATCCCGCGTCCGGCCATCCTAATTTAGGTTTTCCGTGATTTCCCTAAATCACTCCAGGCAAATGCCGGGATGGTTCCTTTCAAAGGGCACGGCCGACTTCCTTCCCCGTCCTTCCCTAATCCGATGAGACCGATGACCTCGCTGTCTGGTCTCCTTCCCCAAAAACAACCAACAGCAATAAAATGAGCTCTAACATGGAAAGTAAGCGTTTCCGGACACATGTCCACATAACATATTTTCTTTCTTTGTATGTGAGGAATGTTTCCTGAAAGTTTGGCCGTACCTTTTTGTAACACCCTGTATATTCCTAGTGAAGTTGCCCTTGTATGTTACTTTGTAATACTAAAAGAGATGCGTGTTTTTATGAATAAATTTACTGCACAGTACTTCTTTTTGGCAAATAAACATGTACAGTTCGATTATCCGAAGAAACCAGTTTTCCGAACACCCATGTCCCCGAATTACTTCGGATAATCGACGCTCTACTGTAAATAAAAGACTCTTGTGAGTTTCCTTTACTGGATTCATGTTCCGCTTGCTCTATGTACAGATTTGATAACATCAGGGAGTAGAGGTGGGCCAAACGGTTATTCTGGAGTAACCGTTATCACAGTTCCAGTTATTCTTTGATAACCGTTATCGTTAACGGTTATTAATAACTGCCAAGTTATTTTTCGCTAGCGAATACCGATAACTCCGACAGTTAAATAACGACATAGTTGGAATCCATCAGTTTAGTTATCAGTATAACTGCGAGTAGTGTGGAATAGCAGGAATGTCGTATGAATCGTGTCATAACCTCAGCTTATTAACTCCGGGTACATTTTAGTTGATGTTAGAACGATTATTAGTGTTCCAGATTATATGTATGTAGGTTATCGGTCGCTATTAGAAATATTATCCTCGCAGCTGCAACAGAAAGTACGCGGAACTTCGCCACAGCGCTGTTTAAGTAAAATGTTAACAACGTGCGTTTTTAAGTTTGAAGAAATATGTAAACTGAATACTTTAGGTTAAACTCGGAGCTTAATTTCTTGTGTTGTTTACTTAATAGAATATGTGTACTGCCTTGTAATAAAACACAAAAATATACGTAATGTGAAAGATTCGTTTACTCCTCTACAAGATAGTCATATGGTTGAAAGTGTGAGTACGCTAGTTGGAAAACTGCTCGATTTCTCCAGCTGCAGCATGTATATAACATAGGGTGAATGGAAGCGTCCGATTCCACCCGTCTGCTTTGACCTGTGACGTAAGGTTCTGTAATCCCATAACATATAAAGACATGCAGATCGAAAAGATTGACAGTGTTAAATTTCTGGGATTATAACTCGATGATAAAATCAGTTGGAGGGCTTACCACAGAATTGCTAAAGCTCCTAAACAAATCTGTATTTGCAGTGAGAATGGTGTCAGGTGTAAGAGACACAAATGTAAAAAAGTTTACATACTTTTATTCTGTTATGTCATAAGGGATCATGTTCTGGGGTAACTCATCAACGGAGCAAAAGTATTTAGCATGTAAAAGCATGTAGGCCTAATAAAAATCGTTTGTGGTATAAATTCAAGAACACCATGTAGAAACCTGTTCAAGGAACTTCATATTCTAACCACTGCTTTATAGTATATTTATTCTTTAATGAAATTTGTTGCAAGTATTTCCAACCAATAGCACAATACATAGTATCAATACTAGGAATAAGAACAGCTATCTACATAAAGATCTAAAATCACTTACCTTGGACCAGAAATGGGTTCAACATTCAAGAACACACATTTTCAATAAACTGCCAGCAACCATTAAAAACTTTGTTTCAGATAAATCACGGTTTACTGAGAGTTTGAAAGACTTTTTGATAGGCAACTTCTACTTTATAGATGAATATCTTAACAGGGACTGTTAGACCAGCTTAAGTAAAAATTCTGCTACCAGCATATTTCAGTTTTGACAGCACTTGGTCACAACAGTCAAGATCAGGTATTCTGTGTGTGATAAATTTATTAAAAGTGCATAACTATGTTTTGTTCTGGCAGTATATTAATACTGTACATATTAGCAGCTCCAGTTTACTGCAATATATTCACATATTTTGACAATCTCGTGACAGATGATAATGGTGGTAAGTATTATATTCAAATGCTTTATGTTATACTTTGACATGTTGCACATCCATGAGAATCATCTCATTTTTGGGTCTCTGGGACAAAAACAAGTTAATCTAATCTACAGTGAGGGTTTTGATTTTGTGGTGGGAGAATGACTAATGCATATGTCCAAGCCTTCAGTTTGTTGTGTATCTGTCATGTTTGGCATTATTGTATACAGAATTCCAGTGCTGAATGATTGATTAACAACTCATAAGGCTTAATGTCTCAGATGTCATTACAATACCTTTTCACTCGTTTTATACAATTCTTCTTTGTATATCCAGATTGTGAGAGTATGAATTAATGGTATTGTGTAGGTAATACAAATTTGCAGTAAGTTTTCAGAAATCTGATCTTGTCTGTTGCAGTAAAGTGCTGTCAAAACTGAAATAATACTTTTTACTTAAGTTACTCTACCAGTCCCTGTTAAGATATTCATCTATAGGAAATACAAAATTTCCTTTCCTGGGGAATGCTTTACCTGTGGATTCCACGTTTTGCTTTTTTTCTGTCTCACACGAGGCAATAACACGAATCCTTTCGAAACACTTCATCTGTCAATGCCAGCTGCCTGCTTTGATCTTTTTGCAGTTTAATATCATGACAGTTAACTGTCTGAATAGGTAAGACTAATTCATGAACAAGACAAGATGAGCACTCAAAATGAAGGGCTAAGTCTTGCATATAACAACCTCAACGTAGCAATGAGTGCACCTAACAGAGTTTTTCAGTGTTGCTTAACATAATAGAAAATGAACTGACTTGAGCTCTTTGAAAACAAAAAAGCATATTTTATTCAAAAACGTTCATGTAGTATGCACAAGTGCTAATAGGCCCAAATGTAAGTAAATATGTATCTGACGTGATTATTGTTGTAAGCATATTGTATTCATGCCAAACATACCTCCGTGAAATGCTTCAATTGCAATACCTATGTTTGAAGTGTACACTGTTCCCGCATAAAAGTGATATGCTCCAAACTATGTATAAAATGTTTCAAAGTCAATGGCCAAAAACTAATTAAATGAAAAAAAGCATATTTGCAATGGATGTGTACAAATTGAGAAAACTCATTTTTCTCTCGCTAATGCCACAAAGCTAAGTCTCACCAAATTACATAAGTTTCTTTGTATTAAAGTTGACCTGATACAGCACTGGCACTTTTTCATCATGATGCTACCAAGCATTAGTGATGGGGTATACTTGGAGAAGACACTCAAATATGTTCCATTTTTAGATCACCGCCAATACTCAAGGCATTTCGGTAAGTTTAAAATCCCTAGAAAGTATTAACATGTTGCATACACACTACTGCACTTCATAGCTTTCCATACTATGTATGAGACAGCAAGTGTTTGTGCTCACAGCAGTGCCACAAATTTTGACATTTCTTGAGAAGGTAGGAGATTATACATTTATCACTTGAGATGCGTTTCCTATCCTGCCCCAAAATTAAAATATATTCTTACAAGATTACTGCACAGCTATTTAATTTCTGTATGTTCTATGTAAGACACCTATGTTCATGAGACAGTAATATCACCTCAACAAAGACATTACCATGCCACATGAGAGATTACCTTATTTGTACATAAAATATATCCTAAAATGGTAGTAAGTGCTCGTCTTTGACCTCATGGGTTTTTAACAAATTACTTAAGAGTACAGGGAACAAAAAGAAGATAAGTTAAAATAAAAAATGGTAACCAACACAAATGTATGTACATGTGAAATGATCAATTTTATTCTGACTTTTTCACAATGATATGGAACACTTAAAACATTGCAGCATTATAAAGAGAATGAATAAATAGTTAACATGTCAAGAGACTGAGCAGAAACTCAGATTGGACATGGCAGGTAATCTGCCATGGCCTATTCAGTGGAACCAACAAAAGTATTTGCCTAAAGGAATTTAGGGAACCCAAATAAAATGTAAATCAGGATGTTCAAACAGGCGAAGGATCCCAATGCACCTGAATGGAAATTCGGTGCCATAATCACTCTGCAACTTTCTCAGTAATTTAACATGTGACCACAAATACAATGTATAAACTTTTTTTATTTCATCCAAGAATATCTCAACATAATACAACAAACATCAATAATTCAAAATATGGGTATACACACAATGTTTAAAGGATCTCTTTAAGGGCGGGACAGGTGGTCAGCCGTGGCCTTGATGAAGGAACCATCCCGGCATTTGCCTTAGCGATCCGGGAAAACCCGAATCAGGATGGCCAGACAGAGCGAACCCCATCCTCCCGAATATGAGGTCAGTGCTGTTAATAGCTACACTACCTCATTTGGTTGTTACCTATTATACAATGTTCTGATTTACATGAAAATAGATCTTACAACTAGCAAAAATAATGATTAAATATATACACAATTACATATGCGATTACACTTTAACATTTTTCTTTATCACTTTACACAAACAGACCACACAACACTTTGTTCACGGAACTTCAATAAACTGCCAGAGGCTGCTTCAGCAGTTGCTGCATATATGAGTAGTTATCTGAAACAGAAGAACAGGAAACAAACAGCAGAAATATCCTTGTCTAAAGACACTTTAGAAATAACATAAAAACTTGCAGCAACTACTTAGCTGACTCACATTAGTAGTAAACATATTCACTTAAGGCATGTCTAGCAATTAATTTAATATGTTCTTCAAACTTCTATATGTATGCTGATAACACTACACTGTAGAGTGTGACCACAATGAAACTAACAATGTAAGGGATATCTTCTACACAAATTCTGGGATGTTAACATCTGAATAGCTGTTCTCCGCAAAACACTGTTTTTTATAGTTGGAGGGTCCAGCATGTGAAACAAGATACTGAAACTTGTTAAAGACTTACTGAAATTTATCTTTTGATGCAGTTTTAGATTTGAAGTTAACATTTAAATACCTCAGATAATGACTGACTTTTTCAGTAAACAAAATGTCCATGAAAGCATCTAATAATAATTCCATGTCCCACAATGTAATTTTATTTTTTAAAGAGTGGAGCCCCTCCACACTGCCACTAGCAAAAGTTCTACAATCACCTCTGCAGTGATTAGTTTTTTAATCAATACAGGTCCATCAGGAGATAGAAAATGTAACAAGAATTGAGATTTTAAGGGCAGAGGGCAAAACATGTCATGTCAAGCACCAAGGGGAAAAAATCCTCCACAACTGTTGGACAGGTAGTAAGAGCAGTAGCGCATTTCTTGCTGTCTGCAGAAGATCATGCAAGGGTAGGTCACATTAGTAAGTGGGTACCATGCAGTTTGATACTAGTGTTATAACCACCTGCACATCAGTACAAATGCATGTTGGAGCACATCAGGCTACAGTGGGGAAGGCCAGTTGCACCCTTTCTGTACTCCAACCTACTTACATTTAATGCCCGATTTAATAAAAATTATACTCTTCCATTTCTGGCACCCTTTCTAGAATACAAACTAGCAAAATTATGAGAATTTGTTGTGTTCCACCACAAAGATAGGAAAACTTCCGTGTTTTGCAAATGAAATTTAGTATTGAGCACAAGATGTTTCACCAATTCACGTTTGGCATTTTCAGTGGTTTTCCTTTCGGTCCTATTCAAGAAACCATTTCTTCCAGTAAATATTTCTCAGCAGGTAACCTATACTGCAAGTTTGCAAAGGCTGAAGTGTTGTTATCATAACAATAAAACAATTTCAGTTAACATCTGAGGAAAATAGCAGCATATATTAACAATAATATACGGATTAGTGTTAACAAACTGATGTCAGTATCATTCTAAGAAACTTGAAATTCAAAATAATTGAATGTCAGAATGGGTGCTACAGCTACCAATTTTTAAGTAAAGCAGAAAACAAAATGCTACTGTACTTACAAACTTTGAGGTGCCACATGCCTTGACACAGGCTACCAATAACCCACAAGTATTTTTGACATCTCATGCCTCACAGGTACTTAACTGGATTGCAATCTGATGATTGCTGCTATCAACATGAAAGATAATATAGTTGTATCCAGTGACCAAATTTCAAAGCCGATACTGAAATTAAGTTCTAAGTTACAAATTCCAGTATTTACATATACATCACTGGTAATCCATTCACATGTCATAACATTAAACTCAGTGCAAATGTACCTCCATTTTAAGCGAAAGGTCAAGTTTGCCATTGTATGCAAAACACTATTACTTTATACTTCAAGTTTGCCTCTATAGGACTGTGTAACATTTGCTGCTGCTGGAAGACTATCGGAGCCATAACTGGAACAAAGAGCTCAGAGTTACCACCTGCCAATATAAACAAACTTCAATTTTAAACTGAAGGTGAAATATGTCATATGTATCCAAACCACTACCACATTATTCTTCAAGCTTCTCGCATTATGGCTGTGTGACTGCTGCTGCTGCTGCTGACCAGAAACAAAGAGCTTTGAGTTACCATTTGCCAGTATACTCTTAAGGACTGTAACTGTACCTTCATTTTAAGTGAAAGGTGAAATTTCCCACACATGTATCCAAACCACTAGTACCTTATTCTTCAAGTTTCCCATTTTATAACTGTGTGACATCTGCTGCTGGTGACTGACTTCTGGAGCTATAACTGGAACAAAGTGCTCTGACTTACTGACCGACAATATACATTAAACACTTCAACACAAAACCACTAGTACTCTTTTAATGTAGCATAACAAATATATGCTATGCCCTACAGTTATATCTCCATTTTAAGGGGGAGTTCAAATCTGCCAAAAATGTACCCAAACTAGAATTACCTTACTGTTATAATATCCCAAGTATTAAACGGAGACTCATCTGCTGGTGTTGGTGTGCCTCTCGCTCCTCTTCCACACTACTGGTGCCAAGGATCACATCTACAGGAAGGGTTTCACCTACAGAAAAATAGGTTTCATATCAGCATAAGCACAATAGAAATGATGCCATATTATTTTTGGTGATATATATTACAATGTTTGCGTACAGTATTCTACATGGTACTTGCAGCTTGAATATTTACTTCAAACGAGTTGACAATTGACTCAGTTTTAGTAATGACTATAGCTTCAAGTTTCTTCTTTAATCCTAGCAACACCAACACATTTTCAATAATGTGTATTGTGGGGAAGGGAGGGTACTGTATTTCCACCCTAAAAAAATATCTTAATTGTTGTTGACATATATTTTAAACAAATAGTGATGTATAAGTAGGGCCCTGAACTTCAAAATATTCAATATGACTGTCACTGTGGAAAGTCACATGTACTATTAACGTGTCAAATTTTTGGGTTAAGTTTAACCACAAAATTTAAAACATTTATGGAATTCAGTTGAAGACTCCATAAAAAACAATTATCCTTTTCAAAATTTTAAAATATGAAACAGTATCTAATTCCCCCCCCCCTCCCGGCATCGTCAGGGTTAAAAACAAATGATACACAGGAATGAGCACTGATACAATCTGCTATCCGATTAGTTACTAATAATTGCGAGACGACAGTTCATATATCACACAGTGGCATTTTATTAGCACTATCGTTATTACACCTGCAACAATAACTTCCAATTAAATAATTAAGTATTCTGGCACCATATGCAACATAATTTAATGTCAAGGCAAACAGGTGCGGTGGTATCGACAGCTTAAGTAGTCACGACAAATGAAAACTTGCGTGTAAAAATGCACAAAGCACCACACTGTATAGTATGCTCTTATTTTTAAAAAGATTAATAAAATAAAAAATAAATGATTATGCATGCACTGAAATAACAGTAATTGCAATAAATATATTTTTTTCATTACTCACCCAAATCTAGCTCCGAAGGTCTTTGTGAAGAGAAATTCACAATTAAATGTGATTTCTGAAGATGTTTTTTTTAATTCGTCGTCGTCGATTTGTACGATAATTTCTTACCGCACAAAGTACATTTTGCAAACTCTCGATCAAGAGTTTCGAAATATGACCACATTTCGCTTGTCCTCGACCTCTTCATGTTGGCAACTATTGGTAGTAATATCAACAACACAAAGAAAAACAAGAACGCGGAACGAAAGTCAATACCCTCTAACGCAACCAAAGGCTGGAAAAATGTTCCGGAACACCAAGAATTGCAGAGAAATGAGACGATAGATTCCCGTTATTTGCCATCCCCTCTCCCCGATGGCCCACCGTCGTTTCCGTAGCAGTACGAAAATATTTGTTCGCTCCAGTTGCTATCCTCTCTGGAAATATCACCTGGAACTACGACCTTTAACTGGAGTCACCGAGTCAGGAACGTCTAGACACACAGTTATTCCGTTACCAGCTTCCATGTTACCTGTGATGGTAGCCCGATAACTGCCAGAGAACTAGAACTACGAGCCAATAACGATAACTGCCAGAGGAGAATACAGGTCTCTGACAGTTATTTCCATAGTCGCTCGAATTCCTTAGTAACTTTCCTTGTACTACGCGTCCAAGCTAAATTAACACGTAAGGCGGTGGCTCAAGGGATCGACTGTACTTGTTAATGCCTGTACTGCAGCTCCTATCAGCCACGGCTCGGACATTAACTTTATTTAATTGTTTATGCTAAAAGTAACGAAGGCCCAAGAAATAGTACAAAGTTCTTATCAACAGATGGCGCGCAGTCTCACAGTTATTCCCACGGTCTATAGAACGCCTTTCAAATGCGCAGTACGATCTTCGGTCAACAGATGGCGCGAGGCACTGTTGACACTAAACAGTTATTGAAATAACTGCCAGAATCAGAGGAACGGTTATCGCAGTAACCGTTACTTCTCAGTAACCGGTTATTTCTATCAGTTACGTTATTTTTTGCCACCTCTATCAGGGAGTGACTACAAACCCTGTCTCATTCCCCTCCCCCCCCCTCCCCCCTCACCTACTGCTTTCTTTTCATGTCCTTCGCTCTGCTGTTCCAGTTCGCTTCCGAGCGTGCACCAACCGTGACGGCAACCTCTTTCGGCGCGCTCCAGGACGAGACGGCAGTGCCGTGTGCGTACGACTTCACGATCCGATGTCTACCCGAGTGCCAAGTGCCGGTAGTCAGCTGCGTCCTCCGCAGCGGGGCCCGCCAGACGCCCTGTCCAGGGCGGCAGATCTGAGACGGCACGGCGCTCTCCCGCCTCCGACCGGCGCGACTCGGTGCGTCGCCGTGGGGCGGCCGGCCGTCCTTGGAGGCGGCGCGTGCGACAACGCATGGAAATTTAATGAGTGCGCCATAAAGCGGTTCCCGGAACCAATTACTGGCGGCGCAGCGCGACCGGCTTCGGAGAAACGGCCGACTGTGTCCCGCTGTCCCGCCGTGGCGTATTTACGGCCGCGGAGGCGGCGTTACGCAAGGGGGGCGGCGTTGTCCGGGGACGCCGGGCCTCCACGCCGCCCGCGGGTCTTCTTGCGGACGACCGCCGCAGACAATGGCCAGCTGAGAGGCCCCTCAAGTCGGCGCAGAGGCCTTTTCTGCACTTTACGAGCTCCCTGCTGCCGCTTTCCGTCCCACGACTCAACTCGTCCCACTGTGTGTGGCCACCGCACAGACACAACACGACAGGGGGACAGCGCGGCAACCACAGCGAGGCAAACTCAACTGCGCTGTGCCACATTTCTTGTCGTCGATACAAATGACTGCGGTGTGCCACAATGGCAGATAATGCAGCAAGTAACTGTGAAGGATCATGCAACTGCTAATGTTCAGCAGTTACGGCGAGAAATACGAGGTGTGTTCAAAAAGTGCATTAATCTACATCTACATACATACTCAGCAATCTACCATACGGTGCGTGGCGGAGGGTACCTCGTACCACAACTAGCATCTTCTCTCCCTGTTCCACTCCCAAACAGAACGAGGGAAAAATGACTGCCTATATGCCGCTATACGAGCCCTAATCTCGCTTATCTTATCTTTGTGGTCTTTCCGCGAAATATAAGTTGGTGGCAGTAAAATTGTACTGCAGTCAGCCTCAAATGCTGGTTCTCTACATTTCCTCAATAGCGATTCACGAAAAGAACGCCTTCTTTCCTCCAGAGACTCCCACCCCAGTTCCTGAAGCATTTCCGTAACACTCGCGTGATGATCAAACCTACCAGTAACAAATCTAGCAGCCCACCTCTGAATTGCTTCTATGTCCTCCCTCAATCCGACCTGATAGGGATCCCAAACGCTCGAGCAGTACTCAAGAATACGTCGTATTAGTGTTTTATAAGCAGTCTCCTTTACAGATGAACCACATCTTCCCGAAATTCTACCAATGAACCGAAGACGACTATCCGCGTTCCCCACAACTGCCATTACATGCTTGTCCCACTTCATATCGCTCTGCAATGTTACGCCCAAATATTTAATCGACGTGACTGTGTCAAGTCCTACACGACTAGTGGAATATTCAGACATTTCGGGATTCTTTTTGCTATTCACCTGCATTAATTTACATTTATCTATATTTATAGTTAGCTGCCATTCTTTACACCAATCACAAATCCTGTCCAAGTCATCTTGTATCCTCCTACAGTCACTCAACAACAACACTTTCCCGTACACCACAGCATCATCAGCAAACAGCCGCACATTGCTATCCATCCTATCCAAAAGATCATTTATGTAGATACAAAACAACAGCGGACCTACCAGACTTCCCTGGGGCACTCCACATGATATCCTCACCTCCGATGAACACTCACCATCAAGGACAACGTACTGGGTTCTGTTACTTAAGAAGTCGTCGAGCCACTCACATATTTGGGAACCAATCCCATATCCTCGTACCTAGTTAGGAGTCTGCAGTGGGGCACCGAGTCAAACGCTTTCCAGAAGTCAAGGAATATGGCATCCATCCGATATCCTTCATCCATGGTTCGCAAGATATCATGTGAAAAAAGGGTGAGTTGCGTTTCGCAGGAACGATGCTTTCTAAAGCCGTGCTGATGCATGGACAGCAATATGTTCGAGAATCCTGCAACAAACCGATGTTAAGGATATTGGTCTATAATTTTGAGGATCCGTCCTTCTACCCTTCTTATATACAGGCGTCACCTGGGTTTTTTCCAGTCGCTCGGGACTTTACGTTGTGCAAGAGATTCGCGATAAATGGTTTAAATGGCTCTGAGCACTATGGGACTTAACTTCTGTGGTCATCAGTCCCCTAGAACTTAGAACTACTGAAACCTAACTAACCTAAGGACATCACACACATCCATGCCCCAGGCAGGATTCGAACTTGCAACCGTAGCGGTCGCGCGGGTCCAGACTGTAGCGCCTAGAACCGCTTGGCCACCCCGGCCGGCAGTCACACGTCAGCGAGCTGGCTAGGGATGGGCTAAAATGTTATTTTTCTGTATCAGTCATCCTGGTTGTCATTTTTCAGTAACCGAAATTTTGGGTTTTTATTTATAACAATGAAACATAACAATCTACTAATGTATATACTGCGCGCTGTTTATACAGCAAACACTGATGTTGCTTCTCGGCGGAAATTCGTACTTATAAAAACTTTGCAGCGTCCATATTACAATTTTCGGCATAATTGAAAAATATATTTCCACAGAACCTGCCTGACTGTCGATCATCGCCTTTCAAGTTCTACTCGCGAAAACGTTTTTCATAAACAAACTCGAATGTAGGCGACATTACACAGAACAATTTCCAGGAAGAGTTTATTTCATGGAACTGTCATTTTACGCCACAGTCCGCTACAAATGCAAACTGGGAAAGAAATCCTGGTGTTTTTTAGGTAAAAAACTTCTTCTATTAAGAACTTTGCATAAAAGAGTTGTTAAGAAAGTCAGGATGTTATTGACAACGGGAGGTAATAAGAATAGTTACTTTTTATTTCAGCTTGCTTGCCTTGCAAAGCTACACTCTGAATAGTTGACAGCCAGTCACACTTTCATTTTCAAAGCTTAGTTCACTTAATTTGTATAACTGTTCATTAGTATGTTGACAGAATAGTATGCATTATGCTTGAGCAGTGCTTGATTTGTACTGGTACTGCGACCTACGTAAGGATGTTTTTCTGAAATTTAGAAGTCTTAAAAAGTTATTTTAACGCTGTTTCTTCCCCAGAGGTACCGGTACGATGTACCGGCCCGTAACATCACAAATCAGACACTGTGCTTGTGTGTGAATCTCACATTACGGTTGTTTTCACACCGATGGCATACAAAACAGTTATTTGTCATGCTTTGCTACAAAAGAATGTTTCTCTATTGTAGAAGTAGTTTTAAATTTGTGCAAGTATTTTATTGCTAATAAAATAAGTTTAAACTACACATAGCCTGTGACATCAATTGGGGCAAAACAAACCACTTGGCTAACATGCATGTATAGTAAAACTGTTCCTTTCAACAAAATTAGTTTTTGTAATCAGCAAAACTTTGCAGTATTCACCGTTATACGCACCATAAACACTAATGCAATGAGTAGAGGAGGCATGTTTTCATTCAGAATCTGAAAATCGTCATCATCCTCTAAGACATCAAAAAACTTCAGGGTAACGCATCCACTGCAGTTGTCATCTTTTGTAACCGGAACGTTTTCGCAGTCAAGCCGAAGATGTGTGGTTCCGACTCTCTTCACTTATACAGGGTGGTCCATTGATAGCGACCGGGCCAAATATCTCACGAAATAAGCATCAAACGAAAAAACTACAAAGAACGAAACTCGTCTAGTTTGAAGGGGGAAACCAGATGGCGCTATGGTTGGCCCGCTATATGGCGCTGCCATAGGTCAAACGGATATCAACTGCGTTTTTTAAATAGGAACCCCCATTTTTTATTACATATTCGTGTAGTACGTAAAGAAATGTGAGTGTTTTAGTTGGACCACTTTTTTCGCTTTGTGAAGCATGGCGCTGTAATAGTCACAAACGTGTAAATACGTGGTATCACGTAACATTCCGCCAGTGCGAACGGTATTTGCTTCGTGATACATTACCCGTGTTAAAATGGACCATTTACCAATTGCGGAAAAGGTAAATATCGTGTTGATGTATGGCTACTGTGATTAAAAGGCCCCACGGGCGTGTGCTATGTAGGCTGCTCGGTATCCTGGACGATATCATCCAAGTGTCCGGACCGTTCGCCGGGTAGTTACGTTATTTAAGGAAACAGAAAGTGTTCAGCCACATGTGGAACGTCAACCACGACCTGCAACAAATGATGTTGCCCAAGTAGGTGTTTTAGCTGCTGTCGAGGCTAATCCGCACATCAGTAGCAGACAAATTGCGCGAGAATCGCGAATCTCAAAAACGTCGGTGCTGAGAATGCTGCATCAACATCGATTGCACCCGCGCCATATTTCTGTGCACCAGGAATTGCATGGCGACGACTCTGAACGTCGTGTACAGTTCTGTCACTGTGCACAAGAGAAATTACGGGACGATGACAGATTTTTTGCACGCGTTCTATTTAGCGACGAAGAGTCATTCACCAACAGCGGTAACGCAAACCGGCATAATATGCACTATTGGGCAACGAAAAATCCACGATGACTGCGACAAGTGGTACATCAGCGGCGTTGGCGGGTTTTTTGTATGGTGCGGCATTATGGGGGGAAGGATAATTGTCCCCCATTTTATCGATGGCAATCTAAATGGTGCAATGTATGGTGATTTCTTACGTAATGTTCTACCGATGGTACTGCAAGATGTTTCACTACATGACAGAAAGGCGATGTACTTCCAACATGATGGATGTCGTGCACATAGCTCACGCGCGGTTGAAGCGGTATTGAATAGCGTATTTCATGACAGGTGGATTGGTCGTCGAGGTACCATACCATGGCCCGCACTTTCACCGGATCTGACGTCCCCGGATTCCTTTCTGTGGAGAAAGTTGAAGGATATTTGTTATCGTGATCCACCGACAACGGCTGAAAACATGCGTCAGCGCATTGTCAATGCATATGCGAACATTACGGAAGGCGAACTACTCCCTGTTCAGACGAATGTCGTAACACGTATTGCCAAATGCACTGCCGTTGACGGACATCATTCTGAGCATTTATTGCATTAATGTGGTATTTACAGGTAATCACGTTGTAACAGCATGCGTTCTCGGAAATGATAAGTTCACAAAGGTACATGTATGACATTGGAATAACCGAAATAAAATGTTCAAACGTACCTATGTTCTGTATTTTAATTTAAAAAACCTACCTGTTACCCACTGTTCGTCTAAAATTGTGAGCCATATGTTTGTGACTATTACAGCGCCATCTATCACAAAGCGAAAAAAGTGGTCCAACTAAAACATTCACATTTCTTTACGTACTACACGAAAATGTAATAAAAAATGGGGGTTCCTATTAAAAAAAAAACGCAGTTGTTTTCCGCTTGAGCTATGGAAGCGTCATCTAGCGGGCCAACCATAGCGCCATATGCTTTCCCCCTTCAAGCTAGACAAGTTTCGTTCTTTGTAGTTTTTTCATTTTACGCTTATTTCGTGAGATATTTGGCCCGGTCACGATCAATCAACATTGATGCTAACAACCAAGTCATTATCAGTAACTACAGGAACAAAATTTATGGGTACGGGATGTCTATCTCATCCAAGGGAAAAATTGAATTGGTTTTAATTATTCCGAACAAGTCGCCAGCCTGTATGTTTTGCATTTATTTATCATCCCTTTTAGGTCACAATGAATTTAATGATAGCACTCAAAGAGTTTCAACACTTATTCTTTTAGTTTCAGAACTTCCAAGCTGCGAGTTCTCCAAGTGTTTCCTACGACTTCCTGGACGTTCGCTTCTAGATTGTGATACAGACGAACGTGTAGGGCAGTCAGGCGTTGGAGTGGGAACTGCATCTGGAAGACCTCGAGGAGCATGAAACTCTTCTGCTACTATAGTTTAATAGCAACGTTATTTACACTGCATTTGCAAATCAACAGGTGTGGCCGAGCGTTTCTAGGCGCTTCAGTCTGGAACCGCACGACCGCTACGGTCGCAAGTTCGAATTCTGTCTCGGGCATGGATGTGTGTGATGTCCTTAAGTTAGTTACGTTTAAGTAGTTCTAAGTTCTAGGGGACTGATGACTTCCGATGTAACTCCCACAGTGCTCAGGGCCATTTGAACCATTTTTTTGCAAATCAGCAGTTCACATACGTTCACCCAGAAATTAAGAAACTAGCGTTTCTTCCGACGACGACATTCCAAGCCTGGAATTTAAAATTCTTCAGTTCTGCTGTGGTGGAACAATGGCTTCTTTGTATGCAATGTGATTGAAAATTTTGTTCACAAATCTGTAAAAATTGCAATGTGGTTACAATTCGTATTCTGAACACGAACTCATACTGGACTTAATGCGAATTTATTTTATGTTTTTCAATATTACACAAAACTTATTTTCACACTGGTTTCATGGCCCCAAATTTTATAGACTTCTTTGGCTTTAAAGGACAAGTTTAACTGATACTTACTGTGGACTGTTTTGTTAGGGTGAAGTTTTCTCTTTGTACCGAGGTTTCCCACTTCTCAAGTCACTCTTTGTCAACTGGGAAATTGAATGGGCTAACGTTTTGGCCCTGATAGGTACGAGGGCGGTTCAGAAAGTAACCTCCGATTGGTCACAGTGCGGGTTGTGGGGGGAGTAGCGACGCCATCTGTGCGTTCACGCACTCAACAGGTCAGTCGGCATCAAGCCGTGGTCGAGTGAACGTCGTACCTGCGCTAGTTTAGTTTTTGTGGCAGTTTGAAATGTGTGCTGCAATAGAAAACCCCGCCAAATGTGAAGTGCGTGCTGTCATAAGGTTTTTTACAGCCAAAGGATATTCCGCAGCAGCTATTCATCGTGAGCTTTGTGCCATGTACGGACCAAGAGTTATGAGTGAAGGAGTTGTCCGTGAATGGGTACGTTTATTTAAAAGTGGACGAGAAAACGTTCATGATGAAGAGAGGAGTGGTAGACCATCATTGGTGACTGACGAACTCGTTCAGACAGTTGATGCAAAAGTTCGTGAAAATCGACGTTTCTCAATGTCGGAGTTGTCTACTGGTTTTCCACAGATTTCTAAGACTCTCTTGTACGAGATAGTGACAGCAAGATTGGGTTACCGTAAGTTCTGAGCTCAAAGATGCGGTCGCAGGCTGGCTCCAGGCACAAGCGGGTGATTTTTATGCAGAAGGAATTTCAAAGCTTGTGAAGAGATACGATAAGTGCCTCAATCGCTATGGAGACTATGTAGAAAAATAGTGCAAAGATGTAGTTGTAAGATGTATATATTAAAATATTTTTATTTAACTTGGTGTATTTTTTTAAATCAACCGGAAGTTACTTTCTGAACGGCCCTCGTAATTGCAACACAAGAACACGCCACTGGTTGGCGAATGTGAGTGCCGATGCCTGTTTCTAATAACAGCTCACTGGTATACAAATCAAGCACACGGCATTGCATATTTAATACTTCTTTATGCTGTTATAGTGAAATGCCACCCCAGCGGTAAGCTACGCGACCTCATTAATAATCTAGATATGAGAGATACGAGGGAGATACGTCACGACAGCAACCTCGAGTACACAGTCCTAACAGACGAATCAGAGGGCAAGTTACACCTGCACGTATCTTGCATCATTCTTGCCAAAGCGACTGGAAAAATATTGCCCATTTTGTGTGGATCACATCGCTTACCACTGTAAAATAAATCTACATCGCCAGAATAACTGTAGAAAGTTCAAGGTAAATATTTAAAGCCAAAAGGAAGAGGCAAGCAGATAATCTCAAAGCTCTCCTGACTAAAATGAATTTGTCATGAAACATGGACTCCCACGATTCTTTTCAGGAGCCTCCAGCAACAAACTCTTATCAAATTTCGTCAAATCAACGTTGAAGGCATAAGTAGGTGAACTATGTTCATACACCACACATTGAAGGTCGCGTACATCATGGTCAAGCATACGTTCAGGGGCAAACTTGATTGATTTACAACTTTAACCTACTGTTCTGTTAAGTGGTCTATGACCCATTGGGGGTTGATTTATGACCCCAAGACCCCAAGGGGATAATGCGTCCTCCTTAGAAACCCCCGATCCTTCCTCTCCTCTCTGCCTCCCTCCACCCCCGCCCCCCCCCCCCCAGGAAATACCCAAGCTTGCTTCTCCCCCTCACCAATACAAGTACACTTTTGATTTAAAATTAATTGAGTAATTAATTAAATTGATCAATTAATTACTCCCTCCTCCTCCTGCGAAATGTCACTCCACCACCCACCCTAGAACATTAATTCTTTTTTGAACTGCAAATCCCTTAACTTTTAATATATAGGGAGTGGAAGGTCTTGACCCATACAGTGACCATTTCATTTCAACATATTTATTTGCATCATAGATAAATCATTAAGAGAACTATAATCATAAATCAGATAATAATTTCTGTAAGAAACGCCATTCAGGCAAACTTTACAAACTGCTTGTTATATAAATCCACAAATGAATTAATCTCTTTGAAAACATTTAAAAACCCGCCACACAGGCCAATTTTACAAACTGCTTGTTATATGAAATCACAAGCGAAATAACCTCTTTGCAAACACTAAAAAAAAAAAAAAATTGAAACGCCACTCGGGCCAAGTAAATCATTTAAAATAAACTTTACATCAAATAACCAGGAAATCAATTATTATTTCCACATAGATTGAAAACCGCCCCTCCAGGGCGAGATATTACCAAAGAACTTTACAAGGTTACAGACAGTTTGATCAATAATAACCCAGTTATTTCCCCATCAAAATTGACATACGCCACTAAGGCTGAATTGCACCGCAGTTTTAGAAAACGGTTTCAATTAAGACACATTCTTCCAGAAATCCCTCAAAATTCTTAAGACAAATATTTAAAACATTTAACCCGGGCAACCTTGCAGAGACACCACAAGTTCTAGAAAACTGCGGCTTGTACAATAACTGAAGCCCGAGATAGTGACGCCGCGCCTTGGCCACGAACGGTGGAGGCGACTGAGTACTTGTCTTCGAATTAAGATGTGGACTCCGTTTGTACTTGTACCCCGTTCAGAAAACCGAAATCGGAACCAAACAGCACACGCGAGCTCAGGCGAAGTCCACCGCCCGTACGCCCGCTAGTAATTTAAAAGGGGAGGCTCTGCACTTCGGTGGCCCTCTGCTTCCAATCTCTGAAACACAAATCAGAATCGACAACAGGGAGCCAAACAACCATTCCTTCACCTTAATACTTCGATAAAATTGACAATAATAAAACTGATTTCATTCCTTTAAGCAGAACCACGCACACGAATGATGCAAACGGAACTGGCTCATTCAAACCCAAGCATCACATGGAGCACCTTATGTGGGCCTGTAAGGTACCACACGGCAATCTTTAGACACGGCATATAGATCGTTCGGCAATGCTGCGCACACGTATCGATGTTCTAGACACTTGCCAGCTGAAGTAAGAACAATGCTATTAAGGAGCGAAGCACACACTTAATAATAGGCATGAAATATCACGTCACAGTCCTTGCAACAGTTTGCTGTCTCAAGAGCAATCATCATTATATTTCACTAATCGTTGGTAGGACTCGAGTTACTTAACTTGATGCCAGCTGCTGGATCGATGTGGCGAAGACGCCAGACGTTGCTTAGTCCGACAGTAACAGCGTGTTCCTTCACGAAAGCGAGCACATGCCTAGCTTCACGAGGTTGCCAAGAAGCCACAGCGCCGGCCCGCTGTTACTGACCCCAGTACGATCGAGCGCCGACTGCCGCCCGTACTCAGGAACACCGTGCTCGCTGTCGCGTCTCCAACGTCTCGCTAATACGTGCCCTTCCGCGTTCCGTGTCCAACGTTGTTCCACCCTTCCACTCCGTATTGCCCGCTATATCCTTAGCCGGCCCGGGCTCCAAAGACAGACTTCTGCCAGAGGGAATCGATAGTGCCTAAGCCAAAGATAACCCTGGCGCCAATCCCGCCACGGGTCATACCCCCTAGGCCCACCCCCCCCCCCCCATCTGGAAACTGGCGGGAAAAGCACTCATTCTCTGCTGTAGAAGAAGAATACCACGACAGGAAATTAAATTACATAGTAAACGATATATTGTTTACTTACAGAATTCATTTCGCAGGAGTTAGATCTCTGTTGCTCATCATTCTGTGGTATCTTGGAAGATGCAGGTATTGTAAAATACGTAGAAAAGAAGTAATGAAATAGATTGCTTTCTTCCGATCGGATATCATCACGAAATCCACGTCAGCACGACTCAACCCATGTAATTAGCCTGTTAAAAGTTTTTCGGTCCATTCTTCGCACTCACCACAGGGCAGACGTGTGAGCTGGGACTATGCGCGTACGAGATGCCACACCACGTTCGCTCACCCTCGCGAATGCTGTCGGCCGCTGCACCGTCAGACATCTCACTTAATACCTCGCACGTATGTCGGGAGAGAGGCGCGCAGACCCGAAGGCGCCCTAATTCCTGAGCAGAGTATCAGGTGGCGGCATCCCTCTGAAACTTGATACCTGAGAAATTCCTATCGAAACACTTCCTCTCCCTCTCTCTGCCTCCTCTCTCTCATATGGTTCCTTGCTGTCTGTGTGAACCAACGTATGCAAGCACACACAGACCAAGATTCTCATCCCCCCCCCCCTCCAAATCTCCTCTCTTCAAATCCTCCTCCCCTGGACCCCCTCGCCACTCATGCAGACCTGGTCCTGATAGTCGGTACGTCCTTTTGTTTTCACACTTTCCTAGCTATGGAAACCTGTAGCGGATGGAGCAAAGACATTCGAGAAGAAGTAAGTAGCATCTGTCATGTGGCACACTAACCACTCCTTTGTCCGGAACAAAGTAGCCAGTACAAGGTAAATCCCCAGCTGTGGATATCTTGGAATTATTCCCTCACTCTGTCAGATTGATTAGTTAGGTAACAAAATCGATACCCTTCGTGTGCACGCAGTCTTCCCTTGCGTCCTGTTGGTAGATACTAGGACTGGTATATTTGGCAGGATTCGATCCCGCAACCCAATTTCCAAACCCTTCCAGATTTCTTATCCCTTGCCTCCTGTTGGCAGATAATGGCACAGTTAGGTCATTTCGCATGAAGCCCATTGCTTTCAGGATAGCTGAGAATTTCACATTTCACCTCAGTTGCATGCTATGTCCCTAAACAATCTGCGGAGGGGATGGACTGATGTGTGTGCTCTCAGTACCACTATCGGAAGCAATAAATTGATCAAGCGGGAATTTTATGGTGCGATTGCCTTTTTTAAAGCGCTGTATAATCGCTAAGTTGGTTCTCCCAGCTACACCAGGACGATGAATGAGCAGGAAAGGGTCTACCATGTGATACCACTGTCATCTTTCCGCTGCAAGACAGAGTCGACTGTCGTAGATTGCTGAAACACTCGTGCATCCCACATGCATATGTGCTGACTTCGATACGCAGCACCCCAGGCCAGAGAGTCGCACAACACTAGTTCCCACCATGTTGCCACAATGATCGTTCAAAAAATGGTTCAAATGGCTCTGAGCACTATGGGACTCAACTGCTGAGGTCATAAGTCCCCTAGAACTTAGAACTACTTAAACCTAACTAACCTAAGGACAACACACACACATCCATGCCCGAGGCAGGATTCGAACCTGCGACCGTAGCGGTCGCGCGGTTCCAGACTGTAGCGCCAGAACCGCTCGGCCACCAGCGGCCGACCCACAATGATCGCACCAGGTCAGTAGCCGGCCTGAGAGACAAGGACTGCCTGGCCGTGGAAGGCGTCTGGGGATGATTGGAGTGGAAGGAATTCAGTCAGTATCAATACATCCAGCGCCAACCCTTGTCAGTGATCGACACTGAATCTTGTCAATTATCCACGTAAAAATTGGAGAATAGTCGTAACACACGTGATCGTGTAGGCAGCCCAACACATACTAAGTGAGGCATTGTAATGGCTCGAACGTTAAGCCGAAAATCTCAGTTTGTTCTGCCCACCAGGTACCTCCGCCATGCACTCCACATCCCAAACAGTGTCGTCCTAGGAAACCAGGCACATATTCATCAGTTTAATTACAATTAAATATTACGATTTCAGCCCAAACGTGATGGCAGTAGATAATGAGCAAAGTATCAGAGGACATCCCCCGACGACATTTTGGTTTTTATTTATTTCAAAAAATGGTTCAAATGGCTCTGAGCACTATGGGCCTTAACATCTGAGGTTATGAGTCCCCTAGAACTTAGAACTACTTAAACATAACTAACCTAAGGACATCACACACATCCATGCCCGAGGCAGGATTCGGCCCTGCGACCGTAGCGGTCACGCGTTTCCAAACTGAAGCGCCTAGAACCGCTCGGCCACAATGGCCGGCGTTTTATTTATTTATTTATTTATTTTTTTTTTTTTTTTTGTGAGTCATCAGCTACTAACTGTTTTGATGCGACCCGCCACGAATTCGTTTCCTGTGCCAACATCTGCACCTCAGAGTAGCACTTGCAACCTACGTCCTCAATTATTTGCTGCATGTACTCCAATACCTTTCTTCCTCTACAGTTTTTGCCCTCTACAGCTCCCTCTAGTACCATGGAAGTCGTTCCCTGACGTCTTAACAGATGTCCTATATCCTGTCCCTTCTCCTTGTCGGTGATTTCCGCACATTCCCTTCCTCTCCGATTCTGTGCAGAACCTCCTCATTCCTTACCTCATCAATCCACCTAATTTTCAACATTTGTCTGTAGCACCACATCTCAAATTCTTCGATTCTCTTCTGTTCCGGTTTTCCCACAGTCCTGCCGATTATGGCTCTGGAAATATTAATAGAGTATCTACATCATACTTACGAGTGGACATAATTTTCGGCGTAAAATCTTTGATCTTCCTTTCGGCTATCGAAGCGTTGAAATCACAATTTTCCACGTCAAACCTACACTCCTGGAAATGGAAAAAAGAACACATTGACACCGGTGTGTCAGACCCACCATACTTGCTCCGGACACTGCGAGAGGGCTGTACAAGCAATGATCACACGCACGGCACAGCGGACACACCAGGAACCGCGGTGGTGGCCGTCGAATGGCGCTAGCTGCGCAGCATTTGTGCACCGCCGCCGTCAGTGTCAGCCAGTTTGCCGTGGCATACGGAGCTCCATCGCAGTCTTTAACACTGGTAGAATGCCGCGACAGCGTGGACGTGAACCGTATGTGCAGTTGACGGACTTTGAGCGAGGGCGTATAACGGGCATGCGGGAGGCCGGGTGGACGCACCGCCGAATTGCTCAACACGTGGGGCGTGAGGTCTCCACAGTACATCGATGTTGTCGCCAGTGGTCGGCGGAAGGTGCACGTGCCCGTCGACCTGGGACCGGACCGCAGCGACACACGGATGCACGCCAAGACCGTAGGATCCTACGCAGTGCCGTAGGGGACCGTACCGCCACTTCCCAGCAAATTAGGGACACTGTTGCTCCTGGGGTATCGGCGAGGACCATTCGCAACCGTCTCCATGAAGCTGGGCTACGGTCCCGCACACCGTTAGGCCGTCTTCCGCTCACGCCCCAACATCGTGCAGCCCGCCTCCAGTGGTGTCGTGACAGGCGTGAATGGAGGGACGAATGGAGACGTGTCGCCTCTTCAGCGATGAGAGTCGTTTCTGCCTTGGTGCCAATGATGGTCGGATGCGTGTTTGGCGCCGTGCAGGCGAGCGCCACAATCAGGACTGCATACGACCGAGGCACACAGGGCCAACACCCGGCATCATGGTGTGGGGAGCGATCTCCTACACTGGCCGTACACCATTGGTGATCGTCGAGGGGACACTGAATAGTGCACGGTACATCCAAACCGTCATCGAACCCATCGTTCTACCATTCCTAGACCGGCAAGGGAACTTGCTGTTCCAACAGGACAATGCACGTCCGCATGTATCCCGTGCCACCCAACGTGCTCTAGAAGGTGTAAGTCAACTACCCTGGCCAGCAAGATCTCCGGATCTGTCCCCCATTGAGCATGTTTAGGACTGGATGAAGCGTCGTCTCACGCGGTCTGCACGTCCAGCACGAACGCTGGTCCAACTGAGGCGCCAGGTGGAAATGGCATGGCAAGCCGTTCCACAGGACTACATCCAGCATCTCTACGATCGTCTCCATGGGAGAATAGCAGCCTGCATTGCTGCGAAAGGTGGATATACACTGTACTAGTGCCGACATTGTGCATGCTCTGTAGCCTGTGTCTATGTGCCTGTGGTTCTGTCAGTGTGATCATGTGATGTATCTGACCCCAGGAATGTGTCAATAAAGTTTCCCCTTCCTGGGACAATGAATTCACGGTGTTCTTATTTCAATTTCCAGGAGTGTATATCTCCCTTACGAGCTGACAGTCATTTGCTTTGCTCCAGTTGGATGTTTACAGTGCCCAATAGCAACCCTCCCCCCTCTCCAACTTCGTCGTTATCATATAGTTTTCGAAGAATAAAGGGTGTAGTTGCAGCTAAATGAGCCCTTGCTTCATTTTTGTTTTCTCGATTTCGCCAAATGCATGAAATACTTTGGAGTTTGTATTAGTGTATTTGAGTGCTATGACATGTATACACGCATAGCTACCGTAGACCTAACACCTAGAGCACACAAATTTTCCGACTAACACATCATTGCAGGTGCACAATACAAGGATTTGTCTTTTTACATGTGCGAGGATAGTGTGACTTCGATCAATACTGAAATTACACTGCTGGCCACCGTAAATGCAACACCAAGAAAGACAAGAGGTAGCACAACAAAATTTATTTTGTAGATAACATGTTGACCAAGTATCAAATGATTACGTTTACAGACGTCTGTGACATGTGGTTCCTGCCAGAATCAGTAGCCAGAGTAGCCGCCATTGTTGGAGATCACCGCTGCCACACGTCTCTGCATTGAGTCAAAGAGACGTTGGATGTGTTCCTGGGGTATAGCAGCCCAAGCAGCTTCCACACGTTGCCAAAGATCATCTGGTGTGGCAGCTGGGGATGTAATCTGGGTCACTCGTTGAGCAACCATGGACCACATGTTTTGTATCGGCGAAAGATCTGGAGAGCGAGCCGGCCAGGGAAGCAATTCAATCTGGTTATTGACGAAGAACCTTTGGACAATGCGTGGCACGTGTGGTCGCGCATTATCCTGTTGAAATATGGCTGTGGCCGAGCCCTGAAGGTAAGGAAGGACAACTGGCTCCAGCACCTCGGATATGTCGCGTCGGCTATTTAAAGTACCGGAAATGCGTACTAGAGGCGTGCGAGAGTAATATCCAATACCGCCCCATACCATAATACCCGGTGCAAGACCAGTGTGGCGGTGCATAATGCAGCTGTCCAGCATCCTCTCTCCACGGTGTCTCCACACTCGAATACGACCATCGTGGTGCTGCAGACAGAAGCGTGCCTCGTCAGTAAAGACAACGTCATTCCATTCTGCCGTCCACATCCGTCTGTCATCACACCATTTGCGACGGAGACGTCTGTGGTTCTGCGTCAATGGTAGACGAAGCAATAGACGTCTTGCGGACAGACCACTCTGCTGTAAACGGCGTCGAATGGTACGCGCAGACACTGGATGATGCGTTACAGACGCAATGTGCTGTGCTATGGTTCGGGATGTCACTGAGCGATCCGTCACTGCCATGCGCACAATTTGCCTATCAGCACGTGCAGTGGTGCACCGAGGTGAATGCGATCGACCACGTCGGTCCGTCGTACCCTCCTGCATCCAACGGTCACATATCCGCATTACAGTTGTTTGGTTTCGTCCAACACGACTAGCGATTTCTCTGTATGATAATCCACAATCGCGATAAGCCACTATCCTTCCTCTGTCGAACTCGGATACTTGATCAAACGATGTTCGCTGTTGTCTACGAGGCATAACTGATCGTCTTGTGAAACAACCACAAGGTAAACACACGTGCCGAACGTACACTCGTCGAAATCGCCAAGCCTTAAATGGCGCTATGAGGTGGCGCCACAGGCGCGCGTGATGTGCGTCTGCGCTAAAATTCTAATCAGTTGCATATCTCATCGCTGCAAACCCATGGTGTAAATTTCACTTGATTCGGATGCTTCCTTCAGGGTGTTGCATTTACGGTGGCCAGCAGTGTACATGACGTGTTACTGGATGCCCAGATTATGGTGGTCCTGCATCCGCGGTCTTCTTTGTTCACAGTTGCATCATCTGCATGTCAAGCCAGCAGACCATGGTGTCCCAGGATACTGCGCTCCTACTGGCCAATGGCGGGTCAGATGTTCCAGTATACAGTGTTCCTATCGGCTGCCGCTGAAGCAGTGAAGGTATATAAACCCTCCACTGAAAGTCCCATTCAGCCTTCATACGTCGCCGTTGTGCGAAAACGATTGCCTTGTTTTCGCTCGTGTGCGTCAGTCGTTAGTTTGGTTCATCCCTGATCTAACACGAGGCGTTCAGCGCATCAAGCGGCAG
This sequence comes from Schistocerca nitens, assembly GCF_023898315.1. Taxonomy (NCBI): domain Eukaryota; kingdom Metazoa; phylum Arthropoda; class Insecta; order Orthoptera; family Acrididae; genus Schistocerca; species Schistocerca nitens. The sequence goes on along the minus strand of NC_064620.1, from coordinate 582,185,790 downwards.
CAGTGCCATTGGCGGCAAGTGGCACAGACCGTCAGAGGGGGATGGGGAGTTACCTTGCAAGTTAATATCCAAATCAAAATCTGCAACGTTTTATTCACAAAGAATTTCGTAGCAGCTATATTAAATACATGTCGTTTTATTGTTTCAGCGTATTTCCACCGAATTGCTGAGGATCAAATTGCTGAGACGCATCTGCGGCAACAACAGCAGCAGTTGTATCGTAAGTATACATTTTCTTCTTCTTCTTCGTGGTGTATGTAATGTGTTGTGACCAACGTGTCTGAGGTTGTTGCAGATGATTTCGAGGAACCGAAACACATAAATGTAACTTTTTCACTAAGCATATTTTAGTATTGAATAGATGTTGTCTTATTGTTTCAGCATTTTTCCAGAGGATAATTGACGACCTGGATGCTGAGAAACAACAGCAGCACACACAATATATGTATTCAATACGTAATTCTTAGTGAAAAATTTTGATCCTCGAAATATGCATAAAATAAGCGACATATTACGTACATCATGAAATTTTAGAAAGAAATTACGTATTCTAAGAAGAGGGAGAAAATATATACTACATAATGACGCTGTCGCCGATGCTCTTACTGCTTCTCGGCATCCATCTCATGAATTATCCGCTAGACAAATACTGAAACAATAAGACGATATGTATCCAATACTATACGTAGTTCTTAGTGCAAGAAAAAGTTAGTTATGGATTTTGGTGCCCTGAAATCATCTACAACAGCAGAAAATATGCAATATGCAACAATTTTCTAGAAAGAAATTACGTATACAACAGAGGAAGAATACACACACACACACACACACACACACACATATATATATATATATATATATATATATATATATATATATATATATATAGGGTGTTACAAAAAGGTACGGCCAAACTTTCAGGAAACATTCCTCAGCGATTTCCTGGTAGAAAAAGAGGAACAGGAAGCATTATGTGTGGAGCACAAGCAGAAGCCAATGCAGGTATCCTGTAAGTGCATATTCTAAAAAGCATGTTTTTCTCGTCGTTTTTGCTTGCATACATGTTTTATTATAAAAAAATAGTATGTAGTATTAGATGATATCAGTGAGATGGACAGATGGCTCTTTCCCAATTCATGCGAGGATGAAATGCGACACTGGTTGGAGGAGATGGAGATAGATGTTCGTCGACTTAAGGAGATGCTGGACGACATCGGAGAGATGCGATTGAGCAAGACCCAAATAGGTGATACGTACTCACTCTGCTTACAAATAACCAGCGTTCTTTCTTTCCCTGCAGCAGAAGCAGCAGCTGGCGATGTCTGGAACATTGTAGTTAATGATGTTCCTGAAACCTGGTAGTCAAGGGAAGGCAGGATTCGGTTACGATTGTGGACGGGGCCGTAATCAGTTACTATTTGTTGGATTTTCTTTTAATCACACACAATTTATTTAAAATGAACAACCAATTAGATAATGGAAATAATTTAAGAATTGTCTCACGGCTGAAGGCCTTAATGGGAATAAATTAAGAATTGTTTAAACTTGTTGTAACTTACAATTACAGTTATTAAAATATTAAGACAAATCACCAAAGATCACTGCTAAAATAGAATTACCAAATTAGGATTTTAAAACAAGTAACCATGCTCACGGCTGAAGGCGTTAAACGCCAAGAATGGCAATTATTAAATTCAACAAAAATGCATAAAATACAGACACAGCAAGTAATGTTTTGAAAACAAGCCAATGTTGTCGCAATTAGAATTTCAAGGCTCAGTCATGGCTGAAGGCATTTAACTCCAAGAACGGCAATTATTAAAAAAATTTAACAACATAAAATAAAACAGCAAATATAACAGAGGTTAATTCAAAAGGACAAGCAACTGATCACCAAACAGGTGAGACAAACGATCGTAACTTAGTAATACAATAATAAAATAATAACAATAAAAAACACAAGGCCCAGTCATAGACTTTGTTCCAGGAATCGGCCTCTGAGTAGGTCAGGCCAAAAACACTTTCGCGAGCGATGAGAAAGGCAGCCAAGAGTTGCATTCACACCATAAGATGGTAACTCAGACCAGTGGCAGTCTAACGAGTGACTAATGATAATCTTTATGAGGCTACCTGATGTCCAATAAACCAAAAGCAAAGATGTAAAAAAAAAAAAATACGCCAAAGCCGGAACCGGCGGTCTGCACTCCGCCGGCAGAATACTGTGCTTAGAGCGCCCAGAACAAGAAAGGAATCACTACCAGCAAGGTAGGAGAATCGCCAACCAACCTACAATCAAAAAAGCTGTCATACTTAGACGCCTTACCGGACAGCGGCGGCAAGGCGAGGAAATGTACACTCTTTGACATAAAACTTGACCGGCGGCCGGCCGCTTCAGAGGCTAAGTCCGCGCCGATCGCGACATGGGACAAAAAAACTGGCCAACTCGCTAATTCTCTAAGTCCGGTTATCTGCACAATCTGGCAACACTGTAGACTGCGGCACTTCCTGGAGGAAAACATGTCCCATGATAGAGAAACTCAAGGCTGATTACGCCTGTGGTCTAGCGGTAGCGTGCGTTGTTTCTGTTCATAATGTCAGTGGATTGAGAGCAGCTGGCATAAAATATTTTTATAGCCTCTTCTGTCTGAATGCTGAAGACGTGAATGTAATGGTAGCGCAGATTCAATCTATTTCGCTTTGTGACACACCGATATCAAAATTTTATCCAGTAACGATTTTGCGGCAGATTTCCTGCAGACTGTCCTCCTCTGGACGTCGTATGCGGCAAAGCTCCGGGATCCATTTGCTGGCTACTGGCAGCGGCCGTGGCGACAGCAGCGGCGCTGCACTCCCCCGTTCTTTATCGAAAGCGCCTGCTACCGCTCATCGCTTTTGATGATTTAAAACGCTTTATTATTAAATGTTGCTCCACAGAAAATTTCTACAATTTCCATTCACGCTCAAAAGCAACGGAGACAGACGCCCTGATTAGTAGGCGGGTATTATATTACATTAATCGGCAAGAGCTGAGTATGGCCCAAAATTAATTTTATAGACTGGGACGAAATTAAACCACCTCACTACATTCGATGAATTTATAAATGCTTCATACCTCGTTTCTTTTCCTTTCAAACTCAATTATTTGTGCAACTTTTGGTCAATGTTTGGATGTTTTCGTCAAGCCAGAGTGAGCGTCTGTGGTGTAAAGTGTATTACAGTTCTTGTTTCACTCCTTATGGTAAGTCTATGCGATAAACTGTGTGAATACCTTGCAATGCATGCTCTGTAGCAGTGCAGGAACACTGCACATTTGGAGTTCCATGTATGGGTTCATGAAGTATTTATTGTTGATCGGAAATGATAGTTAAGGTCATCAGATTTAAACCAGAAAAATTTGTCGTTTTGAAGGTTTCAGAGAACGGAAAGGAATTGCTAACGCCGGTGTTAGAAAACGTCTACAGTTAAATGCTATTGCAAAAATTTAGAAGAAGGGAACTACATTAATGAACATGTGCACTTCATAAACAACCTTCTGACATGTTAGACCTATATGACGAACAAAGCTCAAATTTATATCGTTGACAGTCGGTTTGAATCTTTTCAGGGTCTATTTTACAGTGAAGCACCTTGGAATTTGCAAAGCAGATATCCATGATATTGACTTAATTTACTAAGTCGAAATCGGACGAAGATTGATGTTTAAAGGCATTCTTCAGATTTCGCATAAGAAATTTTTACTAGCAGTTTGCAACTCCATTAATTAAAATGGAAAATAAAAGGTTGTAGTCAGCGGCTTCTACCGTGATTCGAACTGCTATGTCTTATAGTACAAGCACTGCAACGCACTAGGGAACCTCTGAGCTAACGACACACTGGCGGCCAGAGGCGGAATATAGTCACTGCGATGTTGCCTGAGCCTCAAAACGCAACCTTAAACTCACGAACAGAGGAGGTGGAGATTACTGTTTTAACGTCCCGTCGACAACGATGTCATTAGAGACGGAGCACAAGCTCGGATTAGGGAAGGATGGGGAAGGAAATCGGCCGTGCCCTTCCTAAGGAACCATCCCGGCATTTGCCTGAAGCGATTTAGGGAAATCATTGAAAACCTAAATCAGGATGGCCGGGCGCGGGATTGCACCGTCGTCCTCCCGAATGCACACACAAACAGGTGTTACTTATGTGAAGAACGCCGTTCTTGGAGTCCAGAAATTAAATATACTTTCTAATTGTGTCATCTTGCAGTGGATTATATCGTACGAGTCTTCGATGTGGAAAACGAATGTCAAGTGAGTTTAGCGAGGTAACGCCGACCTACACCCGGAAGTAAATGCACTATCAGAGTGTTGACAAATACTTGCTACGACGCTGCCATTTCTAGGCTCTCTGACGAGGCAGCTCTTCAGCGAAATGCTTGCCGTGATTCTCCGATACGGTTCTTCAGAGTGGAGACGCGCGCGCACGTTTGGTTTTTATGCGGCGTTCTCCCCTGATGGTTTCTGACGTCGCCTTGTGGGCTATGTATACATATGAGACATTCAATTATCATTAATCCAGAATGATACAAGTTTCAGCTTCCGGCGTGGAAGAAGGCTGTTGACGCCGACATTATATCATTTCAACGTAGGGAAAGCAAAACGGATCATTCAATGTTTCTCATTCAACATAAAGCATGTGAGATAATTTTCCGTAACGTTCATAATCATCTAAAAATACAAACGAAGTAAAAATACACCGGAAGCTCATTCGAATTGAATATAACGCTTTGCACCTCGATGTCGAATTCGTCCACTTGCAATCTTTTGCAGCATACACATAGAATGTCATGATTACCACGAGAATGAAGAAATATGTTGGTAAGGATGGAAGCAAGAAGAGACGCAGTCAACAAATATTCTATTCCTCATGGCATTCATTTCATTTGACACGTAAGAAGAGGTAAAGCGGGAATTTACTTTCGTTAACACGAAATATATGCCGCACATATTGATAACGAGGAAGTCTGCGTCTTCATACGTTTCCTCCTTGAAATCTGTATGCTCTATTATATACTAAGTAGCCCGATCATTGTTTCAGTAATGTTACCCTCTTGTTTGACCCCGTAACGATGAACAGATTCCAAATGCATGTCTCCCTTCCTGGGTTGTTTTTTGTGTTTTATTGCTTGGAATTCCTGAAGCAGACCACTGTGCCTTCCCCCCTCGTGGGTTAGGTCTCAAAACTAAACCGCTTTGTATCCAATGGCATAATTTATTCAGACAGCATCAGCATAAGACTATCAAACAAAGCCTTCCATTTACAGTTGCAGCACTCTAACCAGCACTGACCAAAGTGTAATCCACGGTCATGGTCCTAAATTACCAGCTGCCTGCTACTGTGGCAAAGTCCGTACTACACTGTCGATTCCGCAGCACCATTTTATCTGGTAACACTGTGTAGTTGCACAGTTGTGCTACCAGGTCTGTCCTCACACTGTCAACTTTATGTATCTCACTTCTCCTGTAGCGTAGATCACGAGGAGCCGAAGTAAATGAGTGTATTCTGCATGACGTAACATTCAGTATTCCCTTCTTTCATAGCCACTCTTCATGTGCATCGATACCAAATAGGAATGCGAAAACTCTTGCGAGTGAGAGAATGACAATAACAATCGTAACAAGAACAAGCAAATAATGAATGATGTTTATTCCAACGCAGAACGAGAATGGCTTTAAATATAAAAATCTGTATCTATATCCATATCTATTGATCTTTGAGTTGGCACAATGCAAATATATTCTTAGCATTTAGTTACTGAATTTAGTTCTGGATGTTTGCAGAGAAAAGGAAAAGTCGGTACTTCTCGCTAGTGTAATATAATGTGAACCAGCAACTACCCTTTCCTTAGAACACGACTCAAGCAGGTCCTCAAGTAGGTAGCAAGGCACTGCTGCATTCTGTTCCCTGACATTGCTCTGATGACGGTTTATGCAGATAGTTCCGATTATGAAATACAAAACGTATTGCAGGTTAGTTCCTAGGATAGTAACATTAAATTTGCGTTGTAGACGGCACATGAACGTGACGACTATCCATATTACTCATCAATATAAAAAGACAATATTTTGGGAATTTAGCAGGATTACTCAAAATGAATTCTGAAATTGGGTGACTGACTGCACAGGTGCTAAACGTCGTCAAGAGTATACGATGTCCTAATCGCATTAGGAATATGAAGAACGTCTTCGACAGCTCGGAACTTTCACATTGCTATCTCCACCCTACTCCAGACAGCCCTCGGTGGAGTTGCACTACGTTGCCGATGTTATGGAAGGCCTTCAAACCGACAACAGACCACATATTGAAAAAAACAAGCGAATTCTCTTGCAGCGTAAGCTTATTGTAACTAATCTAAAAATTATTGGAGAGGAACATTGTCCTATTCAAAAAAAGTAAAATGTTACACACTGTTGACGTCAAACGGACATTATCTATGTCCTGTCTTGTGTCCTACTCATCTATAATATCAAGTGTACTATGAAAATGATTATATATAATGGATGATAGGGTAATGCATTGATACCAGATGGTGGGGGCCGGCCGGTGTGGCCGTGCGGTTCTAGGCGCTTCAGTCCGGAACCGCGTGACCGCTACGGTCGCAGGTTCGAATCCTGCCTCGGGCATGGATGTGAGTGATGTCCCTAGGTTAGTTAGGTTTAAGTAGTTCTAAGTTCTAGGGGACTGATGACCTTAGAAGTTAAGTCCCATAGTGCTCAGAGCCATTTGAACCATTTGAACTATTTAACACAAAATGACATTAAAAATTAAAATTATTCACGAGCAGCTAGTTGAGAATATGTATGAACATTAAATGACACGACGAACTGAAATAATATGACGAAGAGTTCAGCGCTCACTGGGAATAGAGCCCCACACATATCGTTGTTGACTACACACAAAGAGACGTCAGCTACCGAATTTTTCTCCACCAGCTGCTCAGAATAGCATCTTGAACTTACAGTCATCTCGCAAATAGTTCTGTGTCTCACTGGGAGTTAAAAACGTCAGATATCGTTAGTGTTGACAACGAATGAAAATACATTAAAAATCAAAATTATTATCCACCAGCAGATAGGTGTTCTCATGATAGAGCTTGATAATACCTAATTAAATCTTTAGTGCCGGGCCAGGATTCGATCCCATTCACGCGTAATATGTGAAGGTGTTGAGGAATCTGCAGTTTTGAACAAACAACAAATTGTAGCCGAGCTGTATTGCCACGAAGGGATCAAATTCCGCGTTAAGGGCGGTCTGAGTTGCATTCCCAGTTTAGAACCAATTTTATCGACATACGGAAGCTCAAATAAAAGATGGAATAAGTGTCCTGTGACCATACATAGCGTTTGTGTCGTCACTTGAAATAAATAACTAGTATAAGAAAGGTTACTGGTGATAGAGTTTCTACATGTCGCCACTCCAGACTTTATTGTGGTTCAACCTACCGTCTACTTGGTAAAGAAGGAATATCATCTTTAATGTGAATTTTCAGACCACGCAGCCATTATATCTCCTTCACTTGGTGTAACCAGGAGAGAATGGAATCTGTCTCTCCCTATCTAAAATCATTGACGGAAGTGGGAATCGAACCCAGACCATACGTATAACAACCTACCATCCGTCCAACAGACCACGAAATCCTCTTCTCTGCGAGTCATTTTTCTATCGTAACGCAGTTGCGCCACACTGGATGAGAATTCTGACACACAGGCTCCCTGTAGTAATTTGCAACATGTTCAGTAAATTCATTTACTTGGTTGACCGAATCACCATGAACTAGCTGCCTCGGCTACCCAGTGCATACATTCGACTATTTTGTAATCACAGAAATAAAATCACGTAACTGCCACCTACACACAACTGCCAACAGTGTAGGATGCAGAAGTTTAAATAGGAAGTGTTCCTTTCCACTTGAGCTATTCTATTGCGCTATCTGTTACTAGAAAACGTCGTTCAGTCCAAAAGAAAAGCTGTAACTGTTTGTCTCTCAGAAGTCAAGACCTGGCCATATGCATAATCTCACAGTGCTGTGGAATCCAAACGTTCTGGAGGAATAGTTGCCGAGCCTTGTAGCATAGATAAGATGTCGCGAGTTCGAATACATTCAGTGCTACATTTTTTAAAACGCAATTCTGCTCTCTGCTGAAGGTATCAATCTAATGGAACTTTGAACATAATTCCCTTCACTTCTCAACCCAAAGTAGTCGCATGTGGAAAAAGGGCTAACTACTGTGACATTTTGTTCTATTCAGGTTTAATAGACAGCAAGCAGCAGATGCATCTCGAAGATGTGCAGGGAGAGCGCATCGTGCCATAATATGTCAGAAAAGTATTTTCTACATTAGCCGTCGTGTGGTAGTGATATTTTATTCTTCTTCAAACTTTGTTTGACAGCTTTAACTCAGAACAAGTTTTCTACAGGCATGTAATCAATAAACTGCATGTGCATTGTCAGACTGTCATAGGTAACATCTGAGAATTCGCATATATCGTTGATGATTAATTTCTCTCTCATGTTTACTATTGTTGTAACAACACTAAAGGAAACCTTACGAAAATTGTGCACTGTATTATAAGAAATGAAATAAAACTAACCATGATAACCTTACGACGAAAGTATCTGTACACAAGCATGCCTCTATCGACACGAATTAGTAAAATACTACTCACTTAGATTTTGATTGGGTCAGTGTTTAATTGGTATGCTGTGTCATACTCAAGAGGTATGCAAATGTGGCATTTCATAAATATAGTTACGTATTCCTAGAAACCCAAAATTCGCTTGTCAGCAGCGTAAAGAGGCCTTACCTGTTGTGCAGCATTGTAAGTTTTTCAACATTGCACTAAGAGCTGAAAGCATTTTCTTGCGATTTCCTTATTGATTTTTGATCTGACTGCTTGTAGCTCTTTCACAGAAGGGATAAAAACGTTACAGTCAGTGAGACTGGAACTGCGAGCCGTAACAGACGCTTTTTCACAGGTCAGCACGTTACCACAGAGCTGGCGAGGAGGTATGGGACTTAGCTTCCTATTACGAAGGCAATAGTAACTAGAACTCGTAAACCGCTATTTGAAGGTCGAGATTAGTTGCGGTTTCCACCTGCAACGACTTTCCTGGGCTGAAAACCGTAAATTTTCAATCTTTTGTTACCCTTCAAGCGATAATAACTCAGATTATTCAATGGAAATGACAGGTAAAATCAAGTGAACTTTGAGGCTTAATTCCGTGCACACCAGGAAGTAACTCGTCGATCACAGAGTTGCCAAACATACGTTGCCTTGTTGCCAAATCTCAGTTACAGTACCAGCAGGAAGAAGACGAACCGATGTGATCCTACAGCGGTCTGGGAAGTGACCATAGCTGGTGTCTCCAAGTCGCGGCTGCTACGGCCTGGAATACGTAATGCGTCTGATTCGCTTTCTGTAACTAGGTTTAGGGACTGGAGCGTAGTTACTAATAATACTCAGAACTGACTGCAAACTGAGCATCATAAATCAGTAACTCTCATTGTTGTTCTTATATTTCTTTTGTAAGTGTACTCAAAACTAAGAAAGTCATTCACAGGCGTTTTCGTGCCTCGCCGATAGTCGAGCACAACATACAAATAAAAATGAAAAAGAATGTGTGTGTGTGTGTGTGTGTGTGTGTGTGTGTGTGTGTGTGTGTGTGTGTGTTTGTGTGTGAGAGAGAGAGAGAGATAAATAAAAAGCAATGAGAGAGAGTGTAAAAAATTGTTGTAAAGAAATTGAATCATGGTATTTAAAGAAATCTTTCATTAAAATGACACGTTCCACATCATTACGAAATGTCGTATTCATGATCTATGGAACAAGAGTTAATCTAATGTAATCTAATCTAATCTAATCACATCATATTGATGATTAGCCATGAAGAGTCATGAATTACCGAAATTTTGGCCAATACCAGTAACCAAATCTAAACTTGAAAATAAAAGACGACAATTTTTGTAATAAACCGTGACTCCTATCAAGACCCTTTCGTCCCTGTTATCTAACCACGAAAGATATCTGATATACCTCCATTCTGAAGTAACAAAGTGTGCATGCATTTAAAGATGAAGTGCATGATGTGAAGTTCTGTGACGGAGATACGAACCCAACACGTAATCCGATTGTTAACTAAGAAAAATCAAATGTTACGTATCGGTTTTTCTTACGAGCCGCTAGGTGTCTGAATCTAAAATAAGGATACAAACTTTTGTGCCTAAGCGACAATCGAACTGCACACCTACCGTGCATCCACGAATATAGCTTAAGTATCAGTTGCTTACTCATGAACAGTAAGATGTGTGCGTGTTTGACCAGAAATAACGACACCTGTTGCGATTGTTGGAAACACATGAACAGACATTGAAATTGCGCGTTAATTTTCACTAGCAGGTGGGTGTGCACTTGATAAAGCTAGAAATGAAATTATGAATATTTTTGTACTGGATCAGGTTTCAGACCCACATACTTACCTTTGGAGGAGACCTAGAGAAGATTGCAGTCTTGGGAAAAGGAACGAAATGACTGAACTATACTGTTCCGAGAGATTCAGATCCTCGAAAGAGGAGATACGAATTCGAATCACAGTCCAGCACCAAATTTTTAAACGTCCCTAGTTCAATCAAGTACAAGTAAAATAAGAGCCCTGTCCCTTTAAATGGCTATCGGTTCATCAAATAAAATAAAATTTTCTAATGTAAGTAAGCTTACTGGCGACTGTATTTCTGTTTACCATGACTTCCGCTGTGTCATTTCCCAACGTAAACCGGCTCTGCCCAGTTGGTAATGAAGGAACGTGATGTTTAATGCGGATTCTGGATTATAACGTCTTTCTCTTGAGGTTACCAGGGGTAAAATAAATCTGTTTGTGCCTCTTAAAAGTAAATGCCTGAACCCACGCATTGCACCTGTGATAGCTCGTTCCACCATACCATTGTGGCCACATTACCCAGCCCCAAGAGTGTGCTGTAACGGATGATGTGCTTAGCTTACAAAATTAGTCACGGTGGAAAAAATGCGAGTCTATTAAATGGTCAAGTAGAAGCAAGCTTCTGACGCAGAGATTATGCTATTCTCATGTCAGCAGGATGTAAAGACTCTTCTAGGCATCATGGGCTGGATGTGAAGCCATTTTGATTTTTCACAAATTCAGCAAATTTCTTAGTTCGAGAAAATCCACTGTGAAGTGTGAAGTTGCCGGATAATTCGATTATTACTGTTATTATTAATATAATTTCATTCATACCGCTGATGTAATACAAGTGCTTGAACATCATTTAATGCCTTTTGGTCACTATAGATGTAGTTTCCCAAGAACAGGTTCTTTCCCTGTCTACGGAATCCTTTTCATGTTAATATCAAACACCAGCAATTACTCGTAGATTACTTTAAAACTAAAGTAATTGACGAAGACGTTACTTGGTAACAAAAACGCACTGCCTTTCTTCATTTACTTTCGCCTAGAAATGGCTATCGAGTACTGACAAACCAAAAGGCAAGAGATGTTACTGCCTTCCGATATACGTTGCAGTTAGTTCTTCCACATGATTTGGTCGACATGACCTGTTTCAAGTTGTGTATGACAGACAGTGTTATAGAAAATCTATTGTTTCCCTTTGAAATAAACAGAAGTATTTTCATTCTAAGCTGTCCAAGTACAAAATTTTCGCAATATTAGTTCAAATTTAATATTCGCTTCTATAATGTAGGAAAGTATTTCACAGTCGCAAAACTCGCATCCGAAACGTTGACCTTAAACTTAGTCGCTGACCATAAATTCTAGCTCAGAGTGACACCAGTTTAAATAACCTAATGTAGCGAAGACTGTTTGCCAGTGCTCTTTCTCACCGGAAAATACGCAATTCACTCATTTGGCTCCATAAGTACACTGTAACAGTAATTTCTGTGTGAAATTTGTCAGTAAGCTTTTGCCTTCCAACCGGCAAAATACGGCAGAGTACGGCCGGTAAACAATTCACAAACCACGATTTAGTGCCAATAAGACGATTTCTTTAAACATTGTCGAAGCTGAGGCAATTTAGTTTCTGCTTAAATCGTCTTAAGCAGCAACGTTCACAGATATCTCAAATAGGAAAAAGCTGAATATCCAGGTACGAAGGTTGTAAAACAAACTTCCCACAGTTTGTGTCAGGTTGATCTTTTCGTCTGATAACACTGCTTAAGTATTTTGTCTAAGAGGTATCACAAGTAGTATCCCTGTAGCTGTGGGAATCATTGGTTGAAAACGAGTTTAACACCAATGGGCACAGTGCTGCTAAATTTTCACAATTATTATCAACCTAAGTCTGAGTTCATCCACAAACTGAGGCGTATTTATAATATTGGAGCTAGACTGTGTATCCTTGTCTTTCTTGAGTGGTCATTGGAAGGCGTTTACACACACGTATACAATACTATGAATACTTCGAACGCTATGGTTAACGTTGCTCTCATAAACTACTTTTTTTTTTTAAATTCTTCTGGGTCTTCAGCGTGCAATATGTGTTGTAGATACAGTCTCAGACCAAAACATTGACCGCCGAGTCGTTCACGTAAGGTGGACAATACAGTCGTGCTCCTCTCAGAATTCTATGTCTGGAAATATGCTCGATCTAGCAACATTTAGACTGCGGCACTTCCCAGAGGAAGTCTTGACTCCAGTCTTAGTACATTACTCTTGACTACGACCGTAGTCTTGAGGTAAAACGTGAGACCAGCTAATATGATATTGTAGATTCGCTTGAATTACACTCATAGCTTCAGCACCGAGACGAAAGGGGCGATAAATATCTTGTCGATATGTGCTTTCGGTCGCCAGACGTCATATTAGCTGGTCTCGCGTTTTACCTGAAGACTACGGTCGTGTTCCAGCAGCGGTATGAATAAAATGATAATAATAATAACAGTAATAATCGAATTCTCCGGCAAATTCACACTTCACAGTGGATTTTCTCGAACTAAGAAATTTGCTGAATTTGTGAAAAATCAAAATGGCTTCACATCCAGCCCATGATGCCTAGAAGAGTCTTTACATCCTGCTGACATGAGAATAGCATAATCTCTGCGTCAGAAGCTTGCTTCTACTTGACCATTTAATAGACTCGCATTTTTTCCACCGTGACTAATTTTGTAAGCTAAGCACATCATCCGTTACAGCACACTCTTGGGGCTGGGTAATGTGGCCACAATGGTATGGTGGAACGAGCTATCACAGGTGCAATGCGTGGGTTCAGGCATTTACTTTTAAGAGGCACAAACAGATTTATTTTACCCCTGGTAACCTCAAGAGAAAGACGTTATAATCCAGAATCCACATTAAACATCACGTTCCTTCATTACCAACTGGGCAGAGCCGGTTTACGTTGGGAAATGACACAGCGGAAGTCATGGTAAACAGAAATACAGTCGCCAGTAAGCTTACTTACATTAGAAAATTTTATTTTATTTGATGAACCGATAGCCATTTAAAGGGACAGGGCTCTTATTTTACTTGTACTTGATTGAACTAGGGACGTTTAAAAATTTGGTGCTGGACTGTGATTCGAATTCGTATCTCCTCTTTCGAGGATCTGAATCTCTCGGAACAGTATAGTTCAGTCATTTCGTTCCTTTTCCCAAGACTGCAATCTTCTCTAGGTCTCCTCCAAAGGTAAGTATGTGGGTCTGAAACCTGATCCAGTACAAAAATATTCATAATTTCATTTCTAGCTTTATCAAGTGCACACCCACCTGCTAGTGAAAATTAACGCGCAATTTCAATGTCTGTTCATGTGTTTCCAACAATCGCAACAGGTGTCGTTATTTCTGGTCAAACACGCACACATCTTACTGTTCATGAGTAAGCAACTGATACTTAAGCTATATTCGTGGATGCACGGTAGGTGTGCAGTTCGATTGTCGCTTAGGCACAAAAGTTTGTATCCTTATTTTAGATTCAGACACCTAGCGGCTCGTAAGAAAAACCGATACGTAACATTTGATTTTTCTTAGTTAACAATCGGATTACGTGTTGGGTTCGTATCTCCGTCACAGAACTTCACATCATGCACTTCATCTTTAAATGCATGCACACTTTGTTACTTCAGAATGGAGGTATATCAGATATCTTTCGTGGTTAGATAACAGGGACGAAAGGGTCTTGATAGGAGTCACGGTTTATTACAAAAATTGTCGTCTTTTATTTTCAAGTTTAGATTTGGTTACTGGTATTGGCCAAAATTTCGGTAATTCATGACTCTTCATGGCTAATCATCAATATGATGTGATTAGATTAGATTAGATTACATTAGATTAACTCTTGTTCCATAGATCATGAATACGACATTTCGTAATGATGTGGAACGTGTCATTTTAATGAAAGATTTCTTTAAATACCATGATTCAATTTCTTTACAACAATTTTTTACACTCTCTCTCATTGCTTTTTATTTATCTCTCTCTCTCTCTCACACACAAACACACACACACACACACACACACACACACACACACACACACATTCTTTTTTATTTTTATTTGTATGTTGTGCTCGACTATCGGCGAGGCACGAAAACGCCTGTGAATGACTTTCTTAGTTTTGAGTACACTTACGAAAGAAATATAAGAACAACAATGAGAGTTACTGATTTATGATGCTCAGTTTGCAGTCAGTTCTGAGTATTATTAGTAACTACGCTCCAGTCCCTAAACCTAGTTACAGAAAGCGAATCAGACGCATTACGTATTCCAGGCCGTAGCAGCCGCGACTTGGAGACACCAGCTATGGTCACTTCCCAGACCGCTGTAGGATCACATCGGTTCGTCTTCTTCCTGCTGGTACTGTAACTGAGATTTGGCAACAAGGCAACGTATGTTTGGCAACTCTGTGATCGACGAGTTACTTCCTGGTGTGCACGGAATTAAGCCTCAAAGTTCACTTGATTTTACCTGTCATTTCCATTGAATAATCTGAGTTATTATCGCTTGAAGGGTAACAAAAGATTGAAAATTTACGGTTTTCAGCCCAGGAAAGTCGTTGCAGGTGGAAACCGCAACTAATCTCGACCTTCAAATAGCGGTTTACGAGTTCTAGTTACTATTGCCTTCGTAATAGGAAGCTAAGTTCCATACCTCCTCGCCAGCTCTGTGGTAACGTGCTGACCTGTGAAAAAGCGTCTGTTACGGCTCGCAGTTCCAGTCTCACTGACTGTAACGTTTTTATCCCTTCTGTGAAAGAGCTACAAGCAGTCAGATCAAAAATCAATAAGGAAATCGCAAGAAAATGCTTTCAGCTCTTAGTGCAATGTTGAAAAACTTACAATGCTGCACAACAGGTAAGGCCTCTTTACGCTGCTGACAAGCGAATTTTGGGTTTCTAGGAATACGTAACTATATTTATGAAATGCCACATTTGCATACCTCTTGAGTATGACACAGCATACCAATTAAACACTGACCCAATCAAAATCTAAGTGAGTAGTATTTTACTAATTCGTGTCGATAGAGGCATGCTTGTGTACAGATACTTTCGTCGTAAGGTTATCATGGTTAGTTTTATTTCATTTCTTATAATACAGTGCACAATTTTCGTAAGGTTTCCTTTAGTGTTGTTACAACAATAGTAAACATGAGAGAGAAATTAATCATCAACGATATATGCGAATTCTCAGATGTTACCTATGACAGTCTGACAATGCACATGCAGTTTATTGATTACATGCCTGTAGAAAACTTGTTCTGAGTTAAAGCTGTCAAACAAAGTTTGAAGAAGAATAAAATATCACTACCACACGACGGCTAATGTAGAAAATACTTTTCTGACATATTATGGCACGATGCGCTCTCCCTGCACATCCTCGAGATGCATCTGCTGCCTGCTGTCTATTAAACCTGAATAGAACAAAATGTCACAGTAGTTAGCCCTTTTTCCACATGCGACTACTTTGGGTTGAGAAGTGAAGGGAATTATGTTCAAAGTTCCATTAGATTGATACCTTCAGCAGAGAGCAGAATTGCGTTTTAAAAAATGTAGCACTGAATGTATTCGAACTCGCGACATCTTATCTATGCTACAAGGCTCGGCAACTATTCCTCCAGAACGTTTGGATTCCACAGCACTGTGAGATTATGCATATGGCCTGGTCTTGACTTCTGAGAGACAAACAGTTACAGCTTTTCTTTTGGACTGAACGACGTTTTCTAGTAACAGATAGCGCAATAGAATAGCTCAAGTGGAAAGGAACACTTCCTATTTAAACTTCTGCATCCTACACTGTTGGCAGTTGTGTGTAGGTGGCAGTTACGTGATTTTATTTCTGTGATTACAAAATAGTCGAATGTATGCACTGGGTAGCCGAGGCAGCTAGTTCATGGTGATTCGGTCAACCAAGTAAATGAATTTACTGAACATGTTGCAAATTACTACAGGGAGCCTGTGTGTCAGAATTCTCATCCAGTGTGGCGCAACTGCGTTACGATAGAAAAATGACTCGCAGAGAAGAGGATTTCGTGGTCTGTTGGACGGATGGTAGGTTGTTATACGTATGGTCTGGGTTCGATTCCCACTTCCGTCAATGATTTTAGATAGGGAGAGACAGATTCCATTCTCTCCTGGTTACACCAAGTGAAGGAGATGTAATGGCTGCGTGGTCTGAAAATTCACATTAAAGATGATATTCCTTCTTTACCAAGTAGACGGTAGGTTGAACCACAATAAAGTCTGGAGTGGCGACATGTAGAAACTCTATCACCAGTAACCTTTCTTATACTAGTTATTTATTTCAAGTGACGACACAAACGCTATGTATGGTCACAGGACACTTATTCCATCTTTTATTTGAGCTTCCGTATGTCGATAAAATTGGTTCTAAACTGGGAATGCAACTCAGACCGCCCTTAACGCGGAATTTGATCCCTTCGTGGCAATACAGCTCGGCTACAATTTGTTGTTTGTTCAAAACTGCAGATTCCTCAACACCTTCACATATTACGCGTGAATGGGATCGAATCCTGGCCCGGCACTAAAGATTTAATTAGGTATTATCAAGCTCTATCATGAGAACACCTATCTGCTGGTGGATAATAATTTTGATTTTTAATGTATTTTCATTCGTTGTCAACACTAACGATATCTGACGTTTTTAACTCCCAGTGAGACACAGAACTATTTGCGAGATGACTGTAAGTTCAAGATGCTATTCTGAGCAGCTGGTGGAGAAAAATTCGGTAGCTGACGTCTCTTTGTGTGTAGTCAACAACGATATGTGTGGGGCTCTATTCCCAGTGAGCGCTGAACTCTTCGTCATATTATTTCAGTTCGTCGTGTCATTTAATGTTCATACATATTCTCAACTAGCTGCTCGTGAATAACTTTAATTTTTAATGTCATTTTGTGTTAAATAGTTCAAATGGTTCAAATGGCTCTGAGCACTATGGGACTTAACTTCTAAGGTCATCAGTCCCCTAGAACTTAGAACTACTTAAACCTAACTAACCTAAGGACATCACTCACATCCATGCCCGAGGCAGGATTCGAACCTGCGACCGTAGCGGTCACGCGGTTCCGGACTGAAGCGCCTAGAACCGCACGGCCACACCGGCCGGCCCCCACCATCTGGTATCAATGCATTACCCTATCATCCATTATATATAATCATTTTCATAGTACACTTGATATTATAGATGAGTAGGACACAAGACAGGACACAGATAATGTCCGTTTGACGTCAACAGTGTGTAACATTTTACTTTTTTTGAATAGGACAATGTTCCTCTCCAATAATTTTTAGATTAGTTACAATAAGCTTACGCTGCAAGAGAATTCGCTTGTTTTTTTCAATATGTGGTCTGTTGTCGGTTTGAAGGCCTTCCATAACATCGGCAACGTAGTGCAACTCCACCGAGGGCTGTCTGGAGTAGGGTGGAGATAGCAATGTGAAAGTTCCGAGCTGTCGAAGACGTTCTTCATATTCCTAATGCGATTAGGACATCGTATACTCTTGACGACGTTTAGCACCTGTGCAGTCAGTCACCCAATTTCAGAATTCATTTTGAGTAATCCTGCTAAATTCCCAAAATATTGTCTTTTTATATTGATGAGTAATATGGATAGTCGTCACGTTCATGTGCCGTCTACAACGCAAATTTAATGTTACTATCCTAGGAACTAACCTGCAATACGTTTTGTATTTCATAATCGGAACTATCTGCATAAACCGTCATCAGAGCAATGTCAGGGAACAGAATGCAGCAGTGCCTTGCTACCTACTTGAGGACCTGCTTGAGTCGTGTTCTAAGGAAAGGGTAGTTGCTGGTTCACATTATATTACACTAGCGAGAAGTACCGACTTTTCCTTTTCTCTGCAAACATCCAGAACTAAATTCAGTAACTAAATGCTAAGAATATATTTGCATTGTGCCAACTCAAAGATCAATAGATATGGATATAGATACAGATTTTTATATTTAAAGCCATTCTCGTTCTGCGTTGGAATAAACATCATTCATTATTTGCTTGTTCTTGTTACGATTGTTATTGTCATTCTCTCACTCGCAAGAGTTTTCGCATTCCTATTTGGTATCGATGCACATGAAGAGTGGCTATGAAAGAAGGGAATACTGAATGTTACGTCATGCAGAATACACTCATTTACTTCGGCTCCTCGTGATCTACGCTACAGGAGAAGTGAGATACATAAAGTTGACAGTGTGAGGACAGACCTGGTAGCACAACTGTGCAACTACACAGTGTTACCAGATAAAATGGTGCTGCGGAATCGACAGTGTAGTACGGACTTTGCCACAGTAGCAGGCAGCTGGTAATTTAGGACCATGACCGTGGATTACACTTTGGTCAGTGCTGGTTAGAGTGCTGCAACTGTAAATGGAAGGCTTTGTTTGATAGTCTTATGCTGATGCTGTCTGAATAAATTATGCCATTGGATACAAAGCGGTTTAGTTTTGAGACCTAACCCACGAGGGGGGAAGGCACAGTGGTCTGCTTCAGGAATTCCAAGCAATAAAACACAAAAAACAACCCAGGAAGGGAGACATGCATTTGGAATCTGTTCATCGTTACGGGGTCAAACAAGAGGGTAACATTACTGAAACAATGATCGGGCTACTTAGTATATAATAGAGCATACAGATTTCAAGGAGGAAACGTATGAAGACGCAGACTTCCTCGTTATCAATATGTGCGGCATATATTTCGTGTTAACGAAAGTAAATTCCCGCTTTACCTCTTCTTACGTGTCAAATGAAATGAATGCCATGAGGAATAGAATATTTGTTGACTGCGTCTCTTCTTGCTTCCATCCTTACCAACATATTTCTTCATTCTCGTGGTAATCATGACATTCTATGTGTATGCTGCAAAAGATTGCAAGTGGACGAATTCGACATCGAGGTGCAAAGCGTTATATTCAATTCGAATGAGCTTCCGGTGTATTTTTACTTCGTTTGTATTTTTAGATGATTATGAACGTTACGGAAAATTATCTCACATGCTTTATGTTGAATGAGAAACATTGAATGATCCGTTTTGCTTTCCCTACGTTGAAATGATATAATGTCGGCGTCAACAGCCTTCTTCCACGCCGGAAGCTGAAACTTGTATCATTCTGGATTAATGATAATTGAATGTCTCATATGTATACATAGCCCACAAGGCGACGTCAGAAACCATCAGGGGAGAACGCCGCATAAAAACCAAACGTGCGCGCGCGTCTCCACTCTGAAGAACCGTATCGGAGAATCACGGCAAGCATTTCGCTGAAGAGCTGCCTCGTCAGAGAGCCTAGAAATGGCAGCGTCGTAGCAAGTATTTGTCAACACTCTGATAGTGCATTTACTTCCGGGTGTAGGTCGGCGTTACCTCGCTAAACTCACTTGACATTCGTTTTCCACATCGAAGACTCGTACGATATAATCCACTGCAAGATGACACAATTAGAAAGTATATTTAATTTCTGGACTCCAAGAACGGCGTTCTTCACATAAGTAACACCTGTTTGTGTGTGCATTCGGGAGGACGACGGTGCAATCCCGCGCCCGGCCATCCTGATTTAGGTTTTCAATGATTTCCCTAAATCGCTTCAGGCAAATGCCGGGATGGTTCCTTAGGAAGGGCACGGCCGATTTCCTTCCCCATCCTTCCCTAATCCGAGCTTGTGCTCCGTCTCTAATGACATCGTTGTCGACGGGACGTTAAAACAGTAATCTCCACCTCCTCTGTTCGTGAGTTTAAGGTTGCGTTTTGAGGCTCAGGCAACATCGCAGTGACTATATTCCGCCTCTGGCCGCCAGTGTGTCGTTAGCTCAGAGGTTCCCTAGTGCGTTGCAGTGCTTGTACTATAAGACATAGCAGTTCGAATCACGGTAGAAGCCGCTGACTACAACCTTTTATTTTCCATTTTAATTAATGGAGTTGCAAACTGCTAGTAAAAATTTCTTATGCGAAATCTGAAGAATGCCTTTAAACATCAATCTTCGTCCGATTTCGACTTAGTAAATTAAGTCAATATCATGGATATCTGCTTTGCAAATTCCAAGGTGCTTCACTGTAAAATAGACCCTGAAAAGATTCAAACCGACTGTCAACGATATAAATTTGAGCTTTGTTCGTCATATAGGTCTAACATGTCAGAAGGTTGTTTATGAAGTGCACATGTTCATTAATGTAGTTCCCTTCTTCTAAATTTTTGCAATAGCATTTAACTGTAGACGTTTTCTAACACCGGCGTTAGCAATTCCTTTCCGTTCTCTGAAACCTTCAAAACGACAAATTTTTCTGGTTTAAATCTGATGACCTTAACTATCATTTCCGATCAACAATAAATACTTCATGAACCCATACATGGAACTCCAAATGTGCAGTGTTCCTGCACTGCTACAGAGCATGCATTGCAAGGTATTCACACAGTTTATCGCATAGACTTACCATAAGGAGTGAAACAAGAACTGTAATACACTTTACACCACAGACGCTCACTCTGGCTTGACGAAAACATCCAAACATTGACCAAAAGTTGCACAAATAATTGAGTTTGAAAGGAAAAGAAACGAGGTATGAAGCATTTATAAATTCATCGAATGTAGTGAGGTGGTTTAATTTCGTCCCAGTCTATAAAATTAATTTTGGGCCATACTCAGCTCTTGCCGATTAATGTAATATAATACCCGCCTACTAATCAGGGCGTCTGTCTCCGTTGCTTTTGAGCGTGAATGGAAATTGTAGAAATTTTCTGTGGAGCAACATTTAATAATAAAGCGTTTTAAATCATCAAAAGCGATGAGCGGTAGCAGGCGCTTTCGATAAAGAACGGGGGAGTGCAGCGCCGCTGCTGTCGCCACGGCCGCTGCCAGTAGCCAGCAAATGGATCCCGGAGCTTTGCCGCATACGACGTCCAGAGGAGGACAGTCTGCAGGAAATCTGCCGCAAAATCGTTACTGGATAAAATTTTGATATCGGTGTGTCACAAAGCGAAATAGATTGAATCTGCGCTACCATTACATTCACGTCTTCAGCATTCAGACAGAAGAGGCTATAAAAATATTTTATGCCAGCTGCTCTCAATCCACTGACATTATGA
The DNA here is from genome assembly GCF_023898315.1 of Schistocerca nitens. Classification (NCBI taxonomy): domain Eukaryota; kingdom Metazoa; phylum Arthropoda; class Insecta; order Orthoptera; family Acrididae; genus Schistocerca; species Schistocerca nitens. The sequence continues at coordinate 582,164,176 of NC_064620.1, read as the reverse complement.
ACAGAAACAACGCACGCTACCGCTAGACCACAGGCGTAATCAGCCTTGAGTTTCTCTATCATGGGACATGTTTTCCTCCAGGAAGTGCCGCAGTCTACAGTGTTGCCAGATTGTGCAGATAACCGGACTTAGAGAATTAGCGAGTTGGCCAGTTTTTTTGTCCCATGTCGCGATCGGCGCGGACTTAGCCTCTGAAGCGGCCGGCCGCCGGTCAAGTTTTATGTCAAAGAGTGTACATTTCCTCGCCTTGCCGCCGCTGTCCGGTAAGGCGTCTAAGTATGACAGCTTTTTTGATTGTAGGTTGGTTGGCGATTCTCCTACCTTGCTGGTAGTGATTCCTTTCTTGTTCTGGGCGCTCTAAGCACAGTATTCTGCCGGCGGAGTGCAGACCGCCGGTTCCGGCTTTGGCGTATTTTTTTTTTTTTACATCTTTGCTTTTGGTTTATTGGACATCAGGTAGCCTCATAAAGATTATCATTAGTCACTCGTTAGACTGCCACTGGTCTGAGTTACCATCTTATGGTGTGAATGCAACTCTTGGCTGCCTTTCTCATCGCTCGCGAAAGTGTTTTTGGCCTGACCTACTCAGAGGCCGATTCCTGGAACAAAGTCTATGACTGGGCCTTGTGTTTTTTATTGTTATTATTTTATTATTGTATTACTAAGTTACGATCGTTTGTCTCACCTGTTTGGTGATCAGTTGCTTGTCCTTTTGAATTAACCTCTGTTATATTTGCTGTTTTATTTTATGTTGTTAAATTTTTTTAATAATTGCCGTTCTTGGAGTTAAATGCCTTCAGCCATGACTGAGCCTTGAAATTCTAATTGCGACAACATTGGCTTGTTTTCAAAACATTACTTGCTGTGTCTGTATTTTATGCATTTTTGTTGAATTTAATAATTGCCATTCTTGGCGTTTAACGCCTTCAGCCGTGAGCATGGTTACTTGTTTTAAAATCCTAATTTGGTAATTCTATTTTAGCAGTGATCTTTGGTGATTTGTCTTAATATTTTAATAACTGTAATTGTAAGTTACAACAAGTTTAAACAATTCTTAATTTATTCCCATTAAGGCCTTCAGCCGTGAGACAATTCTTAAATTATTTCCATTATCTAATTGGTTGTTCATTTTAAATAAATTGTGTGTGATTAAAAGAAAATCCAACAAATAGTAACTGATTACGGCCCCGTCCACAATCGTAACCGAATCCTGCCTTCCCTTGACTACCAGGTTTCAGGAACATCATTAACTACAATGTTCCAGACATCGCCAGCTGCTGCTTCTGCTGCAGGGAAAGAAAGAACGCTGGTTATTTGTAAGCAGAGTGAGTACGTATCACCTATTTGGGTCTTGCTCAATCGCATCTCTCCGATGTCGTCCAGCATCTCCTTAAGTCGACGAACATCTATCTCCATCTCCTCCAACCAGTGTCGCATTTCATCCTCGCATGAATTGGGAAAGAGCCATCTGTCCATCTCACTGATATCATCTAATACTACATACTATTTTTTTATAATAAAACATGTATGCAAGCAAAAACGACGAGAAAAACATGCTTTTTAGAATATGCACTTACAGGATACCTGCATTGGCTTCTGCTTGTGCTCCACACATAATGCTTCCTGTTCCTCTTTTTCTACCAGGAAATCGCTGAGGAATGTTTCCTGAAAGTTTGGCCGTACCTTTTTGTAACACCCTATATATATATATATATATATATATATATATATATATATATATATATATATATGTGTGTGTGTGTGTGTGTGTGTGTATTCTTCCTCTGTTGTATACGTAATTTCTTTCTAGAAAATTGTTGCATATTGCATATTTTCTGCTGTTGTAGATGATTTCAGGGCACCAAAATCCATAACTAACTTTTTCTTGCACTAAGAACTACGTATAGTATTGGATACATATCGTCTTATTGTTTCAGTATTTGTCTAGCGGATAATTCATGAGATGGATGCCGAGAAGCAGTAAGAGCATCGGCGACAGCGTCATTATGTAGTATATATTTTCTCCCTCTTCTTAGAATACGTAATTTCTTTCTAAAATTTCATGATGTACGTAATATGTCGCTTATTTTATGCATATTTCGAGGATCAAAATTTTTCACTAAGAATTACGTATTGAATACATATATTGTGTGTGCTGCTGTTGTTTCTCAGCATCCAGGTCGTCAATTATCCTCTGGAAAAATGCTGAAACAATAAGACAACATCTATTCAATACTAAAATATGCTTAGTGAAAAAGTTACATTTATGTGTTTCGGTTCCTCGAAATCATCTGCAACAACCTCAGACACGTTGGTCACAACACATTACATACACCACGAAGAAGAAGAAGAAAATGTATACTTACGATACAACTGCTGCTGTTGTTGCCGCAGATGCGTCTCAGCAATTTGATCCTCAGCAATTCGGTGGAAATACGCTGAAACAATAAAACGACATGTATTTAATATAGCTGCTACGAAATTCTTTGTGAATAAAACGTTGCAGATTTTGATTTGGATATTAACTTGCAAGGTAACTCCCCATCCCCCTCTGACGGTCTGTGCCACTTGCCGCCAATGGCACTGCTGCCGCTTGATGCGCTGAACGCCTCGTGTTAGATCAGGGATGAACCAAACTAACGACTGACGCACACGAGCGAAAACAAGGCAATCGTTTTCGCACAACGGCGACGTATGAAGGCTGAATGGGACTTTCAGTGGAGGGTTTATATACCTTCACTGCTTCAGCGGCAGCCGATAGGAACACTGTATACTGGAACATCTGACCCGCCATTGGCCAGTAGGAGCGCAGTATCCTGGGACACCATGGTCTGCTGGCTTGACATGCAGATGATGCAACTGTGAACAAAGAAGACCGCGGATGCAGGACCACCATAATCTGGGCATCCAGTAACACGTCATGTACACTGCTGGCCACCGTAAATGCAACACCCTGAAGGAAGCATCCGAATCAAGTGAAATTTACACCATGGGTTTGCAGCGATGAGATATGCAACTGATTAGAATTTTAGCGCAGACGCACATCACGCGCGCCTGTGGCGCCACCTCATAGCGCCATTTAAGGCTTGGCGATTTCGACGAGTGTACGTTCGGCACGTGTGTTTACCTTGTGGTTGTTTCACAAGACGATCAGTTATGCCTCGTAGACAACAGCGAACATCGTTTGATCAAGTATCCGAGTTCGACAGAGGAAGGATAGTGGCTTATCGCGATTGTGGATTATCATACAGAGAAATCGCTAGTCGTGTTGGACGAAACCAAACAACTGTAATGCGGATATGTGACCGTTGGATGCAGGAGGGTACGACGGACCGACGTGGTCGATCGCATTCACCTCGGTGCACCACTGCACGTGCTGATAGGCAAATTGTGCGCATGGCAGTGACGGATCGCTCAGTGACATCCCGAACCATAGCACAGCACATTGCGTCTGTAACGCATCATCCAGTGTCTGCGCGTACCATTCGACGCCGTTTACAGCAGAGTGGTCTGTCCGCAAGACGTCTATTGCTTCGTCTACCATTGACGCAGAACCACAGACGTCTCCGTCGCAAATGGTGTGATGACAGACGGATGTGGACGGCAGAATGGAATGACGTTGTCTTTACTGACGAGGCACGCTTCTGTCTGCAGCACCACGATGGTCGTATTCGAGTGTGGAGACACCGTGGAGAGAGGATGCTGGACAGCTGCATTATGCACCGCCACACTGGTCTTGCACCGGGTATTATGGTATGGGGCGGTATTGGATATTACTCTCGCACGCCTCTAGTACGCATTTCCGGTACTTTAAATAGCCGACGCGACATATCCGAGGTGCTGGAGCCAGTTGTCCTTCCTTACCTTCAGGGCTCGGCCACAGCCATATTTCAACAGGATAATGCGCGACCACACGTGCCACGCATTGTCCAAAGGTTCTTCGTCAATAACCAGATTGAATTGCTTCCCTGGCCGGCTCGCTCTCCAGATCTTTCGCCGATACAAAACATGTGGTCCATGGTTGCTCAACGAGTGACCCAGATTACATCCCCAGCTGCCACACCAGATGATCTTTGGCAACGTGTGGAAGCTGCTTGGGCTGCTATACCCCAGGAACACATCCAACGTCTCTTTGACTCAATGCAGAGACGTGTGGCAGCGGTGATCTCCAACAATGGCGGCTACTCTGGCTACTGATTCTGGCAGGAACCACATGTCACAGACGTCTGTAAACGTAATCATTTGATACTTGGTCAACATGTTATCTACAAAATAAATTTTGTTGTGCTACCTCTTGTCTTTCTTGGTGTTGCATTTACGGTGGCCAGCAGTGTAATTTCAGTATTGATCGAAGTCACACTATCCTCGCACATGTAAAAAGACAAATCCTTGTATTGTGCACCTGCAATGATGTGTTAGTCGGAAAATTTGTGTGCTCTAGGTGTTAGGTCTACGGTAGCTATGCGTGTATACATGTCATAGCACTCAAATACACTAATACAAACTCCAAAGTATTTCATGCATTTGGCGAAATCGAGAAAACAAAAATGAAGCAAGGGCTCATTTAGCTGCAACTACACCCTTTATTCTTCGAAAACTATATGATAACGACGAAGTTGGAGAGGGGGGAGGGTTGCTATTGGGCACTGTAAACATCCAACTGGAGCAAAGCAAATGACTGTCAGCTCGTAAGGGAGATATACACTCCTGGAAATTGAAATAAGAACACCGTGAATTCATTGTCCCAGGAAGGGGAAACTTTATTGACACATTCCTGGGGTCAGATACATCACATGATCACACTGACAGAACCACAGGCACATAGACACAGGCAACAGAGCATGCACAATGTCGGCACTAGTACAGTGTATATCCACCTTTCGCAGCAATGCAGGCTGCTATTCTCCCATGGAGACGATCGTAGAGATGCTGGATGTAGTCCTGTGGAACGGCTTGCCATGCCATTTCCACCTGGCGCCTCAGTTGGACCAGCGTTCGTGCTGGACGTGCAGACCGCGTGAGACGACGCTTCATCCAGTCCCAAACATGCTCAATGGGGGACAGATCCGGAGATCTTGCTGGCCAGGGTAGTTGACTTACACCTTCTAGAGCACGTTGGGTGGTTGCCGGCCGGTGTGGCCAAGCGGTTAAAGGCGCTTCAGTCTGGAACCGCGTGACCGCTCCGGTCGCAGGTTCGAATCCTGCCTCGGGCATGGATGTGTGTGATGTCCTTAGGTTAGTTAGGTTTAATTAGTTCTAAGTTCTAGGCGACTAATGACCTCAGAAGTTAAGTCGCATAGTGCTCAGAGCCATTTGAACCATTTAACAGTTCGCCGGCGGACGGCGTGGAGGTAGGACGTAGTGTGGTGTGCGCTGCGCCGTCTGTGCTTCCGCGTGGTAAGTCTTGCGCTTGCTGCGGCTTAAACCTCTGTTATAGAACGCTTCGAGAAGTAATGAGTAGCATGCAGTGATGGCTCAACCAAGTCGAAAAGATACGTTGAAACTTACTTTTGATCCTCGATATGCCAGACCCAAGTCGTTTGAAGTAGAAAATTGGTTAGAAGAAGATGTGAAGCTTTCCTTTAATGATGTAATTGGGATCCACCTGTCGATTGTGGCTTGTGTCGTGTTTGTTAAAATGCGTAGTTCCGAGTTGTGCGAGAAAATAGTTGAGTCTTCCGGAGGTGTCATGAAATTTAAGCACTCAGATGGAAACGTTGGTGAAGTCACGGTTGCACATGCTGGTTTTGGCATTCGCACGATTCGCATCTTCGAGTTACCCTTTGAGATTACAACAGACCAAATTAATGCTGTAATTTCGCCCTTTGGGAAAGTGCTCAGCAACTTTGCCGAGAAATGGTCAAGCGCGCATAAATTCCCAGTACTAAATGGCGTACGGCAGCTTCGTGTAGAGTTACAAAAGCACATCCCGTCGTACATCAATGTCTGCGGATATAGAGGGATTGTAATTTATGACGACCAACCGCGAACCTGTGCCGCCTGTAACAAGCCTGGGCACGTTCGCGCAGAATGTATACAGCGGCGCGTAGCACAGCTGCCGGCCGGCGAGGCCGCTAGGCCACCGGCGATGACAACACTGCCAGGAACCTACGCCGCCGTGGCACGCGAACGGCCGACTGTCTCCTCAGCCCCTGAATCGTGTGGAAATACAAATTCTCTAAACACTGGAATTCCGATGGACGTCAGTGCCGTCATAGCTGACGACTTACAAGAGTCCCGCCAATCTACGGAAACAGTTGAAGTTCCACCGACACAAGCGCCTGCAATTGTGAAGGCAGCAGATCCGCCGGAAGCTGAAGACCGACACACCTTGCAGGAAAGCGACACTAACTTGGATGCTGAAGAAAGTCCGTCGAGAGGCAATTCTCCGAAGAAAAATAAGAAACGCCGGCTGGCGCGCAAAGGTGCAGAGGAGACAGCTCCCATACTTCGACAAAAAGCGAAGGAAATAGGTAGTACCTTAAGCCAACAGATCTGTAGCAACACGAAAGCGACACCAGTTTCTGTGGAGCGTTCCCCTTCTGCGCTGGAAAAACGAGACGTCCAAGGAAAACCAACAAAGACAGCATCCAACCACCCTCAAGAAACGAGTCACTCTCATGAAGCTTCACTCGTCCCACCCACGACGACAACCTCAACCAGCTGGGCAGACGAAAGCGACCATAACAATCCCGACGCTGAAATGACAGAAATTTCAGAAACTAAGACAGACTGTAAGCTAGCCCCACAGGTGGCTGATATCTTCAACGACGACGTCTCCGCGAACGAACATTCTAAAGAACAAGGACACACCGCTGAAACATTTGCTACCGGTGAATATTATTAAGACGCGTTTTAAAGCTGACGTTTGCGAGACAAAACGGAAGAATGTTTTTTAAAGTTAGATCAAGTAGAACGAAGAATGTCTGACCTACAAGCATACAAAATCGCGACAGTAAACCTTAATAAGATTCATAGTTCCTTTAAACTACAGAACTTAAAAGATTTTATATACGCTTCTGACAGTGACATTATACTTTTACAAGAAGTGACAGACATTGAGCTTGGTAACGTACCTGGCTACAACGCCATTACAAACCCAGGGCATGGAGCGGAAATGGGCACGGCTCTGCTCACAAAGGAGGGCATAGTAGTCCAAGATGTAGTAAAACTACCAAACAGTAAAGGCATAGCGGCCACAATAAACAAAATACGACTCATTAACGTGTATGCCCCTTCAGGATCCAGTAACAGGCACCGCAGAACGGAGTTCTATCAAGAAGAAATTGTCCCACTATTTGGAACTCGATATGAACACCTTATCCTAGGAGGGGATTTTAATTGTGTTTTGCATGCCAAAGACCAAACTCCCAATTTCAACAAGTGTACTGAACTGGAACGTATAGTTAATGACTTACGACTAATAGACTCATGGGAACATATGCACGGTGCAGCCCCTGGCTTCACCCACGCCACAAGTCACTCGGCGAGCCGTCTCGACAGGATATATGTCACGCACAATTTGAAACACCTCATTTTGCAGTCCGAAGTATGGCCTACCGTTTTTTCCGATCATGCTGCATACATATGCACAATCAATCTGATAAAACAAGGGACATTCAGAGGTAGAGGCACATGGAAGCTCAATGTATCACATCTGGAAGACCATGCTTGTCAGGAGGCATTTCACAAGGTATGGAGAGAGTGTGAAAGCAACTTTAGCTCGTACAACTCTGGCACTGACTGGTGGCTGAAGCATGCCAAACCTAAAATACGGAGGTTTTTCATAAACTACTCCAAAGACAAAAACTTTTGGTACAAATCAACTATAGAATTTTACTTTCAGTGTCTAAGGGATTTGTACAAGTGCGATGCAACAGTTGTGGACAACCACGAAAGAATTAACAAAATTAAAGCAAAAATTTTAGCACTACGGCGTAAACAACTGGAAGGCTACCAAATAAGGTCGCGTGCCCAGAACATAGCCCAGCACGAGGTTACTTCCATTTATCATGTCATTCGTGAAAGCAAAAGGGCGTCTCGCAAGATATTATCTGAAATAACAACTGATGATGGAAGGAAGCTGACGAAGCAAAGAGAGATTAAAGAGGCAATCGTACAGCATTTTGAATCCTTAATGTCTAGTCAGCCGGTTGACGAACAGCTTCAAGACGAGTTAATGATCAACCTCCAGGGCAAAGTATGCCACGCGGAAGCACAGACTCTCCTCTCGGAAGTGACTGAAGAAGATGTCGAAGAAGCTATATATGGAAGCACGAAAAATAAGGCTCCAGGGGCAGATGGAATTCCAGCAGAATTTTATCGCAGATTCAGTGGCCTCGTTAAAGGCAAGTTTACCCTCATCTGCAACGAACTGCTAAACCCTGCGAATGACATCCCGAAAGAATTTCGTGAGGGACTCGTGGTGCTAGTGCCAAAAACTACGAATACGAAATCTGTAAGCGCTCTGAGGCCAATTACGCTTTTAAACAGCGATTACAAAATCTTTGGCCGCATCGTCGCTCGCAGGCTGAAAACCACAATGACCAGCGTCACTGGCCCTTATCAAACAAGTGTGGGCAAAGACAGAAGAATTCTCCAGACCCTCTGTGATTACAGGGACCTAATCTCAACGGCCGACGTCTGCAAAATAAAATGTGCACTCATCTCACTCGACTTTGACAAAGCCTTCGACAGAGTTAACCATAGTTTTCTCCTTCGCACCATGGGCGCAATGGGCTTCCCACCTCGAATCATTGCGGTAGTAAGAAATACATTAACAAACAATTAAGCTAGATTTGTCATCAATGGACACATTAGCCGTTCGATTGACGTCACCAGCTCCATTAGGCAAGGGTGTCCAATGTCAATGGCACTCTTCGCCATCGCCATCGAGCCCCTGCTTGCCTCCCTTATGAAACATCTACAAGGACTACAAATACATGGAGAAAAGATCGTGTGCAAGGCATACGCTGATGATGTTGGCTTCCTAGTCGTGAATGGCGCTGAAGTACAGAGCGCACTACGAATAGTAACAAAATATGAACAGGCATCTGGTGCAAAACTTAATAGAACAAAGTCGGGGATTTTCAACATCGGCCGTGGAATTGGGACGCAAACGCAGGATCTGTTACGCGAGCTTGTAACCATGAAATGTCTCGGCATAGATTTTAAAAGAAATATCAAGCACACTATTGCTGCGAATTATCGAAAATTACTTAACAGCATACGCGCCTCTGTACAAGCACATAGTATTAGGAAACTCGATGAACTTCAAAAAGTAACAGTGGCAAATGTATACATCACATCCAAAGTTAATTATGTAGCACAAGTTCTGCCACCACCTGCGACTTTGTTGAAAAGCATCGCATCTGCACTAGGACACTTTGTGAGCCGCGGACGTATTTTCAAAGTCAAATATGACATTCTGATGCTCCCTACGAAATGTGGTGGGTTAAATCTTACCGATGTCAGCAAAAAAGCGCAAGCCTTATACCTTGCTACCACATACAAACACTGGAAAGAGCCAAGTGGTACCCTTGCTGCACATTTGTTAAACGAAATAACTCCTGCTGACGTCAGTGCACCTATAAATGTCCAACACATACCCAACGGACTATACCACTTGAAATACTTTTTCGTAGAATACAGCTATATACAGGCAAGGATTCCTGGGAAAGACATCATGAAAGTTAAAGAACTTTATAATAACTTGATGAAAGACAAACCCAGAAACGACATAGAACAAAAGTATCCTTGTTATAACTGGGAAACAATATGGGAAAATATTCACTGCCGGAACTTGCCAACGTATGTCAAATCGACCTGGTACTTTGCTGTAAACAGAAAAATTACGACGAACTCTAAACTTCACTCTATTCGATTGGCCGAGTCACCGCTGTGTCCATTATGTAAAATACCAGATACCGAAGAGCATAGTTTGCTGTGTGACAGGGTAAAAGAAATATGGCTCTACATAAGACAAAAGATAGCGAGCATCAGCAGAACTACGCCCAACGCCGTTACGCCTGCTGAATTTTTAACCCCTGACGGTATACCTTACCCTAAAACAAAACGAAATGCAATTAACTGGTTGAAAGGCCAAACGATGCATTACGTCCTAACAAAAGAATCAAGCAATAGGGAGGACTTCTGGGTATACCTTACAACTGAGCACCACAAGTTGATGTGTACTAAAAAATACAAAGAAAATTACGCAAACTTTTTAACTAAAACAATCCTGTAACCAATAGAAATGCGTAATTTACATTGCACATCCAAGCATTTCGTATATTAGACGAATGATTTTTGGTTAAAGTTTGTACTTCAAGTAGCAGGAGGACGATTTCCAACAGAATGTAGTCAGAGAAGATCATCAGTATAGACCACTTAAGCCTATGTGTATCTATTACTTTGGTTTCGGGGAAACAGTGATGAAACTGGTATACACCATTTATTTAGTTTCTGTCTTTCTTTCTTTTTCTTTTCGCAAGAAGACACATTTATGTTAATTAAGTGTAAAATCAAGCAGAAGAAGCCTATTTTACTTCATTACCTTCTGAAAAAGGAAATTATACTTATCAGGAATAATGAGTTTGCTTCTTTCCGTTTTTCCACGCACGGAGAACGAAATTTACAGATGCAGTTACATTTCCACAACAATTATGAGACTGCCTTCTCCATGGAAATTACATTTATTTTTATTCAAGCCATGTTGCAAACAAAGGCAACAGAAGGGGCATACGTCGTTCGTTGTTCAGAAGAAGCGCGTTTCCACATCATCAAGTTACATTCATTCTTAAAGGCGGAGAAGCCGGGCCGAGAAGGCAATACTTGGCGAGCGTAAAGGATGGGTTGAAGGGGAGGAAGGAGACCCAAGAAAAAAAAAAAAAAAAAAAAAAAAAAAAGAGGTTCCCTTGTGCGTTGCAGTGCTTGTACTATAAGACATAGCAGTTCGAATCACGGTAGTAGCCGCTGACTACAACCTTTTATTTTCCATTTTAATTAATGGAGTTGCAAACTGCTAGTAAAAATTTCTTATGCGAAATCTGAAGAATGCCTTTAAACATCAATCTTCGTCCGATTTCGACTTAGTAAATTAAGTTAATATCATGGATTTCTGCTTTGCAAATTCCAAGGTGCTTCACTGTAAAATAGACTCTGAAAAAAAAAAAAAAAAAAAAAAAAAAAGAGGTTCCCTAGTGCGTTGCAGTGCTTGTACTATAAGACATAGCAGTTCGAATCACGGTAGAAGCCGCTGACTACAACCTTTTATTTTCCATTTTAATTAATGGAGTTGCAAACTGCTAGTAAAAATTTCTTATGCGAAATCTGAAGAATGCCTTTAAACATCAATCTTCGTCCGATTTCGACTTAGTAAATTAAGTTAATATCATGGATATCTGCTTTGCAAATTCCAAGGTGCTTCACTGTAAAATAGACCCTGAAAAGATTCAAACCCACTGTCAACGATATAAATTTGAGCTTTGTTCGTCATATAGGTCTAACATGTCAGAAGGTTGTTTATGAAGTGCACATGTTCATTAATGTAGTTCCCTTCTTCTAAATTTTTGCAATAGCATTTAACTGTAGACGTTTTCTAACACCGGCGTTAGCAATTCCTTTCCGTTCTCTGAAACCTTCAAAACGACAAATTTTTCTGGTTTAAATCTGATGACCTTAACTATCATTTCCGATCAACAATAAATACTTCATGAACCCATACATGGAACTCCAAATGTGCAGTGTTCCTGCACTGCTACAGAGCATGCATTGCAAGGTATTCACACAGTTTATCGCACAGACTTACCATAAGGAATGAAACAAGAACTGTAATACACTTTACACCACAGACGCTCACCCTGGCTTGACGGAAACATCCAAACATTGACCAAAAGTTGCACAAATAATTGAGTTTGAAAGGAAGAGAAACGAGGTATGAAGCATTTATAAATTCATCGAATGTAGTGAGGTGGTTTAATTTCGTCCCAGTCTATAAAATTAATTTTGGGCCATACTCAGCTCTTGCCGATTAATGTAATATAATACCCGCCTACTAATCAGGGCGTCTGTCTCCGTTGCTTTTGAGCGTGAATGGAAATTGTAGAAATTTTCTGTGGAGCAACATTTAATAATAAAGCGTTTTAAATCATCAAAAGCGATGAGCGGTAGCAGGCGCTTTCGATAAAGAACGGGGGAGTGCAGCGCCGCTGCTGTCGCCACGGCCGCTGCCAGTAGCCAGCAAATGGATCCCGGAGCTTTGCCGCATACGGCGTCCAGAGGAGGACAGTCTGCAGGAAATCTGCCGCAAAATCGTTACTGGATAAAATTTTGATATCGGTGTGTCACAAAGCGAAATAGATTGAATCTGCGCTACCATTACATTCACGTCTTCAGCATTCAGACAGAAGAGGCTATAAAAATATTTTATGCCAGCTGCCCTCGATCCACTGACATTATGAACAGAAACAACGCACGCTACCGCTAGACCACAGGCGTAATCAGCCTAGAGTTTCTCTATCATGGGACAAGTTTTCCTCCAGGAAGTGCCGCAGTCTACAGTGTTGCCAGATTGTGCAGATAACCGGACTTAGAGAATTAGCGAGTTGGCCAGTTTTTTTGTCCCATGTCGCGATCGGCGCGGACTTAGCCTCTGAAGCGGCCGGCCGCCGGTCAAGTTTTATGTCAAAGAGTGTACATTGCCGTTACATGCACTAACCGACAGGGCAGGTAACTGGGGCATTAGAGGCCACCAGGCAGGAAAGTACCTCTGAAACTTCCTGGCAGATTAAAACTGTGTGCCCGACCGAGACTCGAACTCGGGACCTTTGCCTTTCAAAGGTCCCGAGTTCGAGTCTCGGTCGGGCACACAGTTTTAATCTGCCAGGAAGTTTCATATCAGCGCACACTCCGCTGCAGAGTGAAAATCTCATTCTGGAAAGTACCTCTGGTTAAACTCAACAATTGCAACAAGCTGAAGGTAGTAAATAGTAATAAGAAGCCCGGGGAAGCTAATCAGATCCGCCTTCCCTATCACTCTACTCGCTGCTCTTTGTCTCGGCGACACTACCAGCTGCAACACGAACGCAAGTCACGGGAGAATCGTGAGATTTCAAAACGGTCTACTCGAATTGAAATGCATTCAACTTAAAACTTGCATGATGCGGTTTCGACGAAGTCGTGCACCCTCGCGACCACAGCCGTTCGATCCGGCGGTACATGCGCGCCGCCAGCGGTCCCCGCGTGTTCTCCTCCTGCACGGACCTGGCTCCTCCTGCGTCCCCAACCGAAATGCCCACTCACACGAACCGGAAGAACAAAGACGGCACAACAAAGGTACCGCCACAGTTACTACATATCGATAACTGCCACTGCTGTCACTAGCGGACACGCAACGCTTGCGAAATCGAGTGGCGGCAGTCAACACGAGAAGAATACAAACAACCGCAACCATGTCAACTAAACGATACAGTCTGACCCCCAACAGAGGACAAGAAACCTACAACAGCAGCAACGCGAGCCGCAGCACGGCTCAGTTCGTTACTCGTAGCACCACCGTCCATGCGATACGCCGTGGCGCAAGTACCGGGGACGGTGAAGCCAGCTTCGCCAATCCGTGCCACAGCGAGGCGTGCCTCGCCGGCAAGGGCGCCGCTAGTCGCCGTGCGGCAAGCCGTGGCAGCCGCCACAACCGCCGCCTCCGCTGCCGCCCCCATATCAGCTTCACTCTGTCGTCCATGGGCCACCCTCCCCGGCAAGTGGGTCACGACCGCAGCAGCAGCAGAGGCAGCAGCAGAGGCAGCCGGGCTGCTCGCACTCGTGTGATAATAATCTCCAGTTCCTCCTCGTCCTCACTCTTCTCGCAATGTACGGCACAAACTCCTCGACACTTCACCAAAAGCAGTTCCGTCATCTAGTTGTAGTAGTATTACATGTAGTAATCCTGTTGCTAGCCGCAGCTCCATCTCCGTCCTTTTAGTGAAGGACGTCAGCTCAGTGACACCTTACCTTGTCAGAATGCTCGGTGATTGTGGACATTTTTAAGCAGTGAATGTCGTTTACTAGGATCGAGAGTCTGGCACGAGGGCATTGCGACACTGTTGTGTTTGTAAGGGTGTGCGTTTCTCTCATGGAAAAGAAGCTTCTCAAGCTTGTTAATGATCCGCGTATCCTGCCATTAAATGAGACGCAGTGCTGTGCGTCGAACTGCCACACCCTCCCAAAGTGTCATCTGGCGTTGAAGAGACTTCATTATCTTTGGGAGGAAAATGGCATGGTAACGTGGAGCACATCAATCACCCGGTGGTTTCGTGAAACCACCTTCAGGGCAGTACTGGCCCGGTTTTGCGAAATGGCTAAAGCACCCAGCCGAATACTACACCAGCACACCTATACACACGTCTATGAGGGTCTAGCTGCACTATGTGATGAACAGTATCCGGACACCTGGCTGAAAATGAGTTAAAAGTTCGTGGCACCCTCCATTGGTAATGCTGGAATTCAGTATGATATTGGCCCACCCTTAGCCTTGATGAGAGCCTCCACTCTCGCAGGCATACGTTCAATCAGATGCTCGAAGCTTTCTTGCGGAATGGCAGCCCATTCTTCACGGAGTCCTGCAGTGAGCAGAGGCTTCGATGCCGGTCTGTAATGCCTGGCACGAAGTCGGCGTTCCAAAACATTCCAAAGGTGTTCTAAAGGATTCAGGTCAGGACTGTGCGGACCAGTCCATTACAGGAGTTTTAGTGTCCTTTAACAACTCCGCCTTAGGCTGTGCATTACGAACAGGTGCTCGATTGTGTAGAAAGATGTAATCGCCATCGCCGAATTGCTCTCCAACAATGGATAGCAAGAACGTGTTTAAAACATATAGAATTAAAAAAAATATAAAATAACAAATGGTTCAAGCTCCCTCCATGAAAAACACGACCACACAATAACACCACCGCCTCCGAATTTTACTTTTGGCACTATACACGCTGGTAGATGACGTTCACCGGGTATTCACCATACCCACACCCTGCCATCGGATCGCTACGTTTTGTTCCGTGATTCGTTACTCCACACAACGTTTTTCCACTTTTCAATCGTCCAATGTTTACGCTTCTTACACTAAACGAGGCGTCGTTTGCCATTTACCGGCGTGATCTGTGCCTTATGAGAAACCGCTCTACCATGAAATCCAAGTTTCCTCACCTCCCTCCTGACTGTCATACCACTTGCAGTGGATCCTGATGAAGTTTGAAATTCCTGTGTGATGGTCTTGATAGATGTGTGCCTATTACACATTACGGCCCTCTTCAACCGTCGGCGGTCTCTGTCAGTCAACAGACGAGATCGACCTGTACACTTTTGTGCCGTACGTGTCCCTTCACGTTTCCACTTCACTATCGCATCGGAAACAGTGGACATAGGTATGTTTAGGAGTGTGGAAATCTCGCGTACAGACGTATGACACAAGAGACACCCAGTCACCTGACCACGTTCGAAGTCCGCGAGTTCCGCACAGGGCCCATTGTGCTCTCTCACGACGTCTAATATCTACTGAGGTCGCTGATATGGAGTACCTGGCAGTAGGCGGCAGCACAATGCACCTAATATGAAAAACGTATGTTTCGAGGGTGTCCGGATACTTTTGATCACATAGTGTGGCTAGAAGCTGTTAGACGGCGACTGCGAAGATACTCCCAAAGATAACACCGTAGTCTACAATGAAGAAATTACAGTGCATAAATAAATAATCTGGTGTTGCCTAAAATATGGCATGTAGCACACATTTTTCCAGTTACAACGGTAGTAACATGTGCAATGGCTGTTCCGCGGTTAGTGCGGAAAGGTGAAACATTTAAAATTCCGCGAAATGTAATGCAGGTGCCCTATGAAAGAGGAGGCTTACATTTGTAAACATCAGAGTAAAATGCATCTCCTTCTTCTTGCCAGATTTGCTTCATCACCGTCAACACCTTCAAAGAAGCCTCAAATGCTGTATCATCAACGAGGTAACGAGGTAGACCCAGTAAGAAGAAAACCGCCATCTGATATAAGCCGAATCGGTCCCCACACTGGTTACCTACGCACGTTCTTCACAGCGTATAGCTACATAGAAAAATAAACTGAAGGAAGTCCAACGATTAGGAAGCTATATAAGGGAACATGCGAAGAGCATACGAGCAAGTCGCTATTGAGAAAAGCTGCAACGACTGTGAAAATGTATGGCGATATATTGACAAGCCACTGATCAGTTCAAATGCACGATTTCTGTAGCACTGGTTACCCACCAAAAGATTACCATTAACAGTGAACTAAGTAAAATAGACTTAGACCCTCGCCAATGTGTACTCGCTGTGACGTAGACGGTACGATGCGTCATAGCCCAACATACTGCGAGAGGCTGAAAATCTGGTAGTGGACGAGACAAAAACTTCCAATAATAACACGAACATCGCCATCCACTTGCAGTTCAAAAAACACGTCTCCCTAACAAGGCCTGGCTCCTGGGCAGTGACACCTGTTATTCAGGTGCAAGATAACTGAAATTACTGAGATTATTGGTATTACCTGACAGTGAAGCACAACTAACTGTTACAGTACACGAAATACAAAGACAAATTTCCCAGATTTTGGACCACTGTAATGTCACACTGATCCATGCTGCAGAATGAAACGATACTTAGAGTATTAGGGAGTAGAAATCGGCAGTGAAAATAGGTACGAAAATCGATAGTGTAGCATTGTGAATTACGGCTAAAGAAGCCTGTATATCATCCACTGTCTGTTCTAGAAGATCATTTTAGTTAAAATTTGTACGAGGGCCGCTGCTTGTTTTAAAAGAGGAGCGTTGTTGTTTTAATATAGAGGTATTGTACAATAGGCGATAGAGAAGAGTTTGTCTGATTTAGAAGAATTACGTCGCTGGGTTTAAAGAAGAACTTGCCTAGGTATAGAAGAGGTGCTTAAGTTTGTTTAACATAAAGGAGAAAGTTTCTCTTTAGAAGAGAAATTTACTATTTTGTTCTCGAAGGAGAGATTTATTGTTTTTCGGAGAAATGCTGTCTCACAAGAATAGGGTCGTACTCTTAATGGATGAGTCTTTCTTTTTATAGAACAGGAGCCTTTTTGTGTTAGAGGAGATGCTTCTTAGAAAAAAATCTCTTACGTAAAGGTTGAATCTCATTAATCTTTGACAAAGAAGACACGCCCTGTTTGTTTTAGAAGAGGTGCAATATTCGTTCCAGAAGAGGAGCAGTTTCCATTCTAGAAGATGTAACTTGTTAGCCTTTAGATGTGACTTTTTATTTGTTATAAAATAGGAATCTTGCTTGGTTTATCTGCTTTGGAGGAGGATTTCTGTTCGGTTTGGAAGTGGTATAACGTTTGTATTTTGAAAAGAACTCTTTTCATTTTATTTAGAGGAATAAACATCGTTTTTATATTACGTTGTTGAGGGATATTGCACGTACAGCTTCAGTGTAGTGGAGGGATATAGTCTGACAAAAAATTAGTAAATAAAATGTGTAATAAAAGATCAGCAGAACATTAAAAGGGAACCGGCAGAGCACTTACTCGTGAAATGGAAAGGTCTCGGTTTCGACTCCGGGTGCTGCAGGCTGTTCTACTCTACTGGGAAGTTTGAAATCAGTGGACACTCACCTGAGACTGAAACCTCATTCCGAGAAACATTTATCCAATAAATCAAACTGTGTGCCACGCCGGTGGTTCTGCCTTTTTTAGGGCAAGGTTCTTTTGCCGCAGGTAAGAACTAATCCTCGAGATTAGGATGTGCTTTAGGATCCTGTAACAGGCTGTCTAGTGTAGCGCCATAGCTTACACTGCCACACGTTTGTGTATACTACCTGATCAAAAGTATTGCGCCCGCTATTAGTGGACATTAATGTGGGGTGTGTCCACCCTTTGAGCTTATGATGGCTTGGACTCTGCTCTGCTGGCGATACTCTCAATTAAGTGACTAAATGTCTCTGGAGAAATGGGATCCCATGTTTGCATCTTGAAAAGATGTCCTTACATTTCATTTCGAATACTAGCCATTACTGTTATACTAAGTTGTTGAGTGGTATTACACAGCTTAAGAAAGGTGGTGGAGGGATTTTTCTGGTGTCATGTCTCCTGACTGGTCTGCAGTTCGCCACAAATTCCTCTCCTCTGTCAATCTCTTCATCTCAGAGTATCACTTGCAACTTACGTCCTCAATTATTTGCTGAATGTATTCCAATCTCTGTCTTCCTCTACAGTTTTTGCCCTCGACAGCTTCCTCTACTACCATGGAAGTCACTCCCTGATGTCTTAACAGATGTCCTATCATCCTGTTCCTTTTCCTCGTCACTGTTTTCCGTATATTCCTTTCCTCACCGATTCTGCGCAGAACCTCCTCATTCCTTACTCTTTTTAGTCCTCCTAATTTTCAACATTTGTTTGTAGTACCATTTCTCTTCTGTTCCGGTTTCCCCACAGTCCATTTTTACTACCATACAATGATGCACTCAAGACGTACATTCTCAGAAATTTCTTCCACAAATTAAGGCCGATATTTGATATTAGGAGACTTTCTCTTGGTAAGCAACGCCGTTTTTGCCATTGCTAGTCTGCTTTTGACGTCCTCCTTGCTCCGTTCGTCATTGGTTATTTTACTGCCTCGGTAGCAGAATTCCTTAACTTCATATACTTCGTGACCATCAATCCTGATGTTAAGTTTCCCGTTGTTCTCATTTCTACTACTTCTCATTGCCTTCGTCTTTCTTTCATTTACTCTCAATCCATACTCTGTGCTCATTAGGCTGTTCATTCCGTTCAGCAGAACATGTAATTCTTCTTCACTGCCACTCAGGATAGGAATGCCATCAGCGAATCGTATCATTGATATCCTTTCACCTTGAACTTTAATTCCACTCCTGAAGCTTTGTTTTATTTCCATCATTGCTTCCTCGATGTACAGATTGAACAGTAGGGGCGAAAGGCTACATCCTTGTCTCACACCCTTTTTAGTACGAGCACTTCGTTCTTGGTCATTAACTCTCATTATTCCCTTTTGGCTGTTGTACATATTGTATATGACCCGTCTCTCTCCATAGCGTATCCCTACTTTTTTCAGAATTGCGAATATCTTGCACCATTTTACATTGTCGATTACTTTTTTCCAAGTCGACAAATCCTATGAACGCGTCTTAATTTTTCTTTAAGGGGCTCCGGAAAGGCTCAAAATCATGAAAAATTCAATTTTTACTTTTTTGCGTTTTCTGAATCTGCAGACTATTACCTTTTAATAGATATATAATTTATTCAATTCCGAAGACTACAACTATTTTTAAATTTTTTTTTTTGAAATGTGTTCTACATGGGCGTGACCCACTGTGGCGCTGTTAAACTGCTGTCAAATGGTGTTATTATTAACGTCCGTGTTCATCAGGTACATTTTTGTGATGTGAGATAAAGTATGTGTTGTGGCTAACGTGTGATGGTTCAATGTATATCGCTGGTGTGATTGTCGATTGTTTCATGTTTATTTACTCTGTCGTTATCTCGAAAATATTCGTAATTAATTCTATTTCTTGAGTCTCTGTTTTGTTGAAGTATAATACTGAGTAAAAGTAAAGTTATTAGAAATCCTCTGAAGGCTTTTAAGAAAAGGAGAAATGTTGGAAAGCCAAAGGTATGTGTTATTACTGTAAGCAATAAAGACGATGAAAATCCCCAACATAGCTTGTGTCCCAAAGAAGAAGACAGTTGGTGTAAATATAACAAAGGATTGCTAATTGGTGAAGTGTACACTCATAAGCATAGTCTGCCTCATGCAATAATGGAGGTGATAAAACCTATTTTCAGAGACTTAGCAGCACCTGAACTGTTGAAAAAGTGTATTCACGGAAAAACTCAAAACCCCAATGAAAGTGTAAATAGTCTTATATGGTCGAGAATCCCCAAGACTGTATTTGTTGGAATAGAAACACTTCACTTTGGTGTGTATGATGCTGTTGCGACTTTCAATGATGGCAACATTGTAAGGTGCAAGGTATTTAGAAATATGGGAATGAAGATAGGTTCTAACATGGTACGAGCGATGCTTGCTTTAGACAAGGAACGCCTTCGGGCTGCAGACAGGGCTGTAAAGAGTCTAGAAATACAAGCAAGAGTAAACAGGAGGAGGAACAAGAGGAAGCTGGAGGAGGAGTTTGCAGAGGATGAAGATAATCCATCCTATGGACCTGGAATGCACTAAAAAGTTAATCCAATCTTTGTCGCTCGATTCCCAAAACTTTTATTTTCTCATACTAATTACATGTTTTCTAACAAGGGAACCTCCCCATCGCACCCCCCTCAGATTTAGTTATAAGTTGGCACAGTGCATAGGCCTTGAAAAACTGAACACAGATCGATCGAGAAAACAGGAAGAAGTTGTGTGGAACTACGACAAAAATTAGTAAAATATACAAACTGAGTAGTCCATGCGAAGATAGGCAACATCAAGGACTAATTGGTATCCATTACTACAACTTGTAATCGGTTGCAGTAAGTGAGATAGGCAACATCAAGGACACTGGGAATCAAGGAGCGCCGTGGTCCCGTGGTTAGCGAGAGTAGCGACGGAACGAGAGGTCCTAGGGTCAAGTCTTCCCTCCAGTGAAAAGTTTAATTTTTTATTTTCAGTTTATGTGACAAACTTTTATGTTTTCATCACTTTTTTGGGAGTGATTATCACATCCACAAGAAAACCTAAATCGGGCAAGGTAGAAGAATCTTTTTACCCATTCGCCAAGTGTACAAGTTAGGTGGGTCGACAACATATTCCTGTCATGTGACTCACATGCCGTCACCAGTGTCGTATAGAATATATCAGACGTGTTTTCCCGTGGAGGAATCGGTTGACCTATGACCTTGCGATCAAATGTTTTCGGTTCCCATTGGAGAGGCACGTCCTTTCGTCTACTAATCGCACGGTTTTGCGGTGCGGTCGCAAAACACAGACACTAAACTTATTGCAGTGAACAGAGACGTCAGTGAACGAACGGACAGATCATAACTTTGGGAGAATAAAGAAAGTAAAATTTTCAGTCGAGGGAAGACTTGAACCAAGGACCTCTCGTTTTGCAGCTACTCACGCTAACCACGGGACCACGGCGCTCCTGAGCTCACGTTCTCCTTGATGTAGCGTATCTTGCCCATGCACTACTCAGTTTGTATATTTTACTAATTTTTTTCACTGTTCCACACAACTTCTTCCTATTTTCTTGATTGATATGTGTTCAGTTTTTCAAGGCCTATCCACTGTGTCAACTTATAACTAAATCTGAGGGGGGTGCGATGGGGAGGTTCCCTTGTAAGGATCTTCCAAACATATTTGTTTCAAACTTTCAGTAAATGTTACACAGTACCTTCTGCATAATTTAACACAGCCTTTTTCCAAAAAACTGTATATTTTTTTTATATATAAATAAAAAATTGCAAAAAAATGTTGTGAATTTTCATTACAATTGAAAAAAAACATCTTTAATAACTGAACTAAAATTTTGTAAAATCCCTGTGTTAAGTTGTAGCCCATATTCCAATAAATAATCTGTAAAAAGTTCAACTTCCTACCTCAAATACTTTGTGAGGAAAGATGTAATTTATAAGCGTTATTTTAACATTGCAAGTATAGGGCGTTCCGGAGCCCCTTAATCTTGCTTCCATTACTAACTGAAACGTCAGAATTGTCTCTCTCGTGCCTTTATCTTTCCTAAAGCCAAATAGATCGTCATCTAGCGCATCCTATATTTTCTTTTCCAGTCTTCTGTATTTTGTTCTTGTCAACAACTTGGATGCATGAGCTGTTAAGCCGATTGTGCGATAATTCTTGCACTTGTCAGCTCTTGCCGTCGTCGGAATTGTGTGGATGATGCTTTTCCGAAAGTCAGATGATATGTCGCCATACTCATATATTCTACACACCAACGTGAATAGTCGTTTTCTTGCCACTACCCCTCAATGATTTTAGTAATTCTGATGAAATATTACCTATCCCTTCTACCTTATTTGATCTCCTCAAAAGCTCTTTTAAATTCTGATTCTAATAGTGGATCCCCTAATCCTCTAAATCCATTCCAGTTTCTTCTTCGTTCACTTCAGACAAATCTTCCCCCTCATAGAGGCTTTCAATGTATTCCTTCCATCTATCCGCTCTCTCCTCTGCATTTAACAGTGGAATTCCCGTTGCACTCTTAATGTTATCACCCTTGCTTTCAGTGTGACCGAAGGTTGTTTCGACTTTCCTTTATGCTGAATCTGTCCTTCCGACAATAATTTCTTTTTCGATGTCTTCACATTTTTCCTGCAGCCATTTCGTCTTAGCTTCCCTGCACTTTCAATTTATTTCGTTCCTCAGTGACTATTACTTGTTTCCCGGAACATTTTTTGTACTTCCTCCTTTCATCGATCAACTGAAGTATTTCTTCTGTTACCCATGGTTTCTTCACAGTTACCGTCTTTCTGCCTACATTTTCCTTCCCAACTGCTGTGATGGCCCTTTTTAGAGATGTCCATTCCTCCTCAACTGTACTGCCTACCGAGCTATTCCTTATTGCTGTATGTATAGCCTTAGAGAACTTCAACGACATATCGTCATTCCTTAGTACTTCTGTATCCCACTTCTTTGCGTATTGATTCTTCCTGACTAATGTCTTAAAATTCAGCCTACTTTTCATCACTACTATATTGTGATCTGAGTGTATATCTGCTCCTGGGTACGGCTTTAATCCAGTATCTGATTTCGGAATCTTTGTCTGACTAGGATGTAATCTAACTGAAATCTTCCAGTATCACCCGGTCTTTGCCAAGTATACCTCCTCCTCTTGTGCTTCTTCAATAGAGTATTCGCTACTACGAGCTGAAATTTAGTACAGAACTCAATTAGTCTTTCTCCTCTCTCATTCCTTGTCCCAAGCTCATATTCACCTGTAACCTTTTCTTCTACTCCTTCCCTTACAACTGTATTCCAGTCCCCCATGACAATTAGATTTTCAACCTCCTTTACATACTGTGTTCCCCTTCAATATCCTCTTTCACTTTCTCTGTCTCTTCATGCTTGCGACTTCGGCCTCTACACCTGAACTATCGTTGTCGGTGTTGGTTTCCTGTCGATTCTGATAAGAACAACCCTGTCACTGAACTGTTCACAGTAATACACTCTCTGCCCTATCTTCCTATTCATAACGAATCCTACTCCAGTTATATCATTTTCTGCTGCTGTTGATATTACCCTATATCATCTGACCAAAAACCTTGTCTTCTTTTCACTTCACTTCACTGACCCCTACTATATCTAGACTGAGCCATCACATTTCGCTTTTCAGATTTTCTAGTTTTCCTAACACGTTCAAGATGCTGATGTTGCACGCCTCGACTCGTAGAACGTTATCCTTCGGTTGATTGTTCAATCTTTTTCTCATGGTAACATGCCCCTTGGTAGTCCCCTCCCGGAGATGCGAATGGGGGACTATTGCGGAATCTTTTTCCAATGGAGAGATCATCATGACACTTCTTAAATTACAGGCCACATGTGCTGTGGATACACGCTACGTGTCTTTAATGCAGTAGTATCCACTGCCTTCTCATGCCCATACCGTTGATCACCGGTGATTACTCCGCCTTTAGGGGCAGTTTCCCACCAGTAGGACAAGGAGTGCCCTGAACCACTGTCCGCTTCTCCGCCCTCTTTCACAAGACCATTGACACGATAAGGGTGACTTCTTATGCCGGCAGTCTTCAGCCCCCAGTGCTGATTATGAATCAAAATTTAAACAGCGGCGGGATTCGAACCCGGCACCGAAGACGTTTTGATTATGAATCAAAGACGCTACCCCTAGACCACGGCGTGACAAGAAGAACGTTGTGAAGTGTAAACTTTCACGACCGTAATTGTCACACTTAATAAAATAAAATAAGGGAACAATTGACAGGAATGGGGGAAAGAAATACAGTAGAAGAAGAATAGGTAGCTTTGAGGAATGAAATAGTGAAGGCAGCAGAGAATCAAGTAGGTAAAAAGACGAAGGCTAGTAGAAATCCTTGGGTAACAGAAGAGATACTGAATTTAATTGATGAAAGGAGAAAATGTGAAAATGCAGTAAGTGAAGCAGGAAAAGAGGAATACAAACGTCTCAAAAATGAGATCGACAAGAAGTGTAAAATGGCTAAGCAGGGATGGCTAGAGGACAAATGTAATGATGTACAGGCTTATCTCACGAGGGGTAAGATAGATACTGCCTACAGGAAAATTAAAGAGACCTTTGGAGAAAAGAGAACCACTTGCACGAATATCAAGAGTTCAGATGGAAACACAGTTCTAAGCAACTGTTCTAAGCTTACTGTATTCATCCCTTGGTCTCCCTCCACGATTTTTACCCTCCACGCTGCCCTCCAGTACTAAACTGGTGATCCCTTGATGCCTCAGAACATGTCCTACCAACCGATCCCTTCTGCTAGTCAAGTTGTGCCACAAACTCCTCTTCTCCCCAATTCTATTCAATACCTCCTCATTAGTTATGTGATCTACCCTTCTAATCTTCAGCTTTCTTCTGTAGCACCACATTTCGAAAGCTTCTATTCTCTTCTTGTCTAAACTATTTATCGTCCATGTTTCACTTCCATACATGGACACACTCCATACAAATACTTTCCGAAACAACTTCCTGACGCTTAAATCAATACTCAAATGTTAACAAATTTCTCTTCTTCAGAAAGGCTTTCCTTGCCATTGCCAGTCTACATTTCATATCCTCTCTACTTCGACCATCATCAGTTATTTTGCTCCCCAAATAGCAATACTCCTTTACTACTTTAAGTGTCTCACTTCCTAATCTAATTCCCTCAGCATCACCAGACTTAATGTCCGCCCCCGGTAGCTGAGTGGTCAGCGTGACGGAATGTCAATCCTAAGGGCCCGGATTCGATTCCCGGCTGGGTCGGAGATTTTCTCCGCTCAGGGACTGGGCGTTGTGTTGTCCTAATCATCATCATTTCATCCCCATCGACGCGCAGGTCGCCGAAGTGGCGTCCAATCGAAAGACCTGCACCACGCGAACGGTCTACCCGACGGGAGGCACTAACCACACGACATTTCATACCAGACTTAATTCGACTACATTCCATTATCTTCGTTTTGCTTTTCTTGATGTTCATCTTATACCCTCCTTTCATGACACTGTCCATTCCGTTGAACTGCTCTTCCAAGTCCTTTGCTGTCTCTGACAGAATTACAATGTCATCGGCGAACCGCAATTTTTATTTCTTCTCCCTGGATTTTAATGCCTACTCAGAACTTTTCTTTTGTTTCCTTTACTGCTTGCTCAATATACAGATTTAATAGCATTGGGGAGAGGCTACAACCCTGTCTCACTCCCTTCCCAACCACTGCTTCCCTTTCATGTCCCTCGACTCTTATAACTGCCATCTGCTTTCTGTACAAATTGTAAATAGCCTTTCGCTCCCTGTATTTTACCCCTGCCACCTTCAGAATTTGAAAACGCTTTCTCTAAGTCTACATATGCTACAAACGTAGGTTTGCCTTTCCTGAATCTTTCTTCTAAGATAAGTCGTAGCGTCAGTATTGCCTCACGTGTTCCTACATTTCTACGGAATCCAAACAGACCTTCCCCGAGGGCGGCTTCTACCAGTTTTTCCATTCGTCTGTAAAGAATTCGCGTTAGTATTTTGCAGCTGTGACTTATGAAACAGATAGTTCGATAATTTTCACATCTGTCAACGCCTGCTTTTTATAGGATTGGAATTATTATATTCTTCTTGAAGTCTGAGGGAATTTCGCCTGTCTCATACATCTTACTCACCAGATGGTAGAATTTTGTCAGGAATGGCTCTTCCAAGGCCGTCAGTAGTTCGAATGGAAAGTTGTCTACTCCCGGAGCCTTGTTTCGACTCAGGGGTTTCAGTGCCAACTCTTCACGCAGTATCATATCTCCCATTTCATCTTCATCTACATCCTCTTCCATTTCCATAATATTGTCCTCAAGTACATCGCCCTTGTATAAACCCTCTATATACTCCTACCACCTTTCTGCCTTCCCTTCTTTGCTTAGAACTGGGTTTCCATCTGAGCTCTTGATATTCATGCAAGTGGTTCTCTTTCCTCCAAAGGTCTCTTTAATTTTCCTGTACGCAGTATCTATCTTATCCCTCGTGAGATAAGCCTCTACATCCTTACATTTGTCCTCTAGCCATCCCTGCTTAGCCATTTTGCACTTCCTGTCGATCTCATTTTTGAGACGTTTGTATTCCTTTTTGCCTGCTTCATTTACTACTTGATTTCTTCAGCTCCCATCATTATCGTACATTCATTCCACTTCAGCTAGTAACATTCAGTTCGATTTTAACACTCAGTAACATATGTGAGTCTGAGTTGCCATTCGTTGCTGTTGATCTGTGGTCCAATTTTACGTGTGCTGTATGGTGAGGTTGGTGGTGGAGGGGGGAGGAGAAGGGGGAGTTGGATTGGAACTCACCTCGGTGGACGAGACAGCGGCCGCGCGCACACATACACAGATACCGCTGCTCGGCGTTCAGAATTGCGGCGCTTCCACGAAGCTGATAAGCGGCGAACAAACAAGCTGCCCGGGGGCTGTGGTCCGGAGCGGGTGATGTGCCGAGCATCACTGCGCTACGTTATCTCCGCCGCTTTTATGGACAACGGCGTTTCCGGGAATCCCGCAGATTAGCAATTGTGTCCGCGAGAGCTTAAAGTGCGGAACCGTAAGCGTTTTAATGGACGTGGCCGGCCGGTCCCGCGCCCTGTTCTAAAATGTGGTCGCGGCGCGCGCGGCGGGTTTCTCACTACTCTGTGTATGCTGCTGTAGCCGCCGCGGCCAGCGGAACATTAATAACTCTGGAGGGCCGTTTGTTCTTGGTCCACTGCGAGTGGAGCTAGGCGACGATCATTCGTGGAAAGGATTCTGTGTTCGTGTCCACAATAAGATAATATTAGCGTGCAACATGTGTGGGACTGTTCTATTAAAGAGTGCACGTGCCGGCATTCCTCGGACTCGAAGCACAGGACTCGCTTGCTGCGCTGCGACGTTTCATCGTAGTATTTCAATTACTCCCGAACCACTTCACACAACGTAAACGTAATTTCTCTGTATTTCCATCTTTTCAGACATGGTTCCGGGACTCGGTTGTTCGCTAAAGGATCTCAAATCCAGCACCTTTCAGCCGTCTAATTTCCCAACTTATTTTATTTGACAACCAGTTTCGGCTGTTTAGTACGCCATCTCCAGGTCCAGTGTACAGACAACATTGGTACCAGTATGGAATAGATAACAAAGAAAGAGGGGGTGGTGCAAGTCTTACATGTAGTGGTAACAAGTAATAACATAAAAGTACCAACCAGTAACGGAGGCTACAGATGAATTAAGGAATAAAATAAGAGAACAGTTGCACTCTGTCTTAACTTAAACCAGTGAGAAGAATTTAAGTTAATGCAGTGTGCAACTATTCTCTTGTTTTATTCCTCAATTCATCTGTAAGTTTATGTAACTTCCTATACTGGTCCCTATTATTATGTTATTACATACTGTATTACCACTGTACATAAGACTTGCACCAACACCGCGTTTTTGGTTATCTATTTCATAATGGTACTATTGCTGTCTGTACAGAGGGCCTGAAGATGGCGTAGTAAACCGCCGAAACTGGGTAGCCACATAAAACAAGTTTGGTGATTAGACGGCTGAAAGGTGTTTGATTTGACATCCTGTAAACATACACTACTGGCCATTAAAATTGCTATACCAAGAAGAAATGCTGATGACAAACGGGCATTCATTGGACAAATATATTATACTAGAACTGACATGTGATTACATTTTCACGCAATTTTGGTGCATAGATCCTGAGAAATCAGTACCCACAACGGCCTGTGGGGGTAGGGTAGGACGGTGGGGGTGGATGGCGACAGTAGGGACATGGGCCTCGACAGCCTCAGACAAGGTCTGCTGGAGAAAGGAGGCAGCATGGGTTACATCGTCGGGGTGGCGGTAGGTGAAGGGGTGGCTATCGACCTGGTTGGAGAGGGTATCCCGGTAGCCATTCCAGTTGGCACGGGAATAGTCATGGACGTACTTTGGGGGAGGGTCAGTACGAGGGTCGGGGCAGGGGCGACGACCGTCTGAAACGGTGAGGCGAACAGGGAGATGGTCGCTACCAATAGGCTCCAGGACATCCACCGTTATGCAGCCAAGGAGGTTAGGGAAGGAAAGGATAACATTGGGAGTGGAGTTGGATTCGGGATGGGTGTGCTGGGGGATGGGGGTGAGGTCGCCTTGAAGGGAGGAGAGCAACCGATGCCACCGCCGTAACTGGGCGGCGGAACGACTATGGATGTTGAGGTCGGCGGCGATCGCATAGGAGGAGAAGGTACGGTCAGTGTGGGAGAGGAAGTCGAAGGGAAGAGGGGCGTTAGGGCGGACATAGATGGTGGCGCAGGTGATGGTAAGGCCGGGGAAGAAGAGACTAAGGATCAGGTGTTCGGTGGGGTCCGGAAGGAGAGGTTGGGGCCGAACTGGGATCTGGCAGTGGTGACCAATGGCAACTCTGCCACGCGCAATCGGGAGGGGATTATCGGAGCGGTGAAGGAGGTAGGGCGACGTGTGGATGGTGTGGTGGGGTTGGAGGAAGGTTTCATTGAGGAGGAAGGCATCCATGCGGTGGGTGGCAAGGGTGTGCAGGAAGAGGTTCTTGTTGGTGGGAAGGGAGCAGATGATGTTGAAAAGAATACGGTGCTGTCGCGCCATGACAGGGATTTAGACAAGGGTGTCAAGACGGGAGAAGGTAAAATCGGCCTGGTTACTGGAGTAGGTGGCATACATTTTTAAGTGGAAAATGGAACGGGCGGCGAGGGAGACCTGTTGGAGGGTGTGAGGGCGCTGGAAAGGGTGGACGTTTTGTAGGACAATGGTGAGGAACCTGATGATGTCCTCAGCGGTGGGGGGGGGGGGGAGGTAGGGAATTGCCAGGAGGGGTGGGGGCGTCCAGAGGATGGACAGGGATGGTGAGTTCAGGAGTGGTCGGAGGGGGTCGGGCTTTACACTTCTGGGAGTAGGTGGGATGGGGGAGATTGCAGGTATTACAGGAGGGAGGGGATTGAAGGCTAGGGCACTGCCGGAGGAAGTGCGCTTGCCTACAATGTGGGCAGGTGGGGGCCTCGCGGCACTTGGATGTTGGGTGTGCGTTATAGCGCAGACACCTCTGGCAGCGCAAGGATTGAGGAGGGGAATGGGAGGGGTCGACCTTATAGTGCTGGTTGAAGAGGAGGGCACCGTCCTTCAGGAGACGGTCAATGGAGGGGGCGTCCTCGGAGAAAACCCGCATAAGGCGGATGGGGCCGGCGGAGTTGAAAATGCGGCGGACCGCCCGCACCTCCAGTGTGGTATGCGCCTTGAGCTCCGCCAACACCTCCTCCTCCGTGATCGTCGGACTGAGCCGAGTGATCACGGCGGTGAGGGTCGGCGGGCGACGCGGGAGTTGGGGTTGGCGGGTAGGAGACGGAGAAGGAGCAGGGGTGAGAGAGGCGTTGGGGCCAAAACGGGTGATGGGGAGGCGGGAGAGGATGTCAGTATGGAGGGTGGGGCTGGGGTAGGAGATGAGAATGGAATCCCGTTAGGGAGTGAGGAGGGAGATGGGGGCACCAGGGAAGTGTTGGCGGAGGAGGAGGGAGAGATTCCAGGCATCGAGAAGGGAAGGATCGGGACGGGAGAGGAGGTATTTGTATAAAGAGGGGAGGGGAGGAGGAGAAGGAGGAGGCAGAGGGAGCAGGGCCAGGCGGGGAGACATCCATGGCATCCTGGAGGGGGGGGGAAGGAGGACGGGGCGGAGCCTTTTTGGGAGCGGACGCGGTGGTGGTGCCACTAGGGCGTTTAACGGTGGCAGAAGGGTGGGTGGTGATATGAGGGACGGGAGCTATAGGGGGGTGGCGGGAAGGGGCAGGTCCCGGCGTGGACGCAGCAGTCGGCGTCGGAGATGGTGACGGTGAAGGCGACGGCGACGGTGGCGGCGGTGATGGCGAAGGCGATGGGGAGAGTTAGGCATGCGCAGTGGCCTGACGGGCCACCACCCTAGCTGGAGCTGCAGTGACAGGCGGGGGGAGGTGGGGGGAAAGGATCAGAGGAGCGGGAGGAAGAAGCTGGAGAGTGGGCGACAAAGAGCGAGGGCGAAGGGAGAGTGAGAAGAGGAGAGATGGAAAGAGGGGGGTGTGACTGTGCACACCATGTAATGGTGGTGGTGGCAGCGGAGGGGGAAGTATAAACTATGGTTGTGGTGGTAGTGGTGGTGGGGGCTGACATGACGACAGGGATAAACAAAAATGCATAGGACGAAAAGGAAAGGAAAAAAAACTGAGGTCAGACGATGACGAAGACGGATGAAGACCAGAGTCCCACGCTGCTGGCGCTGGCGCTGACGCTGACGACGGCTGGCAGGAATTCCGCAGCAGCAGCTGCTGCTGATGCTGCTGGCTGGAGCGCTGGCTGGCTGGCTGGACCGCTGCTGCTGGAGGGCTGGCTGGCTGCTGCCGGCTGCACCGCTGCTCCTAGCCGGAACCGCTGCTGCTGCTGCTGCTGCTGCTGCTCGGCTGGCTGGCACCTGAAAACCTAGCGCTTTGATTAGTGCTGGAATGGCACAATCGAAGGGCGGTATCCTTGCGGAGTACCGCCGGAGATGCACGTCATCTTCGTGGTGTAGCTACTTTAATGGCCAGTAGTGTAGTTTAGTCTACTGCAGTGTGCATAACAAAGTATGCTCCATGCAATTGCCACTCCTCTCCCCGTTACCCTCGCGAACAGAAATTTTGTGTGTTTGTGTGTATGAACCCAAAAGTGATGAGATCTGAGAAAAAAGGCCTAACAAATGCGAGTATGACTAATTCCCTGAGAGTTCAGCACACACTTACCAGGTGTAGAAGCATGAAACTGGAATTTCCCTATAGATGGTGCTGGCCGTCAGTGTAGGGCCCGTGAGACCGAGTCTGCAGCGCCATCTACTTCCTGTAACGGCTGACGACGAATTTCAGCACAGAGTAACCCAAGTTCCACACATCGCTATTTGTTTCAAACCCGTAAACATGTCGACTTTTGTGCCTACGAACTACGATTTGCGGACAGCATTGGTTTTCTGACATCATTTGAAGAAAATTGCTGCAGAATCGCATCGAATGCTTGTCGAAGCTTTCGGCGAACATGTTCTTGGGAAAACACAGTGTTTCGAGTGGTTCAAAAAATTCCAAAGTGGTAGTTTTGACCTGAGAGACGACGAGCATGGGAAACCATTGAAAAAGTTTGAAGATAACGGATTTCAGGCCTCAAACTCAACACAAACTCGCGGAGCAATTGAATGTGACGCAGAAGGCCGTTTAGCTTCGATTGTTAGATTTGGGAAAGATGTAGAAAGTGGGAAAATGGGTTCCGCATGAACTGAATGAAAGACAGCAAGCAAATGGTAAGACCACTTGTGAAATGCTGCTCACCAGATACAAAAGAAAGTCGTTTCTCCATCGAATGGTGACAGGTGGTGAAAAATGTATATTAAGCCTCGTAAATCATGGGTGAATCTAGGCAGACCATCGACATCCACTGCGAGACCAAATCGCTTTGCAAAGAAGACAATGTTCTGTGTTTGGTGGGACCATAAGGGTGTTATCTATTATGAGCTGCTGGTGAAACCGTTAACACAGATAGCTACCAACAACAAATGATCGATTTAAATGGAGCATTACGTGAAAAATGACCGAAATATGGAAAAAGGCAACACAAAGTCGTATTGCTCCACGATAACGCCCCATCACACGCAGAAAAGCGGGTCAGGGAAACGATCGAGGCGTTCAGTTGTGAAACACCATGGCATGCGGCTTATTCTCCAAACTTGGTTCCGTCCGATTGTCATCTAATTGCATCACTGGGACACGCTATCCCTGAACAACGCTTGAATTCATATGAAAATATACAAAAATGGCTCGATGACTGGTTCGCTTCAAAAGAAGAACTGTTTTTTGGCGTGGCATTCATAGCCTGCCGAAGAGGTGGGAGTAATGTGTAAACAGCAATGGAGATTATTTTGAATAAAATATTGCTTGTCAAAAATGGTTCAAATGGCTCTGAGCACTATGGGACTTAACATCTTAGGTCATCAGTCCCCTAGAACTTAGAACTACTTAAAACGAGCTAACCTAAGGACATCACACACATCCATGTCCTAGGCAGGATTCGAACCTGCGACCGTAGCAGTCGCGCGGTTCCGGACTGAAGCGCCTAGAACCGCTGGGCCACCACGGCCGGCCTATGGCTTGTCAGTTTCAAACAACAGATGTGTAATTGTTGCAAAAAAATTCTGGTTTCATACTTCTATAGCTGGTAATTACGTATACAGATAATGACAATAATTTCGTAAGGCTCAATGGCTCTGTCCAAGGCTTTCTGCTGCACACCGCTTCGGTGACTTGCGAGTCCCAAACGTACCCCAGTTATCCAAGAGCGGAAACGCAATCCACAGTTTAACGTGGAATCCAGACAACGCGTTGATTCTGGCGACTTTGCACTGCGGTGACAAGGGAAGGCTAGGTTACAACGAAGACTGAAAAATCCATGTCCGACCGAAATTCAATCCCGCGGTTTCCAGACATGCCCTTTACTGCGACACCGTCAGGTCCGACGTGTGTACAGACAGCTCATGTGTAGGTTTTGATGAATGAATTTGCGAATAATAAAACATGTGACATATATGGCCGTATCTTCTGACTGCATTGGCTTTATGGCTTAAATTATTTACACCGCCAGAGGACCGTAGGCTTTAGAATTTGACAAAAATTTCAACTTTATACCCCTACGTGTTCCTGAGAAAAAGGCCTCTTTACAGACAGCTCTACCTTTTTATTGCATTGACTCAGAAGGTTACATTATTTACACTGACAAGGGAAAATATGTTTAGTAATGGGCATAACTTTTAAATTGATAATATTAACCACTTCTTAGATAAATCGATCAAAATATTTGACATATGTGGCCGTATTTTTGAGTGTATTGACTTAGAAGCTTTTATTGTTTACGGCACCAAGAGTTGGTGGGAGGACAAAAAAAAGGAAAAGAAATTGTATGATATACTTACTAATTAACAGTTGCCGAATTTTTTTCCTTTACTTCTACTATGAAACTTTGCCTCTTGTCAAACTCTATGATTCCAAGCCAACAGGCAGAACTGCACATGTTTTGACGAGTGAGTTTGCGAGCATCAAAATATGTGACATACTGGCCGTATCTTTTCATTGCATTGGTTTAGAAGCTTAATATTTTACATAACCAAGTTACCGTAGACTATTGTACCTGACGAAAATTTCACTCTCATACCACTGCCCGTTCCTCAACAGACGGACGGACAAGCACACGAAAAAAAGAAAAGAATGTTTGACACAGTCACAAATTAACAGTTCACCGATATTTTTCCATTTATTTGTAATGTGAAACCTTGAATCTGGCCAAATTTCGTGATTCCAGGTCAACGGGAAGTGCGCTATAGAATAAGGTGAGTTTAGGAGCATCGGAATATGTGACCTAAATGGCCATACCTTTTCATTGCATTGCCTTGGAAACATAAATGTTTCTCATCTTGATACCTCTACCCGATCCTAAGACGGACAGACTGTCAGACAGACTTACAGACGGACAATAAAGTGATAGTATAAGCGTTCCGTTTTTACCGACTGGAGCACAGAACCCTAAAAACATTGGTCTTTCTATTGTATTTGCACATAGTTCACGAAAATTTGTTTTCATGTCACATGACCTATATTCTGTGTAATGTCCACGTCATTGTTCTGTGATACCTTTATATTTTTTTCTAAATATGAATGTTTTCTTTTCCTGATTGGTAATAAGTAATTTGTACATTACCACAGAAGACGGCAAAGATAGACTTTTAAAATTATCTTTGTAACAAAAGAGCAATGTCAGGAGAATATTCAATATTATTTTAACGACTTTTGTGTGAAATTCGCTTGAGAGTACTTATGTTTTAGACCTCACACAAGAAAGACGTGTAATTTTGTACTCTCACGTCAAGAATGAGTGTATAGAAAGCTATGGGTGAATATATATATATATATATATATATATATATATATATATATATATATATATATATATATTACGAGTTATCATAGTTGCAAGAATATTTTTTATTTCTACACATGACTTTCGCCTGCAATCATAAGAAGAGGCAGTAATTTCTCCCATCCTGCAAGACATCTTAAAATATACATGTGCTAATCATCAAGATTTAGTGGATGGACTGTATGATCGGCAACCACAGAAAATTAGAGGTAAAGTTAGCGTAACTTAATTTGAAAATTCTCAAATGCAGCAGCAGCCCCCCACAAAAACTAATAATTGAAGAAAATTATCAAATACAAAAAGCCATTGTTGAAGGAAAGCAAGCAATAAATGAATACACAGATCTCTGCAATGGAACACTGTTCTCTGCCCCCTCAAAGAATTATTAGATAATACCAACCTATAGAACTACCCCCCCCCCCCCACCACCACCACCACACTCACACGCAGACACACACATAAAACTAAAAATAAATAAATATAATTATAATAATAATGATAAGTCCTCAAACCTATTCTCTCTCTCTGTCTCTCTCACTCCCACTCTCTCTCTCTCTCTCTCTCTCTCTCTCTCTCTCTGTCTCTCCCCCTTTCTTCTCACGCACACACACACACACACACACACACACACACACACACACACACTCACACAACCTTTCACATAAATTATTAATCTGGGTCATAGCCATAACAGTTCAGAAATCTTAATTTTTGCGTAAATGTTTTCCCTACATTAAGTTGTATACAGTTGCTGGTGACAAACTGTAAAGAAAAACAGTCACTGTAAAAACGTAATACAGCAGGAAAACCACACTATGTGGTAAGAAGGTAAAATTCACAATGCTATGTGCTCTTCAAGAACCTGTAATTACAATTTAGAAGCGAATATTTTTATGTATTTAAACAGTATAGAACATTCCTTACGTTTAACAGCCATAATAACAGAAAACCCACTGATGATGCTGCAACTGCAGTGAAACATGTCTGGGACAAAAAACAAAATTGTGATTTGCTAAAGGCGGACCCCACTCAAAAACATATGTTATTGTGATGGTGCTATCCTAACGTATTACCTTCCTCCACGGCAGACCGACAATTCACAGTATTACTGTTCGTTTTTGGAGCATCACCTGCGACCAGCTTTGCGAAAGAAGCGGCGACACTTTCTGCGCAACCCACACATCATTTTACTCGACAATGCGTGGGCGCATACAGCGCAAGCTGTGGCTGTTCTGTTCGGTCGATGGGACTGGGAAGTACTGTACCATCCACCATACTCCCCGGACTTAAGTACTTGTGACTTTGATTTTATTCCGAAGATGAAGGAACCACTTCGTGGCATTCGCTTCAGAACTGTTCCAGAGATTCGACAGGCAGTAGACCGCTCCATTCGCACCAGCAACAGAACAGGCTCTGCTAACGGTATACTACGCCTTCCACATCGCTTGCAACGGGTTCTACATAACGCTGGTGACTGCTTTGAAGGACAGTAACTGGTGCAAACATGTCTCTCTTTTGTATAGGTTGTGAATAAATAGTTGCTACTGTTTAACTTCCATCCTTCGTATATATAATCGAACAACTGACTTTTTGTTAAGCACGAAGAATGCTCCAAAAGCACGGTTTATGTGACTTCAGTACTGATACGTTGCATAGTATTTTGCTTACGCTGCGAGGAAGACTGTTCAAGGCACCAAATTTATTTTCAACAAGGCAGATTCATACTCTTTGTGTTAGCTGTTGGCCTGTCTCTCAGCACGATTATTCCAAACGCAACCAACAGAACTAACACACTGTAGAAATTCTTAGAATGTTGAATCTTGTTGTTGTGTTCTTCAGTCAGAAGCCTGGTTGGATAAAGCTCTGCGGAAGCCTGTTTATGTAACAACTGCGGCCTACACCCATTTTACCTGCTTGCTTCATTCATCCCCCGTTCTTTGGCTATGCTTTTCAACCCCATCACTTCGCTCTGTTACCGAACTCACTACTCCGTCATGCCTGGGGAAAGATCCGGTCGACCAATCCCTTCTTTATGTGCAGTTTTTCCGTGAAAACTGGATTCAGCCTCATTAATTACTCGATTTACCTACCTAATCTTCAGCGCCCTTCAGTAGTGCCACATTTCGGACGCTGCTTCCACTTAAGTGGTTCTGTGAGGTACTGTTTCCTGGCAGAACTTTTAGAAATTTCTCTGCCACAAATGATGGAAGGTAGAGGTCGTCATTGAAAAGAGGCTCACTGTATAAAATCTGTTTTGTCGAGTCCGACCACAACCCATGTAGGAGGATTAGGGAAAGACCGACCCATCATTTTCAGGCCAAACACTTTCCCCGTGCAGCCGAAAACCTTGGGCGAGGTGGCTACCATATCGTACACGGCTAGCGCGTATAGGTGGGCAGCATACGGCACGTTAGATTCTAACGTATATGATACCTTCTAACGGTTAGAAGGTATCATGTACGGATGTAGGAGAAGTCGCATCGCTATCGAGGACTCCGCAGTATCGGGACTGGAGACGCGAACCAATTGTTCAGCCCTACAGTCAACATTTTGTAGATGGATTTGTATTTCAAGGCGATAATGCACGAGCATATGGCAACTAGCTAATTGCCAGCATAATCAAGGAAACAGGAATTCCCTGCGGTCTGTGGTATCTGCTGACGTTAACACGAAGGGGCACGGGTGGTGCCTGGAAACTTACAGTGCAGGGGCATTCTAACATTACACATCCGTGAAACTCACTGGTGTGAAAATTGTTACCGTGTGGCACCTGGAACGAGATTTGAGTCCCTAGCAGTGAGAAAGCCAGCCGTTGGACTGATGGGTCGTTTTCAATAATTTTTCTACTTGATTAAAGAAACGTTTACCGCATTCTTGCGTTCCAAGCGTTTCTAAATAATTACGAGACATGAATGAATGCGAAATAAATCTAAAAGCAGTCGAATCTCACTGATTCTGTGCCATAAGCCACAACTTATTCGTGAAGAAATACTTTCTAGTAGGTCTATAACTACAGCTTACTCCATTAAAAGCAAGAGAATATAACTATATATTTCATTCAAGAGAAGCATACATTTCTGGTGTTGTCCGTTCCTATTATGACAGTCACTTTCCTTGACACGTAATTATTTTGTATGAAGTCTAATCAGTCGCACATTCGTACACTTCACTCCGCATTCTAATACACGAATACTGTTGTAAACGTAATTACTCTTCCTTCAGACGCGAATGTGTTGAAAATTTTTGTCATTTTTGAATTACATGTAGCAACAAAATTGTGGAATAGGTCTCATCCGTTTTGGGAAATAGTTTTATTGCTTTCGACGTTTTATTATCACGTCTGCGTCTTCCTTGAGCCACAGTTGTGGTGGCTTATTTGATATGTTAAACAATGTAGGTATTGCATTCCATACATGTTTTTTATGTTTCACATTCACTGACTTTGGTTCAAATGGCTCTGAGCACTATGGGACTCAACTGCTGAGGTCATTAGTCCCCTAGAACTTAGAACTAGTTAAACCTAACTAACCTAAGGACATCACAAATATCCATGCCCGAGGCAGGATTCGAACCTGCGACCGTAGCTTTCTTGCGGTTCCAGACTGCAGCGCCTTTAACCGCACGGCCACTTCGGCCGGCTTCACTGACTTTACTGGAAATGTAGTCAAAAAAACTTCACATTGTTGAGCAGACAAACGACGTCTCTCGGCGAAAGGTCAGGTCTTCTGCTGTTTACTAACCATTTTTTTGTTCCTAAAAGAAAACGACGTTCTTCGTGTAATATCCGATGTTACAAGATATTCGTAAATAAACCGAACTGTAATTTACCGTTTCATACCATCGAGAGTCCCCAGGAAACAAAAGAAAAACAAATGTGCTATAATTTTGTTTAGTAACTGGCGATATTTGTGGTAGCACATGCGCTCAGTAGGGCAAAAAGTGTGTCAAAATTCAATATAAACGGTACTATGGCCACTCATGGTATTTAGAAGTGTAGCTTTCTGGCCGCTTGGAACCCTGGTGTCTCAGCTTACAACAAAACGTGGCAGGAGTATGGTGAATGTATGCGTTAGACTGTGGTGTAGCCCTGAGTGACAACGTGTCGACTCTCGTGTAGAGTCGAACTTGCTACAGGGCAACTCTGTACTGAATGTTACGCGGCAGAAGACTCGATGGGCACAGGCGTGCTTTTGCGCACTATTCTAATTTGATTATTGTTTTGTTTTCACATCATATTATATTTCTTTTACTATTCCATAAGTCTTATACTTTTTCGATGCTTCACATACATTGTTGCAGACGTGCGGGTATTGCAAGATTACTTGCGAGCATTTTCTCAATCAGAGCATCTACAAGAGAGAGGAAGCTATAATTTAGGATGTGTCTCAAGTTCGTTCTTCCTTCAGCTGAATTCTCCACCATTTTATTGTTTAGCTACGAAAGAAGCGAAATCTTCCAAAATCTTGATAAGCCTCCATTCTGCTTGCTTTAAAAACAGGTGACAGTTCATGCATGATGCGGCAGTTTTTCACGCATCTCATTGTTTATGACGTCATATCTGCTGAAGTATGTGTCGTGCAATGATACAATTTGCAGTTACATTCACTGGCTACTGTCTGCAAAATGTGTTGCGAATACGGTTAGGCCGGCCGCGGTGGTCTAGCGGTTCTACGCGCTCAGCCAGGAACCGCGCGACTGCTACGGTCGCAGGTTCGAATCCTGCCTCGGGCATGGATGTGTGTGATGTCCTTAGGTTGGTTAGGTTTAAGTAGTTCTAAGTTCTAGGGGACTTATGACCACAGATGTTGAGTCCCATAGTGCTCAGAGCCATTTGAACCATTTTTTTGAATACGGTTAGTAGGAAAGAAGAAATAAAAATATAACGCCATGCCACTTTTCTGCGTGAACGGAGGAAATATAGTAAGGGCTATACATTTTTTCCCTTCATCATTTTGCAGGGGTTACCAACGAGAAAAAGTTTTGTAAATTTTGAAATTATGCAGATCGTTAAGTGCCCTCAGTCTCAAACGCTGGGTGAATAAAATCTCGGAAACCCCATGTAGCGGGCTATGCTTCTTTCCCGCCCCTTTGATTGGTGGGTGGTTATTACCTCCACAGAAACTGTTACCGGACGGTAAGGTATATTTATTTATTTATTTATTTACACGTCAGGTTCCTTAGGACCAAATTGAGGACCAAATTTCCAAGGTCTTGGAACGTGTCAGTATATGAAATTACTACATAAAAGTAATAACAGATAAAAATAAATTTTCATGAACCTGCAAAAAGTCAGTACATAAGTTTAAGTAAACGCTATCAGCAGTACAATAAGAATCAGCTTAATTTTTCAAGGAACTCCTCGACAGAGTAGAAGGAGTGACCCATTAGGAAACTCTCCAGTTTCAATTTGAAAGCGCGTGCATTACTGGTAAGATTTTTGAATTCGAGTGGCAGCTTATTGAAAGTGGCTGCAGCAGTATACTGCACACCTTTTTGCACAAGTGTTAAGGAAGTCCGGTACAAATGCAGGTTTGATTTATGCCGAGTATTAACTGAGTGAAGGCTGCTTATTCTTGGGAATAAACTAATATTAGTAACAAGAAACGACAATGAGGAATATACATATTGAGAAGCCAATGTCAAAATACCCAGACTCGTGAACAGAGGTCGACATGAGGTTCGTGAACTCATACCACTTATTGCCCGAACCGCCCGTTTCTCAGCCAAAAATATCCTTGTAGAATGGGAAGAGTTACCCCAAAATATAATACCATACGACATAAGCGAATGAAAATAACCAAAGTAGACTAATTTTCGTGTCGAATTATCACTTCTGATACCGTTCGAATAGTGTAAACGTCAGTATTAAGTCTTTGAAGAAGATCCTGAACGTTGGCTTTCCACGACAGCTTACTATCTATCTGAACACCTAGGAATTTGAACAGTTCAGTTTCACTAATAATATGCCCGTTCTATGAAATTAAAACGTCAGGTTTTGTTGAATTGTGTGTTAGAAACTGTAAGAACTGAGTCTTACTGTGATTTAACGTTAGTTTATTTTCTACAAGCCATGAACTTAGGTCATGTACTGCATTATTTGAAACTGAGCCAATGTTGCACACAACATCCTTTACCACCAAGCTAGTGTCATCAGCAAACAGAAATATTTTAGTGCTACCCGTAATACTAGAGGGCATATCATTTATATAAATAAGGAACAGGAGTGGCCCCAACACTGATCCCTGGGGCACCCCCCGCTTGACAGTACCCCACTCTGAGCCCACGTCACAGCCCTTATCAACATTGTGAATATGTACGGCACTGTCAATATGTGTACATGTGTAACAAGTTTGGCTTAAATCGGTCCACTGGTTTAGGAGGAAATGGAGAACATACGTACAGGGAGACAATCATTGAACTATATGAAACCCAAATCGTCATAACTTCTGAATGGTTTGCGTTAAGACGTTCAAACTGCACTGTTGGCCGCGGGACATGACGGGAATTAGTATGGTTTCGCTTAGCGATGAAGCCCACTTTCATTTGGATGGGTTAGTCAATAATCAAAACTGGCGCATTTAGGGGATTGAGAATCAGCTTTTCCCGATCGAGAGGTCTCTTCATCCTCAGTGGGTGGCTGTGTGGTGTGCAATGTCCAGTCACGGAATAATTGGTGCGGTATTCCTTGATGACACGGTGAATACCGAGCGATACGTGAAGGTTTTGGAAAATGATTTCCTCCCCGTTATTCAAAGTGACCGTGATTTCGACAAGATGTGGCTCATGCAAGACGGAGCCTGATCCATCGAAGCAGGTGAGTGTTTGATGTTCTGGAGGAGCGCTTTACGGACCGCATTCAGGCTCTGGAATGACCAGAGCCCACTGTCATGGGCCTATATTGGCCGCCATTTTTTCTGCGGATCTGAACAGATGCGACTCCTTTTTGTGAGGCTGCATTAAAGACAGAGTGTACGGCAATAACCCTAAAACCATTTATGAGCTGAAAACAGCCATTCAGAAGGTCATCGACAGCGCTAGATGTTCCGACACGCAGCGGGTATTGCAGAATTTCGCTATTCGCCAATGATGGCAGGCATATCGAACATGTCATAACCTAAATTCGAATATCTGTTGTTACTGCGTGAAGTCAAGCGCCGGCACGCCAGTCAGGAACGAGAGAGGAGAGAGGGCTGTGACGATGACGTCAGCCAATTGCACGCTGACCGACCCCTCTCCAGGACGGCAACACGACAGCTGCGGCCTCTGTGCGAAGAGAACATAAGCGCCGCGCGCGACTGCTCGCCGCTCAGTTCTGCGAGAAGCTTGAAGACCAACGACCTGAACAGTAGCGTCAAAGCTCATTGCTTTGCTCGTACATTCTGTGTAACTCAAACTTAGGGATTGTATATACTGAAGAGATTTCTTATTTGTCTGTCGTCCATTCCTTGCGACACACCTGAGTATTTCTCAAGGTTAAGTATTGTCATTTACTTTTGTAATAAAACTTATTAATTCCATTTGCTTGAATTGTTGTCTAGCGATCCGAGAAAGCAGGTTTCCTAGACATCCTACCTTTGACGACTAGGCTCGATTCAATATCTGTAGTGACGTTTGCATGTTGAATAAAGTTTGTGCACGCCATAATTTGTAAGTAATTTACTTTTGTTTCATATGGTTAAGTAATTGTCACCCTGTATGTACACTCATACATACACACATACATCAATTTTTATAATATTACCGATTTCACAATCGTAGAACCCGTGATAGCTGGTGTCCAGGCTCCGCTCGCATTCCAGCATTTGATTTTCGCTGTTAGAAATCTGTGAGACGTTCTTGTTTGAGGAATTCTTGAGAAAAGGCTGTGAGTGTTAGAAGCTTTCCAGGCGGCCGTTGACATGGAGATGCGAAGGTTTACTCGAGCGTCACTCACTCATATAAACTGCCACTGAAAGGCAGCGTTGTCAGGCTGTTTGTTGTGGAGACGATAACGGAATTACGCTACGAAAAAGAGGACACACGTCTGAGGGCAACTGGCGGTTCCCTTCCAGTGGCGCCTCGTGTTATTTCCGTGACTGAGTTGTTTATTCCCGAGCGAGATGCAGATGCGGTGAAGCGCAGGACTTGCATTTCGAACATCTGGCTACAAACGCTCCATCCGTAATACTAAGCAGCTAACCTGGGCCACGATAACCCCCTCCCTGTTGAAAGTTACACTGAAAGTTTCCTTTAAAAATTTGTTTTCGTTTGATTCTGAACTCGTACTGGGCTGGTTGGTTCGTTGGTTGTTATTTAGCTGGAACTTACTGGCAGATTAAAACTGTGTGCCGGACCGACACTCGAACTCGGGACCTTTGCCTTTCGCGGGCAAGTGCTCTACCATCTGAGCTACACGAGCAGAGTTACTACACAGCCTCCCGAAATTCCTTCACCAAAGAAGACGAAGTAAATATTCCAGAATTCGAATCAAGAATAGCTGCCAGTATCAATAACAAAGAAGTAGATGTCCTCGGAGTAGTGAAGCAACATAAATCACTTAATAAAAGCAAGTCTTACGGTACATACTGTACACCAATTAGATTCTTTAAGAGTATGCTGATGCAATTGTTCTATACTTAACAGTCGTGTACAACAACTCGCTCGACGAAAGATCCCTACCCAGAGAAAAATCTACGGGTCACACTAATACTCAAAAAATGCAGTAAACTCATCAGAAGATCAATAATAATTGCAAAACGATTTAGAAAAGACGTCTACATGGTGTGGTAATTGGCAGTTGACCATAAATAATAAGAAGTGCTAAAAGGAATCCGTTCAACTTCGGTTACACGATAAATCACTCAAAAATAAAGACCTTAAATTCAGTTAAATACATAGAAATTACTATTACGAACAGTTTAAATTGGCAATAACATATAGAAAATGTTGTAAGGAAGACGAACCAAAGACTGCGTTTTATTGGGCGAAATCTTAGCAGATGCAACAGATCTACTAAAGAGACTGCCTACAGTACACTTGTCCGTCCTCTTTTAGAGTTCTGCTGCACTGTGTGGGATCCTTACAATGCAAGATTAACCGAGTACACTGAGAAAGTTCAAAGAAGGGTAGCATGTTTTGTTTTATCGAGAAATAAGGGAGAGAGTGTCACCGACGTGATAGAAGATTTGGGGTGGACATCATTAAAACACGGTGCTTCTCGCTGTGGCGGGATCTTCTAAATAAATTTCAATCACCAACTTTCTCCTCCTCATGCGAATATATTTTATCGCCGCAGATCTGCATAGGGAGAAAGGATTATTATAATAAATAAGGGAAATCAAGCACATACGGAAAGATAAAAGAGTTCGTTTTTCCCTCGTGCTGTTCGAAAGTGGAGTAATAGAGAATTATGGTGAAGGTGGTTCGATGAACCCTCTGCCAGGCACTTAGGTGTGATTAGTAGAGTATCCTTGTAGATGTAGGTGCACACAATTTTTGTCTGCAGCTATGATGAATGAAGGCTATCTTGCACTGATCTACGGAAGTCAAATAAGAAAGCGCAATATCATTTTACAAGTACTCAGTAACCGCCGACAGAAGACCCTCCTACGCCTGAAGATACTGATCCCGAAGTAACTCGCTTTCATTGGTAATTAAATTTGTGTCCTTGCCGGAAGCGTTAATTCTGGTTTGAGAGATCACTTCTAACAAGGGAACCTCCCCATCGCACCCCCCTCTGGTTTAGTTATAAGTTGGCACAGTGGATAGACCTTGAAACACTGAACACAGATCAATCGAGAAAACAGGAAGAAGTTGTGTGGAACTACGAAAAAAATAAGCAAAATATACAAACTGAGTAGTCCATGCGTAAGATAAGCAACATCAAGGATAATGTCAGCTCAGGAGCGCCGTGGTCCCGTGGTTAGCGTGAGCAGCTACGGAATGAGAGGTCCTTGGTTCAAACCTTCCCTCGAGCGAAAAGTTTACTATCTTAATTTTCGCAAAGTTATGATCTATCCGTTCGTTCATTGACGTCTCTGTTCACTGTAATAAGTTTAGTGTCTGTGTTTTGCGACCGCACCGCAAAACCATGCGATTAGTAGACGAAAGGACGTGCCTCTCCAATGGGAACCGAAAACATTTGATAGCAAGGTCATAGGTCAACGGATTCCTCCACAGGAAAACACGTCTGATATATTCTATACGACACTAGTGACGGCATGTGCGTCACATGACAGGAATATGTTGTCGACCCACCTAACTTGTACACTTGGCGAATGGGTAAAAAGAATCTTCCACCTTGCCCGATTTAGGTTTTCTTGTGGATGTGATAATCACTCCCAAAAAAGTGATGAAAACATATGAGTTTGTCACATAAACTGCAACAAATGAATGCAACAGTTCCACAGTCGCACAGTTTTCCATGTTCTCTGTCAAAACATATGTTTTTAACGTTTTCAAATTTTTCCGTGAGTAGACCGTGAAATCCTGCATATGTCCAAGCAAACCTGAAAATGTCCTGGAATTTTGGAGAGCGAAGTTGATTATGTGTGAGTGCCTGAACTTTGATAATTGTCTGAAAATAAAAAATTAAACTTTTCACTCGGGGAAGGACTTGAACCACGGACCTCTCGTTCGGCAGCTGCTCAC
Organism: Schistocerca nitens; assembly: GCF_023898315.1. Lineage (NCBI taxonomy): Eukaryota > Metazoa > Arthropoda > Insecta > Orthoptera > Acrididae > Schistocerca > Schistocerca nitens. The sequence goes on along the minus strand of NC_064620.1, from coordinate 582,119,396 downwards.
GCAATCCACGGGACCACAGCGTTCCTGAGTTCACACTATCCTGGATGTTGCTTATCATGCACATAGACGTCTCAGTTTGTATATTTTGCTTATTTTTTCATTGTTCCACACAACTTCCTCCTGTTTTCTCGATTGATCTGAGTTCAATTTTTCAAGGCCTATCCACTGTGACAACTTATAACGAAATCTGAGGGGGGTGCGATGGGGAGGTTCACTTGTAAGCAAGAGGCGGGCAGGCGGGCCAGCTGCCCAATTTCGCAGCCTCTTGGAGGCGTTGCCGCGAGTGACACGGGGTGTTAACTCGACTGAGAGAAGCCGCGACACAAAGGCGGCGCCGCCAGACGGATGCTCCCATCGCTCAGCTGCTGGCGCCTCTCCAGAAACGTCGCTCGCCGCCGGACCGTCCTTTCACGCAGGCGTAGTGCTCTTAGCTGATTTCTTCTCGTAGCCTTCTCTCTTTGCCAGCAGATTACATTCTCGCCTCTATTAGACTGCGTCCACAAAGACTCTACGCAATTTCAAATACACTACTGGCCATTAAAATTGCTACACCAAGAAGAACTGCAGATGATAAACTGGTATTCATTGGACAAATATATTATACTAGAACTGACATGTGATTACATTTTCACGCAATTTGGCTGCATAGATCCTGTGAAATCAGTACCCAGAACAACCGCCTCTGGCCGTAATAGCGGCCTTGATATGCCTGGGCATTGAGTCAAACAGAGCTTGGATGGCGTGTACAGGTACAGCTGCCCATGCAGCTTCAACACGATACCACAGTTCATCAAGAGTAGTGACTAGTGTATTGTGACGAGCCAGTTGCTCGGCCACCATTGACCAGACATTTTCAATTGGTGACAGATCTGGAGAATGTGCTGGCCAGGGCAGCAGTCGAACATTTTCGGTGTCCAGTAAGGTCCGTACAGGATCTGCAACATGCAGTCGTGCATTATCCTGCTGAAATGTAGGGTTTCCCTGGGATCGAATGAAGCGTAGAGCCACGTGTCGTAACACATCTGAAATGTAACGTCCACTGTTCAAAGTGCCGTCAATGCGAACAAGAGGTGGCCGAGAAGTGTAACCAGTGGCACCCCATACCATCACGCCGGGTGATACACCAGAATGGCGATGACGAATACACGCTGCCAATGTGCGTTCACCGCGATGTCACCAAACACGGATGCAACCACCATGATGTTGTAAACAGAACCTGGATTCATCCGAAAAAATTACGTTTTGCCATTCGTGCACCCAGGTTCGTCGTTGAGTACATCGTCTCAGGCGCTCCTGTCTGTGATGCAGCGTCAACGGTAACCGCAGCCATGGTCTCCGAGCTAATAGTCCATGGTGCTGCAAACGTCGTCGAACTGTTCGTGCAGATGGTTGTTGTCTTGCGAACGTCCCCATCTGCTGACTCAGGGATCGAGACATAGCTGCACGATCCGTTACCGCCATGTGGATAAGATGCCTGTCATCTCGACTGCTAGTGATACGAGGCCGTTGGGATCCAGAACGGCGTTCCGTATTACCCTCCTCAACCCACCGATTCCATATTCTGCTAACAGTAATTGGATCTCGACCAACGTAAGCAGCAATGTCGCGATACGATAAACCTCAGTCGCGATAGGTTACAATCCGACGTTTATCAAAGTCGGAAACGTGATGGTACGCATTTCTCCTCCTTACACGAGGTATCACAACAACGTTTCACAGGCAACGCCGGTCAACTGCTGTTTGTGTATGGGAAATCGGTTGGAAACTTTCCTCATGTCAGCGCGTTGTAGGCGTCGCCACCGGCGCCAACCTTGTGTGAATGCTCTGAAAAGCTAATCATTTGCATATCACAGCATCTACTTCCTGTCGGTTAAATTTCGCGTCTATAGCACGTCTTCTTCGTGGTGTAGCAATTTTAATGGTCAGTAGTGTATTTATTACAGAGGCAATTAAGAGTTATCTTCGTCAGACTTTACTTTATACTCAGTGCTTAAGAATATTTGTAACTACATTGTGTTTGCGTGTTTTCCAGAACCCTGTTGACATATGAGGTAAAGTGAAACGAACTCCCTACGAATCAGCTATTCCTCAAGGAAAGACACAGTGCGTGTCACGCTTTATTGCAGGAAAATCGGTCCTCCAGACTGAGCTAAACTTAAGAATTCAATATGATACAGCTCAACCGCCACTTCCTTCAATTCGTGCGTGGGAGAAGAAACTTACAATCATCACGCTCTAGAGCACACAAACTTCCACTCAAAAATTTGTGACTTTACGCTTACAGTGTCCAGTTTCTTCAGGCTCTGGAGCCAAATTATGAACAAAAATGAAAACATGTTGGAACGAACGTCTGTAGGTCAAACATTCCTTACTCGAGTTCGTTTAGTGATGAGCCGATTTCTCATATTTCAGAGAACTTGAACACACGAAAATATCACAGTCTGGGGATCACAATACCCCACGTAATTAGCGAACTCCATTGACATACTCCAATAATGAATGTTTGGAACAGGATCAGGTATGTGCATCTATGGTACGGTTTGGCTTGGCGAGATAGGAATAACTTTTATTGTTTACTTCGATACTGCCACCATAATCACACAATTCAAACAATCATAATTTTACTGCAATATGGTGCACCACCACATTGGGGACTACATGTTAATGATTTCCGAATTGAAACCTTTGCAGACCAGAGGACTGGCAGCAGTGACCTAATTCCTCGACCTCCATCGTTCATCAGTTTTCACTCCCATCAGCTTCTCTCTATTGCATCATGTTAAAGACAACAAGTAGCGAAAAAAAGAACGGGACCTCGCTGATCTCAGTCAGTTCAAATTCATGCCACATGCTAAGGTCTATGTTTTCTCGTAGTGTGAAAAATCAAGTTTCTAAGTCAATTCAGTCAAAAGATACGTCCATTTATGTCACATAATTTGATACTCGCGAACTCACTCTCTTTGGCCTAGAATAATGAAATTTTGTAAGATGCAAGGTTTCACAGTAAAAGCAACGGAAAAAATTTTGCAAATTTGTCAGCTGTATCTGTCTATCCGTCTGTTACGACCCTTTTTTTCTCAGGAATGGTAATGCGCGTCATGTTGAAATTTATGTCATATACTAAGGCCTGTAGTCCTGTGGCGGTGTAGTAAATATATAATTCGCTCGAAGGTACGGCCATTTTGTCACACATGTTGATAATTGCAAACTCATTCATCAGAACATACGGGATATTTCCTGTTGATCCAGAGGCATTACATTTGGTAATCAGCAACGTTTCAAAGTACGACGAAAGGAAAAAAACCGAAAATTATTAGTGTGTAATTACCTCACACGAAAAACAGGACTGTTATTTGTTGTTTGACTGTCTGTCTCTTCGTCCATCTGTCAAAATCCCTTTTTCTCAGAATGGGTAGACATATCAAATTGAAGTTTATATCATATAGGCCTACTAAGGTCTAGAGTCCCTTAGCGAATGAGTAAATGTTGGACTCTATGTTAATGTAATCAAAAAATACGACCATTTATGTCACCTATTTTGATACTCGCAAACTCAATCAATAAAACCTATAGGATACTTCCCTTTGACCTAGAATCAGGAATCAGGCACAAGGTTTCACAGTAAAATTAAAGGAAAAAACCCGAAAATTGTTGATATGTAATTACATCACAGGAAAAAAAATACTTCTCGTCATTCGTTATCCACCTGCCTGTCCGCCCGTTCGTTAAGTCACATTTTCCTGTAATGAGTGGATGTACAAGTGGAAATTTATGTCACGTGTGATGTCTGCGGTCCCTTGGTGCTGCAAATAATGTACATCAGAGCAATCGAAAGATGCGGAGATTCATGTCACATGATAGTTCCATAAAACTTCGAGTGTACACCCGCATTAATTTCACTTCTTCTCCTAATATTTCATCTGTATTCAGTCCAGCCATTTTCAGAGCGAGACGGGTAACAGACGTTACAGCATTTACTTTTATTACTTATTTATTGAGATTTTACTCTATACAAAGGTTTTCCAACGTAACAAATACCTGTAAATTATTACACCTTTTACATTCGATCTTAATGTATCTTCTCAGGATGTCCTTCCAGGTGTTTTGATTTTTTGTATCTTCTTCCTCTGCGCCAAGTCTTCTCATTGTTAATCGTACGTTTTGGAGCCAGGTGGTTATAGGGCGTCCTCTTCTCTTCTTTCCCTCTGGTTCTCATTCCAGGATCATTTTCGGAATTCTGGTTTCCTCCAGTCTCCTTTCATGGCCGTACCGTTGTAACTTCCTTCTATCCAAAATGTCATGTATTCGTTCTCTCACATCGAATCTCTTTATCATTACGTAGTTTCTTAATTTCTCTTTTCTAGAAATTCTTGCTGATCTTCTCCAGAAGTCCATTTCTACTGCTTGCAATTTTTCAGGTGTTTAAGATTTGTAGCCCAAGTCTCTACTCCATACATTACTACGCTCTCTATTATTGATTTGTATGTGATTTTTTGGTTCGGTTTATTACATTGCTGCTCCATAAGATTAGTAATCAGAACGTCCTCGATTCCAGGTTCGAAATCCGCCGACGCGTATATGTTGATTAGTAATCACGATTATCGACCGAAGACTTCCAACATAAGAAGTCACCCTCATACTGCTAACGGTCATGTCAAAGACGACGGTGGAGCGAACTTAGGTTCAGGGCACTCTCTGATCTTTGGGGTGGGAAACTGCCCCCAAAGGCCGAGGAATCAACTATGATCAACGGCATGAGGACACAGAAAGCAATGGAAACCACTGCATTAAACACACGTGACGTGCATCCACAGGACATGTGGCATGCAGTTAAGAAAATGTGGTGATGATCTCTCCATAGGCACAAGATATCGGGTTAGTCCCCCATTCGGAGCTCCGAAAGGGGACTGCCAAGGGAAGATGACCACGAGAAAAGAGATCGAATAACCAAACGGTAACTTCCACGTTTCGGAGCGTCGACTGTCAGAAGCTTGAACGTGGTAGGGAAGCTAGAAAATCTGAAAAGGGAAATGCAAAGGCTCAATCTAGATACAGTTAGGGTCAGTCAAGTGAAGAGAAGGATTTCTGGTCAGATGAGTATAGAGTAATATCAACAGCAGCAGCAAATAATATAACGGGAGTAGGATTCGTTATGAATAGGAAGGTAGGGTGGAGAGCGTGTTATTCTGAACAGTTCAGTGATACGGTTGTTCTTATCAGAATCGACAGCAAACCAACACCGACAACGATAGTTCAGGTATACATGCCGACGTCGCAAGCTGAAGATGAAGAGACAGAGAAAGTATGTGAGGATATTGAAAGGGTAACACAGTACGTAAAGGGAGATGAAAAATCTAATAGTCGTGGGGCACTGGAATGCCGTTGCAGGGGAAGGAGTAGAAGGAAAGCTTACAGGAGAATATGAGCTTGGGACAAGGAATGAGAGAGTAGAAAGACTAATTGAGTTCTGTAATAAATTTCAGCTAGTAATAGCAAATACCCTGTTCAAGAATCATAAGAGGGGGAGGTATGTTTCTAAAAGACCAGTTGATACAGGAAGATTTCAGTTAGACAGCATCATAGTCCGAAATCAGATTGTAAGGCGTACCCACTAGCAGATATAGACTCAGATCACAATATAGTAGAGATGAAGAATAGGCTGAAGTTTAAGAGATTAGTCAGGAAAAGTTAATACCCAAATATGTGGGATACGGAAGTGCTACGGGATGACGACATACGCTTGAAGGTCTCTCAGGCTGTAGATGCAGCAATAAGGGATATCTCACTAGGCAGTAGAGTTGGAGACGAATGGACATTTCTTAAAAAGGGAAATCACAGAAGGTGGAAAGCAAAACATAGATACAAAGAAGGTAACTGCGAAAAAACCATGGTAACAGAAGAAGTACTTCAGCTGACCGACGAAAGAAGGAAATACAAAAATTTTCAGGGAAATTCAGGAATTGAGAAGTACAAGTGGCTAGGAAATGAATTAAATAGAAAGCCAGGGAACCTAAGACGAAATGGCTACATGAAAAATGTGAAGAAATCGAAAAAGAAATGATTGTTGGAAGGAAAGAATCAGCTTGTACGAAAGTCAAAACAAAATGGAAGCAAGACTACAGAAAAATCAAGACACGTTTATAGGATTTGGCGACTTGGAATAAGTATTTCACAGTGTAAAATGGTGCCAGATGTTCGCAGTTCTGAGAAAAACAGGAATAAGCTATAATTAGAGACGGGTAATAAACAATATGTACAAGCCCCACGATAGAATAATAAGATTGGATGACCAAGAACGAAGAGCTCGGATTATAAATGTGTAAGACAGGGATATCTCTTTCGCCCCTACTGTGGAATCTGTACATTGAAGGAACATTGATGGAAATAAACGAAAGGTTATTTAGTGGAATTAAAATTCATGGTTAAAGGACATCAATGACATGATTCGGTGATTACATTGCTATTCTGATGAAAGGGAAGAAGAATACATGATCTGCTGAATGGAATAAACCATCTAATGAGTGCAGAATATGGACTGAGAGTAGATCGACGAAAGACGAACGTAATGAGAAGTAGCAGAAATGAGAACAGCGAGAAACTTAGCATCAGGACTGATGGCGAGGAAGTAGATGTTAAGGAATTCTACTACCTGGGCAGCAAAATACCCAATGGCGGACTGAGCGAGGAGGACATCAAAAGTATACTAACACTGCCAGAAGTTGCATTCCTGACCAAAAGAAATCTACTAGTATCAAACACAGGCCTTAATTTGAGTAAGGAATTTTGAAAATGTAAGTTTGGAGCACAACACCGTATGGTTATGAAACATGGACTGTGAGAAAATTGAAGCAGAAGAGAATCGAAGGATTTGAGATGTAGTACTAAAGATGAAATTTGAAAATTAGGTGGACTGGTAAGCTAAGGAATGAGGAGGTTCTGCGCAGAATCGGAGAGGAAAGGAATATTTGGAATACAGGGTGTGGTAGATAAGTAATGAGACTCAGTCTAGAAAAACAAATTTATTGATCCAATTTGTACAAAACGTTAATATTCTTCAAAGTACTCGCCTTGGGCGTCGACACAACGTTGCCAGCGCTTTTTCCAAGCTTCATAGGCCCCACTGTAGTCCGTTTGAGTTATCCCAGTTAGTGCCTTCGTGACAGCACGTTGGATGTTCGGAATATCGTCGAAACGATGACCCTTCAGGCATCTTTTGACCTTCGGAAATGGAAGAAATCAGGAGGACTCAAGTCAGGGCTGTATGGTGGCTGTGGCAAAACTTCAACTCCAATTCGGGTCAAGTAGGAGGTCACGAGGAACGCTGTGTGCGCCGGAGCGTTGTCGTGGTGGAGACGCCAGCGTTGAGCAAGGTCCTGTCGCTTCCGTCTGACGGCTCTGTGCAATCGCTGAAGGACTTCTTTGTAGAATTCGGCATTGACAGTCTTCCCCTGAGGGACAAACTCTTTGTGAATTAACCCCCGCTTGTCGAAAAACACAATCAGCATTGTCTTGATGCGGGACTTTGACATTCTTGCTTTCTTCGGCCGCGGGGATGCCGGTGTGTGCCACTCCGAGCTCTGGGCTTTCGTCTCCGGGTCGTACTGGAATGTCCACGATTCGTCGCCTGTTACTACGTTGTCTAAAAAGTGTGGATTATTTTCCAAATCATTCAACATCTCATGGCAAACGTCCACTCGTTGTTGCTTTTGTTCGGCGGTGAGCACTCGGGGAACCAATTTTGCGCAAACTTTCCTCATCATCAAATCTTGCGTAACAATTTGGTAAACCGTAAATTTATTCACGGAGACCTCATCGGCGATCATTTTGAGACTTAAACGGCGGTCGGAGTCCAGGAGTTCTTCCACTTTGGCCACCGTTTCATCCACACGACTCGTTGAAGGGCGTCCAGATCGTTCCATGTCTTCAACGGATTCCCTCCCGTTTTTAAATTCATTAAACCACCGGAACACTTGAGCTCTTGATAAGGAGTCTTCTTTGTAGGCCTCCGTAATCATAGCAAAAGTTTCCGAAGCAGTTTTGCCCAAGCGAAAGCAAAATTTGATTGCATACCGCTGTTCTATCGAGCGATCCATCTTCAGCGTTTTCACAAGTGTCACGGGCACACAAACAACGTAATACGCGAAGCTCGACCCTCACTGCACCAGAGCTCCGACGCGACTGCGAACCGGTTCTGTTGTTAGCTCAGATCCCCCACCACGTGGCGTACAGGTGGAGACCGCCCTGCGAGCGACTGGGGCGCCGCGCGGCGGCCAGTCTCATTATTTATCTACCACACCCTGTATACTGGCAAGGAGAAGAGACACAATGTGAGGACATCTGTCCAGAGATCAGGGAATGACATCCATGACGCTAGCGGGAGCTGCAGAGGGCGAAAACGGTAGAGGATGATAGAGATTGGAATACATGCAGAGAATAATTGAGGATGTAGTTTTTAAGTGCTGCTCTGAGATGAAGATGTTTCCACAGGAGAGGAATTCGTGGGGGGGGGGGGGGGGGGCACATCAAACCAGTCAGAAGACTGAGGGCTCAAGAAAAAAGGCCAGGTGTGCCTACGGTTCTCTGTGCATCTCCCATGGACTGTACGTGTCATCTCTCCGATGTATGAACTGATACACTCACAGGGGCTCCTATAAGCCCCAGGCTTCCGAAGCACCGAATCATCTTTAACGGAATTAGGAGTGCCGCTGTTTCGGTGGAGGGCGAATAGTCACTTTCACTTAGTGTTTGCTGAGGAACAGTCCTATTTTCGACGATAGGCCTGCCATGTATGGCAGAAAAAGCCATGGATTTAAAACTTGCATGCTTTCTTCTATGTTCCTTTTGCCCACTGTTGATATCATTCGTAATACCGTATGTATCTGCTGTGGAGAATACCCGTTGGCTTCTAAAACTATGTAGGAGCTCGTCCTCGAGACTCCTCTCGTTAGCAGTGACACCGAGCGAGGTGGGGCAGTGGTTAGCACACTGGGCTCCCATTCGGGATGATGACGGTTTAAACCTGAGTCCAGCCATCCTGATTTAAGTTTCCCACGATTTCCCTAAATCGCTTCAAGCAAATGCCGTGATGGTTCGTTTGAAAGGGCACGGCCGGTTTCCTACCCCATCCTTCTCTATTCCGAGCTTGTGCTCCGTCTATAATGACCTCGACGTCGACGGGCCGTTAGACACTATTCTCCTCCTCCTCCTCACCAATAACGTGTGCCCTGTATACCAGAGTTGTGAGAACGCTCATAGTATGCCAAGGATGGTGGCAGCATTTGCACGTAAATACACTACTGGCCATTAAAGTTGCTACACCACGAAAATGACGTGCTACAGACACGAAATTTAACCGAAAGGAAGAAGATGCTGTGATATGCAAATGATTAGCTTTTCAGAGCATTCACACAAGGTTGGCCCCGGTGGCGACACCTACAACGCGCTGACATGAGGAAAGTTTCCAACCGATTTCCCATACACAAACAGCAGTTGACCGGCGTTGCCTGGTGAAACGCTGTTGTGATACCTCGTCTAAGGAGGAGAAAAGCGTACCATCACGTTTCCGACTTTGATAAACGTCGGATTGTAACCTATCGCGATTGAGGTTTATCGTATCGAGACATTGCTGCTTACGTTGGTCGAGATCCAATCACTGTTAGCAGAATATGGAATCGGTGGGTTCAGGAGGGTAATACGGAACGCCGTGCTGGATCCCAACGGCCTCGTATCACTAGCAGTCGAAATGACAGGCATCTTATCCACATGGCGGTAACGGATCGTGCAGCCATGTCTCGATCCCTAAATCAGCAGATGGGGACGTTTGCAAGACAACAAGCATCTGCACGAACAGTTCGACGACGTTTGCAGCACCATGGACTATCAGCTCGGAGACCATGGCTGCGGTTACCGTTGACGCTGCATCACAGACAGGAGCGCCAGCGATGGTGTACTCAACGACGAACCTTGGTCCACGAATGGCAAAACGTCATTTTTTCGGATGAATCCAGGTTCTGTTCACAGCATCATGATGGTCGCATCCGTGTTTGGCGACATCGCGATGAACGCACATTGGAAGCGTGTATTCTTCATCGCCGTACTGGCGTATCACCCGGCGTGATTGGTTACACGTCTCTGTCACCTCTTGTTCGCACTGACGGCACTTTGAACAGTGGACGTTACATTTCAGATGTGTTACAACCCGTGGCTCTACCCTCCATTCGATACCTGCGGAACCCTACATTTCAGCAGGATAATGCACGACCGCATGTTGCAGGTCCTGTACGGGCCTTTCTGGATACAGAAAATGTTCGACTGCTGCCCTGGCCAGCACATTCTCCATATCTCTCACCAATTGAAAACGTCTGGCCAATGGTGGCCGAGCAACTGTCTTGTCACAATACGCCAGTCCCTACTCTTGATGAACTTTGGTATTGTGTTGAAGCTGCAATGGCAGCTGTGCACGCTATCCAGGCTCTGTTTGACTCAATGCCCAGGCGTATCATGGCCGATATAACGGCCAGAGGTGGTTGTTCTGGGTACTGATTTATTAGGATCTATGCACCCAAACTGCGTGAAAATGTAATCAGATATCAGTTCTAGTATAATATATTTGTTCAATGAATACCCTTTTATCATCTGCATTTCTTCTTGGTGTAGAAATTTTAATGGCCAGCAGTGTATAAATGCATATGCGCCGATTTCCGTATACTGCATGTCCAAAATTCCATCATCTTCGCGTCGTACCAAAACATCGACAACATGGAAGGCATCCATCTTTTTCGATTTCAGTTGTGAACTGAATTTGTCTAGGGTGAAATTCTGAAGACTCATTATTCTTTTAATTTATCTTCACCACGGGGCCACACTACAAACGTGTAGGCTTGAAGCTAGCAGATTCCAGTCCCTTTTCCTCGAAGTTATTAATAACAAATTTGGCCAGCAAGGGCAACAAAAGACTACCAATGGCAGTACCGTCAATCTGTTCATAAAATTCGTTATCAAATAAAAAATATGTCGAGGTGAAGGCATGTTTAAACAAAACTGAAATCTCTTTATCAATGGATTTGCCAGTAAGAAAGAAAGATTCTGAAAGAGGAACTTTGTGAACAAGGAGACGACTACGTCGCAACGTTGCAGCTCGCAGTGATAACATCGATATCACCGAGTGGATCGACCGTGCAGCCATAGATCTTATTCTGTGTGTATGTTGCACCTCTTTGCCCCCATGAACGTCTCTGGCGCCTAGCGTACGTGTGGCCGCGTCCGCAGTGGCGCAGTCCGTGGCTTTAAAAGGACGGAGTGAGTGCTGGAGCGTCAGTCACCCGGCTCACTCTAAACATGGCTGGACGGTATACAGCCGAAATATCAGAAGAAGAAGTGAAATTTACGCGGCTGTACGCATGAAATTGTATGAACAATCATTGCGCCGCGAAAATATGAGCACGCACATTCATGTCACTTACTTTGATAATCACGAACTCACTCGCTAAAACCTAGAGGGCACTTACCATTGACCCAGATTCATGCCAAGAAGCAAGTTTCACAATACAAATACAGGAAAAATTTGGAAAATTGTCAATTTGCTATTATATCACATAAAAATATTTTTTGAATTATCAATGGAAAATCTCATATAAAGATGTGAAGCAAATACTAACAAAGAGATAGAGGGGCTGGCCAGTACTTACCTCAGCTCAGTAGAGCCGATAGATACACAAAACATTCCTATCTTTCGGAACTTTGTTCCTTCCTCAGGGAGGAGAGAGGGGAAAAAAGGGAAGAAGGGAAGGTGGAGTCAGTTACTCACATCCCAGGTTATGAAGCAACAGGGAAAGGTAAACAGGGAGGGTAGTAAGGATGGAGGCATGGTTGTCAGAGGGAAGCCAAAGATATTTTACTATTAGTTCTGCGCCAGCTTCAAACCAAAGAGGATGCATACAGAAGTAAAGAGGTATATAGTATAAAGATAAACACAACTATACAGGGTGAGTCACCTAACGTTACCGCTGGATATATTTCGTAAACCACATCAAATACTGACGAATCGATTCCAGAGACCGAACGTGAGGAGAGGGGCTAGTGTAATTGGTTAATACAAACAATAAAAAAATGCACGGAAGTATGTTTTTTAACACAAACCTACGTTTTTTTAAATGGAACCCCGTTAGTTTTGTTAGCACATCTGAACATATAAACAAATACGTAATCAGTGCCGTTTGTTGCATTGTAAAATGTTAATTACCTCCGGAGATATTGTAACCTAAAGTTGAAGGTTCAGTACCACTCCTCCGTTGTTCGATCGTGTGTATCGGAGAGCACCGAATTACGTAGGGATCCAAAGGGAACGGTGATGGACCTTAGGTACAGAAGAGACTGGAACAGCACATTACGTCCACATGCTAACACCTTTTTACTGGTCTTTTTCACTGACGCACATGTACATTACCATGAGGGGTGAGGTACACGTACACACGTGGTTTCCGTTTTCAATTACGGAGTGGAATAGAGTGTGTCCCGACATGTCAGGCCAATAGATGTTCAATGTGGTGGCCATCATTTGCTGCACACAATTGGAATATCTGGCGTAATGAATGTCGTACACGCCGCAGTACATCCGGTGTAATGTCGCCGCAGACTGCCACAATACGTTGTTTCATATCCTCTGGGGTTGTAGGCACATTACGGTACACATTCTCCTTTAACGTACTCCACAGAAAGAAGTCCAGAGGTGTAAGATCAGAAGAACGGGCTGGCCAATTTATGCGTCCTCCACGACCTATGAAACGCCCGTCGAACGTGTACCTCACCCCTCATTGTAATGTACATGTGCGTCAGTGAAAAAGACCAATAAAAAGGTGTTAGCATATGGACGTAATGTGCTGTTCCAGTCTCTTCTGTACCTAAGGTCCATCACCGTTCCCTTTGGATCCCTACGTAATTCGGTGCTCTCCGATACACACGATCGAACAGCGGAGGAGTGGTACTCAAGCGTCAACTTTAGGTTACAATATCTCCGGATTTAATTAACATTTTACAATGCAACAAACGGCACTGATTACGTATTTGTTTATATGTTCAGATGTGCTAACAAAACTAACGGGGTTCCATTTAAAAAAAACGTAGGTTTGTGTTAAAAAAACATACTTCCGTGCATTTTTTTATGGTTTGTATTAACCAATTACACTATCCCCTCTCCTCACGTTCGGTCTCTGGAAACGATTCGTAAGTATTTGATGTAGTTTACGAAATACATCCAGCGGTAATGTTAGGTGACTCACCCTGTATAGGATGAAAAGATGTGTGAATGGCTAAAGAGGAAAGGGAAAAAGGAGAAGACTGAAGAGTAAATGGGAATGAGGTTGGTTAACGTAGGTTCAGTCCAGGGGGATGGCGGGATGAAAGGATACGTTGGAGTGCAAGTTCCCATCACCGATTTCCGAGGGACTGGTGTTGGGTGGGAGAAGCCAAATGGCACGTACAGTGTAGCAGGTTCCTAGGTGCCTAGAATTATGCTGGAGGGCATGCTCTGCTACTGGGTATTGGACATCTCCTAGGCGGACAGTTCGTCTGTGCCTGTTCATGCGCTCAGCCAGTTTAGTTGTCGTCATACCGATGTAAAAGGCTGTGCAGTGTAGGCATGTCAGCTGATAAATGACATGTGTTGTTTCACATGTGGCCCTGCCTTCAATTGTGTATGTTTTACCAGTAGCAGGGCTGGAGTAGGTGGTTGTGGGGGGGATGCATGGGACAGGTTTTGCAGCGGGGTCGGTTACAGGGGTAGGAACCGCTTGGTAGAGAAGGTGGTCTGACAATATTGTAGGGTTTGACAAGGATGTTACGGAGGTTAGGGGCCGACGAAAGGCAACTCTGGGCGTTGTGGGGAGAATATTGTCAAGGGATGATCTCATTTCAGGGCTTGACGTGAGAAAGTCATATCCCTGGCGGAGTAATTTGTTGATGTTTTCGAGGCCAGCATAATATTGGGTGACAAGGCGGATGCTTCTGTGTGGTCTGTTCACAAAGGTTCCTTTTTCAGAATCTTTCTTTCTTATTGGCAAAACCTTTGATAAAGAGATTTCAGTCTTGTTTAAACATGCCTTCACCTCGACATATTTTTTATTTGATAACGAATTTTATGAAGAGATTGACGGTACCGCAATTGATAGTCTTTTGTCGCCTTGGGTGGCCAACTTCGTTGTTAATGACTTCGAGGAAAAGGCGCTGGAATCTGCTAGCTTCAAGCCTACACTATTTTGGAGGTATGGTGATCACACGTTTGTAGTGTGGCCCCGTGGTGAAGATAAATTAAAAGAACATTGAGTCTTCAGAATTTCACCATAGACAAATTCAGTTCACAACTGAAATCGAAAAAGATCGATGTCCTCCATTTTTCGATTTTTTCGTACGATGCAAAGATGATGGAATTTTGGGACATGCAATATACGAAAATCGGCGCATGTGGACTTATATTTACGTGCAAATGCTGCCACCATCCTTGCCATATTATGAGCGTTCTCAGAACTCTGGTATACAGGGCACACGTTATTGCTGAGGACGAGGAGGAGGAGACGTCGACGTCGAGGTCATTATAGACGGAGCACGAGCTCGGAATAGAGAAGCATCCCGGCATTTGCCTGAAGCGATTTAGGGAAATCGTCGTAAACTTAAATCAGGATGACTGGGTGCGGGTTTAAACCGTCATCATCCCGAATGCGAGTCCAGTGTGCTAACCACTGCCCCACTTCGCTCAGCGTCACTGCCAACGAGAGGATTCTCGAAGACGAGCTTCTACATTTGAGAACAGTTTTAGAAGCCAACGACTATTCTCCACAGCATATACGTAAGATCTTACGAATTAAATCAACAGTAGGCAAAAGGAACATAGAAGAAAGCATGGAAAGTTTTAAATCCATGTCTTTTCTGCCATTCCGTACGTTATCAGTCCACCTAATTTCAAACATTCATCTCTAGCAACACATCTTACATCCTTCGATTCTCTTCTGCTCCAATTTTCTCACAGTCCATGTTTCATAACCACACAGCGTTGTGCTCCAAACTTACATTTTCAAAATTCCTTACACAAATTAAGGCCTGTGTTTGATACTAGTAGATTTCTCTTGGCCAGGAATGCGACTTCTGGCAGTGTTAGTCTACTTTTAATGTTCTCCTCGCTCAGTCCGCCATTGGTTATTTTGCTGCCCAGGTAGTAGAATTCCTTAACATCTGCTTCGTGGCCATCAGTCCTGACGTTAAGTTTCTCGCTGTTCTCATTCCTGATACTTCTCATTACTTTCGTCTTTCGTCGATTTACTCTCAGTCCATATTCTGCGCTCATTAGATGGTTTATTCCATTCAGCAGATCATGTAATTCTTCTCCCTTTCATCAGAATAGCAATGTAATCAGCGAATCATGTCATTGATGTCCTTTAACCATGAATTTTAATTCCACTAAATAACCTTTCGTTTATTTCCATCAATGTTCCTTCAATGTACAGATTCCACAGTAGGAGCGAAAGAGATATCCCTGTCTTACACATTTATAATCCGAGCTCTTCGTTCTTGGTCATCCAATCTTATTATTCTATCGTGGGGCTTGTACATATCGCTTATTACCCGTCTCTCATTATAGCTTATTCCTGTTTTTCTCAGAACTGCGAACATCTGGTACCATTTTACACTGTGAAATACTTATTCCAAGTCGCCAAATCCTATAAACGTGTCTTGATTTTTCTGTAGTCTTGCTTCCATTTTGTTTTGACTTTCGTACAAGCTGATTCTTTCATTCCAACAATCATTTCTTTTTCGATTTCTTCACATTTTTCATGTAGCCATTTCGTGTTAGCTTCCCTGGACTTCCTATTTATTTCATTCTTAAGCCACTTGTACTTCTCAATTCCTGAATTTCCCTGAACTTTTTTGTATTTCTTTCTTTCGTCGGTCAGTTGAAGTACTTCTTCTGTTACCATGGTTTTTTCGCAGCTACCTTCTTTGTATCTATGTTTTCCTTTCCAGCTTCTGTGATTTCTCTTTTTAGAAAAGTCCATTCCTCTTCAACTCTACTACCTAGTGAGCTATCCCTTATTGCTGCATCTACAGCCTGAGAGAACTTCAAGCGTATGTCGTCATCCCTTAGCAATTCTGCTTAAAGGGTACAGTACCGCCCGACATTGAAAATAGGTACAACATTCTTCGTTATTCTTGTCAGAACAACATACTTCTTCTAATAATAACTCAATTTCACTTAATACACTGAAGCCGGATACCAGTGTAGGAAAGAATGACAATTTATTTATATAATTGATCACATGTGCACTCCTACAAAATAAATCCCTACATCCAATTTGATGAGATCTGCGAGATGAATGAATGTATGGTCGTCTGCTAACCGCAGATAGTGAATGTTCAATATATAATCATCTTTGAGGCGGTCCTTTGGTCACTTTGGTGGCACCAAAGAGATGAAATTTACCTGAGCTTTGAGCGTCTGAAATGTGGCTGACCAATCGGTAGCATGGTTTTCCCCTACCTCGACAAAGGTGCGAGATGACCTGAAGAACGGTCGTGTTTTCGGCACTCTGACGCTGGATCTTGTGTTGTTAAGACCTGTCTTAGATGTGCTCCGTAAAGAGAAAAGATTGAATAGAATGGTATGCATGTGGAATACTTAAGAGTAGTTTGGAATAATAATTTCTCTATTTCAGGAACTTTTGTGGGGAGAATTAAATGTCAGGCAGATAATATTAAGGGGATCGTAGTAATCTTCGGAAGTGACCAACGGTCACAATGAAACCACGTGTAGCAATAAGTTGAAATATTTCCGAGTGCTTAAGTTAAGCTGAATTACTGGCGTGTGTACTATAAGTTGGAAATATTTAAGAAATGGCGTGTGCAGGACTTGAAATTAGAGACGAGTACTTCCGCGTGGTGAGTATTGTGTGAGTCTCAATCTGTGTGTGAGACAAAGGATAAAGAGAAGTACTCGCCCATGGTATCAGTTGAGGACTCGCGTGTGTGACGAATATGTTCTTAATATTACTTTGCGTGTTATGTTTCCGTGTGACGCTTGATTCAAACTATAATACTCCGAGAGTGAAGCAAGGTGAGTTAGCCGTCTATCCAGCAACGCCACTTGGCTTGCATTGCACAGGAAGACGTGCATATTCCTCCAGAGTTCAGAGTAGGAAAGAAAAGTTACGAAGTGGGGCAGTGTCGTGTGAAACTGGGATGAATACTAATTGAAGTGGGAAAGCTGAAAGTGATGTGATTATAACGTTGTGACTATTCTTTGTATTGTATGTTGCCAGTGTTATGTATTTCATGAAATTTAAGTATGTGTGGTTGGCATGGGGGAGTAACAAGATAGTTTCAGAGGCAGTGGGTTATGCATGTTCCTTTTTGTACCGCTCGGTTGTGAGAGTCGAAGTGTGAGATATAGCAAAAGATCCACCATCCTATCCAGACAGTGCACTGTAGTGTTAGATAATTACGAGACCATAAGATAGAGAATCACCAATGTAAAGCCATGCCCACTGGGCGGAGATTCTCATGTGCAATTGTTGTAGAAAATGTACTGGTGTGGTTAGGTTATAGAATTTATCGGAATAAAAAAGATAGTGAAAAGAAAAAGATTGGTGGCCTTTTCCTTCGAATTGTATGTTGTCATGATATCCAGAATTTATAATGTGTGCGCCATTCATATTCAGTGCGATGGCCACGTGCGGATCAGAGCCGTTAAATAAGAAAGAAAATGTGGTATTGCCAATGCATAGTGAACAGTCAGAGTTGTGTAAATTACTAACAGTCAGATGTGCGTTTCCGTTTCCGTTGCGTAATACTCAAACAGGAGAATAACTTGTAACTTAATTGTGAGTACTAGAGCTCATGTTACGCGATAAATAAGAATGAATCCACTCGCTTGGCAGACCACTCATCTTGGAGGCCTGACTGCTTGATGCCACAGTATGAGCAAGGCATGTGGGTGCCTCTCACTGTATCCCACTTCCTTGGGTACTGATTTTTCCTGACTGCCGGCCGAAGTGGCCGTGCGGTTAAAGGCGCTTCAGTCTGGAACCGCAAGACCGCTACGGTCGCAGGTTCGAATCCTGCCTCGGGCATGGATGTTTGTGATGTCCTTAGGTTAGTTAGGTTTAACTAGTTCTAAGTTCTAGGGGACTAATGACCTCAGCAGTTGAGTCCCATAGTGCTCAGAGCCATTTGAACCATTTTTTTCCTGACTAATCTCTTAAACTTCAGCCTACTCTTCATCACTAGTATATTGTGATCTGATTTTATATCTGCTCCTAGGTACGCCTTACAATCTGATTTCGGAATTTCTGTCTGACTATGATGCTATCTAACTGAAATGTTCCCGTATCAACCGGCCTTTTACAAGTATACCTCCTCCTCTTATGATTCTTGAACAGAGTATTCGCTATTACCAGCTGAAATTTTTAACAAATTAGTCTTTCTACTATGTCATTCCTAGTCTCAAGCTCATATTCTCCTGTAAGCTTACCTTCTACTCCTTCCCCTGCAACTGCATTCCAGTGCCCCACGACTATTAGATTTTTCATCTCCCTTTACGTACTGTGTTACCCTTTCAATATCTTCACATACTTTCTCTGTCTCTTCATCTTCAGCTTGCGACGTCGGCATGTATACCTGAACTATCGTTGACGGTGTTGGTTTGCTGTCGATTCTGATAAGAACAACCGTATCACTGAACTGTTCAGAATAACACGCTCTCCACCCTACCTTCTATTCATAACGAATCCTACTCCCGTTATATTATTTGCTGCTGCTGTTGATATTACTCTATACTCATCTGACCAGAAATCCTTCTCTTCACTTGACTGACCCTAACTGTATCTAGATTGAGCCTTTGCATTTCCCTTTTCAGATTTTCTAGCTTCCCTACCACGTTCAAGCTTCTGACATTCCACGCTCTGTCTCCTACAAGTTACCGTTTGGTTATTCGATCTCTTTTCTCGTGGTCATTTCTCCCTTGGCAGTCCCCTCCCGGAGCTCCGAATTGGGGACTAACCCAGATCATCACCACACTTTTTTTATTACATGTCACTTGTCCTGTGGATGCACGTCACGTGTGTTTAATGCAGTGGTTTCCATTTCTTTCTATATCCTCATACCGTTGATCATAGCTGATTCTTCCGTCTTTGGGGGCAGTTTCCCACCCCAAGGATAAGAGAGTGCCCTGAATCTTTGCCCGCTCCTCCGTCGTCTTTGACATGACCGTTAGCAGTATGCGGGTGACTTCTTATGCTAGAAGTCTTCACCCGATAATCGTGATTATTAATCAACATATACGCGGTGGCGGATTTCGAACCTGGAATCGAGGACGTTTTGATTAATAATCTTATGGAGCAGATATGTAACAAACCGAACCAAAAAAATCATATATAAATCAATACTAGAGAGTGTAGTTATGGGTGGAGTAGAGACTTGGACTACAAATCTGAAACACCTAAAAAACTGCTGTAGTGGACTGACAAGGCAGCCAGTCCACAGTGAAGTAGCCGAAAGGGCACGCGTCAACTCACGCCGACTGGCGCGAAGTCTGGAACAGGATTCGTAATGAATGTGATAAAGAAAAGAACGTAGCTACTAGAACACTTAACTTTTATATCGTCCTTTGGTATACAGCATTCTTGATGATACAAGTGAGACTATCTTGAGATACATGCAATGGTACAAATGGCGCCTTGCTAGGTCGTAGCCATGGACTTATCTGAAGGCTATTCTAACTGTCTCTCGGCAAATGAGAGAAAGGGTTCGTATGTGTAGTCGCTAGCAATGTCGTCCGTACAACTGGGGCGAGTGCTAGTACGTCTCTCGAGACCTGCCGTGTGGTGGCGCTCGATCTGCGATCCTGACAGTGGCGACACGCGGGTCCGACATGTACTAATGGACCGCGGCCGATTTAAGCTACCACCTAGCAAGTGTGGTGTCTGGCGGTGACACCACACCTGCAAGGAGTAGAAATGGACTTCTGGAAAATATCAGCAAGAATTTCTGGAAAAGAGAAATTAAGAAACTACGTAATGATAAAGGGAATCGATGTGAGAGAACGAATACATGACATTTTGGATAGCTGGAAGTTACAACAGCACGGCCATGAAAGGAGACTGGAGGAAACCAGAATTCCGAAAATATCCTGGAACGGGAACCAGAGGGAACGAAGAGAAGACAACGTCTTATGGCCACCTGGCTCCAAAACGTAGATTAACAATGAGAAAACTTGGCGCAGAGGAAGAAGATACACAAAATCGAAACATCAGGAAGAACATCTTGAGAAGATACATTAAGATCTTATGTAAAAGATGTAATAATTTCCAGGTATTTGTTATGTTGGAAAAATCCTTTGTATAGAGGAAAAACTCAATTAATAAATAATAAAAGTAAGTGCTGGGACGTCTCTGAAGATGGCTGGACTGTATACAGCTGAAATATCAGGACAAGAAGTGAAATTAATACGGCTGCACACCCGAAGTTTTATGGAACTAACATGTGACATGAATCTCCGTATCTTTCGATTGCTCTGACTCACATTTTTTGCAGCACCAAGGGACCACAGACTTCACACGTGATATAAATTTCCACTTGATATACAACGAAGGCTTTCACGACCGGATGGTACTGTTTTTGATAATTCTTCCGGGTTATATGGCCGTGGTCCATGGAATTCTTCTATTCCGAACGTTTCGTCCAATACAACGTTGGACATCTTCACATCTTCAGAGGTATGGCTGGTCCTGCTGGGTCCTGCCGACTGACGAGTCGGGCGTCGGAGAGCGGCCTAAATACCGAGGGAAGTGGGCGTGGTCTAGCTTGCACATAGTAGCAGAGAGAAAACTAGTCAAAGATAAAATGTAACTATCGATAATAGTCCGTCATAGATAAAAATCACTTATTGATTCTGAAACGCCACTGTCCATATCTCGCTTATTTTCAAAGCCTGTTCTTTTCTATTAAAATTATCTTCGTGTTTATAAATTTCAATAGCCTCCCTATACAATCGTGGATAATAGTTCGTGGTAACACTTAAAACTGTATCTCTGTTTACTATGATTCCGGTCAATGATGTTATGGTTTACATAACGGAAGTTTTCCCTGAAGATTTAACCGCTCTGTTTAGACACTGCCTCACATCTAGCAAGTTTCAGTGGGATGAGGAGTTTTATGAGCAAGTGGATGGTGTTGCCATGGGTAACCAGTTGAGCCCTGCGATTGCCAATTTTTCATGGAGAAATTTGATCAATTAGCGTTGAGAAGAGCAAATAAGAAAACGTGTTGTTGGTATCGTTATGTAGACGACACATTCGCGGTTTGGACACACGGTAAAAAAGCCTTAGACGAATTTTTTGATTATATTAATAGCATAAACACTAAAATTCAGTTCACCATTGAAGTGGAAAAAGACCAGGCTATTTCGTTTCTCGATGTGTTAGTCATGAGAGAGACCGATGGCAGTCTAAAACATAAAGTGTTTCGGAAGAGCATACATACTGATAGATACTTATATAAGAACTCCAATCATCACCCACAACAAAAAAGAGGTGTAATCAAAAGTTTAGTGGTCAGGGCAAAACGGATTTGTACGCCGGAACATATGGATACGGACCTGAATCATCTGATACAGGCCTTCGAAAAGAATGGGCACTCAAACAAAGAAATTAATAGAGTTTTAAGACCTAATTACAGCAGGCCGAAGGACAAGGATGGTACACAGCAATGGCAGAACACGGTGTCTTTACCTTTCATTAGTAAGGTTACAGATCGAATCGGCAAAACTTTGCTGAAACATAAAGTGAAAACGGAATTCAAACCTACCAGAAAAATAGGACAAGTACTTCGTTCTGTTGCAGATAGAAGGCCAGCATTATCATCTAGCGGTGTGTATAAAATTCCGTGTGCTTGTGGCAAGGTCTATATTGGTACTACGAAAAGAAGTGTGCATGCGAGGGTAAAGGAGCATAAAAGTCTTTGCCGACAGGGAAAAATAGATAAATCGGCCTTTGCGAAACATGCACTTCAGTCAGGTGACCATGTAGTTAAGTTTTCTGAAACTACAGTTTTAAGTGCTACCATGAACTATTATCCACGTCTGTATAGGGAGGCTATTGAAATTTATAAACATGAGATAATTTTAATAGAAAAGAACAGGCCTTGAAATTAAGCGAGATATGGACAGTGGCGTTACAGAATCGATAAGTGATTTTTATCTATGACGGACTATTATCGATAGTTACATTTTATCTTTGACTAGTTTTCTCTCTGCTACTATGTGCAAGCTAGACCACGCCCACTTCCCTCGGTATTTAGGCCGCTCTCCGACGCCCGACTCGTCAGTCGGCAGGACCCAGCAGGACCAGCCAAACCTCTGAAGATGTCCAACGTAGTATTGGACGAAACGTTAGGATTAGAAGAATTCCATGGGCCACGGCCATATAACCCGGAAGAATTACCAACAACACTTGCACTTGATACATCCACTCATTCTAAGGAAAATGATCACAGATTGCCGGTCATGAATCCCACCGAACATTTATCGGACGCAATCGAGAGGTCAGTTGGTGAACAAAATCCTGCACCGGCAACACTTTCGCAGTGAGCAGCATAGGTCAGTATTTCTGCTGGGGACATCCGACGAGTTCTTGAGTCCATGCCACGTCGAGTCTCTACCACTACTCCGGACGAAAGTAGGTTCGACACGATACTAGGAGGTGTCTCATGACTTTTGACACCTTAGTGTGTGCCTGTGGCACCTGTGTGGCATTAACAATAACAGGCGAGTCGTGTTATACCCGCCGCCCCCTGCATTCTCCGACTCTTGGAGCTCCACACTAGAGATGGGTAAACTCGATCATCCTTGAGAACTAGTTCACTGCTGCTCGTTCTGTTTTGGGAACCGTTCATTTTTACTCGTTCAGCGTTCATTTGTGCTTGGTATATGGTTCTTATGAAAAACTGAAAACTAGTAGTGTAGGTGACTGAAGGACGGAGGGCACAAAGAGGGGGCACTTGCCTCCCCCCTGTAGTATAGAGTTTTTATTCATTACAGAGTTCTTACACACTTTTAGAAGTAATTCCTATGATTCTGCAGAACCTCTCGTTTAACCAACTGTAGGGTTGTGTGGGTGATCGCAGGGGAATAATATAGGGTGGTACACGGAAAACCGGCCCCGCGTACAGACTGCTCGCCAATTACGGACGATGTGTTGTCTGTTACGAGCAGATACAACAAACAGACAAACATGTAATAATTAGGCAGTGAAGAAATAACAAGCTAATGCAAGCAACAATTGCGAAACAATCGATGACGATGTGTAGAGAGCTGGAGAAGAGAACATAAAAATCTCACGCGACGCGCATAAGCTATAGCTCATGTAGTCTTGTAAACCTGTTGGTGGCTGTTTCCCAGTTGTATAGACCACAAGTGTATTGTATAAAATTCTTCGACGTCCACGACATAGCTATGCTACGTTGTAAACAATAATCGTTTACAACCTACATATACTTCACGTATATACACTCCTGGAAATTGAAATAAGAACACCGTGAATTCATTGTGCCAGGACGGGGAAACTTTATTGACACATTCCTGGGGTCAGATACATCACATGATCACACTGACAGAACCACAGGCACATAGACACAGGCAACAGAGCATGCACAATGTCGGCACTAGTACAGTGTATATCCACCTTTCGCAGCAATGCAGGCTGCTATTCTCCCATGGAGACGATCGTAGAGATGCTGGATGTAGTCCTGCGGAACGGCTTGCCATGCCATTTCCACCTGGCGCCTCAGTTGGACCAGCGTTCTTGCTGGACGTGCAGACCGCGTGAGACGACGCTTCATCCAGTCCCAAACATGCTCAATGGGGGACAGATCCGGAGATCTTGCTGGCCAGGGTAGTTGACTTACACCTTCTAGAGCACGTTGGGTGGCACGGGATACATGCGGACGTGCATTGTCCTGTTGGAACAGCAAGTTCCCTTGCCGGTCTAGGAATGGTAGAACGATGGGTTCGATGACGGTTTGGATGTACCGTGCACTATTCAGTGTCCCCTCGACGATCACCAGTGGTGTACGGCCAGTGTAGGAGATCGCTCCCCACACCATGATGCCGGGTGTTGGCCCTGTGTGCCTCGGTCGTATGCAGTCCTGATTGTGGCGCTCACCTGCACGGCGCCACACACGCATACGACCATCATTGGCACCAAGGCAGAAGCGACTCTCATCGCTGAAGACGACACGTCTCCATTCGTCCCTCCATTCACGCCTGTCGCGACACCACTGGAGGCGGGCTGCACGATGTTGGGGCGTGAGCGGAAGACGGCCTAACGGTGTGCGGGACCGTAGCCCAGCTTCATGGAGACGGTTGCGAATGGTCCTCGCCGATACCTCAGGAGCAACAGTGTCCCTAATTTGCTGGGAAGTGGCGGTGCGGTCCCCTACGGCACTGCGTAGGATCCTACGGTCTTGGCGTGCATCCGTGCGTCGCTGCGGTCCGGTCCCAGGTCGACGGGCACGTGCACCTTCCGCCGACCACTGGCGACAACATCGATGTACTGTGGAGACCTCACGCCCCACGTGTTGAGCAATTCGGCGGTACGTCCACCCGGCCTCCCGCATGCCCACTATACGCCCTCGCTCAAAGTCCGTCAACTGCACATACGGTTCACGTCCACGCTGTCGCGGCATGCTACCAGTGTTAAAGACTGCGATGGAGCTCCGTATGCCACGGCAAACTGGCTGACACTGACGGCGGCGGTGCACAAATGCTGCGCAGCTAGCGCCATTCGACGGCCAACACCGCGGTTCCTGGTGTGTCCGCTGTGCCGTGCGTGTGATCATTGCTTGTACAGCCCTCTCGCAGTGCCCGGAGCAAGTATGGTGGGTCTGACACACCGGTGTCAATGTGTTCTTTTTTCCATTTCCAGGAGTGTATATACTCATACTGAGTTCGTAGGCTAAGTAGAGACTTTATAGAAGGATAAAATAAAATGTCGTTTTCTCATCATACTTGCATCACACGCTTCGTAAAAATTATGTTCTTATGTTGCATTACTAAAGTTAATACAGCAATAATAAAAATAATTAAGTTCGCAGTAGTAAAATTTTTGGTTTGAAAGCTCCTTCTGAACAAATGTTTCTGAGATAATAAGTAAATACGATTTTATGGGAATCTATGTCTTTTCAAATGTAGAGGCACCGCTTTTCCTACTGAGTCAAAATGACCCACAACCCACTTTTTTTTTGTTTTCAAAGAAACCAAACTATCAGGTAATGGAAATTGGAAACAACCAAACTTAAAAATAATTAGAGCCTTCCTAAATGTAATGTTTTGTATATGAAAGATACACGAAAATCGTTTTATATGAATTTTGTTACACTAAAAATTAAGGAAATTATTGGAAGTTAGTTGCTAAATCAAATCGATGAAACCAAAAAATACATTAATAACAGAAAAAATTTGCCTTGATATAAGTATGTTTTCTGCTGTTCATCGATATAATGAAGTGAGCTGATGTGCCCTTTTGTTACCTGAAAAGACATACCTATTAGATACAACGTAATTTTTATGTAATTTACGTAACTATAAATTACTTTTTGATTACCGTTCGTGGACGCTGAATAGCCAGAGCCAAGTGCAAGAACAGTTTGGAACACATGTAAAATGGGCGAGCGCAGTGAACGAAACGAACAACTGGATACTGAACTAAGTAGGCGCAGTCGGCAGTGGAACTGAGACAGGTGGTCATACGAAGAACGACGAGTGCGGCCGAGGGAGACCGAGACTGAGACGAGCACGCGACCGAGGCTGGAACGAGAACTGCCGAAGTGACCGCCGCGACCGAAGTGAACCAGTGAACTATGAACCGATCGTTCCTCGTTCCCGGGAACTATAAGTAGACCGCCGCGACCGAAGTGAACTATGAACCGATCGTTCCTCGTTCCCGGGAACTATAAGTAGACCGCTGCGACCGAAGTGAACTATGAACCGATCGTTCCTTGGAATTCGTTCCTCGGTCCTTTCGTTCATCTTGGTGAACCGTTCCTTTGCACCCGTTCGTTCGCGAACTACCCATCTCTACTCCACACATCGTATCAGCAACCACAGGCGCGCTGCGAATACCGGCTGAGTTAACCTCGGTCGGGTGCCTGGTTCGGAGCTACGCTCGACCGCGCTCGCACACGCAGCGGCTGCGCCGTTCTCCGGCATTCCTGGAAGCGGATAAGGGCGCCGGTGGTAATTGCGCGCCCGCGCCCGCAGTCGGCCTACCGCCGGTGAGGGCGGCTTTGCTAAATTAACACGCGCGTCTGCTCGGCCGGCGGTGCGCTAATGCCATCAATCACCGTCCGCAAGAAGCGTTATTAACAGCCGCCTTCATTAGGTGCCCCTCACGCCCACGGCGCTGCGGGCAGATTGTTTTTGCTCTTCCGGGAAGCGCCGTGCATAATTCACCTCTCCGGCCGATGCCTGCTACAGTCTGGCGCCACGCCCGCTGGCGGGGCCTTTCTCTACCGGCGCTCGCTCGCGGCAAACCTGCTTTGTTTTAATGGCAACAGCTGGAACCACATTGTTCCCGTTCCTCGCGCCTTACTGCGTTCCGAGGCGACAGACTTGCAGTTGCCCAGATTTTCTCGGTAATGAAAGTAATGATTCGCTCGAAAATCACGACCTTTACCGCGAAAGAGATTTTTTGATACTCAAGTAACAAGAGAATGGAATTAGATGAAACGATGAAGTTCTAAAGGATATTTCTAAGATGTTAATCACACACTGATATAATTTTATTTAATATTGTGTTTATACTGGTTGCTGTGAGAGGCACCCACATGCCTTGCTCATACTGTGGCATCAAGCAGTCAGGCCTGCGAGATGAATGGTCTGCCAAGCGAGTGGACTCATTGTTATTTATCGAGTAACATGAACTCTAGTACTCACAATTAAGTTACAAGTTATTCTCCTGTTTGAGTATTACGCAACGGAAATGGAAACGTACATCTGACTAATAGTAATTTACACAAATCTGACTGTTCACTACGCACTGGCAATACCACATTTTCTTTCTTATTTAACGGCTTTGATTAACACGTGACCATCGCACTGAATATGAATGGCGCACACATTATAAATTCTGGGTATCATGACAACATACAATTCGAAGGAAAAGGCCACCAATCTCTTTCATTTCACTATCTTATTTATTCCAATAAATTCTATAACCTAAACACACAAATTCTATAACCTACAACAATAGCACATGAGAAATTACGCCCAGTGGGCATGGCTTTACATTGGTGATTCTCTATCTTATAGTCTCGTAATTATTTAATGCTACAGTGCACTTTCTGGATAGGATGGTGGATCTTTTGCTATATCTCACACTTCGACTCTCACACCCATCATCACGAAAATTTCCTCCAGACCGAGTAGTACAGAAAGGAACATGCATAACCCACTGCCTCTGAAACTCTCTTGTTACTCCCCCATGCCAACCACACATAATTAAATTTCATGAAATGCATCACACTGGCAACATACAATACAAAGAATAGTTACAACGTTATAATCACATCACTTTCAGCTTTCCCACTGCAATTAGTATTTATCCCAGTTTCACACGACACTGCCCCACTTCGTAACTTTTCTTTCCTACTATGAACTCTGGAGGATATATGCACGTCTTCCTGTGCAATGCAAGCCAAGTGGCGTTGCTGGATAGACGGCTGACTCACCTTGCTTCTCTCTCAGAGTATTATAGTAGGTTTGAATCAAGCGTCACACGGAAACATAACACGCAAAGTAATATTAAGAACATATTCATCACACACGCGAGTCGTCAACTTATACCATGGACGAGTACTTCTCTTTATCCTTTGTCTCATACACAGATTGAGACTCACACAGTACTCACCACGTGGAAGTACTCGTCTCTAATTCAAGGACCGCCAAAAAATTACAAGTATCATTAGCCCCAAACAACGCGTATGTGAACTGAGCTGCCAAAACTACACACCACGTTGGGCAGCAACAACAGGTGAGGAAAACACACTGCCTAAAAGCTACGTTAGCGGCCTGCGCAGGTAACCGGAAGACAAACGGCCACAAGGCAGAAAATTTCGCTGGTGCACTCGAATTGTATCAGCCAATATAGTTAATTGCACCGCATGGCGGCTAAATTTGAGCAATAGAAACACTCGGTGTTGCTCACAGGAAAACCTCCTGCCGGCCGAAGTGGCCGAGAGGTTCTAGGCGCTACAGTCTGGAACCGCGCGACCGCTACGGTCGCAGGTTCGCATCCTGCCTCGGGCATGGATGTGTGTGATGTCCTTAGGTTAGTTAGGTTTAATTAGTTCTAAGTTCTAGGGGACTGATGACCTCAGTAGTTAAGTCCCATAGTGCTCAGAGCCATTTGAACCAAAACGTCCTCAACAGCGAACCCCCGAAACGAACCACACAACATGGACGGACGTAGTTGAAACCCCTACTGAGCTCTGACGTCCTGGGTCGGTGAACCACGAAGTTCGCAGCGATCGGACAGCTCCACACGCGCTCCGACACTGAGCAGGGACCGCCAACGGATCAACGGACCCAGCCGAATGCTCTGCGCGGAGATAACTTTCCTGGTCCGCAGCAACCGACCGGATCGCCGCAGAACGCCGACAAGATCTAAAATGGTCGTCAGTGGAAATAACACCAAGTACACACACAACCTGACAAACACACGAAGACCTGAACGTTACCCAACAGTAACGAAGCACACACGAAGACAAATCGGGAGTCGATGCACACACACACACAGCCGATTCATGAACGATCGGCGAGCCAAAAAGCGTCGTTCGGTAGGACAACCGACCGACGATCCACCAAAACCGTGGCCCGGCTCAAGTGATGCGTGGCGGCAATGATCAACAAGACATGTCGACGCAGACCTCACTGCTGCTCCAACCCGACTGCACTAAAGTGCGCGTCATTTATGTTGGCGGCCGAGTTTAGGTTCGTTCTGCGCATCTGACGTCAAAAAATACAGTCAGCCAATGAACAGAGAACGACGTTGCCAGATCTCGACTGCAGAGCAGAGCACGGACGAGTGTCTTCAGTTTTAGAAACGTTCAGTCATAAATAAAGTAATAGAACAAAAGCAATGTTTTGATAGCAGACTTTGTTTTATGAAAGTTTGGAAAAACCATTCTTTATACCAATTGCTTCATTTTCTATTAATTAAACCAAACAAGCAATAAGACTCTTAATTCAGGCGATAGCAAGGAAAGGTGTTTGTATCAATTTCACGAACCGCTTTTTCGCAATAAAGAACTGCGGTAATTGTTTATTTCCTATTGTACTTCGACGAAGTGCGAGTAATTCATAGGCATACCAATAGTGTTTTGTCAGAATTTTGCGTTACCTGTTACACTCCTTATGGTGAGGTATTGTAGGCCAAGCTGCGTTAGCGTAACGGTTAAGGCGTTGGGTTTGTAAGCGAAAGGTAAAGAGTTCAAACCTTGTGCGATGCTAAATATTTTCTTTATTTAAAAACAATATCGAAGTGTCTTACTTCACGAATTTTATTCGTTTGAATGCAATTTTATGAAATTTCTAGTGCTTTGTCTCTTCATTAATCCTTTCGCTGCTGCAGTCACGTGCTCCCCGCATTCCGCGCTGTGCGCTATTTTGTCGTCACTGCACTGCTCGCCTGTGCAGACACATGGTGTTTCCACTGCTTTGACACACTTATCATTCGATTTCACAAAAACTGTTGTTGTTGTTGTGGTCTTCAGTCCTGAGACTGGTTTGATGCAGCTCTCCATGCTCACAAAAACTATTTGGCCCAAAAATTAGATTTTTACACATCTTCTTGACTGATACCTTCCCCCCATAAATGACTTAATTTTGTTTCGATGTTCAACCCAGTTATTGTGCAGCATTAAATGTAGTAAACCACTGCACGAAATTTTGAAGAGTTTGCAGAGGTAAAAGTCCATAGCGTATACTTTCCATATGGTCGATTTTAGTTGCCACAATGTTGAGAATGAAATGTGGACAAGGTACCTAAATTTCATATAAAATTTACTGTATAACAATATCTCATTTAATTTAAGTACCACATAGGTGTCGTATGTAATATTGAGAAATATTCAGTCTTTCTCGACTGTAATAAAAGTTTTATGTACACCGGGCGCGTTTGGCTTTATTTTAAAGCACTTCAATCAGTCAAAGGAAGTGGGGGGGGGGGAGGTATCAGTCAAGAAGATGTGTAAAAATCTAATTTTTGGGCCAAATAGTTTTTGTGGAATCGAATGATAAGTGTGTCAAAGCAGTCGGAAACACCATGTGTCAGCACAGGCGAGCAGTGCAGTGACAAAATCGCGCACAGTGCGGAATGCGGGGAGCACGTCTCTGTAGCAGCGAAAGGGTTAATGCGGCCGTGGTGGCTTTACTTCATAAACTGCGCGCTCCTCCCTAAACGTAAGCTTGCGAACTATACTATACTATACTATACTATGGCGTTGCTTCTCTTGGCGCGTGCGTCGTGTGCAACTGGCAACGCAGCAATCTCCCGCGTCTGGGCGGGCATGCGCGAGCCGCCAAGATAAAAGAATTCAACTATAGTGCCGCATTGCAACTCCCCGACTGGCACGTCGGGACTGCGCTCCAGACACGTTCCAACTGACTCGCAGCCCTAACTCACGACCCGAACTGGCAACCCGAACTGCCCTACGACAGATGACGACCGGGAAGTAATAGCAGTCGAGCAAAGAAACTACGATATGGGATATATCGATACGCGCTGCTAGCGCCCCTCACGGTCAGGCAAAGCAGCAACTCAGAGACAGTAGCAATTTAAATTAACGTATTGAGGTGGGAGTACTTTAAAAACAGGGTGTAAAATACATGATGGCGGGAACACGAGCCACGCACGGCTCACACTGCGCAAAAGCGCACTGATTACAGATTCGAGACCATTACCAAAGATGTCGCTGTGGACGTTATTTTTAAAATAACTGTATGTTGTGATATTAACTCTACGTGATTTGTGTATAAGCCAAGTACTGTTTGTTACTACAGTTGGTTGCTCCACTTAACCGCCCCGTAAGCTGGAGAGGAGCCTCGGGAGGTGACCTCGACCCTCGTCTCTCTGAACGGGGCGTGCTTGCATCTCATTGTCAGCGGCGTAATCGTTCACGGCAGCGCCATCGTCCCACGGTGTTGGCTGCAGGAGACGCAGCGGTGTGACTGGTGGCACGCCTATTTGGAAGTGCAGCCGACCGGATAGCGGGCGGTACTGCAACCGTCCCACCCAACTTGTAAGGGACGGTGGAGGGGCCGTGCAGTGGATAGGATGAGGCTGCTTGCTTGGTTGGGGGCAGAGCAGACGAACCCGCGACCCGACGATGCGTCCTGCGACCACGAGGGAAACTGCCCCGGAAAAGCAGGCGCAGGGCGCATCCAATGGCACAGGTGGACAGGTAGGAGCGTGGTGGGTGCTGCAGGGACGACGACGGCTATTCGACGGTGACGGCGTCGATGTCCGTGGGAGAGGCGACCTGCGGCGTTGGAGGCAACGGCGTCCCAGGGAGGTGGGTGGAGGCTTCCAGGCTTCCATCGGTGAGACGGCCGCGTGTGGAGGCACCCGCCCAGCAAGTTGCGTAGGAGGCGGCGCTGCAGTGCACGGATGTGGCTGCTTCATGGCGGCCCGACGTCGCACAGTGAAGAAATCTGAAACAGTCTGAACTGCGGCAGGATTACTGAATTCACGGAACCGTGGCTGATTTTGGTGGCGCTGGTGCGAGCCTGCACTGCCGCGGATAGTGTACTGCGCCCTGCCAGCAGATCTGAGAACAACGCCGGATGCCCACAAATGTGGCTCGTTGTACCCACGATATTGAACTGTGACGTTCGGGTGAAACGTCATGGACACGTCTGAAGCTGCGGCAGAATGGTAAGAACGAAGGTTCAAATGGCTCTGAGCACTATGGGACTTAACATCTCAGGTCATCAGTCCCCTAGAACTTAGAACTAGTTAAACCTAACTAACCTAAGGACATCACACACATTGAAAGAAGGATCCTTTATTGTATCATTAAATGATAGTGGAACAAACACTGGTGGCAGTTACTTCTTTAAAATATCTGGCAATAAGCGTACGGAACGATTTGAAGTGGAATGATCATATAAAATTAATTGTTGGTAAGGCGGGTGCCAGGTTGAGAATCATTGGGAGAGTCCTAAGAAAATGTACTCCATCAACAAAGGAGTTGTCTTACAAAACACTCGTTTGACATATACTTGAGTATTGCTCATCAGTGTGGGATCCGTACCAAGTCGGTTCACAGAGGAGATAGAGAAGATCCAAAGAAGAGCGGTGCGTTTCGTCACAGGGTTATTTGGTAAGCGTGATAGCGTTACGGAGATGTTTAGCAAACTCAAGTGGCAGACTCTGCAAGAGAGGCGTTCTGCAACGCGGTGTAGCTTGCTGTCCAGGTTTCGAGAATGTGCATTTCTGGATGAGGTATCGAATACATTGCTTCCCCCTACTTATACCTCCCGAGGAGATCACGAATGTAAAGTCAGAGAGATTCGAGCGCGCACGGAGGCTTTCCGGCAGTCGTTCTTCCCACGAACCATACGCGACTGGAACAGGAAAGGGAGGTAATGACAGTGGCATGGTTCAGTCAGAGCAACGCTCTCCTATACCCCAGGATGGCGGTGGTGAAGTATCCAGCATGCAGCAGCATCTACGAGCGTCCTCTCCACAGCCTGCGTACTCCAGCCGGAGCTCACCGCTACTGCATCCTCCTGCTCTGGCTACAACTTCGCCCTCGCCGGTAGCAAAAGGTAAGTGTACCTCGGTGCATACTACTCGCCCCAGAAGGCGCTTCCTCCCCAGCGCCGTCATCTACTGGGTGGACACAGTCGTCTCCTACTTGTAATAGCAGTGAACCTGTGGCTAGCGGTAGTGCTCTATCCCGTCCTGATAGCGAAGGACATCAGATTAGCGGCGTCATTACCTCTCTAGAATACTCGGCGGTTGTTAGGGCCTATCAGGGGCGTATCTCGTTCACTAGAATTAAGAATCCGGCCTGGGGGGGGGGGGGTATTCTGACGTAGTCAGGTTTCTAGAAGCATGCCTCCCGGAGCTGGAGACAGAGTTCCTCAAAACCCTAGCCCCATTTGATTCACCTGTTATAAACTTGTAGCGGAAAATAAACAGCGGACGATCTCAGATTTTTTGAAAGATGTGTATTTTGCGTACTTTGGCTGAAATTTTGGGGATCAGAGATGGGCCCCCACATCTAGTGCGTTCAAGCTGTGAGGGAGGACTATTTCCTGTCAAAATGGGACAGTCATGAGAAGGGCAACTTATGGTCGAAAAAATCTGGCCAATTAGAACGTCAAACGTTGAAAGGCAAAACATACTATCTGATTCAAAGATGGACGAAGGAAAACTTCTGCCTCCATTTCGTACAAAACTTGGCATTATTAAACAATTTGTCAAAGCCCTGTCAAAAGATGGCGATGCATTCAAGTATGTGGCAAGTAAGTTACTGTGGCCGTCAGAAGCTATAACGAAAGAAGGGCGTTTCCGACAGACCTTACGTTCGGAAACTCAAACGACGAAGTATTTGAAAACAAAACGGACAAAATTTGAAGCAAACCTTCGATATCCTTTAAAAAATTTCTCAGTAAGTTTCTTGGTAATTGCAAAGACCTTGATTATGGAATTAGTAAGGAATATGCTGGATAAATGCTGAATGCGTATTGGCTGCCTCAATGAGCTTGAAGCAGCACTTTCTGTACTCTTGCGTCAGCTGTTTTCTAGGAAATGTAGGTGCTGTGAGTAGGTTGTGAGTAGGGAACAGGGAGAAAGATTAAAAATATGGGACAGGGTACCAGATTCGATGGAATGTTAGCATGAAAGCTTGCTACTGCTGGATGCTGCGTTAGGAGACCCCTCAGTCACTACACAGAGGAAAATGCAATGGAGATTTCTGGGGAAAAGAAGAGATATTATGATTTATGCCTTAATATTAAACATGAGGAATATAATACTTATTAACAGAATCTTTCGTCGGTTCTTGGTGGAACAACATTATAATAATAAATGAAAATCACCAGTTTGCTTTTGTTCTACAATATTATTTTTATTGCTAACCGGTTTTCGGCTTACAAGGCCATCTTCAGACATTTACTGAGTATTATCACCAAAGAAGTTAAATGTTAGCAGACAACATTGGAAGAGAAGTAACACATCTAGAGTGAAGTAGAAACATACAATGAGTAACATATTTGCAATGAAATAGTAAAAACTGAACAGTACATAAATAACAATGGAGTTGACAGGAAAACCTTTAGAACAAAATAGGAATAGCATGCCTACATAACAGTTTATATTAATAAACAAAACTGATGAAATAAGATAAAATTAGTACTAGACAAGGCTGTATCAAGAGGTATGAAACATGGAGAGTGATACGCAACCAATTAAAAAAGAAGAGACAGTTGTCAATGTAAATACAGAATACACGAGGAACTTAAACAATATCCGTAAGATAAACAGAAATTAGTAAATGCAGGAAAATTGAGGTGTTTGAGGGAACCTACAGTTTGAGAGTGTGGTGGTACTGCATTTTAACATTAACATTATAATCAAAGCAGTGGCTGTATACCAGTTTACATTAAATAAATGAACAAAGTAAAATATGAACAGTATTTGACGAGACAACTACAAGGGGAGTTAAACATGGACAGTAATACAAGTACAAGTTAAAAGCAAACCCGTAACTATTGAAACTACAGCATATGTGGAATACAAAGACAACTGCAACAAATAAAACAACTTACTGACTACAGGAAAATGGGAATATGTAGGAAGAGAGAGTGTGGGAAGTAATGAACAACAAAGATGATTATATGAAGTTTGCACTCAAAGGTTCTGTTTTTAGAAAATTTTGTTCAAAATGGTCCTAAACAGTCAACATAAAAATATCCAGTTCACTATGGAAATTGGCAACAAATACATAAACTTCTTAGATCTCATTTTAATACCTAAATCACCTAAATTAATAACAGAAAAGAATGTCAAAGTATAAATTTGTAGACCTGCTATCGGTCTTAATTCATTTTCTGTATCAGTGCCTCAAATGATACGATTCTCTTTTTTCTTCGTCTACAACGCAACTACCAAACAATCATATTTCACGACAGTTCTGATCTCAGCTTGTCTCCTTGTAAAGCTTAATGTGGTAGAGGGGCGTATGCCAAATTCCCATTGAATCTCCACAGTGGATTAACGACCGTTTGCCTGGTACACCTACAAGTTTAAATGTGTGCGTTTTTGGCAGTTGTTCACACTTGTTTGGACAAATGCTGGCTGATCCCCAGTCTTTACATCAGAAAATACGCTATGGAAACAGTTACTGCATGATACGACACAGAGAAGAACACTTCACACAATTTACTGATAGAAGGCGCAAACAGACGGCTGTGATGACGTGAAGGATATCCAGCTACAAAAATATTGTTTCCATATCATGAGACGCAGAGAATCTCATACAGAGGGACAACCGCTAGGAAAGAGGCAGTCCTGTTAAGAACTCCTAAACGAGTTCCCTGATTTCAAGCCGATTTGCATGTATCTATTCTGCAGTGCTGTGAAAGAAATTCCAAGCTGGTGATTCTCTCAATGTGCCAGATAATACCTGTAGACTTCTCGAGTGGACGAAAAAAAAAAAAAACCCTGTCATTTTCAGTTCGGCAGTCTAACGAGACTGTGGCAGAGTTAGGTAGCGTTATTCTGGAGGCTGCGAGTTACAAGACATTGAAATCTGTCACCTCTCACAGACCTCACTTCCAAACATTTTACGTATATTGTCCGTGAATGAGTTTTTTCTCTGTGCTGCAAAGAGAACACGCTAATGATACTTCCTGGTAGAGTTAAACTGTGTCAGGTACTGAGTATCGAACGGAAACCATCGCCTTCCTGTAGCGATTAATGACAATTTATGCCGTCGGTACTGTAGAACTTAGCAGAAACATGGCTGCGCAGTGGAAACGGATGGAGGTTAAGAAGGTGTATGTATACAGCAATATATCAGTGGTACCATTTATTAATAGCGCTACAATCGATCTCAGCCTTTAACATATTTGGGAAAATGCTTCCGAAACAACTATTTATAAGAACACAAAATATTACTGGTTCTCATTCAATAATAACAAAACCCAAGCCATAATAAAAAAAAAAAAAAAATTCAATGAGAGAAAGAGCCATACCAGTAGTACGCTAACAGTGAAAACTAAGTCACTCTTTAATTTATTTTACAACATCACGAAATTATAATTGTGTTCTGGCTCAGCCATACTTGGCGGCTACAGTGTAACACGTGTTAAGTTCGGCTCGCGAAATTTAGTTGAATTCGAAGGTGTTCTCGCAGGTGGTGTTGTCTAGTATAAGTGGAAATCGTGTAAACAACAGTGTTCTGTGCAGTAGTGCTATTTTTTTTCTGTGCTCCGCCAATATCTTCGAGAAAATGGTAAACAGAAGAGTCAACAGCAGCGCGTCCAGCAGCGGGGAAGCAGCAGGTGCGGCGGGCCCGCTCTTGGCGGAAGGTGCGGCCGCGGCTCCCGGTATAGCGGAGCTGGTCCGCTCTGAGGTAAACGCTGCGCTTCGCGAAAAAAACAATCTCGATCTGATAGCAGGCACTATATCAGATACTGTAACGGCAGCAGTATTGGCCAAAATGCGTGAAACTGTTGAGGCCAATACTGCCGAAATTACAGCATTAAAAAGTCTGTGTCTGAATACGAGCAAAACGCACGAGAGTTGGAAGTGAAACTATCTGGCGCAACTGACGAACTAGAACAGTACCAAAGGCGAAATAGTCTACGACTGTTTGGAGTAGTAGAAAATAAGGAAGAAGACACGGACAACCTGCTTATACAGGTTGCGCGTGAAAAATTAGGCGTTGAAGTGACCAAGGCAGACATTGACAGGAGCCATCGGGTGGGACGAAAACTACCAGGTGCCATCAAACCTCGTCCAATAATAATTAAATTTGTCTCGTACCGAAAAAGGGCAGAGATCTTTACCCAGAAGAAGAAGTTAGCAAGGACAGGGCTTACAATAAGGGAAGATCTGACACACGAACGGCTAAAGATTTTAAACAGTGCCATATCCCATTTCGGTCTTCAGAATGTGTGGACTCAGGATGGCAGAGTAATCATTAAGACAGCAGCTGGAAAGAAGACAGTCACAAACATGACAGAACTGAATAGTATTAAGTGAAGCTACTCGAGCCAAAAGTGCAAACTTAACACCATTTGCAAATTGTAACAGCCCTATACTCAGATATAGTCTTGTAATTTTATTAATTTTTTAATTATACCCATATTTGTACCTTCAACTAATTGTTTTTGTAACTGTATTAACTTTTCACTTTTTTTGTGTCTGTAGCTCTAACCATTACTTAATTTTAGTTACAGCTAATACTTTTTTCATTTTCTCAGTTTTTTCTCTTCCGTTCTGAAATAGTTCTATTGCAATTATTAGTCTCTCCTTTAGTTCATTAATCACCCATCTCTTCGGTTTAAATTGTTCATAACAAAAATCACTATCAGTATCACTTTAGCCAATTTTAATCTAATTGTAGCTTCCTACGATAATCACTACCGGTATCACTTTAGTAAATTTCAATTTAATTCTAGCTTCCTACGATAATCTATTAATTATTAAGCTTACTTCTCTCTGCTGGCAACATCGGCCTCTTAAATCACTCCCTTTTCCCTTATCTCCACCCTAAGCTGTTTCAAATACGCTAATTACATTTCTCCTCTTACGACAGAGGATACACAGTGACACACAGCCGTCACTATTTTGGTCATATTCTCCTTGCACCGAATACCACTAATCCATTTTCTATACTCCCGCAACCTCAGGAAATCTCTAGCAGTCGCCTTTCTTTCGGCACTCGCGGTGTCACAAACAGGGTGCGCAAAATCTCGGACACCCCTGTGTTATGTCACTTGGTGGAAGCAGCGGCCAGTGCCCCTCGCGGCAGGTAGTGCCTAACAAAGGGACAAACCAGTCTGCCACCCTACTCCAGGCTGCTCAGCGGAACGCGTCAGAGCTTTTAGCAGCTCACTGCAACATCCAGTCTTTACCTGCACATTACGAAGAACTTAGCCTCCTCTTCAACCAACTAAACTACCACGTAATCCTCTTATCCGAAACGTGGTTGAAACCACACATATCCTCTGCATCTTTTCATCTCCCAGGGTACACATTTCTTAGGGCAGACAGATCAAAAAAGCGAGGTGGCGGGGTCGGCGCGTATATACGAACAGATCTCAAAGCGAAAGTCTTATGTACGTCAAATCCTGCTGAAGAAAAAGAGGCTGAATTCATGTTCATTGAAATAAATATACAAAGTCGCAAATTCTTGACTGGCGTCATGTACAAGCCGCCAAAAATAAGCTCAATGAGTTCCTTCCAGTCGGAATTACATTCACTTCAGTGTCAATACGAACATGTCATCGTAATGGGTGACTTGAACATAGACCTGCTAAGAGACACTCCCTCCGCAATAAACCTAAGAAGACTGTTTAGTTGCAATAGCTTGAACATTCTTCCATTACAACCTACACACCATACGGCGCACAGTCATACTCTTATAGACGTAATCGCAACGAAACAGACTGACAAAGTAAGAGATGTTGGTCAAACATCGGCCCCTGGCCTCTCAGCACATGATGTAATATTCCTGACCTACTCTGTGCAGCCCCCAAGGATCAAATCGCGTTACATAACTTGTAGGAACATGAAACGTATTGACCTTGACGCTCTAACAGCCGATTGCTCAGAAATCTCATGGCATCAAATAATCAGAAAACCCACAATCGACGGCAAAATTAATGAACTTGGTGATAAACTCACTGCCCTCTATGATAAACATGCACCTGTGCGCACAATCCGTGTAAGAAAATCTC
Organism: Schistocerca nitens; assembly: GCF_023898315.1. Classification (NCBI taxonomy): domain Eukaryota; kingdom Metazoa; phylum Arthropoda; class Insecta; order Orthoptera; family Acrididae; genus Schistocerca; species Schistocerca nitens. Next base: position 582,080,383 of record NC_064620.1, on the reverse strand, counting down.
CTGCTCCATGGCTGACAGCTGAATCACGTCAAATGATGACAAATAGGGATGCTGCCCACAGGCGTTTCAAGGCAGATCCGAAACCCGAGCGTTTCGAAGAATATAGAAAGCTACGGAACAGAGTGAAACAATGCATTCGCAATGCTAAAATCAGGCACGCTCGCTCCCTTGTATGCAGCGATCTGACGCCCACGACTCTATGGAAGAATCTCTGTAGCTTGGGGGTCGGAAAGGCAAAATCGGAAACTACTTTTCATGTGTCAGCTAACGAATTAAATGAATTCTTCTCTGCACCTCTGAATACCAGCACAGCTGATAATTACCGTCCACAAGAATCCCTAAACAGGATAACTAACAACGATACCTTCCATCTAAAACATGTAACAACAAATACAGCAAGAAAAGCAATAATGAGAATCTCTTCTGATGCAATAGGCAACGACAGTATCGGTATAACCATGATTAAGAATGTTGCCGATATCTTAGTACCTGTCTTAACTGACATATTTAATTTTTCCCTCGTGAACGGAATATATCCCACTGCATGGAAAAGAAGCCTAATTCGACCCATCCCCAAGATCGAAAACCCGCAACTGCCTAGTGATTACCGACCAATTAGCATACTGCCTGCTGTTTCCAAAGCACTTGAATATACAGGTGATTCAAAAAGAATACCACAACTTTAGGAATTTAAAACTCTGCAACGACAAAAGGCAGAGCTAAGCACTGTCTGTCGGCGAATTAAGGGAGCTATAAAGTTTCATTTAGCTGTACATTTGTTCGCTTGAGGCGCTGTTGTCTAGGCGTCAGCGTCAGTTGATGCTAAGATGGCGACCGCTCAACAGAAAGCTTTTTGTGTTATTGAGTACGGCAGAAGTGAATCGACGACAGTTGTTCAGCGTGCATTTCGAACGAAGTATGGTGTTAAACCTCCTGATAGGTGGTGTATTAAACGTTGGTATAAACAGTTTACAGAGAATGGGTGTTTGTGCAAAGGGAAAAGTTCTGGACGGCCGAGAACGAGTGATGAAAATGTAGCACGCATCCAGCAAGCATTTGTTCGCAGCCCAGGAAAATCGACTCGCAGAGCTAGGAGAGAGCTGCAAATTCCACAATCAACTGTATGGAGAGTCCTACGAGAAAGGTTAGTTATGAAACCTGAACGTCAACTACCCGAGGCGATGGATCGGCCGCCAGGCAGCCCGTGACAGAGCACTTCATCACTGGCCTCCAAGAAGCCCTGATATTACCCCCTGCGATTTTTTCTTATGAGGGTATGTTAAGGATATGGTGTTTCGGCCACCTCTCCCAGCCACCATTGATGATTTGAAACGAGAAATAACAGCAGCTGTCCAAACTGTTACGCCTGATATGCTACAGAGAGTGTGGAACGAGTTGGAGTATCGGGTTGATATTGCTCGTGTGTCTGGAGGGGGCCATATTGAACATCTCTGAACTTGTTTTTGAGTGAAAAAAAACCTTTTTAAATACTCTTTGTAATGATGTATAACAGAAGGTTATATTATGTTTCTTTCATTAAATACACATTTTTAAAGTTGTGGTATTCTTTTTGAATCACCCTGTATTGTTCATGACCAAATCACTGAACACTTGCATGAATTCAGCCTATATGACAAATTTCAATCCGGTTTCCGTAAACATCACAGCACAAACACTGCTCTAATTAAAGTAACTGATGACCTGAAATATGCCATCGACAATCGAAAGGCAACAATTTTGACGCTACTGGACTTCAGCAAAGCTTTTGACACTGTTAGCTTTGACATATTGCTCATTAAAAATGCAACAGCTTAATTTCTCTGATAGTGCAATGAGATGGTTTGAAAGCTACTTAAAAGACAGACAGCAATGTGTTGTCTGCGTAAATGAAAAATCTTCCTGGAAACATGTTTCCTCGGGAGTGCCCCAAGGATCAGTCTTAGGACCACTTTTGTTTTCTTTATATGTCAACGATATTTCGTCGGTTCTGTCCTGTAAATATCATTTCTATGCCGACGACCTCCAGCTCTACCTAAGCGTCAGACCTGAAGATGTAAACACTGCAATCGCTCAGATGAATGATGATCTGTCTTCAGTAGTGACATGGGCGAAAAACCTGGGGCTTAAACTAAATGCAAAAAAGACGCAAGTAATCTTAATAGCCCATCAGAAATTAATAAGTTCAGATTTCCGCGAACGGCTACCTCCTATTCTGCTCGACGGTACTCCAATACTGTATCAGAAAACAGTGAAGAACTTGGGTGTAACTTTGGATGAGCATCTCAACTGGGCGGAGAATACAGTCGCAGTGTGCCGAAAGACGTCTGCTTGTCTCTATGCTCTCAAACAGTTTCGGAACATATTTCCACAGGACTTGAAACGCCAGCTCGTGCAAGCACTCGTTCTACCGAACCTCCACTATTGTGATGTGATTCAACAAGGCATGAGCAGTGAAAACAAAAGACGGCTAGAGCTAACCATGAATGCCTGTGTGCGTTACACCTGCAACATTCGCCGATATGATCATGTTAGTGCTTCATACTTCGAGCTAGGGTGGCTGCGGCCGGACAAACTGCGTGACTACCACACTCTATGTCTACTCCACCGACTCCTCGTCGCGCAAGCACCCCAGTACCTTGCTTCAGAGATTAAAAACCTGTCATGTCATCATAATCGAAACACGAGGTCACTCTTATTTGGTATCCTAACTGTGCCCACTCACAAAACAAAAACTTTTGCAAACTCCTTCTCAGTTGCCGCTGTCCGCCTCTGGAACAAACTGCCCCTTACCTTCCGCAAAATTCAATCTCCTGCTGCTTTTAAGAAGAAGTTGAAGCATTTCCTACTATCATCCTCATAAAGTTCTCCACAAAATTAATGTACAAGGGCAGTCCCCTCATCTGTCAAATAACAAATCTAGCGTCTCCTATCTTGCTCCTGAGATGCCTTCCTCTTCATCTATCTCTATTAGCCACGCAATCTTCTTTTCCTTTATATTTCCTTCATTATGTTTCATCATGTCTCTCTATTCCTCTCCTCCCTTCACCATGAGTCTCCCTCATACTCCCTGCTGCCTGCACTCCTATCTAAAATCTGTCTCTTCAATAATGTCTAATTATAACAGTACTTGTGATCTAAGAATATAAACTCTATATGTATGTATTTTTCCAGGTGTACCTTTCAAATTGTTTATTTCACTTTTTATACTAGATGTAGTTTAACATGCCTACTAAAACATATGAATGTAAAATAAGTAGAATGCCTGGTTAGATGTAAGAGAGGGCCTGATGGCCCTAATCTTGCCAGGTTAAATAAATAAATAAATAAATAAATAAATGAATAAATACTTGAAATACTCAATCACAGAATAAATCAACGACTTAAGACTATAATGCTAACCTAAGGGGCACAAGATATTATTGAAATTAAAGATAATTTACTGACAATAAACACAATGTGCAATAGCCAACAATGTACACGACAGTCTAATTGAAAACCATCTTCCTTGCACTCGCATCAGTCCGGAAAGTTATCCGGATTATAAACCCAGAAACTCGAAATTTAAGAGACGATGTTTAAACAGTAACAATACGAATCTGTCCCAAGCCCTTCCCACGAACAAGATACCATGAGGCTGATGAAGTAGGCAAAGTCATTGTTTGCGAACGTTAGTGCTTCAGTGAAATCGCCTGTCGGTCAATAGTGAGCAATTTTGTCTTGCTTCACATTTTACTATAACTATTTAACTTCTCTAGTGTGACTTCTGAAGATGGCCGCTGTGAGCTGAAACTGCTGGTGACTGTAGCATAATGAAACTATTGAGTCAAAGCTAAACAAAACTTAGTGCCGTAAAGTATGTGTTCAGCTATGGCATTACTGTGGTGATACGCAGTACACAGGTAATTGCGTTACCTGCGAATGTAAGTGCTGCCTCCCTAACTAGGCGCCTAGATAGCCTTTCATCCCAATATCACACCACTGCACAGTCAGAAACAGAATCGCTGTAGAATGATCACAGGGAATCAGTCACATTAGCGTGACCCTAAACTGTAAAAAACAGGATTTATATGGAAAAAGATGTTTTACAATAACCAACCTTTTTTCGCTTCCACTATTTTCATCTCAAAATTAGCTGTGTGACGTGGTGTCGTAACCAAAAGAAAAATCGTATCAAATTCTTTCATGTGTCATCGCTGGTTTCGCCGTTATTGACTATCCCTTGTGTTTCTGTGTCTCTGCGGCAGCTTATCCTGTAAGCTATGCACATGTACTTAGATAACGTGTTTTGTTTGTGAAAGTCACAGTTGGATCAAGAAAAAGAATGTAAAATTATTCTTTGGCTGTATCTGGCGCGATGGAATTGAAATGTAGCAGCAAGTCGAAGATAAGCTTCAAGACCCGCGACCTGAACAGAAAGGTCAACTATACTACTTCGCATGTGTTAGCGCTGTTTATACTGAACAACCTGTTTTATTTTGCATGTCGCTGTTTGCTTGCGACACATCTGTGTATTTTTCGAAGTATTGTCATCTACTTTTCGCAAAAAAACTCATTAATACGATTTGTTTGAATGTTGTCTAGCGGTCCGAGGAAGCAGGTTTCCTAGACACCCCATATTCGACGAATAGGCAGGATTTAACACAATTCATTATTGTGTTCAGGATGAAAAACACCAGAAACCCTCAGTTAGAGAATAACCGCCGATTTATCACTAATTCCTAAACTAAGAGGCATAAAATAATAAAAAAACTAAAACTTAAATTATAGAGAACCAACAATGTACACTGCGATGCTGGCTTGTGCCAAAGTATTGCTGTAATTAAAACACTTTCTTCCACGCACACACAACACACACACACACACGCACAACACACACACACACACACACACACACACACACACACACACACACGAACGTGACATATCATCCAAAATTACGAATAGCGTTAGATTGTAAGCTTGTAACAGACACTTAGCACAGTTAAACATCAATTCCGAAAGGTTTCGTGATTCCAGACACAACACTTAGGAATTAAAGAAATGATGTTTTGACAGTATCAGCACGAATCTGCTCCAGGGCCTGCCCACAAACAAGTAAACAAGTTGCACTAAGACTGAACGAGGAAGACAGGTCACTGTCTGCTAACGACAGTGCGTCTGCAATTGCCTGTCTGTAAATAATGAAAAATAAGGTGCGCAGTTTCAAAATTTTACAAAGCAGTGTCACTGTAACACCCAATACAATCCATAAAAAGTACGAGGGTTGCCGCGAAAGTAATACACGGCATTTCTTTCTTCAACAGTTCTTCATTGAACATAATGAGAATTATGCACACAAAAGAAATGGTGTTTTATCTAAACATCCTACTTTTCCACATATTCTCCATCCCGTTCTATGGCCTTCCTCCAGCGCGAAACAAGGTCGTGTATGCCCTGTCGGCACCAATCCTTGTCCTGGTGGCGGAGCCAGTGCTTCACTGTGTGAATTACATCATCCTCAAATTGCGTTCCACGAATGGCATCCTTTAATGGCCCAAGCAAGAGGAAGTCCGAGGGGCTAGGTCAGGACTGTAGCGTGGATGGGATAACACTGCTAGACCCCGTTTTACGATTTGTTGATCAATCCTCAGACTTGTGTGGGACCGAGCGTTATCGTGTTACAGCAAAACATCTCCTGGGTTGCTGTGGCACCGAAGTCGCCCTAAGAGCGTCTTGAGTTTCGTTAATGTGTTGACATATGCTTCCGAATTAATGGTACCACGTCTTGGCATCACACCAATGAGACTCACACCTTCACAGTCCAAGAACACGGCGATGACGACCTTACCGGCGGAAGCAGTTGCTCTGAATCTTATTTACTGTGGGGAGTGGGAATGGCGCCATTCAATGGACTGTCATTTCTTTTCTGGCTCGAAATGGTGAACCAGGTTTCATCACCTGCCATAATCCGGAACTACAAGGCCTCCACCTCAGCTTCTAAAATGTGGCAACAAATCGAGACAAATGTTTTTTCTGTGAGATTTGTGATCCACCCTTAGACACAGCGGGACCAATCTTGCACACATTTCTGAGTATTCAAGGATGTGGGTAACTGAATCCACACTTCCCTTGCTGACTGACAGATGCAGCGCCGACTCCCAAGTCGTAACGCGTCTGCCCTCGCGTAAGACAGCATCAGCTCGCTGCAACAGGTCAGGTGTGTCACACGTGGATGATCTGCCCCAGGCGGTGCAAATTGTGGAGATTCACCGAACCGCCTTCTGACCACCTCACCCTGCGTGCCCAGTGACTAGCTGTACTTCTGTCGACAGCATATGCTCCATAGACTTTGCACAGGCGTTTGTGAATATTCCCCACAGTTTCTTTCTCTACAGTGAGATATTCGATGATGGCACGTTGCTTGTAACGTACAGCACCTACAGACGCCATTTTGAAACCGTCCTGCAGCTACGCTATCTGTCGGAACTGACGGAATCTTGGCGCGCTCACTCAGGAGACTTCAAATTATACATACGGAACGTTTCGCATTCGCAGAATTGTTTTCGGCTGAGAAAAAAAAAAAAAAAAGCGGTGCATTACTTTCTGGGCAACCCCCCTATCAAGGAGTTTCAATCGAATACTGCAAACCTGGAAGCTACCTTGCAAAATCACACAGCTCCAGTAAGGGCACGTCTGAGCACTCCAGACACATTTTACTCAGCAACCAGGAAAACACTGTCACAGCCTCTCTCCCTGTGTTCGGCGGCGCTCTTCCTGTGTACGAGAGTACAAGAATTACGAAGGTTTCGTCATATTTAGAGCTGACATATACACCATGATCATCTAGGTAAAAAATGAAACGAAAAGATCATGTGGCAGTGATGGCCGGGAGGTCCCACCGGGGAAAATTCGGCCACCCGTTGCCACTCATTACCGCAGGCGTTCGTTTCCTGTCTACGCTGTGCCGTTGCTACGCAACAGATTGCAGAACAGACTTCTCGGAAGTAAACAACAGCAATCGGCTCGTCTCCATGGTCTCGGAGCCGCGATCCACATGCTGTCAACCAGGATCCCCTCCCCTTCCCTCCCCCAAGGATGTTCGAGCTCCATCGGTTCCACTGCTCACGGAAAGCATCCAGAAACAAGCTATCCGCGTCCGACGCACCCCTGGAACGTGCCAACAGCCGCCCATTCTTTTCCAAAGCGCTGCTTTCAGGCCCCAGCCTGACAGGTAAACAACTTAAGACTCCTTGACGCTGTCGCGTTCGCCTGCTCATGAGCTGCGCTGGCGCCGTGTTCGCCTGTATTGGATTCTTGGCTCACCATCAGCCAGGGCTGGAAGACAGCACCAGTCGTCGTGTCGAACGGGACGAGATTTTAACTGTACAGGGGCGCACGGTTATCAACCAGGTTGAAAATGAATTACAGGTGCGTGGTGTCACTTAGGCAGCGCCATTGGTCCGGATTATTAAGCCTCTCCCAGCAGCTTGGACGACCTCCTCTCGGACCTCCCGCTAGGATGAGGTCATTTTAACTAGGTTGCGTATTGAGCACTGCCTTTTTATCCATCGCCATTTGTTAAGTGGCGCTCCCCAACTACTTTGTACACACTGCGCCCAAGTTTTAAACGTCCCCGACTTCCTGACGGAATGCCCACCTCCCCACAAAAATTAATGAATGAAAATTTGGAATGGAGCCAAGTGTAAACTCCCCACACAAAAATTAAGGGATGAAAATTAACCATGAACCACACAATAATATTGATTAAATAATGAACCATGAACCAAATGTAACCTCCTAACAGAAATAATAATATCTGGTAAATTTTATAAGGACAGCAGCGCTGACCTTCGGCCCTGTATTCTGAATAAAACAAGCAAAAATTCCCACCTCAATAAAACTGCAATTATATCTGCTCTTAATTATACATTCTTCGACACAGCTTCGTGCAATGCTGGCGTATATATATATATATATATATATATATATATATATATATATATATATATATATATATATATAGATTCTTGGAAGCAATGATAATGCATTGGAAATTGAAATGAATGCTTTTCTTTAAAAAAGTTAATTTATATTATAAAAATTATTATTCGGGCATTTCTTTCTGAACAAATTAAATTACAATTAACATACATTATTAAATATGCGCAAGGCTGCTTCTTTACCTTCTACAACAATACTCATCCTCCAGAGTCCTGACCAGAGCCGCGAGCAGAGCACACAGCCGACGCATGCCGACTCCCGCAGACTACAACTGTCCACTCGCTACTAAAACCGACCGACTACTACTGTATCCGACTGACTACTACTGTCGACTGACTACTACTGCAGACTAACTTCTACTGTCGACTGACTACTACTGCAGACTGACTACTACTGTCGACTCGCGCAGACTAGTACTGTCCACTCGCTACTAAAGCCGACCGACTACTACTGTATCCGACTGACTACTACTGCAGACTAGCGCAGACACGCGACAAGCAACAACCAACAATAAACTACTCTCTGGTCAGAGATTCTGTCATGCCTCGCCCATCGCCGGCGAAGCATACACCTTACACCATTTTTAACCGTTTACGTTCCCGCTTGGGTTTACCGTCTGAGTTATGAACCGTTTTAGCAAACGACTCGCCGGCTGTCGACCGCATTTTACTTCTTATCCGTCGTAGCAACATGGCGAAGAGCATTTAAGGTTTCGTTCTGGATCTCCGTTTCTGTATGGTGTCTTTTGCAGCAGTTTCTCAAAGTTCCTGTTTTTAGCTTTCTTCTCTTACGTCAATTGGTACTGACGTATAGTCGTTTTTCAACTCCTCTCTGTCTCCATGTTCTATAGTTTTGACTTGGGCGCGTATGATGATAGTTATTTTTGAGCCCTAAAACAAACAAACAAACACCAGCATACGGGAAGACCGAGCCATTTCCTCTAGATATTTTGGAACAAGGACTGCTATGGAACCTTAAAACAGTCTAAAACAAAGAAAAAAGCAAAGGAAAAGGCGCGCAACGAAAGAGTAAAGAAAATCGAATAGAAATCAGTAGATGTGACGTACATATACAGACAAACAAATGATTACAGTTTCAGAAAAACTGAACGATTTGTTGAAGAGGAAAAGCTCCAAAATACTGAGCAAGTCAGTAACGCATTGGTGCACTCCTGGCCCCTTATGGAGGCAGTTACTCGGCTTGGCGTTGACTCACAGAGTCGTTGGACGTCCTGTTTAGGGAAATCGTGTCAAATTCTGCCCAATAGGCGCATTAGATCGTCAAAATCTCGACGTGGTTGGAGGGCCCTGCTCATAATGCTTCAAACATTCTCAGCTGAAGACAGATCCGTCGACCTTGGACAGCAGGAGAAACTCCCGCCATGTTCGAGAGGGCAACAGCTAGCTGGAATGTAAACCCAAAATGACTTGCCATGACGGGCATGAAAACGGGGCGTAGAATATGGGCGGCGTGCAGCTGTGCTGTAAGGGTGCCTCGGATGACAACCAAAGGTATTCTGCTATGAAAAGGAATGACACCCCAGACCCTTACTCCTGGTTGTCGGGCCTTATGGTGGGCGATAGTCAGGTTGGTGTCCCACCTCGTGCGAGCCCCTGGTAGCTGCTGAGTGGTCAGCGCGACGGAATGTCATACCTAACGACCCGGGTTCGATTCCCGGCTGGGTCGGAGATTTACTCCGCTCAGGGACTGCGTTTTGTGTTGTCCTTACCGTCATCATTTCATCCCCATCGACAAGCAAGTCGTCGAAGTGGCGTCAACTCGAAAGACTTGCACCAGGCGAATGGTCTACCCGACGGGAGGCCCTAACCACACGGCATTTCCATTTACTTCGCGCGAGGCTTCTCCAGACACGTCTTCTGCCTGGAATCTCATTGAACGGCGTGTAGTTGTCTTCAGTGGTGACTCCCGCCTCGATGACCAGCGAAGAAACGATACAGACAGCTGAGGGAATCCACACAATTGTCGTTCGCCATATGCTGGCCTGACAACCAGGAGTGATGGTTTGTCGTGCCGTTTCTCTTCATAACAGGACCCGTTTTGTTGTCATCTGCGGCCATCTTAGAACACAGCGGTACGTCGACTGTATTCTTTGATCCGTTTTGTTGCCCTTCGTGACAAGCCAGCCTGGGCTTATATTTAAGAAAGATAATGCCTGTTGCCACACGACGAGACTTTCTAGTGCTTGTCTTCGAGCTTGCCAAACCATTCCTTTGCCAGCAAGCTGGCCGGATCTCTCCATAACAGAGACCGTTTGAGCATTATGGACAGGGCCCTCCAACCATCTCGGGATTTTGACAATTTAACGCACCAACTGGACACCATATCGCACGATGTCCCTCAGGAGGACATCCAGAAACTCTATCAATCAATGCAAAGCTGAATAAATTCTTTCATGAGGACCAGAGGTGGACCATCTCGTTACTGACTGGGCTCAGTTTGTAAAGCTCTTTCTCTTGAATAAATAATCAAATTTTCTGGAATTATAATCTTTTGCCTCTCTTTAAATGTAAATTTACAGATTTCTGTCCCATTCGGACAATTCCTTCGTGGAGAGTCGTTTTATTACCTATAGTGTACGATGGGATGCCCAAAAAGGAAGGAAGGGAGATTAGCGTTTAATGTTCCGTCAACAAATACCCAAGAGGGGGACTAGCTGAAGAAAGGTGTGTGTTGGGGAGGGAGGAGGGGGCGGGGCTATTTTAGTGCAAGACTGAAGTTCCAGATATGCAATTAGCAAAGAACTCGTCGAGTCAATAGCTGCAGTGGGTGAAGAATGATTCGACCAGCCTCATCGACCATCTTGCAGTGTCTGGGAAGCCTGTATACTCGGTTCGCTAGACAAGCAAACAAGTCGTATTAATGATTTTTATTACAATAAGATAATTACAATACTTAACTTTGGAAAGCACGCAGATGTGTCGCAAGCAAAGGGCGACACACGAAATAATCGGTTTTTGTAGTGACTGCTGATCTCTTAACTCACAAAAGTTTTTCCTGAACTGCTATCGAAGTGACTAACGTTGACGCTACTATCCAAGTCGCTCACCTTAAAACTGCTATTGAGCTGGGCCGTCACCATTCGGTCACGGCACTTATGCCCTCTCCACATAGGTCCCGCTGCTGTCGCGTTGTCGTCCTGGAGAGAGGTTCGGTCAGCGTGCGATTGGCTGACTTCTTCTCACAGTCTTCTCTTCCCTGTCGTTCCCGAGTGGCGTGCCGCCGCTTGACTTTACGCCGTAACAAAGAAGTTTGTGTCATGATTTTTGTTAGAACTTCTGCTCTGAAAATTACTGTAGATAACGTTGTGACGCCCAAAGACTGTCCTTTAGCTCCTTCCACTAGAGATTGATTAGCGGTCTCGTGTTTGATAGTCTAATCTGAAACGACGCGTAATTTCCTATTCTTTCTAGCCTGTTATGGTGTATTAGAGAATTAATTAGACTGTGAACCGAAAACTGTTGGTTCCCCTTCATGCAGTACTGAGGCTTCATCGTAACCTTTGTTCACTATCAAGTTGAAACTGTTGCAATAGCTATACGAGCATTCAGAGTGGCTGAGGCGATGTTTGTCAAGCGTGCAACGAACACTGATCAGCAAAACTATGAGCAATCGATGTGTCATCGAATTATCTGCCGAACTTGACGAAATCGCAGTGAAGCGTTAAAAAGGCTTAACGAGAGCATTCCCTGTGTAGAACAATAGTGTTCTCCTGGTTTAAATCCTTTATAGCAGGCCATAGAAACAAGGGTGAATGAAGAAGCTCATTAGTGAAGACCTTCAACTCCAAGAACGATGAATGAACGACAGTGTGAAAAGTATAATTTCTATTTCGAGACCAGATTGTCGATTGATGGTAAGCATAATTAGTAACTTCAATTTCAACGTGTTTAGCGCCCATCAAATTCTAGCAGAGAATTTGGAAGTGCGAATACTATGCGATAAGATGTTTCTGAGCAGTGTTGGCTCGTTCTCCGAGCTGTTATATCTTTGCATACTGGCGCAATCCGTTTTCCTGTTACGTCATCGGCTGGTGAGGCTTGTTAATGGTGGACAGCAACCAGTTCAAGTTTGAAGGAGATAAGTAGATTTTTGCACTCTGTTCGGGGATTTGTGGGAATAAAAGCGAAAGAAAAGTAGAGCTATAAATGCTTTCACGGATAATAGTATTCGTAATCAAAAATTAGTAAGGTTTGTGGACTGCGGAAAGCTACATGGACTGTGTACCGGAGGGAAAAATTAAACTTAACACGAAATTTCGGAATTCTACAAACAAGTTAAAACTATTAATTTTGTAATGGCATAGCATTTATGTTTCAAAGTGAAGCTAAATGAATGTACACGCCAATTAATAATAGAAGTTCAATTTCTTTGAGCACGTGGTTAAGACAATATCTGAATATTGTCCAAACAACGCATAGAACCCCGTCCAGAAGTATTTCCTGAGCGATTTTAAACGTTTCTTGTTCGTCAATCTGATTTCCGAAGCAGTAACTTGTGACAAAATAATTATCACCTTAATTTGATTCATTTAAATTGGAGTTTCCCTCATTTTTTGTAGTCATCAAGATCACCTAAGTGAGAGTGGTCCAGCGGTTTGTTAACATAGCAACCAGAGACAGGCGACTAATTTCAGTCCGAGGTATGTCATCTTTGAAAAAACGTATCTGAAAAGCAGGCACGAAATATAACTACACTACTATGTTTAGTAAAGGACTACGCAATACTCAGATCGGAGACGCTTGATATCTTGAGAATATTCAAATAAAGCAACGCGACTTTGTGAGAGGTCACATTGTGAAATAGAGAACACCTTACCAGTAAAAAATATGTTCACGTGATACAGGTATTATTTTGCTCACAGATAAATCCATATATTTACTGTATACAAGTGCATATTTAAAGTCAGGTTACTTATCAGAAACTCTGAAGGTATTTTATATCTGTCCCATCAGTTGGTTTTTTAAGTCCCATAGTGCTCAGAGCCATCAGTTGGTTTTATATTGGAGGCTAAGTAGCAATGTTTGCGTTCTGTGATTAAATTTTTGATTTGTATTTGCTTAAAATGGTCACACAGAATACGCTACATGAAATTAACAACGCCCTGGTCCCTAACGGAAATTCTTAAGTGGCTTTCGTCGCAGTTACTTCAGAAATTAAACGGACAATGCTCTTTGCAGCGACGTAGCTAATCATTATTATTGCAATTTGTTACAGTTTTATGTAACATATATCTTGACTGAGTGTGACAGGTTGTGATGGAGTGTGTTTTGTTTATGAAAGAGCTGGATAGAGTGAAACTCCAGAAAGCTATAGCTAAATGTATATACAAGGGGCTATCAGCTTGTAGTAAAGTAGTAAGTATATAGAATGCCAGAGATTTCTTAAAACAGAGTAAGCGTTGAAAAATTTAATACGTTTGAATATAGAGATAATAGCCCAGCTAAGCTGATAGTAAAATCAGTAAAGCCGTAGCTTGTTACGGAGATCGAACTGCACTTTAATTACCTGATAAGACTATAGTTATCAATAGTAGGAATCATCAGTCATTGTAAGTCAATATCGTCTTGAATTTTTTTTCCCTTGATTTTGTTATCCGACGCTGTAAATTGGCAGTTTTGTCTATAACTGACTTCAGAAGTAGTTTTGAAATGTAGAAGTAAATTGTAACTTGATTTCAGGTGTACTTTCCTACATGAACAAACATATAAATCTGAAACATGGCGAACGCTGGGCAGCATTAGTGCATGACTGTGCTTAAACTGACACACAATATTTTTTTAGTGTAACGCAATCTGACTTTCAGTAATCCCTACACGAGAATGGACCTGACTAAATTAACCTATACGTTTCACAAATCACTTACCTCACAAAAATCTTCGTTACTCGAACTACTGCAATACAGCGAGCGCCACTACTGCCAGCTAAATAAAAGATTCAAACTACGGAAGGCACTAACTACTGATGGGCACAGTTAGCAAATGAAAGATTATAATAGAGAACAAACAATGTATTTACCTTAATAGTCATAATATATATAGCAGTTCATTACATCCATTCTTACAAATGTACTGTTTCTGATGGACACACCTCCAGATTATCCATTCTCAAAAATCCGCCATCTCACTTCCCCACATCCACCACTGCTGGCGGCTCGCCTCCAACTGCGCAACGCTACGCGCTGTTAACATCCAGCTGCCCAACACTACAATGGCAGACAACAATGCAAACGAGCCACAGACTGCACACAGCACAGCCTGTGATTCTCATACAGAGCGCTACGTGGCGTTACCAATAAGAAAACCTAAACAGCCTACTTACAGTGCATCGGTGAAGGTACCAGGATGTAGAAGTATGAAACCGAAATTTGGTTGCAATAATTACACGTCTGTTGTTTGAAACTCATAAACTCATTTTATACAAGATAATCTCCGTTGCTATTTATACATTTCTCCCGCCTATCCGGCAGTCTATTAATGCCACGCAAAAAAAAAAAAAAAGAGGCAGTTCTTCTTTTGAAGCGAATCACTCAGCGAGCCATTTTCCATTTTCGTACATTTTCATACGAATTGAATCGTTATACAGCGAGGGCGTGTCCCAGTGATGCAAATAGATGATAATCGGAAGGAGCCAAGTCTGGTTAATAAGCCGAATGCCCAAGTATTTCCCAAATGAACGCCTCGACCGTTTCCTGACCCGTTTTGCTGTGTGTGATGGAGCGTTATCATGGAGTAATACGACTTTGTGCCGCCTTTTTCCATATTCCAGTAGTTTTTCACGTAATGCTCGATTTAAATCGATCATTTTCTGTTGGTAACGATCAGTGTTAACTGTTTCACCAGTTTTAGCAGCTCAAAATAGATGACATCGTTCTGATCCCAAAACGGAGAGCATTGTCTTCTTTACAAAACGATTTGGTCTTGCAGTGGATGTCGAAGGTTTGCCTGGTTTTACCCATGATTAACGACGCTTAGGATCCATTTTTCACCACCTGTCACTGGAGAAACGACTTCGTTTTGTATCTGGCGAGCAGCTTTTCATAAGCGGTCTTTCGATTTGCTTGTTGTCTTTCATTCAGCTCACGTGGAACCCATTTTCCCACTTTCTGCACCTTTCTCATAGATTTCAACCGAAGAGAAAAGCCGCGCGATATAGCCGCGCGGTTTGAGGCGCCATGTCGCTGAGGATCGAGTCCTCCCTCGGGCATGTGTGTGTGTGCGTGTGTTGTTCTTAGCATAAGTTAGTTTATGTTAGTATAAGAAGTGTGTAAGTCTAGGGACTGGTGACGTCGGCAGTTTGGTCCCTTAGGAATTCACACACATTTGAACATTTTTCGAAGAGAAACGGCTTTCTGCGTCCCACTCAATTGTTCTGGTAGTTCTTGTTGAGTGTGAGTATCGTCTTCATCCAATAAGGCCTACAATTCGTTGTCTTTTTCGGTGGTTTCCCGAGCTCGTCGTTTCTCTCGTCAAAATCACCACTTTTGAATTTTATGAATCACTCGAAACACTGTGTTTTCCCACGAGCAAGTTCGCCGAAAGCTTCGAAAAGCATTCCATGCAATTCTGCAGCAGTGTTCCTCAAATGATAACACATAACCAATGCTGTACGCAAGTTGTAGTTCGTACGCACAAAAGTCGACATGTTTACGGGTTTCAAACAGATACCGATGTACGCAACTTGGATTACTGTGTGGTGACATTGTCGTCAGCCGTTACAGGAAACAGATGGAGCTGCAGACGCGGTCTCACTAGAGCCTATACAAGGTGAAAAGTATTTAAACCGACAAACTCTGGGAGGTTGTTGCGGACATCAAAACAAATATTTTTCCCTAATGTCATTTTTTCCTATGATGAGTATTTAAACCGGTAGAGGAAGATTTCTCTTGTTGCAAATTAATTAAACCAACAAACACTTTTCTATTTTTTTATGACCAAGAGACAACACATTAACACAACCCAATTTCAGTTACAGTAGATTTTCAAAACTACCTCCATTGAAACGTAAACAAAGGTTACACCGTCGGATCATGTTCTGTCTGACACGGGCAAAAAACCCAGGAGTATCCTCAACTGTTCCTGGTGCTGCTACTATCAGGGCACCAGATCCTCTTCTGATGCAACAGGAGTTGCGTAAACATGGTTGTGCATCTAGCCCCGCACAAAAAAGTCCAGAGGGGACATATCTGGGGATCGAGCAGGCCATGTTACAGGACCACCTCTGCCAATCCGCGTTTCTGGGAACCGTCGGTCCAGGAATCGACGCACACGACAACTGAAATGTGCATGCGCCTCGTCATGTTGGAACCACATGCGTTGTCTTGTAGGGAGCGGGACGTCTTCCAACAATTCTGGCAATGCTCTGGCGAGAAAATTGTAATAGTGCCTGCATTTAATGGCCTAGGTAGCAGATACGGCCCAATTAAACAGTCCTCAACAATACCGACCCACACATTAACGAAGAACTGCAATGAATGTAGGATTCCACTCCACATGCTGCAAGACAGCTTCCTCAAAATAGCAGTGTTGTTACCGTGCGACGGCGTCCCTGTCCAGGTAATCAGCTAAATGACCCGGTCTCACGCAGACGTTGGTACACAGCAGCAAAGGTCGGATGATGCGGGACACGGCGATTAGGATATTGTTGTTGATAAACCAGCTGTGCAGCTCGTCCGTTGTGGTGCGCTACGTAGTGCGCACCAACTACAATCAGTGTACTCACTTCAGGTGTATCGCTCCATTAGTAAACAGAGACAATGCACTACAACAGTGGTGGACAGCACTTGCCTACAACTGAAGAGCGTAATACGGCCTCCACCGGTTTAAATAATCCTCATAGGAAAAAATGACATTAGGGAAAAATATTTGTCTAGATGTCCCCTACGACCTCCCAAAGTTTGTCAGTTTAAATACTTTTCACCCTGTATAGAGGGAGAGAGAGGCAATGGTGATAGCGTGGCTGATTAGCTAAGAGCCTAGGACGCCATGTTTTTACCAAACTGACGCTGATTTGGCACGAGTAGAAATACATACTGTGTGTGACTCTGTACCATTGGTTCTCTTCAACGCTTCATACGCCAATTCCATTGTTCAATTATGTACAGGTTGTAATACGGTAATATTGAAGGACTTCTGCATGTTCTCTGTCGGTTACGTAAATTACCTTACAGTCACTCTGTTGATCGCATCTATGACGATACTTTTAGAACTTCACAGCAATATTAGGGGCAAAATTTTTATTTAAAGCGATTTACTGAGCGTCAGTGATAATATGAATTACAAAATCATCAAGGACAGTCAAGAGGAATGCTTGGTTGTTCCGCTGTTGGGTGCAAAAACTGAAGTGAAGACCGATGTATGATGCTCGTTTTCTTTGTGTAACGAACAATCAATTTCTTTCTACATGTTTATAATACCTACAAAACGAAATTAAAAAAATACAGAATAACCTTTTTACTGATACATCCCTTCCATGACAGTAAAAGCATATAACAACCACACTGCTACAAACGTGGCGTTATAGCATAGGGGTAGAGTTTTAACTGTGTAATCCAAAAGTCGTGAGTTCGAATCCTATTCAATCCAATTTTTTTAAACGTTATTTTCTAGACTATCAATGGTTCTAGAGTGACAATTCGTGCTACACGATGTGTTTTAACATGTATACGTAACCGAACGCTAAGTCTACGTACTTGCGACTGGCCACTCGAACTTGACTTTGTAGCTTTGGCTACTCACACTCCTGCAAATTAAAATTATCCTGTGGATATTCAGTTACCTATTTTGAATTACTTTCTGCTGTTTCAGTAAAGTACCTAAGTATTGATATTTTTCCGATTTTCTGTGGTATAGAGTTCCTAAAAGTGTGTACAGAATGACATATTTTGCCAGCATAAGAAAATGTTATAAGATAGACACACACTTAAAATGCACTACGTGGGGACGGAAAGAGACAAGAGTTTACCAATTTCAGCGATGAATACTCGCACGGAAAAATCTGAAATAGCATCATGTACTCTGAGATACATTAAATGAAACTGCTTTTTCTCATAAATCAGTTGCCAATGTTTATATAGCACCATAAAATACCGCTGTTGAAATTCGGCTGACATACACACTGCTTCTCGATACTTCCATCTGCTCACATTTTTATTAGGGCTATATAGACATAGACGAATGGCATTCGTTTTAATCATGTACCGAGTATTAAGCTAGAAGATCTGCTTTGGTCTCATGCGTCAAACACATGCCTTATTTTACTCGTGAAGTGGCTAGCTTTCTGCTTGCGTCGCTACCTAATTGCACGTCCCGCGCGCAATCTGGTAAAAACATGGGGGCAACGGGCCGATTGGCCACTCTCTCCTTATAGTATATAGGCTCTCTAGGTCTCACGGGCCCTACACTGGCGACTAGCACAATCTACAGGGAAATTCCGGTTTCATTCTTCTACACCTGGTATGTGTGTGAGTGCTATGCACCGCCATGCGTCTCAGACTTTATTTATTTATTTTGACAAGGGCGCTAATAATCTAGGTGTTGAACGCCCAAACTCCACGGAGCCGAATCACAGTTTTACTTCAGATGAATTAATTCTGCTGTCTGGTTAATCGGTGGAAATGAAATGAATGCCGGACATTTGCCACGCCGGACATTTGCCACACTTCCCCCTTCACCAGGTAGCTTGAGTAGCGATCCCTCAGGTAAGGGACGCCCTTCCTCGTACTTCTTCTGTCCGCTTTCCAACCGTCGTCTCCACATCTTACTCGATACAACCAGTACGTAAGGGACCTTCTTCTTCGACATCTTGGCGAAATAAAGAGCTTCTTTTCCGAAATCGAAATATTTATAACTTTTGGGAAACGAAAGCAATACCGACGATTATGTCAGTATGTAATTAGTTCTGCCAAGTATAAATATAGATCCCTCTGCCTGTACGGTAGCTTCCTTTCACGCTTACTGATCGCGATAGAAACTGTCCATCGTCAGGGGAGCAACAAGAATGGGACGTTGTCAAGAGAATTCGAATGTACGATAATCATTTCTTTTTGATCACTGCATTTGTGCCTACTTTAATTACTACAACTGCATGCCCAAAAGACAATAAGGAAAGAAGTGGGAATGTGAATGTTTGAAAAGAATAACGACATACTCCATATTATTTTACTCTCTAAAATCCGATATCCCTTGCGGCGAAACAGTTAATAAAGTGTAGCGGGACAATGTTCAAAACATGACTGAAAATACGTTCACTAAATAGAGATAAGAACATCTATGATTGACATGTCATCTAAAGTCGACGCGTTAGAAATAAGGAAATGAAGTAATACAGAATGCTATGCTTGTAACGTACGTTGTTCTACATTGTTTAGCTCTGGTATTTACAGGGTCACAGAGAAAGCATCCTAGGTTTTGGAGGGAAAGCCGTAATTGTAATGATCTGCACTACAACAGGAACAAGAAGCACAACTTAAGGAAAAAATAATGTAATGTGTGTTTCAGCTCACAAGTGACATTGACGCAGATAGGTTACTGTGACTTAGTATGGGCAGAGGTTATATTCGACAACCGGAATAAATTAGTAACTGGCTCCTTTTACCGACCCCTGGTCTCAGATTAAACAGTCGCTGAACAGTTCAAAGAAAACTCGGGTCTCATCACAAATAGGTACGCTACTCATACAATTATAGTTGGCAGTGACTTCAATCTACCTTCCGTATGTTGACAAAAATACATTTTCAGACGCTATTGTAGATAGAAAACAATTTCCGTAATTGTAATACATGCTTTTTTTAAATTATTTTGAACAATTAGTTCACGAGGCCATTCAAATTGTAAATGGTTACGAAAACACAATTGACCTTGTGAGGGTACTGGTGTGTAGTATCTGTAAGTGGTTGCTCTTTGCAGGGAGACAATGCCCAGTGGCGCAGAGAGTCGCAAGCAGAGGCAGTTGTTAGGCTGTGGAAGGTGAGGGCTGCGTGAGCCAAAGGCGCTTCCGTAGTGAAGAATTTATGTCTATGTTTAATAATCATTAATTAACCCATATAATGTCCAAGGAGACGGGAGATTATATTAGTTAATTAATGATTATTATGTCACATTCCTCTTGTTTTAGTTGACCGTATATATCGAGACTTTGTTCATTGTTAAATGCAATGGTGTGGTACTAACTGATGGAGACGCATTAAGAACTGGTAAAATTTAATTTATTTCCTTTATCACACTGCACAAACGTAAACAAACTATTATTCACACTGTGTGCCACTCCTATTAAACATAGAGATAAGTCCTTCGCTACGCAACCGCCTTTGGCTCACGCAGCCTACACCCTCAACAGCCTCTCAACAACTGCCTCTGCTTGCGACTCTCTGCGCCACTGGGCATTGTCGCCCTCCAAAGAACAACCACTTACAGACACTACACACCAGTACCCTCATAACCTCTTAGCCACAAATAATCCTGAACACCACAACGGATACACGGATTAGTGAACACACAGTCGAGCGAGACTCAATTCCGTAACAAAGAAACTCACCAAAACTAAACGCGAACTATATCTGTTTATAAAAGCAGCTAAAAATTAGGTTGACGTCTTTCTAAGAGACAGTCTCCAATACTTCCAAACTATGGAAGTGAAGACCATATGTGGCTTCAGTTCAAAGAAATAGTATCAACAGCACTCGAGAGATTCATACCAAATAAATTAATAAGAGACGGAACTGATCCCCCATGGTACACAAAACACGACAGACAGCTGCTGCAGGAGCACCGAAAGAGGCACGTATAATTTAGACGAACACAAAACCTCCAATATTGGAGAAGTTTTACCGAGGCTCGAAATCTGGTGCGGACTCAATGCGAGATGCATTTAATAGTTTCCACAATGAAAGTCTCTCCAGAAATGTGGCAGAAAATGCAAAGAGATTCTGGTCCTACGTTAAGTAAACCAGTGTAAAGGCTCAGTATAGCCTGTCGGTAAACTGAAGAGCGAGCTAGCGACTCCCCACTCTGCCTACCGTGCTACGTCACAAGGCGCTTCTGCAGGCTGTTTCACAACGTAGTGGCGGCCCTGCCGCGGCGCGCACTTTCAATCAGTGGCGACGCCGTGTACAGATACGTCCCGGCTGCTGCGTTGATTTTTAGACAAATGCGTTAAAACCATAATGAATACAACAGACGATAGCTTCTTCGAAACAAAACATTATAGAGCAAATTATATTAACATAAGAACGGAAGTCAGGATTCCACTACAAGCATAGAACCGAATGCCTATTCTTGTTAATGTATGTTCCTTTACTCATAAGACGAACCAGATATAGTGCAATCAATCTGTAGAATTTGAGGCTTGTTCTTATTTTGTGTTTCTACTAAAAGGTAGAAGTTTTCTTTGGAGGGCTGCATTGAAACTTGCAGCACGAAGAGTGTTTAAAAAGTAACCAGAAATTTATAATTTCGTGTGTTGTATTAGTTCGATTTGCACTAGTTTTTTTGTCACTGTCTTCGTAAACATGTCTGAAAAGTATCTGTAAAATGTTATGCATATTGGGTATTTACTCTGCTGTCAAATGGTTCAAATGGCTTTGAGCACTATGGGACTTAACATCTATGGTCATCAGTCCCCTAGAACTTAGAACTACTTAAACCTATCTAATCTAAGGATATCACATAACACCCAGTCATCACGTACTCTGCTGTCAGCTGTCAAAAAGGTTACATGTGTTTTGGTAGCATCAACTATTATTTGTTTTGTATAAAAATAGATTAGAGAATCTGTACTAAATTTTGTTATAAGAATGGAATATAATGTATCAAATTTTTAGAAATGTTAAATATTGCTTTTGGTGCGTCTCTTAAGAGTAAACCAAGAGCATACAAGTGGTATAAATATTTCAAAGCAGGCCTTAAAGGACAGCGGTTTTACAACAATGGATGAGATTAAAAATGCACAATTAAAAGACCTATGAACTATACCGGGGAAATAGTTCCTAAAGTGTTTCGGGAATTGGAAAAAGCACTTGCATGGGTGTATAGCATGTAATGGGAAATATTTTGAAGAGGATAACATTGTTGTAGATTAACAAGTAAAGTTCTTACCAAAAAATAAAAATTAATATGTGAACGCACGTCGTATGTCAAGTTTTTTACATAGAAGTCCAGAATCGGTATACATGTTTGGAAAGGAATTTCAGCAGTGTTTAGAATAGCTATTGGACTCATGTTTTAAGCGATATGTCTTAGAATCATGTGAATAGTAACCGAGATAGAGTTTTAGTGACAGAATACATTCAAGTACTGCTGTTCTATAAGGATCAAAGGTTTTACGTGATTGAATCACGTTCTACTAGCGAAAAGTTAATTGATTTTACCATGAAGTTCTCAAGTTATTCCTGATTTTGTACAACTAGTGATAAAGATGTTTATTGCTTTGGACAACATTTGTATTTATCTTCGAAAACTGTTTAACACTTCTACTACCATGTAATACATTTCTACCAAAATAAACTTTATAGCGTATGAGCAGAATCAGGCTAGTTTTCCTTCGCGGCGATTCCAGTAAACCATGCGTCCTATTGTGGCGAGGCTGACGTTTGCATAAGCTGTAGCCCTTTGATTGGGACTGGAAATATTAGCGAACAGTTCATTTTGTGTCGCCTCCTTAACACACGCTGTAATAACGTTAGAGACGATCGAACGCTCGTCACTCCCCACATACCTCCTCTTCTTCGTATTCTTACAATGCGGGACGATTATCCATCACTTCCGGATATTGAATTATATCAATGAGTACACAAAGGCAACTGATTGACACTGGCAACTAAGATCCCACGAACAGAGATGACGTATATCGCTGCATGCCGATCTACACTGCTAGAGAGGTAACGGGTAACAGATTTTGGGCGCCCCTGTAGGCCGGTGGCAGGGTTCTTCCGCGAAAGGCCACTTCCCCCACCAAAAGCGCTGCTCGCTCTTGAGTTTACAGACAGACTATAAGTACCTTTACTGGGCGACAGCGATGAAGAGGAGGAGGGGGAGACAAGGGACCGAACCCTTCGGAGCAGGTAAAATCGTGGCAAATGTCCGGCGTGGCAAATGTCCGCACACCAATGAAATAGCAGTGCTGCTACGAGCTCCGGCCGGTTTCCCGTGTCGCGGAGGCAGCTGGCGACCAGTGGCCCCAGAGATACGGCACGCAGGAGGAGGCGTGGGCGGAGAGCCGTGACCGGAAGCCGGCGTGACGTCACAGGGGGTCGGCAACCCGCGGCGGAAACCCCAGGGTCGCAGCTGGCTGCCCTCGCTTCCCAGTGTGGCGACAAAGCGACGCGGCAGCCGTCACGCGGACTTGCCCGCTACTCGCTTCCTGCGGCCGCAGGTGTCGCAGGAACAGATGAGCGGGCGTCAGCGGACAGATAACACCTACCAAAGACAGCACACACCTCGAAAAAATGGGGTTCTATAATTTTTGTTCCAGAAAGTGTGAGCCTGCCTACAATGGACCACGTACGAACGCGGAGACAGTTCCTTAAGGGGCCCCGGAAAGGCTCAAAATCATGAAAAGTTCAATTTTTACTTTTTTGCGTTTTCTGAATCTGCAGACTATTACCTTTAAATAGATATATAATTTATTCAATTCCGAAGACTACAACTATTTTTAAATTTTTTTTTTTTAAATGTGTTCTACATGGGCGTGACCCACTGTGGCGCTGTTAAACTGCTGTCAAATGGTGTTATTATTAACGTCCGTGTTCATCAGGTACATTTTAGTGATGTGAGATAAAGTATGTGTTGTGGCTAACCTGTGATGGTTCAATATATATCGCTGGTGTGATTGTCGATTGTTTCATGTTTATTTACTCTGTCGTTATCTCGAAAATATTCGTAATTAATTCTGTTTCTTGAGTCTCTGTTTTGTTGAAGTATAATAATCAGTAAAAGTAAAGTTATTAGAAATCCTATGAAGGCTTTTAAGAAAAGGAGAAATGTTGGAAAGCCAAGGTATTTAGAAATATGGGAATGAAGATAGGTTCTAACATGGTACGAGCGATGCTTGCTTTAGACAAGGAACGCCTTCGGGCTGCAGACAGGGCTGTAAAGAGTCTAGAAATACAAGCAAGAGTAAACAGGAGGAGGAACAAGAGGAAGCTGGAGGAGGAGTTTGCAGAGGATGAAGATAATCCATCCTATGGACCTGGAATGCACTAAAAAGTAAATCCAATCTTTATCGCTCGAATCCCAAAACTTTTATTTTCTCATACTAATTACATGTTTTCTAAGGATCTTCCAAACATATTTGTTTCAAACTTTCATTAAATGTTACACAGTACCTTCTGCATAATTTAACACACCCTTTTTCCAAAAAACTGTATATTTTTGAATATATAAAAAAAATTGCAAAAAAATGTTGTGAATTTTCATTACAATTGAAAAAAAATCATCTTTAATAACTGAACTAAAATTTTGTAAAATCCCTGTGTTAAGTTGTAGTCCATATTCCAATAAATAATTTGTAAAAAGTTCAACTTCCTACCTCAAATACTTCGTGAGGAAAGATGTAATTTATAAGCGTTATTTTAACATTGCAAGTATAGGGCGTTCCGGAGCCCCTTAACAGTCAATTACCGGACTTCAACAAAAAAGGTATACGCCAAGTTTCTGAGAAAAAGCGTCACGTTGAACGGTGAATTCGTAGGGAGGGACGAGCACCATCAGAAAGCTGACTTTTTTCAAGATTAAGATTTAAAATTTACGACTGTTTCTCGTACGTTTATGAGTTACATCTATCCAAGTTTGCGGTTTGATCAAAATTTTATAAACCAGAGAAAACGCTGCACTATACTCAGGGGCGGTAAAGTGCCACGTGGGACGAATAACACTTTAGGCCCCTGTGACATACACTACTGGCCATTAAAATTGCTACACCACGAAGATGACGTGCTACAGACGCGAAATTTAACCGACAGGAAGAAGATGCTGTGATATGCAAATGATTATCTTTTCAGAGCATTCACACAAGTTTGGCGCCGGTGGCGACACCTACAATGTGCTGACATGAGGAAAGTTTCCACTCGATTTCTCATACACAAACAGTTGTTGACCGGCGTTGCCTGGTGAAACGTTGTTGTGATGCCTAATGTAAGGAGGAGAAACGCGTACCATCCCGTTTCCCACTTTGATAAAGGTCGGATTGTAGCCTATCGCAATTGCGGTTTATCGTATCGCGATATTGCTGCTTACGTTGGTCGAGATCCAATCACTGTTAGCAGAATATGGAATCGGTGGGTTCAGGAGGGTAATACGGAACACCGCGCTGAATCCCAGCGGCCTCGTATCACTAGGAGTCGAGATGACAGGCATCTTATACGCATGGCTGTAACAGATAGTGCAGACCAGTCTCGATCCCTGAGTCAACAGATGGGGACGTCTGCAAGACAACAACCATCTCCACGAACAGTTCGACGACGTTTGCAGCAGCATGGACTATCAGCTCGGAGACAGGAGCGCCTGGGACAGTGTACTCAATGACGAACCTGGGTGCACGAATGGCAAAACGTCATTTTTTCGGATGAATCCACGTTCTGTTTACAGCATCATGATGGTCGCATACGTGTTTGGCGACATCGCGGCGAACGCACATTGGAAGCGTGTATTCGTCATCGTCATACTGGCGTGTCACCCTATGGGGCGGCTGGTGGATAATATGATTGCTGTATGGTGGTTTATATAAATGTGTGTAGAATGTAGAAACACTGCATTTCCTATCATTTAGAATGTTATTTATGCTGTCTTTCGCCGTTCTCAGCACTGGCTCTCTAACTACAATATTGGCAACCAGAAAGTGATTAGCAAAACGTGAAGCCTGTAATTAGAATTCCTAGTGCCCACTTCATCTGAGAATACACTTATAGTTACAGCTTATAGCTCTGAGGAATCAGGAGATTGTCTGGGATTTATAATCAAAAACTATCGTGAAAAAACTTTCTCTGTATTCTGAAAATCACAGATAAAACAAAGAATCCACACAATCTGACTAACAGAGCAGTTCAGAGTCTAATGCGCTGATGTAACTGTCCAAATTAAATAAATAAATGCTCGCCATAATTTGATGATAATGTTCATCAAACGCAACGCTAAATAATGGTAGAATGTTTGTCTCGCGGCGGCACGTGAAAATACGACAATACGCAAACTGAATCTAGATAATGAAAATCATCCCAGAATTAACACTTCTCTCTAAAATGGTTTCATGGTTACGCGTATCTCGAGTAACTTAATACGGCATCCGAGGCTGTTTGTAGCAATGATACCGACGCGACGCGACTCCCGACACAGATGGCGTGCTATTCAGCGTCTGGAGAGAACTGGGGTCTTCCTTCCTCGCGCAGCATTCTTATATATAAAGCCGCGGTGCGGACGGCTAAGGTAACGCCTGATCAAATCGGCTCTCCCGACTAGCCGCTGGGCTAGTAATGCACCACATTAAGTTACCTAATAAATCATAGCTTCTCTTGCTGATGGCCGATGAAGCTCTTAATTTAAATGTGCATTCAGCACGCAGGTAAGTATTGATAATAAAATTTTGACGTGGCTAAGTTAAATATTTTGGGTGAGAGAATTAATTTAATTACACTGCACGCAGTAGACGAGCTCTGAACTGGCCCTTTGGAGATACGCTATCGCTATAGTTTTATAGGTATTCAAATGAAACTTCTCACATCTTCATAGTTATAGTGGATCTCCAACCTACTTAAATATAAACATCCTAGCCTTATTTATTAGCCTACTTAATCTATCTTTCTTCCTTAATTTTTAAGACAAAAACCAGAAAATCATGAATTTCCACTAAAATTTTAATTTGTGAAATCCAAAGTACTGTTTTTATTAAATAATTATGAAAAAGGAATCTAAATATAATTTTTTAATTTTCTAGCTCTTTTCTGTTGCGCCAATGATTTTTACAGGAAAACGTCCAAATTTCGAAAATGGTTAAAGTTATCGAACTGATATTCAACACATATTAATTTAGTATTACTCCTGACATGCTAGAAATGTTTTAGGTTATTTGCTTGATTTTTAAAGTATTGCGCAACCTTTATGACGTCAGAGCTAGTTACAGCGGACTGGCTGGCACACAATGGAAAGACTGATGTGAATTTACTATGGCGTGAGTAGGCTGCTTCCCTACAACCCGGCGTGATGGTATGGGGTGTCATTGGTTACACGTCTCGGTCACCTCTTGTTCGCATTGACGGCAATTTGAACAGTGGACGTTACATTTCAGATGTGTTACGTCCCGTGGCTCTACCCTTCATTCGATCCCTGCGAAACCCTACGTTTCAGCAGGATAATGCACGACCGCATATTGCAAGCCCTGTACGGGCTTTTCTGGATACAGAAAATGTTCGACTGCTGCCCTGGCCAGCACATTCTCGAGATCTCTCACCAATTGAAAACGTCTGATCAATGGTGGCCGGGCAACTGGCTCGTCATAATACGCCAGTCGCTACTCTTGATGAACTGTGGTATCGTGTTGAAGCTGCATGGGCAGCTGTACCTGTACACGCCATCCAAGCTTTGTTTGACTCAATGCCCAGGCGTATCAAGTCCGTTATTACGGCCAGAGGTGGTTGTTCTGGGTACTGATTTCTTAGAAACTATGCACCCAAATTGCTTGAAAATGTAATCACATGTCAGTTCTAGTATAATATATTTGTCCAATGAATACCCGTTGATCATCTGCATTTTGTCTTGGTGTAGCAATTTTAATGTCCAGTAGTGTATTATGCACTGTCCTCCGTTTCACTCTCCTTTTTTACAGGGTTAGGGCAAACTAAGTGTCTGTTCCATGGCATTATGCGACATTTGGGTTACTGTTGACTTATTACATCCATAATCTCAATTCCCATCAGTTCGGTAAGGTAGGATTTGCTTGCCTTATCTCATTTCTTCCACTCTCTTAATGTGGTATTTCAAGTTGTCACTGTAAATGAAGACCTGCTCATTAATGTTTAAAAGACATTCAATTCCTGTCGAATATCTTTGTTTCTGTCACGTTCAAGTCGAGAGACACTGAATTTTATTCCAATGAATATGTTTGGAGTACTGATCGTTTAGTAACTATCTACCGAGAGAAAACACTTTGCATGTCTGTAGTTTTTGGCTGTAACTACTGGTAGCGGATGGCTGGGTAATATTTGGGAGTGTAAGTATGGGAACTAAGTGGGTTCTTGCAGTGATTTTTGAACTGTCATGCTTATCTCACCTTGTTGATAATTTATAGGTCCCACCCCTCCTCCCCACTCCCACAGTACTGTAGACAAGTTGCCTTATGTACAAATGGCATTCTGTTATCTTATTGGTTGGAGGGTACATAAGAAACGTGATTAACGATTTTTATAGCTAATTTAACTAGGACAATTCGTTACCCCTTCCCCTCCACCTGCTCACTCCTTCCCACTTTCCCTTGCTACTATTCGGATTCAGTTACTTAATTAGTTGCCTCAAGGTCAAGATGGCCGATTCAGTAGCATCACAATGCAAGATGGATACCGAAGATGGCTACCTCC
The DNA here is from genome assembly GCF_023898315.1 of Schistocerca nitens. NCBI lineage: Eukaryota > Metazoa > Arthropoda > Insecta > Orthoptera > Acrididae > Schistocerca > Schistocerca nitens. The sequence goes on along the minus strand of NC_064620.1, from coordinate 582,051,825 downwards.
ATGTGAAAACAAAGTGTTAGTCCGCCGAGATGGCTGACACTATCATGTCACAATTCTGTTTTGATTTATAAAAGTTTAACTGCCATTTTTTCACACCTAATGAGCAATGTATATAATACAACAATTTGTTGCACTACTTACTCGTAAATTGGCTTTGTGAGACAGAGCACACCATATATCTTCATGTATGTCTTATACAGTGACAATGTACTTTCTGTACTTTGTTAACTGTGAAAATAAATCAGTCCTGAATATCAAATTCCCGCTTTTCTATCAAATAACGGTTATTTATACCCTTTTTTGAACAAGCTAAAGGTTTGGTACAGTAAAGGTCAGTTTAAAGGAAAATCATTTCTTATTTCTCTCTCTCTCTCTCTCTCTCTCTCTCTCTCTCTACTCTGTTATCAGAACCTCGGTAGATTTCATCTTGTTACATAGTACAGAGATGGTCCCACACTGTTCCAGTAGCACTACATTGAACATTCTCAATATCTACTATTCCAGGTAGTCTGTCTGCATGTTGAGTTGATTTCTGCTCCAATCCATCAGGGAGCCATTGTACTGAGGCAAAATAATAATTCATAACACATACACACAAACACAATGAATAATAACAATGAGAGAAGGATAATGGTTACTATTTACATTGAACTGTGCAAGTCAGTTTTTCAGTGTGTATGTGACTGATGTCTGAAGATGCCTCATGATGATCAGTCTTTCACTACAATGTACAAAATATGAATGTACAATCCATCTGATGGAAAAATAGAGGAAGAAGAAAGGAAATGATACTTCACAGGTTAAAAGCGTGTGTGGTGTTATTTCAGTCATTACAAAACCGTGTCAAATTTTTAAAGAACTGCACAGTATGAATCCAATTATCAGTATATGAAGATAGTAACTGTTCTCGAAAGAACAGATACCATTGATGACCGTGCAGCTTCTCTAGAATAAATGACAATTAATTGAAACCCTCAGCTGCCGACGGGTGTTGTTGACATACCTCGATGTGGACAGCTGAAAATGAGTGCCCCGACTGGGACTCGAGCCCGGGATCTCCTGCTTACATGGCAGACGCTCTATCTATCTGAGCCACAGAGGACACAGATGAATAGCGTGACTGCAGGAACTTATCCCTTGCACGCCTCCCGTGAGACCCAAATTCCCAACTGTCCACAATCGACACACGTAATGTTCCTAATAGATATTTGCCCATCCACTCATTACTCGCGCTAACTAAGGTAACGATTCCCGTAAGAGTTCGGGCAACCTGTGCGCATATGCACAGGCGAAGGTCAATGGCCGGGTAGCCTTTAACTATATATGAAGATAGTAACTGTTCTCGAAAGAACAGATACCATTGATGACCGTGCAGCTTCTCTAGAATAAATGTTCATTTATTATTTAAATTATTTATTATATAAATTAATTATCACTGAGTTCCTGTACAGCACTCGTGGCTGCCGCATCGCGGTCGCGAAGTGGTGCCGAGTCAGTTTGTAACCTCCCCACAAGAATTTTAAAGACTATAATATTTATTAGAAATGATGCCACAGCTAAGTGTGACCTTCCCACAGAAATTTTAAAAACAATATTTATTAGAAATGGTGCCACAGCTAAGTGTGAACTCCCCACAAGAATATTAATGGCAAAGACAATTAAATGAAAGCTCGCTATCTGACTCAAGTACAAGTTCGCATTAAATAATGAACGCTAATCCCATGATAATGAAACTGTAATGATAACCTAAACTCAATTCAACCGAAAAGTCGGTATTTGCCCTGTGCGAAACGAGAATAAATTTCTTACCTTAGTGAAACTGCATGTCAAAATTCTGCTCTTGTTGTTGGCTGCGGCTTGGAGGAAAAACATTGCAATTGCCTTTTTTTTTTTTTAAAAAAAAATTTTGTTAAAGGGAAATGGAGGGAATTTGAATGATTGTTTGTAAATTTGTTTTTAAATCCAAATTATTATTGGGGGCGATTTTTGAAAGTTAAATTACAATGACTGTTCGTTACATTATCTGATGAGCGCAAAGCTGCATGATTATTTATTTAAATAAATTATACCTCGTCCTGAATCTCGACCATTGCGATGCCGGCGCCCGCCGACTGCTCTCCGCTACTGCTAGCAACCGACTCCAAGCACTACTGAGGACTGACTACTGCAGACTGACTGACTGCTCGCTACTGCGAGTCGAGCGCAACTGCTCTGGTCAGAGATTCTACAATGTCTCAGCATCGCTGCCGCACAACATACGTGTTTCATAACCCTCCACTGGGGGGGCAAAAATTTGGCAGCGATGGTGAGTCATTTGGACTTGCCATCGTAACAAATTTTTCCTTTAATTAACAAAATATTTAGATGTATCACATGAATTAAATGTTGTGCGCATGCACCGATTACAAAACATTACAGACAAGACAAAATATAAGTACAAAACAAATCAGGAAAGATGTATATACAAATTATTTGACAGATAACAAAGTGTACACACACTAAAAAATTCTTTAGCAGTTTCATAACAGGCAAAAAAAAAAATCATGTTGACAAGTGTCATGAGTGCACATGCACTGCAGTGGAGAACATATCAGTAAAAGACGAAATGTATATACAAGAGTAACAAATGACATAAATCATAAAAGGTATACAGAATGAACACAAATCATATCGAAAATTGAGAAGAGTGCACAGGCACTGTAGTTCAGTTGAAAACATATTCACATAAGTGCACATGCACTGAAAACTTTTGGACATTTTTATAACAAATAAACGCAAGAGTAGAAAAAATCATCAAATCACAAAAAGTATATACAATATAGATGACAAGAGTGCACACATACTGCACTTCAAAACAAATCGAAAATGTCTTTAGTATTTTGACAACAAATGGCAAAAATCATGTCGACAAGTGACACAAGTGTACTCGCACTAGAGTTCAACAAATCGAGAAAAAAATGTATAGGCCATGAACATAAATGGTGTTAGTAAAAAAAAATGATTTTCACTATTAGGATAGGAAAGGAAGGATTGCATCATGGTTGTAGCACGTTAGTTTGCACATAGCTGCACTGAAAGTCCATATCTTTCCACAGAATCACAACTAAGTGATACAATCTGCAGTTCCGTTCCCAGAAGTATTTATCAGCTTATCAAGACAGTGAAACGTCGTAGTAGTATTCCATACTATCATTTGGCAGTATACCAGGTACATCAAACAGTGGGACCAGAATAACGTCTTCATCGCCTACAGTGGTGGACAGCATGTCGTGTCAACACCACGCTCTTAAGAGGCAGCACACAGTGCTCCATAACAAAGTCTTGATTAGTGATTACATAAGTAGTTTCTTCGCCTACAGTGGTGGACAGCATGTCGTGTCAACACCACGCTTTTAAGAGGCGGCACACCAACGTAGAATTAGTGCAAAAACCAAATATAGTGCTCCATGATAATGAGGATGGACAAGACAAATGGATGTTACAATAATTTCAGGTAGTTAGGTCAGAAGGTGAAGGACATTAACTAACACACAAGTCTTGATTAGTGATTACATAAGTAGTTTGCGGTATCCATACTCTAGTCATTGAACATTTCTGTACCATGAATGTAGTATTACAGAAAAATGTTCATTAATTAATTTAAAGACAAGAGTGGTAATCAATCGCCATCAAGTATTGAGTATTACAAAACATTTTTCCTCATTCAAATGACATATTTACAAGTAACTATTAACACTCAGTGGCCTAGCAACTTTCGATTAGTACTAAATATTTATCATCATTCAGTATTAATATGGGAAGTCATCATTGAAAACACTAACAAAACGTTAAGTTACATTAATTATTGGCACTCAGTGGCCAGCAAGTATTGAATAGTATAAAACATTATTCATCATTCAGTATTCTTCATATCATTAAGAAATCATTATTAAAAATCAGTTAATTACAGTCATAGCATTAATAAGCATGGGCATTATAAGTTACATTAATTATGGGCACTCAGTGGCCAGCAAGTATTGAATAGTATAAAACATTAGTAGCATTAATAAGCATGGGCATAATAAGTACTCTCATTACAATAGATAGTGGCAATTATGTTTAGGTATCATTAAGAAGTCATTATTCAAGTGACATACTATTCAGAGCTGATCAGTGTTATTCAGAATTATCATAAACTAGTGACATTATATGGGACTGTTAATACATTTTGTTTTTTTCTGCTAGCAATGCATTGCTTTGGGTAATTATAAGGGAAAGCAAGAAGAAATAAGAGAAAAAATTGCTTCTAGGTTGTTCCTATAAATGAAAAGATTGTGTAACGTCATTCGTCATGAGTCAGCTGTAGCAAGGTTATCACATTTATAAATGATAGACACAAGTGGGTAAGAAAAATGCAAGTACTAGAACAGGTATAATAAGTAACAAGTTTAGTAACTATCATAAAAAGCTTCTCCTGAAAGAAAAATACAAAATGGATTATTGAACTGAAAGAAGAAACGCAGACTATGCTGAAAAGTAGTGAACTTCGAATTAACAGGTAGTGAAATGTGTATAAAAAATGTGTTCCATAGCTGTCCTTTCCAAAACCTTCAGTCATCCTACTACGCAATATAACACCTGCTGTCAAAGTAAACTGCAACAAATACTTAAATAACTACATAGCATAAGTACATAACTTCAACATTATCCTCATCTGTAAAGAAAAAAACTTCATTATTCATATCATCATAACTTCATCATTATCATCACCTGTAAACAAAAACTTCATTATTCATAGTACCATATTCTTCATCATTATTCTTCGTCAGCATTAATTATCATCTGCAAAAATCACTTCATTATTCATCACATAACTATTCCTTATCCCTAGCATATTTCATCACTTAAAACTAAGATGTGTAGTTCTGTCTGACAGCTTGCATCAATCGCTTTGTATTCTGAAAGAAAAAATTAGTTAAGACTGCTATTCTGCGATGTGTATAGTATATTCTTGTTAATGCTTGTTAATTCTGATCCATTTACTCTTCCTCATAAAGTTATTGCATCTTCTTTCGTTTATTCCGTAGGTCAAATTCTCATCTGTTTAATTTATTTCCATTACGCATCATTTCTTTCTGAAACTGATGAACAAAGATTAATGTCTTGCATTTAAATCCTATACCCATTAAATAGTGACTGGTTAATGGTGACTCAATTAAGCATACAACATAACATGACGGAAAAACGTAATATGTCAAAAGCATAGACAGTGTTCAAAGGCAAAAGATGTACAGAGAATATCACAATGCAGCAGCAAAAAAAAAAAAAAAAAAAGAAAATGTAAAACAGTCACGATGTTGAGATATCATAGGGCAAAAAGTCAAAGTCAAATGGTGTGTGTTATACCTTAACTAGTTCACAATGCATACAAACAAAACAGGAAAACAATCATACGCAAAAAAAAATGAAAAATGTGCACAGTCTGATGTGTAACGACAAGAAAAGCGACCTGCTAACCTTACCTTGCCGGGCACTTGCCAAGAAAAATACGATAGTCATCATCAGTAATTAGTCATATAATTATACTTGCATAAGTGGTCATAAAATGTATAAGTTCTTTTGAAAAAAATGTGCACGGTCTGATGTGTAACGACAAGAAGAGCGACCTGCTAACCTTACCTTGCCGGGCACTTGCCAAGAAAAAAAAATACGATAATCATCAGTAATTAGTCATGTGAATATAATTGCATAAGTGGTCATAAAATGTGTAAACGGCCTCATAGCATGTTACATCGTAAAGTGGTTTCATTCGATAAAGGGTTTAATGTTTGACACATGATGGTTGCCTTTCGATTTTCTGGTTCTCAGAGTTTCGACGTGTACAACATTGGGGTGAGGAATGCTGCGAATCCGATATGGACCTGCGTATAGAAGTTCAAATTTACTGCACTTACCTTTTAGTTTGCTGGATAAATAGTGTGTACGTACTAATATCTTCTGTCCAACGTGAAAATCTCGGTGTCTACAAACCTGTTTTTGCTGTCTTCTCCGGCGCTCTGCGGCACGTTTGATGTTGTTCAGCGCAATGTCAATTATTTCGTGGTGTCGTAATCGACGAGATGTAGGAAATGTTACTAATTCTTTGATTTTGTTTGGTGGTTCAACGTTTTTCAGTATAACAGACGGAGGTAGCATAGTGGATTCATTTGGAATGGAATTAATTACATCTTGAAATGAGTGTACGTGTGTGTCCCAATTAACATGTCTTTTGTGGCAGTATATTCTACACAGTTTACCAATTTCTTTCATTAGTCGTTCACAAGGGTTCGAAGAGGCGTGGTACTTGGATATATAAATCGGAGAAATGTTTCTAGCTCGCAACATGCGTGTCCATATGACAGAACGAAATTGTGATCCATTGTCAGAAATTACTTTCATCACATGCCCTACATGAAATAAGAAATGCTTTACAAATGCTTTCGAAACAGTTTTAGCAGTAGCTTTGCGTAACGGAGTGAAGGTAACAAATTTTGAAGTGAGTTCAACAGCGACAAAGATGTAGCAAAAACCTCTATTAGTTCTCGGAATTGGACCAAAAATGTCTACTGCGGCCATATGTCTTAATTTAACAGGTACAATGGGATATAATGGAGGAATGTGTGAAGTGGTGTCAGACTTAGCTTTCTGGCAAATTTTACATGACGCTAAAACTCGTCGTATACGTTTTTCCATGCTGGCAAAATAACAGTTCTGTCCCAGTATCAGAAAACATTTTCTTGCTCCATAATGTGCGTAGCTTAAATGAGTGTACCAGATTAATTTGTTAACCAGTTCGTCACGAATGCATAATAACCAATTGTTACTGTCTGGATGAGAGCGGCGAAACAGAATGTCATTGCGTACAGTGTAGTGGTTTCTAATCGTAACATTATTCTTATCTTGCCAAAGGTGTTTAATTTCTTTCCACACATTGTCTTTGCTTTGCTCTCGTGCTATGTCCTGTAATGACGATGAAATAAAATTTTCAAATGCAACTTGTTGAATGTACATGACGCTGAAATTTGCTTTGCAGAAGTTGGTTGCTACGTCTTGCTGATTGTTGCTGAGAGAACGAGAAAGTGCGTCTGCTATAACATTTTGTGTGCCGGGAATGTGAACAATCGTAAAATTAAATTCCTGTAAATACAGTTTCCATCTGCTTAATCTGTCGTGAGTAAATTTAGCTGAAAGTAAAAATTGTATAGCTCTGTGATCTGTGTAAACGGTGGTATGTCTGCCATAAAGAAAGTGCCGAAATCTCGTAAAAGCCCATACAACACATAATGTTTCTAGTTCAGTAACGGAATAATTTCGTTCAGCAGGTGACAAAATGCGGCTTGCAAATGCGATGTTTTTAATTACTATTGAGCCATGTTCTTCAATTTCCTGAAAAATGTGTACGCCTAAAGCTGTGTTGGAACTGTCGGTGGCAATGGAAAAATTTCGAGTAAGATCTGGGTGCGATAAAAGTGGAGCATTCAACAAAGCATATTTCAAATAACATTCTCGTGAACAAAATTCTGCGTGTCAATAAGTATTGCTTACGTTACTGGAATAGGCTACCTGTACTGTGTCTGGTCAAATTCTGTCGTACGTGCTGTTATTTACGGGACGATGCTGTGGTATTTTGGCTATTTAAACTGTACTATTATTTCTTCCTGATATCTTACGCTATGGATGACACCTATTGTCTGTTTCATTCGTTATAATAAGTTGTTGCTAACATTCTTGCTGCTGAAAAGATCGACTGTAATGAAATGTACGCTGAAAATTGTGCTCGTTAATTTTACGTCTGTCATAATAGTCTGTTCTATACGGCGCATTGCGATACGAGTCGAAATAGTGTGTTTTCTGTACGTAGTTATTTCTCTGCTGTGCGTTACTATTTATTGTAGCTGGGACTATACGTGCACGCGGCGAAACATTAAAGTTTGGTTGACCTTGTAGACTGCATTGTTGGTTAGGTATGCTAAGCTGCTGACTTTCATGCTGTTGTGGTGGAAAACGTCTATTGTTACCAAAAATGTGGTTGCTGTTACTAATAATTTTAAACATACTGATGATTACTATTTTATCTGATATTAAAATTACGGCGGTAGTTCTGCAGTGCCTAATGAAAATTGTCACATTCGGTAAAAATTTGTCTTATCGGGTTCTCATCACTCATTTTTCTTAATTATAGGAAGAGCAATAGTTAAAGAGCTGTTTTGATAGATATAAAGGATAGTAGAAGAGAAGGCAGCAGTGCAGAAAACTAAAGATGAAAACAGCACTACTACAGCTCGGGGCCCTATGCTCGCTACGGCACATATTCATCAAAGCGTAATGAATCCCCTGAGGTCGATTACGCTCTGCAAATAAATTTCAGCTTCTGTGTTATAGGCAATGTCGGTAAAAATTCAGAAATAAATTGCTGTATCCATGCTAATTGTCGTTTCTGTATTACACTCAATGCTGATGAAAATACAATGGCAAATTGTCGTATCAGGTTCAAAGTTAGTTTCTGCATTACAGGTAATAGTGGTGAAAGTACGAAAATAAATCGACGTAACCAGTTCAAATCGTGTATCTGTACTCTGTCATTATTATGTTCCTTAGATTTTTTTACAAATGCAAATTGCTCGTAATGTACGTTCTCGTCACTGAATTTAAGAAAACGTTCAGGTTTGTGTGAGAATCTGTTTGTCTGTGTCATTTCGGATTTCAAATTGCGTATCTTTTCAGGTTTTAAGTCGCGTAGCTTTTCGGATTTTAAGTCGCGTAGTCTCTGTAAATTGCTCACATTATACGCGCTGCGTGACTCTGACAAATGCTCGCAATATGGCGGATCCTGTAACGTATTGGTGACGGCAATAGTTTTCAATTCTGTTACTTTAATACTCTCGTCATTTTGGTTGTTATGTGGTTCACTTTTACTATCGACTTCCGTATTCAGAGTGTGTTTAACTTCCAGTGACTCTAAATTAAACTCGTCGCGTATCTGTACTGCGTTTTTAGGGCATTGTTCAGTGACTGCATTAATTTCGTGTATCTGTGTTGCGTTTGCTGAACATTGTTCAGTGACTGCATTAACTTCGTCTTTATGTGATTCTGTTGTGCCTACACATGCACTACTAAATTCTTGTGCAACAGTGCCAACTTCATTATTACTGTTACTAGCACAAGCCTTAGTATTCACACGTAATGGTTCTTTAATGTCCTGACATTGCACGGTAACAGCTGTACTCTGTTCACTAACTTGTTTGTTCCGTTCGTTAAGGTTGTCTTGTTTTTCGTTCGTCAGATTGAAACTTTCATTAATTGTTTCGCTAAGTTGTTTGAAATGGTTATCGAAACTTTCATTAAGTCTGTCGTACGTTTCATTCGTCTGTTTGAAACTTTCATTAAGTTTGTCGTATGTTTCACTCGTCTTTTTGAAACTTTCATTAAGTTGATTAAACATTTGTTGCAAGAATGCTATATGTTCAGCAGTAAGACAAGTGGTTGAAACGCACTGACTGTTAGTGAACGCAGGATTATCATCCTTACACTGCGTGTCACTGGTACTATTGATGAAGTCATTTAATTCGGTTGTTTCGTTCATAATACCTCGCGATACACTATTCACAGTCTTTCGCGGCATTTTCACAATAGTCACAATTATTCAAAAAAGAAATAAGCACAAATACAAAAGCAACACACAAATACAACAGAGCAACGAATTGCCGTTGACCTGTAGAAAGAAAGTCACAAATTAGTAAACGCGTTGCGCCAAATTATAATTATATTTAAGCAATAAGAGCAGATATCTGACTGTTTTTCAAAAGATTCTCACGAAATACGATCCTGGACTGGGTGTCGCCAAGTGTAACCTCCCCACAAGAATTTTAAAGACTATAATATTTATTAGAAATGATGCCACAGCTAAGTGTGACCTTCCCACAGAAATTTTAAAAACAATATTTATTAGAAATGGTGCCACAGCTAAGTGTGAACTCCCCACAAGAATATTAATGGCAAAGACAATTAAATGAAAGCTCGCTATCTGACTCAAGTACAAGTTCGCATTAAATAATGAACGCTAATCCCATGATAATGAAACTGTAATGATAACCTAAACTCAATTCAACCGAAAAGTCGGTATTTGCCCTGTGCGAAACGAGAATAAATTTCTTACCTTAGTGAAACTGCATGTCAAAATTCTGCTCTTGTTGTTGGCTGCGGCTTGGAGGAAAAACATTGCAATTGCCTTTTTTTTTTTTTAAAAAAAAATTTTGTTAAAGGGAAATGGAGGGAATTTGAATGATTGTTTGTAAATTTGTTTTTAAATCCAAATTATTATTGGGGGCGATTTTTGAAAGTTAAATTACAATGACTGTTCGTTACATTATCTGATGAGCGCAAAGCTGCATGATTATTTATTTAAATAAATTATACCTCGTCCTGAATCTCGACCATTGCGATGCCGGCGCCCGCCGACTGCTCTCCGCTACTGCTAGCAACCGACTCCAAGCACTACTGAGGACTGACTACTGCAGACTGACTGACTGCTCGCTACTGCGAGTCGAGCGCAACTGCTCTGGTCAGAGATTCTACAATGTCTCAGCATCGCTGCCGCACAACATACGTGTTTCAAGTTTCAGATAACTTTTTATAGTCTGACGATAATTTATGGATTTGTATTTTTAGCTTGACGATGTCCGCTATGGGCAAACGGTAGTTACTGTTATTCTGAAGAAGGTTTGGTTATCCCGACTGAAACCTAGGTAAATTTTAGGCAAACGGTGCAACTGAGGCTTTGATTATTAAAATTAATATTAATAATAGTTGCTGACAGTACCGCGAAATGTTGAAGATATTTAACTCCATCGTATATAATATTAACCTATCCATTTCCCTTTCTAAATTTTCTAACCTGTAAGACCGATTAAGGGATGTAACATTCCACGCTCCGACCCGTAGAACACCAGTTTTATCTCTCCCAATAACGACTTCTTCCTGAGTAGTTCTCGCCAGGAAATCCGAGGGGGGGACTATTTTACCTCCGAAATATTTTACTCAAGAGAATGCCGTCATCATTTAACCATACTGTAGAGCTGCATGTCCTCTGGAAGAATTACGGCTATAGTTCCCCTTGCTGTCAGCCGTTGGCAGTACTAGCACAGCAAGGCCGTTTTGGTTGATGTTACAAGGCTAGATCTACATCTACATCATATTCTGCCAGTCACCTAATGGTTTGTGACGGAGGGTACTTTCGATATCACTATCTGATCCCTCCAACACTGTTCCACTCGCCAATAGTGTGTGGGAAGAATGATTGTCGGTAAGCCTCTGTATTGGCTCTAATTTCTCGAATTTTCTCCTCGTGGTCGATACGTGAGATGATGTGAGGGGAAGCAATATGTTGTCCGACTCCTCCTGAAAAATGCTGTCCTGAAATTTCAGTAGTAAATTTCTCCGTGAAGCACAACGCCTCTCTTGTAACGTCTGCCAGTGGAGTTTGTTTAGCAACTCCTTAACGCTCTCTCGCCGGAAAAACGATCCCGTGATGAAACGCGCCGCTCTTCGTTGGATCTTCTCTATCTCCTCTATCAGTCCTACCTGATAGGGATCCCAGATAGATGAACAATACTCAAGAATTGGGCGAACAAACGCCTTATAAGCTACTTCTTTCTTGGATAAATTAGATTTCCTTAAAATTCTTCCGATGAATCTGTTGTCTGCTTTTCCCACATCTGTTTTATGTGGTCATTCCAGTTAAGGTGGTCGCTTTGGATAGTTACGCCTAGATATTTTACGGCAGACGCTGTCTCCAGCTGTTTGTCATCAATAGTGTAGCTGTACAGTAGTGGATTTCTAACCTATGGTTGCGCAGTATGTTACATTTATTTACGTTCAGGTTCAATTGCCAGAGCCTGCGCCATTCAGCAATACTCAGCAGGTCGTTCTGCAAATTCTTATTATCTTCTGGCGTTGCTACTATGGTACAGACAACTGCATCATCTGCGAATATCCTTAAAGAGCATCCGACGCTTTCTACTAGATCATTTATGTATAATGTAATCAGCAACAGTCCGGATATTACCATTGCATCGGTCGATTTAGTTCCGTTAAGAGCGACATGTTGAGTTCTATCTGCAAGAAAGTCTTGAATCCAATAGGTTTGCTCCGATCGTAAGCTAGTATTTTTTTTCATTAAACGGCAATGCGGGACAGTGTCAAATCCCTTACTGAAATCAAGGAACACGGCGTGAACCTTAGCTCCATTGTCCACTGCGCTGTGGATCTCATGGAGGAACAGAGCGAGCTGAGTTTCGCAGTATCTCTGTTTACGGAATCCATGTTGATTTTTATAGAGGAGATGTTCATTTTCCAAAATCGTCATAATCCTTGAGCATGAAATATGTTCCATAATTCAACAGATAGACTTCAACGAAACAGGTCTATAACTGTGTGGATCTGTCTTACGGCCTTTCTTAAAAACGGGAATGTCCTGCTCTTTTTTACAGTCGTGAGATACCTTTCGTTGCTCAAGCTATCTACAATAAATTACTGCTAGAAGGGGAGCAAGTTCTTTCGCATAATTTCGATAGAATCTTATAGGTATATTATCTGGCCTGACGCCTTTCCACTACTAAGCGATTGTAACTGCTTTTCAATTCCGCGATCGGTTATCTCAATATCTGCCATTTCGACGTTCGCACGCCGATTGGAAGGAGGGACAGTGTTACGATCTTCCGCAGTGAAACAGCTTCGGAAGGCCAAATTCAGTATTCGGCCTTCTCCCTGTTATCTTCCGTTTCTGTGCCGGTGTGGTCGCTGAGAGAATGAATAGATGGTTTTGACCCACTTACTTATTTTACAATCGACTAAAATCTCTTAGGGTTTTTACTCAGGTCGGTTGACAACGTCTTACTTTCAACCCCATTGAACGCTTCTCTCATTGCTCTCCTTACGCTCATTTTCGCTTCGTTCAGCTTTTGTGGTCAGCTAGGTTTTTACTTCCCTTGAATGTGAGATGAAGTGCTCTTTGTTTACGTAGCGCTATTCTAACACTGCTATTAAACCATGGTGGATCTTTCCCACCCCTTAAAACCTTACTCGGAACATACTTGTCTAGGACACATTGAACGATGACTTTCAATTTTTTCCACTTGTTCTTCACATCTTCGTCTCATCACGGATTATTTGATGCTGACTGCTGAGATATTCTGAAATTTTCATCCTGCCTCCCTTTCTGAGCAATTATATCTTCCTACCCTTCTTAACAATCCTTGTTGGACCCATCGTCATACAAGCTGTCACAGCCTTATGATCACCGATTACTTCCTCCAATCTGTTGTCCCTGCAACTACTGAAATGGCTGATGCCCCTCTTCAGGAACCACACATTTGTCTGGCCTCACAACAGATACCCCTCCGTTTTGGTTGCACCTTGGTGCGGCTATCTGTCTCGCTGAGGCACGTAAGTCTCTCCACCAACGGCAAGCTCCATGTTTCACGGGAAATAAATTTCGAAATCTTATTCCAGTGTTAGAAGTAACCACTCATTTTCATTTAAGATAATGCCTGAGGCCTTGAAAAAGGCATAGCGATCAAATGCACTGTTTATATACCAGGTATATACAAGGTTTATCACAGTGAAATCTGACACTGTGAAAGTGTACGATAACAGAAGCAAAAATGCTCCATTAAACATGGGTCCGCCAACAAGCTGTTTGCCAGACGATTGAAAATATGTGATTATGAGCTGCCACTTGCTTTAGTACGAAATATTGTCCTAGTTAGTAGGAAAATATTTGAAATGTAAGCTTTTCGATTAACTCCTCATCTAATCAGACTCAAATTTGTCAATGGGGTACAGTCACATTTTACTGTTGATGTAAGACAACAATTAAAGGTCCAAGATGGATAAGTCAAACGAAGCTTATACCTTGACCTCCAAAGTCACGTGACATCTATGTTTTTAATTTTTTTCTTTTTTTTTGCATGGAGGCATCACAGACTTGTAATGTACAGCAGTCCTTTGATATGGCCTTGGAACTTGAGCAAATAATTGTACAGCGGTGTCAAGATTTACCAGTTGGTCCGGATTTGACACCGGTTTATGCCTGTTCCTAGCTACTTAACGAATTAGGGTAAGATAATGACTGTTCTTGGTGTAAAGCATTGCAGCGTCGGACATGCAAACAGTTCAAGTTGTTCCTCACGAATTGTTGTATGCAGAGGGCTACCATGACCATTACGTAACGACATGGTCCAGCAAACCTGCAAGTCCACCACCTAGAGGTTTGATTACTCATGTCTCGTATAGCTCTATCGCTGTCCCATCTGGTCTTCTGTTCTGCCGCTCGTGGCTCCACACGAGGATACGACTGGCCGCAGATGATGCATTGTCAAGTGCAAAAATCTCAACGCTACTTTAATGAAAGTTTCGATATAATGGAATGTGACTTCCTGTTTTTTTTAAAAAAAATAGAAAAATCAAGGAAAAACTCTTTAGAGGCAATCTGTTGGTTACAGTTGAATGTGAGTTCTCAGATTCTAGCCATCACATATCGAGCACCCTTTCAAATTATCTCCACATTAGCCGGCCGGTGTGGCCGTGCGGTTAAAGGCGCTTCAGTCTGGAACCGCGTGACCGCTACGGTCGCAGGTTCGAATCCTGCCTCGGGCATGGATGTGTGTGATGTTCTTAGGTTAGTTAGGTTTAATTAGTTCTAAGTTCTAGGCGACTGATGACCTCAGCAGTTAAGTCGCATAGTGCTCAGAGCCATTTTTTTTCTCCACATTAATTTAATGAGAGTTCGAAATCTCGCACTCGGGTATCCACTTATAACATTCCCTGGGGCACATTTAAACTCCGTGAAAGTTGAGAATGTGTCAGTGTCGATAATGTCGGCAGTCTATCTGAAGTCGTACATGGACTTTTAAACATTTAATATTTATACACGAAGTTATACGTTTGTCGCCAGCCCTCTCGTTGTGAATCACCGTGTTGTCTGTGTGCCCCAGCGTAATTGCATACAACAACTACCACTGTCATACCTTAGCAAAAGACCTGGCCGGGAACCCCAGGAAATTCTGGACATGTGTGAAATTGCCAAGCGGGTCTAAGACTTCCATTCAGTCACTTGTTAACCCGTGCAGTGTGGCAGTAGTAAACAGCATAACGAAAGCTGAAGTTTTCAGTTCCGCATTTCAGGAATCGTTCACGCAGGGGAATTATACAAACATACCGTCGAACAGACTGCCGTATCTACCACACAGTAATAAGCCTACATGGTGTAGAGAAACAACTGAAAGAACTGAAAATAAATAAGTCTTGTGGTCTGAATGGAATCCCAGATCGGTTGTACAAAGGGTATTCTACGGCACTGGCTCCATATTTATCTTGAATTTATCTCGAATCTCTCGCCCAATGCAGTCTCATGCGACTGGAAACAAGCGCAGATGACTCCTGTAGAAAAGAAAGGTGAAAGAACGGACCCACTAAACTACAGACCAACATACAACACTAACATCGGTTTTCTATAGAATTCTCGAACGTATTCTGAGTTCGACTGTAGTAAATTTACTAGACAGCGAGAAGCTATGTCCCTGAAAGAGTTGTTGTTGTTGTTGTGGTCTTCAGTCCTGAGACTGGTTTGATGCAGCTCTCCATGCTACTCTATCCTGTGCAAGCTTCTTCATCTCCCAGTACCTACTGCAACCTACATCCTTCTGAATATGCTTAGTGTATTCATCTCTTGGTCTCCCTCTACGATTTTTACCCTCCACGCTGCCCTCCAATACTAAATTGGTGATCCCTTGATGCCTCAGAACATGTCCTACCAAACGATCCCTTCTTCTGGTCAAGTTGTGCCACAAACCCCTCCTCTCCCCAATCCTATTCAGTACCTCCTCATTAGTTATGTGATCTACCCATGTAATCTTCAGCATTCTTCTGTAGCACCACATTTCGAAAGCTTCTATTCTCTTCTTGTCCAAACTATTTACCGTCCATGTTTCACTTCCATACATGGCTATATTCCATACAAATACTTTCAGAAATGACTTCCTGACACTTAAATCTATACTCGATGTTAACAAATTTCTCTTCTTCAGAAACGATTTCCTTGCCATTGCCAGTCTACATTTTATATCCTCTCTACTTCGACCATCATCAGTTATTTTGCTCCCCAAATAGCAAAACTCCTTTACTACTTTAAGTGTCTCATTTTATGATCTGATTCCCTCAGCATCACCCGACTTAATTCGACTACATTCCATTATCCTCGTTTTGCTTTTGTTGATGTTTATCTTATATCCTCCCTTCAAGACACCATCCATTCCGTTCAACTGCTCTTCCAAGTTCTTTGCTGTCTCTGACGGAATTACAATGTCATCGGCGAACCTCAAAGTTTTTATTTCTTCTCCATGGATTTTAATACCTACTCCGAATTTTTCTTTTGTTTCCTTTACTGCTTGCTCAATATACAGATTGAATAACATCGGGGAGAGGCTACAACCCTGTCTTACTCCCTTCCCAACCACTGCTTCCCTTTCATGTCCCTCGACTCTTATAACTGCCATCTGGTTTCTGTACAAATTGTAAATAGCCTTTCGCTCCCTGTATTTTACCCCTGCCACCTTTAGAATTTGATAGAGAGTATTCCAGTCAACATTGTTTAAAGCTTTCTCTAAGTCTACAAATGCTAGAAACGTAGGTTTGCCTTTCCTTAATCTTTCTTCTAAGATAAGTCGTAAGGTCAGTATTGCCTCACGTGTTCCAGTATTTCTACGGAATCCAAACTGATCTTCCCCGAGGTCGGCTTCTACTAGTTTTTCCATTCGTCTGTAAAGAATTCGTGTTAGTATTTTGCAGCTGTGGCTTATTAAACTGATTGTTCGGTAATTCTCACATCTGTCAACACCTGCTTTCTTTGGGATTGGAATTATTATATTCTTCTTGAAGTCTGAGGGTATTTCGCCTGTTTCATACATCTTGCTCACCAGATGGTAGAGTTTTGTCATGACTGGGTCTCCCAAGGCCGTCAGTAGTTCCAACGGAATGTTGTCTACTCCGGCGGCCTTGTTTCGACTCAGGTCTTTCAGTGCTCTGTCAAACTCTTCACGCAGTATCGTATCTCCCATTTCATCTTCATCTACATCCTCTTCCATTTCCATAATATTGTCCTCAAGTACATCGCCCTTGTATAGACCCTCTATATACTCCTTCCACCTTTCTGCTTTCCCTTCTTTGCTTAGAATTGGGTTTCCATCTGAGCACTTGATGTTCATACAAGTGGTTCTCTTTTCTCCAAAGGTCTCTTTAATTTTCCTGTAGGCAGTATCTATCTTACCCCTAGTGAGATAAGCCTCTACATACTTACATTTGTCCTCTAGCCATGCCTGCTTAGCCATTTTGCACTTCCTGTCGATCTCATTTTTGAGACGTTTGTATTCCTTTTTGCCTGCTTCATTTACTGCATTTTTATATTTTCTCCTTTCATCAATTAAATTCAATATTTCTTTTGTTACCCAAGGATTTCTACTAGCCCTCGTCTTTTTACCTACTTGATCCTCTGCTGCCTTCACTACTTCATCCCTCAAAGCTACCCATTCTTCTTCTACTGTATTTCTTTCTCCCATTCCTGTCAATTGTTCCCTCATGCTCTCCCTGAAACTCTGTACAACCTCTGGTTCTTTCAGTTTATCCAGGTCCCATCTCCTTAAATTCCCACCTTTTTGCAGTTTCTTCAGTTTTAATCTACAGGTCATAACCAATAGATTGTGGTCAGAGTCCACATCTGCCCCTGGAAATGTCTTACAATTTAAAACCTGGTTCCTAAATATCTGTCTTACCATTATATAATCTATCTGATACCTTTTAGTATTTCCAGGGTTCTTCCATGTGTACAACCTTCTATCATGATTGTTAAACCAAGTGTTAGCTATGATTAAGTTGTGCTCTGTGCAAAATTCTACCAGGCGGCTTCCTCTTTCATTTCTTAGCCCCAATCCATATTCTCCTACTACGTTTCCTTCTCTCCCTTTTCCTACACTCGAATTCCAGTCACCCATGACTATTAAATTTTCGCTCTCCCTTCACTATCTGAATAATTTCTTTTATTTCATCGTACATTTCTTCAATTTCTTCGTCATCTGCAGAGCTAGTTGGCATATAAACTTGTACTACTGTAGTAGGCATGGGCTTTGTGTCTATCTTGGCTACAATAATGCGTTCACTAAGCTGTTTGTAGTAGCTTACCCGCGTTCCTATTTTCCTATTCATTATTAAACCTACTCCTGCATTACCCCTATTTGACTTTGTGTTTATAACCCTGTAGTCACCTGACCAGTATTGTTCCTCCTGCCACCGAACTTCACTAATTCCCACTATATCTAATTTTAACCTATCCATTTCCCTTTTCAAATTTTCTAACCTACCTGCCCGATTAAGGGACCTGACATTCCATGCTCCGATCCGTAGAACGCCAGTTTTCTTTCTCCTGATAACGACGTCCTCTTGAGTAGTCCCCGCCCGGAGATCCGAATGGGGGACTCATTTACCTCCGGAATATTTTACCCAAGAGGACGCCATCAACATTTAATCATACAGTAAAGCTGCATGCCCTCGGGAAAAATTACGGCTGTAGTTTCCCCTTGCTTTCAGCCGTTCGCAGTACCAGCACAGCAAGGCCGTTTTGGTTATTGTTACAAGGCCAGATCAGTCAATCATCCAGACTGTTGCCCTTGCAACTACTGAAGAGGCTGCTGCCCCTCTTCAGGAACCACACGTTTGTCTGGCCTCTCAACAGATACCCCTCCGTTGTGGTTGTATCTACGGTACGGCTATCTGTATCGCTGAGGCACGCTAGCCTCCCCACCAACGGCAAGGTGCATGGTTCATGGGGGGGCCTGAAAGAGTAAGGCTTTTGAAAGCATCGCTTGTGCGAAACTCAGCTTTCCCTTTTCTCACATTATACACTGCGAACTGTGAATTAAGGGTAACAGGCAGATTCCATCTTCATCTACATCTATATGACATCGCCGCAAATTCACAATTAAGTTGCTGGCAGAGGGTTCATCGAAGCACCTTCAAGCTACTTCTCTACCATTCCACTTTTGATTTGCTCGCGGAAAAAACAAACACTTAGATATTTATGCGAGAGTTTTGATTTCTCTTATTTCATTGTGATTATTTCTCCCTGTTTAAATGAGAGCCAACAAAATATTTTCTTACTCTGAGGAAGAAGTATATGATTGAAATTTCGTGAAAATACTGTTCAAGTGTGTGTGAAATCTTATCGACTTAACTGCTAAGGTCATCAGTCCGTAAGCTTAGACACTACTTAACCTAAATTATCCTAGGGACAAACACACATACCCATGCCCGAGGGAGGAGAACCTCCGTCGGGACCAGCCACACGAAATTTCGTCAGAAGGTCCTGCCGAAGCGAAGGAAGCCTTTATTTTAATGACTGCTACCCATGTCCGTGTATTATATCCACAGCACTCTCTCCCGTATTCCACGGCAATACAAAATAAGCTGCCCCTCTTTACATTTTTTCGATGACCTCCGTCAATCCTAACTCATGTAGTTATCTGACGCTCCACAGCAATATACCAGAAGAGGGCGGACAAGCCTAGAGTGAGTTCTTTAGAAGATCTCTCACATTTTCTAAGTGTTCGGCAATTAAATCGAAAGTCTTTGGTTTGCTCTCCTCACAACATTAACTATGTAATCGTTGTTCGTAATTGTAATCCCTAAATATATAGCTGAGTATAGAGTGTTTAGACTTGCGTAATTTATCGTGTAACCGAAATATCGCGCTTTCCTTTTAGTACTCATGCGGATGACTTTACGCTTTTCGTTATTTAGGGTGAATTGCCAGTGTTTGCACCTTACAGGTACCTTGTCTAAATCGTTTTGCAATTTGTTTTGATCATCTGACGACTTTACAAAACGGTGAGCGACAGCATCACCTGCAAACAATGTAAGCATTTGACATGGTGCTCCACTGGAAACTATTAACGAAGCTACGCGCGTACGGAATAGGTTCGCATACAAGTGAGTGCTCGGAGACTTCTTAAGTAATGGAACCCAGTACGTTGCCCTCGACGACGTGTGTTTATCATAGATGAGGGTATTGTCAGGAGTGATCCAGGAAGTGTGATAGGACTGTGTATATAACTGATCTGACCGACAACGTCGGTAGCAAACTGCGGTTGTTTGCTGATGATGTTGTGGTGTAAGGGAAACTGTCGAAGCTGAGTGAAGGAGGATACGAAATGACCAGGAGAACATTTGTAGTGGGTGTGATGAATGGCAGCTGGCTCTAAATGTAGAAAAACGTAAGTTAATGGGGATAGGTAGGAAAACCAAATCCATAATGTTCGAGCACAACATTAGTAGCGTCCTGCTCGACACAGTTTGTTGTTTAAATATCTGGGTGTAACATTGCTAAGCGATATAAAACGGAACGATCATGGGATGATTGCGGCAGGGAAGGCGAAAGGTTGACTTCGATTTATTACGAGAATTCTGGGAAAGTGTGGTTCACCTGTAAAGGAGAGCGCATGTAGGACGCTAGCGCGATCTATCCTTGAGTACTGCTCGAGTGTTTGGGATCCGTACCAGGTACGATTAAAGGAACACACGGAAGCAGTGCAGAGACATGTTATTAGATTTATTACTGGTAGGCTGTAACAACGAACAAGTATTACAGAGATATTTCAGGAACTCAGATGGAAATCTCTGGATGGAAGTCGACGTTTTTTTCAATGAACGCTAATGAGAAAATTTAGAGAACCGCGATTTGAGCTGACTGCAGAACGATCCTACTGCCGCCAACAAACATTTCCCGTAAGGAACATGAGGAGAAGAGAAGTTACGTTTCTTACCGAGGCATATAGATAGTCGTTTTTCCCTCACTCTGTTTAAGAGTGGAAGAGGAAATGAAATGACTCATAGTGGACAAGGTACCTTTCACCACAGGGTGGCTTGCGAAGTATGTACAGGGTGTTTCAAAAATGACCAGTATATTTGAAACGGCAATACAAACTAAACGAGCAGCGATAGAAATACACCGTTTGTTGCAATATGCTTGGGACAACAGTACATTTTCAGGCAGACAAACTTTCGAAATTACAGTAGTTACAATTGTCAACAACAGATGGCGCTGCGGTCTGGGAAACTCTATAGTACGATATTTTCCACATATCCACCATGCATAGCAATAATATGGCGTAGTCTCTGAATGAAATTACCCGAAACCTTTGACAACGTGTCTGGCGGAATGGCTTCACATGCAGATGAGATGTACTGCTTCAGCTGTTCAATTGTTTCTGGATTCTGGCGGTACACCTGGTCTTTCAAGTGTCCCCACAGAAAGAAGTCACAGGGGTTCATGTCTGGCGAATAGGGAGGCCAATCCACGCCGCCTCCTGTAATTTTCGGACAGCCCAAAGCAATCACACGATCATCGAAATATTCATTCAGGAAATTAAAGACGTCGGCCGTGCGATGTGGCCGGGCACCATCTTGCATAAACCACGAGGTGTTCGCAGTGTCGTCTAAGGCAGTTTGTACCGCCACAAATCGCGAAGAATGTCCAGATAGCGTGATGCAGTAATCGTTTCGGATCTGAAAAATGGGCCAATGATTCCTTTGGAAGAAATGGCGGCCCAGACCAGTACTTTTTGAGGATGCTGCGACGATGGGACTGCAACATGGGGCTTTTCGGTTCCCCATATGCGCCAGTTCTGTTTATTGACGAAGCCGTCCAGGTAAAAATAAGCTTCGTCAGTAAACCAAATGCTGCCCACATGCATATCGCCGTCATCAATCCTGTGCACTATATCGTTAGCGAATGTCTCTCGTGCAGCAATGGTAGCGGCGCTGAGGGGTTCCCGCGTTTGAATTTTGTATGGATAGAGGTGTAAACTCTGGCGCATGAGACGATACGTGGACGTTGGCGTCATTTGGACCGCAGCTGCAACACGGCGAACGGAAACCCGAGGCCGCTGTTGGATCACCTGCTGCACTAGCTGCGCGTTGCCCTCTGTGGTTGCCGTACGCGGTCGCCCTACCTTTCCAGCACGTTCATCCGTCACGTTCCCAGTCCGTTGAAATTTTGCAAACAGATCCTTTATTGTATCGCTTTTCGGTCCTTTGGTTACATTAAACCTCCGTTGAAAACTTCGTCTTGTTGCAACAACACTGTGTTCTAGGCGGTGGAATTCCAACACCAGAAAAATCCTCTGTTCTAAGGAATAAACCATGTTGTCCACAGCACACTTGCACGTTGTGAACAGCACACGCTTACAGCAGAAAGACGACGTACAGAATGGCGCACCCACAGACTGCGTTGTCGTCTATATCTTTCACATCACTTGCAGCGCCATCTGTTGTTGAAAATTGTAACTACTGTAATTTCGAAAGTTTTTTCCGCCTGAAAATGTACTGTTGTCCCAAGTATATTGCAACAAACGGTGTATTTCTATCGCTGCTCGTTTAGTTTTTATTGCCGTTTCAAATATACCGGTCATTTTTGAAACACCCTGTATGTTGATGTAGATATCTGCTCGCTTCTCCTTTCTCACGCTCCGTGGCTATCTGTCGCATTATGGGATGAGGACTGCTACACATCCTAACCGCTTGCTGGCGTTTAGCAAATGGCTCTGAGCACTATGGGACTTAACATCTGAGGTCATCAGTCCCCTAGAACTTAGAACTACTTAAAGCTAATTAATCTACGGACATCACACACATCCATGCCCGAGGCAGGATTCGAACATGCGACCATAGCGGTCTCCGGGTTCCAGACTGAAGCCGCTAGAACCGCTTGGCCACTCCGGCCGGCGGCGTTTAGCAGCGTAAGCCTTTCTACTCTGCATGTTGAAATATTGTAATATACGGGTCAACGTGGTGCGTAAATGGCGCAACGTGCTTTAAAGATTTCGTAACTTATTGCAACACAGCCTCTAAATTTTGACGACGACGTGTGGAATGCGAATTTTAAAACGTACATGTGAACAGTACTTTTCGTCAAATAATGTGCTATAGTGGTATTGTTCTTCTTGTTAAGGTAGCCCTTGGGGGAAATTTTCGCCAGTTACATGCGACCTTAACCGAAAAATTTGTATTTCCAATACGTCAGTACTAACTAGGACTACATTTCACGGTGACTGTAGACACATATTCGCAGCTGTCTGGAACGTTTCTCCTTCTATGAGCGTAATGGTATACATACATCTACGTCAGCTTTCGCTACTAATTATTTTACAGTCAACACATAATGTTTTTCTTCTGGCGCCTCTCTGATTTTGGGACCCAACGCGGCTGTTTGTGTTGTTTCGGCCTTATACCTGCCCTGTTGACCATTTAAATCGTTCCTCATTGCTTAAAAGTCATGCTCATACGTTTCTATAGCCATACAGCGGTAGTCATTGAATTTATCTGGGTGATTTCGTAAAGGCTGTCTGGTTTCAAAAAAGTCGCTTGCAGATACATGTTGGTTAAACTGTTCCACTCATACCTTTTTTCTAAGTCTCTTTGTAAAGAGAATCCTCATCTCCAGCAGTATTCAACGAAAACGACGGCGGGCCATCTAACGGCTCCACACAGGTCGAGAGAAATACGGATCCAGTGTAAGTGTAGCCAAGGATGACTCCAAATGACATCGGGTTGCATAATAGTTCTATATTCCAGCGGGAGAAACACGGATCCAGTGTAAGTGTAGCCAAGGATGACTCCAAATGACATCGGGTTGCATAATAGTTCTATATTCCAGCGGGAGAAACACGGATCCAGTGTAAGTGTAGCCAAGGATGACTCCAAATGACATCGGGTTACATAATAGTTCTATATTCCAGCGGGAGAAATACGGATCCAGTGTAAGTGTAGCCAAGGATGACTCCAAATGACATCGGGTTACATAATAGTTCTATATTCCAGCGGGAGAAATACGGATCCAGTGTAAGTGTAGCCAAGGATGACTCCAAATGACATCGGGTTACATAATAGTTCTATATTCCAGCGGGAGAAATACGGATCCAACGCAGTTGAAGCCTAAGAACACGGGCGTTATCGGCATGATATGGTAACACAGAAAGGAGTTCGCCAACGTCATGACATTATGGCAAATGACAAACTGTAGAATGGTGAATACGTAAGAGCATATAAGGAGATGTTGGTGAAATGGAAGGACCAAGGAGACACCGTGACGGTCAGCACCTTCCACGAGACCGATTTCAAGTAGTAAATTCAAATATTGGTATGGTGCAAAAGCCAAGTGTTGTCATGGATTACAAGGCTATGGGATGTGTGGCTGGGACTGATTCCCAGTTGTAAAGTTACCAAACAGTCAAGAGCAGACCGAAAAATATTTTCACAAAATTTTCAGCTGTTTATTGGGCATCACTTGCTTCAGTGCATACGTTCAGTGCAAAAACCATGCCTGTGTAAAAGGTTTTTGTAGGTTATGATTAGTCTCGGGGAAGAATAGCTTGTATTCTGTTCCCAACAAGGGTCCTAAAGATGATGCCCACCTCGACTGGAAGGCATTTTCCACAATTTTTGCTAATTACGACGACCAAAAGACCAAGAAAGAGGTATGAAGTATACACGATATTTTCGAAAATAGACTCGTTATGGGTGCGTATAAGATTACGTCCTCTCTGTGAAGCACTATTTTTTGCAATATTTCACTCAGAAAACGACCTGCAACTACGTGAAAATAAAATTTTGTTTCTGTTCTTTAATGCATTCTCTTCAATCACTATCCACTTTAGTTTCGCTTCATAAAATGAAACGAAGAAGGAAATATTTTAATGGAATAGCAAGGCACGTGGCGCGACTTCGCCAGCCAGCAGTGAGGCAAATTACTCCGTAAGGCAGAGGAGCAGAACGAGAAATACCCACTTGAGGAGCTAATCTGCGATACGGTAAACTTACAATTGCTAGCAGATTCTTAGGACAGACTCTTTCTGTTCGTTTTTAATATCGCCGAGTTCGGCTTGCGTCGGTGGCATCTGACATGCTGCCTTTTTTTTTTCTTTTTTGTAGTCTCATTTTGTTCGCTTTCGTTCATTGCATCTGCTCGGGGCGGATGTCGCAAGACACCCGTTTTAGTTCGTTGTTGATCCATTAACTCAGTTTTTTTATTACAGAGGGCAGTTAACCCTCTGACCAAACACGCTGAGCTACCGTGCCGGCGGCTTCGAGTGTGCCTCTTAGAAGTTTAACGAAGTTTGTAAAGAGCTTGTGTTCCGCACCAGAGAAGTTTTAAAACTCTGTTACTAACAAGATTTGAATTACCAACCGTGATCCACGACTACAGGCTGCCGGCTTCAAGCTGCGCTCTATCACAAAATAAAGCACCTAGTATTTGCAGGTACATTAAGATCCGTAGATGGTTGTGGAAATAACGGCACTCGTCAGAAAGTGTAAGAGAACAATTTTGAACTTAAATCTGTCAGTGTAATGAGGAAATGTCTAAGGTCTGCGACTGTGCAGTGAACTTAATGAAATAATTTCTACCGCCTCGGTCACTTTTTACTAATATTCGTTGTGTGAAGAACTAGAAGCTTTCATTCAATTCCTCCATTTCTTTTCCGTTTCCGATATACAGAGGTTTAAGGTTACCCTACATGTACACGTGAAACACGCACGTAAAATTCGGTGTGAGGCGAAAAAGTAGCCTGTTTACAAAGTGACATATCACGGAGAAATGAGCTGTAAAGTGTCTTCGTTATCGTCAGACTGTTGTGGGAAACGCGTGTTGTTGTGGCACTAAGGCACATGCAAAATGTTTGTGCATGTAAAATCCGGTCTGTGCTGTAAAATTATGTAGCGCTTTCAGTTCTAAGTGCTGCACTTCATTGAGGATTTGGACTTCATTGTGGTTTCCACATGACGTTGCTTGGTGGAGGCGCCAGATACTTTAAAACATCAACAGAACAATGACTCGAAATAGGCAACGTAAAAACTGTCTTATATAGGGACAGCAGCTGGAATACAAACAGAACGTCGTTCCGAACATCAGTACAGTCAGGAAACAGCAGTAAATCAGCTGCACATCCGGAGACGCTTATCAGGACCCGAGGGAATGGCAGAAAAAAATTGACTGGGTTCCCAAATACATCAGATGGAATGACAAACGTGTACTTCTGCTTGGATGGTACAAAATGGTTCAAATGGCTCTGAGCACTATGGGACTTAATAATCTGTGGTCATCAGTCCCCTAGAACTTAGAACTTCTTAAACCTTAGTAACCTAAGGACATCACACACATCCATGCCCGACGCAGGATTCGAACCTGCGACCGTAGCAGTCGCGCGGTTCCGGACTGAGCGCCTAGAGCCGCTAGACCACCGCGGCCGGCTTGGATGGTACAACCCGGCACCGGTTCGAGAGCAACGAAGAGAATATCAGTATTTGGGACAAATTCCAGGCGCAACGGAAGAAAACATTTAGTGATAATCAAAAGCAAGTCCGATTAACAGAAGAACAGTTGACAAACAGGGCCCAATGTCATGGCGAAAAGTCTCAGTCATAGACACATAATACACTGATAGCCATTAAAATTGCTACACCACGAAGATGACGTGCTAGAGACGCGAAATTTAACCGACAGGAAGAAGATGCCGTGATATGCAAATGATTAGCTTTCCAGAGCATTCACACAAAGTTGGCGCCGGTGGCGACACCAACAACATGCTAACATGAGGGAAGTTTCCAACCGATTTCTCATACACAAACAGCAGTTGACCGGCGTAACCTGGTGAAAAGTTGTTGTGATGCCTCGTGTAACGAGGAGAAACGCGTACAACCAAGTTTCCGGCCTTAATAAAGGTCGGATTGTAGCCTAAAGCGATTGCGGTTTATCGTATCGCGACACTGCTGCTCGCGTTGGTCGAGATCCAATGACTGTTAGCAGAATATGGAATCGGTGGGTTCAGGAGGGTAATACGGAACGCCGTGCTGGATCCCAACGGCCTCGTATCACTAGCAGTCGAGATGACAGGGATCTTATCCGCGTTGCTGTAACGGATCGTGCAGGCACGTATCGATCCCTGAGTAAACAGATGGGGACGTTTGCTACACAACAGCCATGCACGAACAGTTCGACGACGTTTGCAGCAGCATGGACTATTAGCTCAGAGACCATGGCTGCGGTTACCCTTGACGATGCATCACAGACAGGAGGTCCTGCGATGGTGTACTCAGCGACAAACCTGGGTGCACGAATGGTAAAACGTCACTTTTTCGGATGAATCCAGGTTCTGTTTACAGCATCATGATGGTCGCATCCGTGTTTGGCGGCATCGCGGTGAACGCACATTGGAAGGGTGTAATCGCCATCGCCATACTGGCGTATCACCCGGCGTGATGGTATGGGGTGCCATTGGTTACACGTCTCGGTCACCTCTTGTTCGCATTGACGGCACTTTGAACAGTGGACGTTACATTTCAGATGTGTTACGACCCGTGGCTCTACCCTTCATTCGATCCTTTCGAAACCCTACATTTCAGCAGGATAATGCACGAGCCCATGTTGCAGTTCCTGTACGGGCCTTTCTGGATACAGAAAATGTTCGACTGTTGCCCTGGCCAGCACATTCTCCTGATCTCTCACCAATTGAAAACGTCTGGCAATTGGTGGCCGAGCGACTGGCTCGTTACAATACGTCAGTCACAACTCTTGATGAACTGTGGTATCGTGTTGATGCTGAATTGGCAGCTGTACCCGTACACGCCATCTAAGCTCTGTTTCACTCAATGCCCAAGCGTATCAAGGCCGTTACTACAGCCAGAAGTGGTTGGCTGGTTCAAATGGCTCTGAGCACTATGGGACTCAACTGCTGAGGTCAGTAGTCCCCTAGAACTTAGAACTAGTTAAACCTAACTAACCTAAGGACACCACAAACATCCATGCCCGAGGCAGGATTCGAACCTGCGACCGTAGCGGTCTTGCGGTTCCAGACTGCAGCGCCTTTAACCGCACGGCCACTTCGGCCCAGAAGTGGTTGTTCTGGGTACTGATTTCTCAAGATCTATGCACCCAAAACGCGTGAAAATGTAATCACATGCCAGTTCTAGTATAATATATTTGTCCAATGAATACCCGTTTATCATCTGCATATCTTCTTGGTGTAGCAATTTTAATGGCCAGTAGTGTATATCAGTAGACTCGTAATTTGAAGACAAAGCTGAATATGTAACGAAAAGTTCATGTATTAATTAAATTTTATTCAGGCGCTTTCCCTTTGTCACGTGATTGGATTAGCTGCTGCCGTGCTTCCCTATGCTTTGTCGTTAGGTAGAAAAATATATCTGTGCTACAACAGTGGACAGTGTCATAGAGGACCCAAACCGTAGATTAACACTTGACAGCGAGCACATGATAACGAATGTTCCACGCTGCCACAGATGATGAGCGCGTCTCTTCATCAACTCCCGTACACGTTCAGATCTCCCAGGCGTGTTCTGAATGCACTGATAAGCAACTGCAATCCATTGCCAGAGCTCACCGAGACTATCAACAGGACTACAATACACCAAAGCTTCTAAATACACCCGCAAAAAATGAATGCAAAGGGCTAGAGTCGGGGGACTTGGGATGCTGTCACTTTTGTGTGTCATTACTGATACACTTGTTGCCGACACGCTACTTACCAGGACTTAAGCGTCCGGAAAGTGATAAAATAAGACCAACTGGATTCATCACTTTGTAATTTACGTCCACCTGCGGTGTTTCGAAATCAGTATAGCTGTAGACAGTAACACAGTGTTCAACATTGGCATAACTTCACTAGCACATATGTGGCATCCGGGAAATCACAGTTTTTATAGCTACTCTTATTACGAATATTTGTTTCTTTGCTTGTCCTCTGCTCGTCTCTCAGCGCCAACTGGGCTCCAAAAATTCTACGACATTTTTTGTGAAAGCTATCATCACAACTGCTAATCAAAATTAATCTATTATAAATCTTGATATTTATACAGCCGATCAATGAAGAAAGAATTCTTCTAATATCTGCTATTTACCAGAAACTGTTCTATCTGCAGTACTGCTCCAATAACTAATACAACTTTGATAGCCTGCTGAGAGGAATGAGACGAATTCTCAAGGACATGTAAAATCAAGCATCGCAGCAAAGGAAGACCAAAAACGTAAAGAACAACTGTAGCAGTATGTGAATTTCAGCTATGCTGTTTATGAAACAGCTCTATGAGTGCTATACCTCCAACCGTCAGCATGTAGGAAGGAGATCCAAACAAAATCTTCATATAATCAACTAATAATCTGCAGTACCTGAAAGCATATAGGGAAATTGACTGTCAGATTTCAGACATCCGGCCAATTTTGTGTGCATTTGACATGGTATGAAACTTCAGACAGTCGTATGAGTTTTAAGAATCGTAAATAGCTCCCTGTAGGACATTGTGCTACAAAACGTAAGAAAATTTCTGAACGACATTATCGATGGAGATCACAGAAATGTTTTGTCGTACACATTATTATTTTACATAGTACGACAAACAAAGGTTGATTTAAAAAGTGTATTAGTATCTACGACACATGTATTTGGATATACTACAAAATTCGTATTTTTAATTTTCAGTTGACGTAATGTCAATGTTTAATTTGACTAACTTCTACCCCAATGTACCCAGTGAATTAGAAAAGTGGCTGAATAACGAAGTTAATTACGACAAGTTTGTGTAACTTCCTACCAGACCGCTCTGTTTAACACTGGGCAGTGCTGAGATTTTGTACACCAAAGAATAAGAAAACTAATGTTAATATGGTTGCACGGGAAAAATTCGAAACAGAGAAAAACAAAACTAAAAAGCAAACAAAATAGATTTTTCATTTCTTTGTAGTATTTTGTCGTTATCTCTTGAAGAAATATGTAACAAACGAGTTCAGATTTTAAATTCACTGAAGGATATTTATTTTATTATATGCCATTATATTTTCTGTCTCTTAAAGTGTAAAATCAAAAGCGCAAGGTCTACGTGCAGAAAATATTTCGATGCCTGCCAGCGCAAAGCTGCTTATCGCAGAAAGCATTTGCGATCTCCAAGCTACCTCTAGTAGCAGGTTATCTCTTGCGTCGTAACATGTCGTAGTGACGCACGTGTGGTTACAAGAACCGTTTATATGAAAGCGTGACAAGAATGACGTAAATACATGTTAAACATGGTGAGTGGCTTTAACTAGTTCTCAGAATCTGCATGAAAAGATACATACGCTGTATGTAGATGAGAACTTACGTTCCAAAATATTTGCACGTAGATAAGTGGTGTTGAAATACGAGTACGTAGACGAAATGTCAGTTTGAGGGCGGTTATAAATATCGTGACGTGGGAGGCAAAATTTAAGGACCTCTGCTAATGACGTAAGTACGCGCTACTGTTACTTTCATCGGGTCTTTTCGTAACCTACATACAAAGAAATTCCTCCGAAATTTGGCGAGAATTCGACGCACACTTCAAATGATCCGCTAAAATGGTATTACGGACACCGAAACACAGTGCTACCGTGTAGTCTGACATACTTGTTATAGTGTTTCCTTTCAAGTTTTACAGTATACATATACTTGACTAACCGTCATCTGTGTGTATCACGTACAACTTGCAACAAGTGGACAAGAATTCAGTTGATGTTGAGTAGATGAGCTCCTGAGTTTGATTTTTTAAACCCATCCTGACACTATTTAGCATATTTTGTTTGATCTCTCGTAGTTTGGCACTGTATCACCCCAATTATAGAACCCATATGAACACCCTTTTGTTGCAAAAAGAAATAGAAAAATCAGTCATACTGACAGTGATAACTGCTACTGACAACAAAATTTACACTCTTGACAGTTTTATTAACAAGAATGTTATGTAAATACTAATGCTTATCATAAGGAAAGGACTGAATGAAAGAATACCATATGATACTAAACAGAAACTTTAAAGAAAGAATTCAAAAAAATTATTATTTACGAAGGTTAAAGCCCAGACCATAGATTGAACAAAGATAACATTTATCTTAGAAGAAAGTTGTGGCCGCATCGAGCCGTAAGTTCGCTGTGACTAAAATGTAACTCGGCAATGGAGATGTTAACTTCACTTCTCTCTTGTACTCTTGCAATAGTAGTACGCATGTTAAGCGCTACTAGACTGTTTTAAAAACCGATCTGAAGCTTAAATGTTTTACGGTTGGTTGTATTAGTCAGAAGTCGGACTGAAGTAAAATCATCTATAACGTTTAGACAGATAACGGGATAGATGATATATGTGACAGAAAAATAACTCGTGTGATTGCTGGTTTGTGATGGGACTTAACCTTCGTGATACTTAATAGTCACGAACATCAAAGGACACAGAAAGAGACTGATCGCCGACATAAACTCAATTATTAGTCTTGGGTAGGGCGAACCATGGACCTTGCCGTTGGTGGGGAGGCTTGCGTGCCTCAGCGATACACATGGCCGTACCGTAGGTGCAACCACAACGGAGGGGTATCTGTTGAGAGGCCAGACAAACATGTGGTTCCTGAAGAGGGGCAGCAGCGTTTTCAGTAGTTGCAGGGGCAACAGTCTGGATGATTGACTGATCTGGCCTTGTAACACTAACCAAAACGGCCTTGCCGTGCTGGTGCTGTGGACAGCTGAAAGCAAGGGGAAACTACAGCCGTAATTTTTCCCGAGGACATGCAGCTTTACTGTATGATTAAATGATGATGGCGTCCTCTTGGGTAAAATATTCCGGATGTAAAATAGTCCCCCATTAGGATCTCCGGGCGGGGCTACTCAAGAGGACGTCGTTATCAGGAGAAAGAAAACTGGCGTTCTACGGATCGGAGCGTGGAATGTCAGATCCCTTAATCGGGCAGGTAGGTTAGAAAATTTAAAAAGGGAAATGGATAGGTTAAAGTTAGATATAGTGCGAATTAGTGAAGTTCGGTGGCAGGAGGAACAAGACTTTTGATCAGGTGAATACATGGTTATAAATAGAGACTCAAATAGGGGTAATGCAGGAGTAGGTTTAATAATGAATAAAAAAATGTTGACTGGAATACTCTCTTTCAAATTCTAAAGGTGGCAGAGGTAAAATACAGGGAGCGAAAGGCTATTTACAATTTGTACAGAAACCAGATGGCAGTTATAAGAGTCGAGGGACATGAAAGGGAAGCAGTGGTTGGGAAGGGCGTAAGACAGGGTTGTAGCCTCTCCCCGATGTTATTCAATCTGTATATTGAGCAAGCAGTAAAGGAAACAAAAGAAAGATTTGGAGTAGGTATTAAAATTCATGGAGAAGAAGTAAAAACTTTGAGGTTCGCCGATGACATTGTAATTCTGTCAGAGACAGCAAAGGACTTGGAAGAGCAGTTGAACGGAATGGACAGTGTCTTGAAAGGAGGATATAAGATGAACATCAACAAAAGCAAAACGAGGATAATGGAATGTAGTCAAATTAAATCGGGTGATGCTGAGGGAATTAAATTAGGAAATGAGACACTGAAAGTAGTAAAGGAGTTTTGCTATTTAGGGAGTAAAATAACTGATGATGGTCGAAGTAGAGAGGATATAAAATGTAGACTGGCAATGGCAAGGAAATCGTTTCTGAAGAAGAGAAATTTGTTAACGTCGAGTATAGATTTAAGTGTCAGGAAGTCGTTTCTGAAAGTATTTCTATGGAGTGTAGCCATGTATGGAAGTGAAACATTGACGATAACTAGTTTGGACAAGAAGAGAATAGAAGCTTTCGAAATGTGGTGCTACAGAAGAATGCTGAAGATAAGGTGGGTAGATCACGTAACTAATGAGGAGGTATTGAATAGGATTGGGGAGAAGAGAAGTTTGTGGCACAACTTGACTAGAAGAAGGGATCGGTTGGTAGGACATGTTTTGAGGCATCAAGGGATCACAAATTTAGCATTGGAGGGCAGCGTGGAGGGTAAAAATCGTAGAGGGAGACCAAGAGATGAATACACTAAGCAGATTCAGAAGGATGTAGGTTGCAGTAGGTACAGGGAGATGAAGAAGCTTGCACAGGATAGAGTAGCATGGAGAGCTGCATCAAACCAGTCTCAGGTCAGGACTGAGGACCACAACAACAACAAACATAGGCAACAGATAAAAGTAATCACGAAGAACTTACAATCGCGCCTTGTTGTCAGAAGTTATCGTCAAAGTCAGAATAGCTGATGCTAACAGACGCAGTTCCCTGAATGAAAAATCGGTGTGTGTGCTCGGTGTAAGGACAAATAATTACGAAGAACAATAAACTTTAATTCAACTTTAATTCTTTGTGACTCGTACATCATTTAATGGACATATAAAGTGTATTTGTGGAATTAACTGATTCTTCGGATAACGTAAAAGTGAAAAGTGATTTAGTGATAATTTAACTGTAAACAGCAATAAGTTTACACCGAAATACGACGCATTCTGAACATTGCTCAAGGGTATGTTATCTCTGGAATTACGTCGTGTAGTTGGCTCTGAGCACTATGGGACTCAACATCTATGGTCATAAGTCCCCTAGAACATAGAACTACTTGAACCTAACTAACCTAAGGACAGCACACAACACCCAGTCATCACGAGGCACAGGAAACCCTGACCCCGCCGGGAATCGAACCCGGGAAACCGGGCGCGGGAAGCGAGAACGCTACCGCACGACCACGATCTGCGGACTCGTGTAGTTGTTGAATACGCGACGTAGCGACGCCTTGACGACGGAATAACAATTAACAAATCAATATCCTCGCAAAAAGCATGACGTGACATCGGCTTGGGTGATGGATTGATGATTCAAGACATATTTTCAACGTTTGAATACCCATTCTCAAACCGGGCATAAGAACTACAGTCAGCAAGTTCGCGTAAACTGAAAAGTCTGACGCGAACACCCAAAAGGACTTTTGGTTATCATTTCAGATCAAGGGAGTAATCGCGTTAACGAGTGGTGCAGTCGCTATATTTATAAGTGGAGAAGATCGATAGACATCGAACACCGTTGCTTTAATTACAAGCAAGGGCGGCGCACACACTCCGGCGTGTTGCTCCATCGAGACGTTTATATCAGTTTTGAGAGACAGGATATGAAAAACAACCAAACCGCGCGAGGAGTTTGTTTTTATAATAGTCACATATTGGCATTGTCGTGATCGACGGACGCCGTTCCACGTCATCTCGACTGGGACAACCATCACAATCGAGCCGAGGCAAAACGAGACGTCACAGCACGAGTGGATCTTCCCACGCCTTTCGTCTTTTTCTGCAACGTCCGCTACTGCAGGAATATCGTTATTTACTGAGTGTAGTCCGTGTCTGCTCTACGACGTACATTCCATGAACTTCTTTCTTTTACAATTACTTTCTAGCTGAAGGATTTTTCTCACTCTGTGTCGTTTAGTGAAGCTCTTTTGTGTTGATAAGAGTCGTCATAATTGCTACCGTCACCGTACGGAAGACTTTATACTGAGCAGAGGCGAGATATTTGAGTGCGTTCTCTGCTTAGGATCCGCAACACATGTATCAGCAATTACAGTTTTCCAGTCGTTTCTATTCGGTGATCGGATCACCTCCATATGGAAGTCGTTCTTTTCCTTGATCATGTTTTTTTTTTTTTTTTCGTAGTACTACACGTCCATTTACGTCTTTTATGTATGTTACGGAAAATATATTGCTCTACTTCCCCACCCGCATTTCTATTGTTCGCCACTGTGCATTTTGAACCACAGCTTTATACTCATGGCAGTAGTGACTACTTATGGCGATTTATTGCGATATCGACTTCATTAAAACACATTTCTGCAAATGGTATGAAACTTCCCCTCAAATAAAATCGTAGAGTAGTTTCTTCCTTGCATTATTTCACTTCATACAATGCAGGAGTGCTGTTTTGTTTGTGGAATACGTACCCAGGGCTGCTATATGCGGACTATTACACTTCAGTTGACATTTTTAGTAAAAAGTGGACAGTATGAATCAAATAAGAATTTCAAGCTGATTCATCAGACCAACTCAACATGCATAGCGTTCAATGCCAAAAGACAAGCAAGACTGTTTGAAATAACCGTTGTTGGCTATGGCAGCAGACGACTCTAGCGCTTTTGCTAACAGCACATCACCTGCAGCACATCTCCTGGGCTCGTGACCATATCGGTTGGGCCGTAGACAACAGGAAAACCGTGGCCTGGTCAGATGACTCCCCATCTCAGTCGTTAAGAGCTGATGGTAGAGTTCGAGTGTGGAGCAGACCCCACGAAGTTATGGAGCCAAGTTGTCAACAAGGAACTCTGCAGACTGATGGTGGCTCCATTATGGTGTCGGCTGTGTTTACATGGAATAGACTGTCCTCTGGTTCAAGTGAACCGATCCTTGACTGAAAATGGTTATGCTACGTGTAGACCATTTTCTGCCATTCATACAGTTCATGTTCCCAAACAACCATGGAATATTTATGGATGACCATGCACCATGTCACTGGCCCACAAGTTGTCAACAAGGCACTCTGCAGGCTGATGGTGGCTCCATTATGGTGTCGGCTGTGTTTACATGGAATAGACTGTCCTCTGGTTCAAGTGAACCGATCCTTGACTGAAAATGGTTATGGTCGGCTTCGTGTAGACCATTTGCTGCCATTCATACAGTTCATGTTCCCAAACAACCACGGAATATTTATGGATGACCATGCACCATGTCACTGGCCCACAAGTTGTCAACAAGGCACTCTGCAGGCTGATGGTGGCTCCATTATGGTGTCGGCTGTGTTTACATGGAATAGACTGTCCTCTGGTTCAAGTGAACCGATCCTTGACTGAAAATGGTTATGCTCGGCTACGTGTAGACCATTTGCTGCCATTCATACAGTTCATGTTCCCAAACAACCACGGAATATTTATGGATGACCATGCACCATGTCACTGGCCCACAAGTTGTCAACAAGGCACTCTGCAGACTGATGGTGGCTCCATTATGGTGTCGGCTGCGTTTACATGGAATAGACTGTCCTCTGGTTCAAGTGAACCGATCCTTGACTGAAAATGGTTATGCTCGGCTACGTGTAGACCATTTGCTGCCATTCATACAGTTCATGTTCCCAAACAAGCATGGAATATTTATGGATGACCATGCACCATGTCACTGGCCCACAAGTTGTCAACAAGGCACTCTGCAGACTGATGGTGGCTCCATTATGGTGTCGGCTGTGTTTACATGGAATAGACTGTCCTCTGGTTCAAGTGAACCGATCCTTGACTGAAAATGGTTATGCTCGGCTACGTGTAGACCATTTGCTGCCATTCATACAGTTCATGTTCCCAAACAACCACGGAATATTTATGGATGACCATGCACCATGTCACTGGCCCACAAGTTGTCAACAAGGCACTCTGCAGACTGATGGTGGCTCCATTATGGTGTCGGCTGCGTTTACATGGAATAGACTGTCCTCTGGTTCAAGTGAACCGATCCTTGACTGAAAATGGTTATGCTCGGCTACGTGTAGACCATTTGCTGCCATTCATACAGTTCATGTTCCCAAACAAGCATGGAATATTTATGGATGACCATGCACCATGTCACTGGCCCACAAGTTGTCAACAAGGCACTCTGCAGACTGATGGTGGCTCCATTATGGTGTCGGCTGTGTTTACATGGAATAGACTGTCCTCTGGTTCAAGTGAACCGATCCTTGACTGAAAATGGTTATGCTCGGCTACGTGTAGACCATTTGCTGCCATTCATACAGTTCATGTTCCCAAACAACCACGGAATATTTATGGATGACCATGCACTATGTCACTGGCCCACAAGTTGTCAACAAGGCACTCTGCAGGCTGATGGTGGCTCCATTATGGTGTCGGCTGTGTTTACATGGAATAGACTGTCCTCTGGTTCAAGTGAACCGATCCTTGACTGAAAATGGTTATGCTACGTGTAGACCATTTTCTGCCATTCATACAGTTCATGTTCCCAAACAACCATGGAATATTTATGGATGACCATGCACCATGTCACTGGCCCACAAGTTGTCAACAAGGCACTCTGCAGGCTGATGGTGGCTCCATTATGGTGTCGGCTGTGTTTACATGGAATAGACTGTCCTCTGGTTCAAGTGAACCGATCCTTGACTGAAAATGGTTATGCTACGTGTAGACCATTTTCTGCCATTCATACAGTTCATGTTCCCAAACAACCATGGAATATTTATGGATGACCATGCACCATGTCACTGGCCCACAAGTTGTCAACAAGGCACTCTGCAGGCTGATGGTGGCTCCATTATGGTGTCGGCTGTGTTTACATGGAATAGACTGTCCTCTGGTTCAAGTGAACCGATCCTTGACTGAAAATGGTTATGCTCGGCTACGTGTAGACCATTTGCTGCCATTCATACAGTTCATGTTCCCAAACAACCACGGAATATTTATGGATGACCATGCACTATGTCACTGGCCCACAAGTTGTCAACAAGGCACTCTGCAGGCTGATGGTGGCTCCATTATGGTGTCGGCTGTGTTTACATGGAATAGACTGTCCTCTGGTTCAAGTGAACCGATCCTTGACTGAAAATGGTTATGCTCGGCTACGTGTAGACCATTTGCTGCCATTCATACAGTTCATGTTCCCAAACAACCACGGAATATTTATGGATGACCATGCACTATGTCACTGGCCCACAAGTTGTCAACAAGGCACTCTGCAGGCTGATGGTGGCTCCATTATGGTGTCGGCTGTGTTTACATGGAATAGACTGTCCTCTGGTTCAAGTGAACCGATCCTTGACTGAAAATGGTTATGCTACGTGTAGACCATTTTCTGCCATTCATACAGTTCATGTTCCCAAA
Source organism: Schistocerca nitens (assembly GCF_023898315.1). Taxonomy (NCBI): domain Eukaryota; kingdom Metazoa; phylum Arthropoda; class Insecta; order Orthoptera; family Acrididae; genus Schistocerca; species Schistocerca nitens. The sequence goes on along the minus strand of NC_064620.1, from coordinate 582,013,979 downwards.
CAACCATGGAATATTTATGGATGACCATGCACCATGTCACTGGCCCACAAGTTGTCAACAAGGCACTCTGCAGGCTGATGGTGGCTCCATTATGGTGTCGGCTGTGTTTACATGGAATAGACTGTCCTCTGGTTCAAGTGAACCGATCCTTGACTGAAAATGGTTATGCTACGTGTAGACCATTTTCTGCCATTCATACAGTTCATGTTCCCAAACAACCATGGAATATTTATGGATGACCATGCACCATGTCACTGGCCCACAAGTTGTCAACAAGGCACTCTGCAGGCTGATGGTGGCTCCATTATGGTGTCGGCTGTGTTTACATGGAATAGACTGTCCTCTGGTTCAAGTGAACCGATCCTTGACTGAAAATGGTTATGCTCGGCTACGTGTAGACCATTTGCTGCCATTCATACAGTTCATGTTCCCAAACAACCACGGAATATTTATGGATGACCATGCACTATGTCACTGGCCCACAAGTTCTCAACAAGGCACTCTGCAGACTGATGGTGGCTCCATTATGGTGTCGGCTGTGTTTACATGGAATAGACTGTCCTCTGGTTCAAGTGAACCAATCCTTGACTGAAAATGGTTATGCTCGGCTACGTGTAGACCATTTGCTGCCATTCATACAGTTCATGTTCCCAAACAACCACGGAATATTTATGGATGACCATGCACCATGTCACTGGCCCACAAGTTGTCAACAAGGCACTCTGCAGACTGATGGTGGCTCCATTATGGTGTCGGCTGCGTTTACATGGAATAGACTGTCCTCTGGTTCAAGTGAACCGATCCTTGACTGAAAATGGTTATGCTCGGCTACGTGTAGACCATTTGCTGCCATTCATACAGTTCATGTTCCCAAACAAGCATGGAATATTTATGGATGACCATGCACCATGTCACTGGCCCACAAGTTGTCAACAAGGCACTCTGCAGACTGATGGTGGCTCCATTATGGTGTCGGCTGTGTTTACATGGAATAGACTGTCCTCTGGTTCAAGTGAACCGATCCTTGACTGAAAATGGTTATGGTCGGCTTCGTGTAGACCATTTGCTGCCATTCATACAGTTCATGTTCCCAAACAACCACGGAATATTTATGGATGACCATGCACCATGTCACTGGCCCACAAGTTGTCAACAAGGCACTCTGCAGACTGATGGTGGCTCCATTATGGTGTCGGCTGTGTTTACATGGAATAGACTGTCCTCTGGTTCAAGTGAACCGATCCTTGACTGAAAATGGTTATGGTCGGCTTCGTGTAGACCATTTGCTGCCATTCATACAGTTCATGTTCCCAAACAACCACGGAATATTTATGGATGACCATGCACCATGTCACTGGCCCACAAGTTGTCAACAAGGCACTCTGCAGACTGATGGTGGCTCCATTATGGTGTCGGCTGCGTTTACATGGAATAGACTGTCCTCTGGTTCAAGTGAACCGATCCTTGACTGAAAATGGTTATGCTCGGCTACGTGTAGACCATTTGCTGCCATTCATACAGTTCATGTTCCCAAACAACCACGGAATATTTATGGATGACCATGCACCATGTCACTGGCCCACAAGTTGTCAACAAGGCACTCTGCAGACTGATGGTGGCTCCATTATGGTGTCGGCTGTGTTTACATGGAATAGACTGTCCTCTGGTTCAAGTGAACCGATCCTTGACTGAAAATGGTTATGGTCGGCTTCGTGTAGACCATTTGCTGCCATTCATACAGTTCATGTTCCCAAACAACCACGGAATATTTATGGATGACCATGCACCATGTCACTGGCCCACAAGTTGTCAACAAGGCACTCTGCAGACTGATGGTGGCTCCATTATGGTGTCGGCTGTGTTTACATGGAATAGACTGTCCTCTGGTTCAAGTGAACCGATCCTTGACTGAAAATGGTTATGCTCGGCTACGTGTAGACCATTTGCTGCCATTCATACAGTTCATGTTCCCAAACAAGCATGGAATATTTATGGATGACCATGCACAATGTCACTGGCCCACAAGTTGTCAACAAGGCACTCTGCAGACTGATGGTGGCTCCATTATGGTGTCGGCTGTGTTTACATGGAATAGACTGTCCTCTGGTTCAAGTGAACCGATCCTTGACTGAAGATGGTTATGCTCGGCTACGTGTAGACCATTTGCTGCCATTCATACAGTTCATGTTCCCATACAACCATGGAATATTTATGGATGACCATGCACCATGTCACTGGCCCAGAAGTTGTCAACAAGGCACTCTGCAGACTGATGGTGGCTCCATTATGGTGTCGGCTGTGTTTACATGGAATAGACTGTCCTCTGGTTCAAGTGAACCGATCCTTGACTGAAAATGGTTATGCTCGGCTACGTGTAGACCATTTGCTGCCATTCATACAGTTCATGTTCCCAAACAACCATGGAATATTTATGGATGACCATGCACCATGTCACTGGCCCACAATTGCTCGCGATTGGTTTCAAGGAGATTCGGGACATTTCGAGCGAATAATTGTGAAATCCAGATCGCCCGACAAGAATTCCATCGAACATTTATAGACGCAATCGAGAGGTGATTCCGTGCACAAAATCATGCACCAGCAACATTTTCTCAACTGTAGATGACAACAGAGGCTGCATGGTTCAGTATTTGTGCATGGGACTTCCAGCGGCTTGTAAAGTCCACGATACGCCGACCTGCTGCACTACGCCGGCAAAAGCAGGCCCTACACGGTATTAGCAGATATTCCATGACTTTTCTCTCCTCACTGTTTGGTGACTTTTCTTAGAAAAGTTTGCATCTTGAAGCTGTTCCAGACGGTATATCTTTAACTAAATAATTATACTTTCGACAACAGCTTGTGTTTTGCCTACTGCCGGCCGGGGTGGCCGAGTGGTTCTAGGCGCTAGGGTCGCAGGTTCGAATCCTGCCTCGGGCATGGATGTGTGTAATGTCCTTACGTTAGTTAGGTTTAAGTAGTTGTAAGTGGAACATCAGTGACCTTGGCGGGTTAATGTATGGTGCGGCATTATGGGAGGAGGGATAATTGACCCCCATTTTATCGATGGCAATCTAAATGGTGCAATGTATGCTGATTTCCTGCGTAATGTTCTTCCGATGTTACTACAAGATGTTCCACTGCATGACAGAATGGCGATGTACTCAAACATGATATATGTCCGGCACATAACTCGCGTGCGGTTGAAGCAGTATTGAATAGCATATATCGTGACAGGTGGATCGGTCGTCGAAGCACCAGGTTCGAATCCTGCCTCTGGCATGGATGTGTCTAATATCCTTAGGTTAGTTAGGTTTAAGTAGTTCTAAGTTATAGGAGAATGATGACCTCAGATGTTAAGTCCCATAGTGATCAGAGCCATTTGAACCAATTTTTCTTTTTTTTTTTTTTTTTGCGTCCTGACCGTGTCTGACGCTGAAGAATTTTGATTTGTGGTTCTGAGGGTTCTCGCGGGCCCAGTAAGTAACGACGTGGCTCAGTGTGCGAAGGTGTACCTGAAACATATTTTCTAACTAACGTAAAATATAAAAATACATTAACATTTAACTTAAATTAAAACAAATGTATTGAACTGAAGTGACAAACGAAAAACTAGCCTGCAATTACATCAAGACCTCGCTGTCACGATATTTGACGCTCAGAAGCAACGTTTTACGTCTGATGTTACGGAATATACACAATATTCTATTTCCCCACCGTTACTCCCTAGAGACTGTGGACATTAAATTAACCGCTAGCCACAGGGATATAACTGCAAGGTGAACATGCTAATCTGTAACGCAAATCAATATATTCCCTCTTCAATGGGAGACGGAAAGCAATTTCTATCCTTGTTCTGCCAATACCATTTCACCCTTTTAATTCGCACAGTTTTCAAAAGAACTGTGAGTAGTAGAACAGTGACATTTTTACTGAATTTATGTAATATATATGCCTGCATTTATAAGTAAAATAAACAAAGTAGCTCTCATAGATTTCAAGGAAATTTTAATTCGAGTATTTCACTGATAAAGTTTCACTTTTTTTACACTAATGATCATAAAACAGTTTCTGTTGGACTGATGGTTCTTTGTTTACTTGTACCAACTTATTACCATCCTTAGTACAAACTGACCAAATTTTATGTTTCTACGCCGTTTAGTTCACAAAATAATCCTACCTGAAAATCATAAAATGTAGTTTTCAGAAAAATCAATTTCAAGTTTAATACAGCAATTTTAGTACAGTTAATTATGAGAATTACTTGCAATTAATATTTTCGTGCAGCATTTTGAGCAGCATGTGAGTCATACCGATGGTCTTTTCTTCTCTTGGTTCCTCCTCTTTTCTGTCTTGCATCTTGGTTCCTCCTCTTTTCTGTCTTGCATCTTTTGTGAATTTTATATCAATAATTTCTACCTTTATGTTGCGCTTTTCCTGTACTTGCACAAAGTGTCAGGAACATTTGGGCTAAGAAAATGCTAAGGATTTTCATTTGTGGAATGCTTACGGAAAAAGATAGCCCATACATCTTCCTTCATGTTTTCTAAATTGTTTTCTAAATTCCCAACACTTCTTCTTATGGCCAAGCTACAATAATTTCCCAATCGATCAATGTGTACTTTTGTCCCCTACCTTCTTACCATTTTCCAGTGCTATTTCTTTCTTTTTCTTTTAATATTCTTCTCAAACTGGACCCCATTCTCTTCTGCTCATGCTCATTATATTCTACTTCTGAAATTCCTACGTTAGAGCCGTGGGCTTCTTCCGCACATTCATATCTGGTCATGAGTCTTGCTGTCAATATCCCTAAACGCTGTTTGTATCTGACACCATTATTCACTACTGAACGATTAAAAATCCTGAGAAATTCTGCTATTTACATCCCATCACTTGGACCAGCATAATTCCTTTGATAGTTGTGTTCATCCTCTTCCTCAGTTTCCCTGCCACAAGCTACACAGTACTTGCTTAGAGTGTCTACATCAATTATCTTTCTGGCATCTTTTGAGTAGCAGTCACATCAACATTTATTGAAGTGTGGCCACATTTCTGCCAGCTGCCATCAAAAGACGCACAAATCTCACCACTTTCACTGTCACCACTTTCCTTGACTGCTTCTTCAGCTGCTTCTTCCATTGATAATTCACAAACTTCAGCAACAGCAGTTCCAATAATTTCATTATAAGTTAAAATTTTTGCGAGTGGATTTGTAATGTTATAAACAACCCCATATAGATTGTTATTTGCCATATGTGATTCCACTGTTGTAGCAACTGCTTCAAACTTTGCACAGTGTAAAGTCAGTTTTGACACAATCCCTTTGCGAAGACACTGGTTCTCTCTCAAAGATATGTAACCACTACATGAGTTGCACGCCGTAGTTTCGGAAATAAAATCACAGAACATGCTGTTCACCACAATATTTCCAAATGAGTGTTGATATCCACAAGCTGACTGTGACGAAACGTCTTGACAATACTGCAATTTCTTTCTTGACGTACTGATGTTCTTTACATCTGACATTCTTTTTTCCTTTGACCCTCTATCCCCAATCAGCTGTACATATTGATTTCCTGTGAATTTCTTTATTCACGGCATTGTTATAAAAACGTGAGAAGCGAGAGAACTTCACTAAGTATTGTACAATGAATAACTCACGAAAACAATAACAAACACGATGGAACGAAGGATGTCGATATTAGATACGGAGTATGAAATCCTGAGACGATAAAGGAATAGAAGCAGCAAATGGCATACAGGGAACATCAAAATCGGTGCCATTTTCCTCTGCATGCCGCCAAAAAGAAGTCGTGGCTTTTAAATACCATATCGCCCAAACTGTTTTGCAGCCCCGGACCCAAATTTCCTTAGTATCGTTCGAAAACTTTGCACATACGTCAGTTGACGCCTTTCGCTGCATTCTCTTTACAATCGAAGAAGAAATTTAACAGGAGAACACTAATTACCGACTACCGACATAACCAACTGCACTCTAGTTATTAACAGCCAGATAATTTAAGCTAGTGACTGTTTCCCATTTCAATAGCTTCTATATTTCATACAGTTTCTGGTGTCTGGTGTGACTTATGCGTAGCACTTCAATTATTTTACTGAAATATATATAAGTAAGATAATTGCAACAATACGTAATTAATAAATTAGGAAATACCCATGCAACCTATCACATAGGGTACTTGTTCAAATGTGCTGCATAGGTTCTTAGAGGGTAGAGAGAGCGGTCCTGCGCAAACCAGTTTTACTTAGAAACAGAAATATCGAACATCACAGTGACGCATCAGCCAAGTAATTACAGATACCGTGAACCTATGGAACGGGATTATTCAGGTCTTTTATATACTTTTAATTTCGGTTAACGTAATAGGTAATATACATATTAGCACTTGTTTTACTTCAAGGAAATCACGAGATGTCCAGTTGGTGGGTACTTCTTATGCACTTTTGTAGACTATATGAAAATGTCTGTTACACTACTGTAAAAGTTATGTTCAGTGGAATTTGAAAGCGAATGTCAAATTATTCGGCTCTTTGTAGTGAAACTGTTGGTGACATAATGCATTTATTCCAAGACCACTTCTATGACTCCCCACATATACAAGATGAGTCAAAAGGGAATGTACGTTGTTTGAGGGGTTATAGTTGATTTGCTCTTTCTACGGGGTCAATCAATAAACTGTTCTCCAACCAATTTCAATTACAAACGACAAGCAATCAGTTATCTTTAAAGGTAATGATAAGGGAAAGGCTTAATTCGGCCCAACGCTTCACTTTAAATTTTGCATTATTGTCACAGCCTTGAGTGCAAACGACAGAACAAGCAAGTGTAACAATGAGATATATGCGACAGTGTACGCTTCTGCAAAACGACGGTTGTTCAGCTCGTGTTGCAGCGCAAATAGCGAATGAGAACTTTCCTGGACGTTGGATAGGAAGAAACTCCGCTGTCAAATGGCCTGCGAGGTCCCACGATTTGACGCATCTCGATTTATTTCTTTGGGGAGCACTCAAAGATGCAGTCTACGACGAAGTCCCAACTGCGTAGGGCGATATGTGTCGTTCAATAGCCAGTGCATACTCTGCCATATCGTTCACTGTAATTACATCTGTTCATTGTTCTTTCGAACGGCGATTGCAAATGTGCGTTTCAGTTCATGGTCAACAGTTCGAACACACGTTTAAACAAAAGATAAAGTTATTTTTTTTTTGGAAGACAAAATATACGTTATGTGATTTCGATGGTTACCACATAATTGTTAGTAAATTGTTTATTTGACTTACGCCTGTCCGAAATTGCAGTTTAGTGTAAAATAAGTCGACAGCGTGCATTGCACAGACAGCTGGTAAAACTGTCATTACGCGCTTATGCTTAGCATAACGTGACGTTTCGTTAAGAAGAATATCTTTCTTTGTCGTGTATAGTTTGTCACCAAAGTATTTTAATAAAATGTTTAGTTTAACTAATGTACCCCACATGACACAATATTCACCGTATGTATTCCACGTGATATAATTTAGAACAGTGTAGGTAGAAACACTTGTCCGACATCATGTAGTTTATCTCTAAGAAGCACACAGCCACGTACAGGAAAAGAGATGTCAAATCTCCCTTCTAACATTTAGATATTTAATACAGTAGTTGCTTTTTCAGCGCGTAAGACCTCTTTATTTTTGAAGAATGAACAGCCGATTTCTCTGTTTCAGCTCACGTAAATCTGGGAGGATACATAAACGCTAAATAGTTAGTTGTGATACACTAGATTCTAGCCTATGTCGTATTTCCATAAAAAGTATACAGTTATAAAAAGTATACTGCATTTAAAAAGACGTACTTACTTTAATATCTCAGTTGATATCAGCATTAAAAACATCAAGAAAAGCATACGTGCACCTCGACGCTCTAATATTTGACGAAGATCGCGTTTTGATATTCGCAACCGTTCACGAAATAAAAGGAATGTTACTTCTCAAAGTATGGCCGCTATGGCCGACCGGTTGTAGGCGCCTCAGTTCGGAACCGCGCAGCTGCTACTGTCGCAGGTTCGAATCCTGCCTCGGGCATGGATTTGTGTGATGTCCTTAGGTTAGTTAGGTTTAAGTAGTTCTAAGTCTAGAGGACTGAAGACCTCAGATGTTAAGTCCCATAGTGCTCAGAGCCATTTGAATCATTTTTTTTTGGTACGTCTTAACGTTACTCACCCTGTATATGATATGAATAAAGTGATCAAACGAAAGGCGTCCAGTTCATCAACAAATGGCACTGAATATCACGACACATCTATTCTCAAAAGACATGAATATCATGGAACATAGGTCAACATACCACATCGGCTACATTCATGATCCTGTTTCATAAAATTAATGTACTGATATACGGTTGATAAAGGTGAATAGAGGGCGGCAAATTAACTCTGAGTGTAGTACCAGATAACGCCTAACTTTCCCAGCAGTTTTTGGAAGATCCTCTGACTGATGATCACCACTTCTCAAATCCATCGTAGAAAAGTACTGGCACTGTCCTAAGTGATCCAAAGTCTCCGATATGTTTGGAATGGGGTATACGTCCGATACTGTCTTATTATTGAAGTATCGGTAGTCACAACAGATCCTGTATTTCTTAGTTCCTTCCGCAGATTTCTTAGGCACAACGACAATGCCTGCTCCCCAGCAAATATTGCTATGCTCTATAATACTGTCCGCAAGCTGCTGATCAATGAAAGCCTCCACAGTCGGCAGCAGATACCTCGGTATTCTGTATGGTTTACGGTAAACAGGTGCTTCATTCCTTGTTGGTATCCTATGTTGAACTAATGGAGTTGCTGGTAACAGCCCTCGTGGAAAAAACAAATCCTTAAACTCCCACAATAATTCTTCCATATGCTCCCTTTCTTCTCCTTTCAAATGCTTAATTTTGTCATGCAATGCAGTTCTATCGGCAGTTAGTGGTTGATCGATTCGCCTACCTCTCGAATACCAGTCTTCAACATCTGGCACATCCAAATTTGCTACCAAAACTCCTTTCCTCAAAATTCGCGCCTACAGCGCTAAAATTATCCACGTTCACGGGAACTACTCGCCCCTTGTTCCCCTCCTGTACGCGTACACCACTACGTTTCACAAAACAACCCAATGAACCCAAATCTTCATTATCCTCCAATGGTTCAATAAAACATTCTGTACCCACAGGTAGATTCGACTCCACACTTACCCAAAGTAATTTCCCGGTGCCCCAAGACACACACTCATGGGAATTAAGCCTTAATGCTAATGTACGCGGTTCAATTGGTTTGGTCATTACGCTGAACGCCCCTCGCGACAGCTCTGCATCGACAACAGTTTCCCCTAGTGGAAGTAACATTCCACCAAGCTACACAGTTTGTTGTCCAAGGTCAATTTTGGCATGATGTTGATGCAAGAAATCTACTCCTAGGGTCATGTCGTAGCCATCGCTCACCCATAGTACTACCTCCACCCATGCATTAAATCGAACTTTCTCTATGCCAAAGTCAACTGTTACTGACCCCAAAGGCGGGACCTCCTTATCCCCCACTCCACGCAACATATAACGTGGTGGGTATAACTTGCTTCGTCCTGCTGCTCGAAACTACCGTAACATGTTTACACTGCATAGCGACTGCTACTGATGTAAGGCCACGTTGCCGTTGTGAAATTCTCTTTAAAGGCGCCTGATGTCAGTGCTGCAGTATGCTCACCGTACCCATGCAGCAATCTCGACTGTGGTGACCAGTGCGCCTCTGCATCAGGTCGAACGGTGGAGTTACGTCTGCTTCTCTTGTGCGGATCCACCTTCACGCCCAGACGTAGAAACGAAGAACGATATCTCCTCGTTCCCGTTCACTGTGAGAAAAACGAGGTCTTCCCTTCACGGTGGCAGACCAAATCAGCCGCCATCCATCGCAGCAGGAGCTCAAATCGACCTTTCTCCTTCATAGCCCCTGATAAAAATCAGAGGTTCCTCACACTTCACTCAAGTCCTCAAAGCACTACACATGAAGTGCCCCTCAAAAAGCTAAAAATCAACAATAAAATATGGTAGCGCCCACGAGCGCCAATCGTGTACGCCCTGCGTACCGTACAGGCTCTCTCAGAAGACTGGCATAATCCGATCAACAAGTCCTAGTACAGCATCAAACAGGCATCCATTGTTATACTTTCTGACGTCACAGCCTATGTCCCAATCAAAATACTGTTACTTTGCGTGCACAGGAAGCAGCTTGGCTTGTGTACCCACGCGACACCAAAAAACGCAATACCTATCTCAGTGACATAGCGTTGGATGCGATGCACTGCTGGCCCATTTCGCCCGCTGAGGTGAAATGTTTTTCGCTAGCCTAGCTCATAGTCATCTCGCAGAAATGTCCACAGAAAACATTGTGAAGATCCCTGCAGAAAACTGAGGAATGCACTCTGCTTGGCCGAGAACAATGGCCAGACCGCCTTTCCTTCGTAACTCGGAGAAAGCAGTCGTAAAAACCCTGACTCTGGCTGCTGGAACAATGCACCGAAGCCCATTACGGGCTCACCGTCGATGGTAGGACTATGAAAACCCCGTAACTCCATTTTGTTAAATTCTACAGGCGAACCAAAAACGGTTTCTTAAAAAATAATATAAAGTGATACAGAAAGTTGTTGCATGTGGAGTTGCATAATAGTAGCCTAGCTACTGACAGATCAGAGAAATCCATGTACTTACAAAACTTTCTTTGATTGTGGAGCTGCTGGTTATTGGAATTACGAGTTTTCAGAGACACATGGGATTACGAGGTTTTCGCTGCATACCATCGCCATGTCCTTCACCTAACCGTCTTCTCGATGACAGAGCTGGCCCATTTCTCCTGGCTTGTTTAAATATAATGCGTCTCACATCCGGTCGTGTTCTCTCAAATGCCACCAATAAACCATCCTGGCCGCAGGGATGACTGTCAGACAAAACGTGCGTTCATTTCTGTCAACTCTGATGACTTCGTGCGACTAAGTATAATTGAATTCAGTATGACATCCACAGTGCATCCTCATTAGCAAGCATCCCTAACCCAAAAAAACGCCCAAATTATTTTTATCTGCCTGATTAAATGATAGAAAGGTGGGCATCTTTCACAACCCTCCACTCATAGCAAATTTTTGCGTGGGGCGTATTTCACTTAAATCATGAGAGTGGTGCCTGGACAAACAAAAATTTGAGCTTCAAAATAAATCTGAATCAAAATGGCCGGCCGCTGTAGCGGGGCGGTTCTAGGCGATACAGTCTGGAACCGCGTGACCGCTGCGGTCGCAGGTTCGAATCCTGCCTCGGTCATGGATGTGTGTGATTTCCTTAGGTTAGTTAGGTTTAAGTAGTTCTAAGTTATAGAGCTTCCCCCATGAACCATGGACCTTGCCGTTGGTGGGGAGGCTTGCGTGCCTCAGCGATACAGATGGCCGCACCGTAGGTGCAACCACAACGGTGGGGTATCTGTTGAGAGGCCAGACAAACACGTGGTTCCTGAAGAGGGGCAGCAGCCTTTTCAGTAGTTGCAGGGGCAACAGTCTGGATGATTGACTGATCTGGCCTTGTAACATTAACCAAAACGGCCTTGCTGTGCTGGTACTGCGAACGGCTGAAAGCAAGGGGAAACTACAGCCGTAATTTTTCCCGAGGACATGCAGCTTTACTGTATGATTAAATGATGATGGCGTCCTCTTGGGTAAAATATTCCGGAGGTAAAATAGTCCCCCATTCGGATCTCCGGGCGGGGACTACTCTAGAGGACGTCGTTATCAGGAGAAAGAAAACTGGCATTCTACGGATCGGAGCGTGGAATGTCAGATCCCTTAATCGGGCAAGTAGGTTAGAAAATTTAAAAAGGGAAATGGATAGGTTAAAGTTAGATATAGTGGGAATTAGTGAAGTTCGGTGGCAGGAGGAACAAGACTTTTGGTCAGGTGATTACAGGGTTATAAATACAAAATCAAATAGGGGTAATGCAGGAGTGGGTTTAATAATGAATAAAAAAATAGGAGTGCGGGTTAGCTACTACAAACAGCATAGTGAACGCATTATTGTGGCCAAGATAGACACAAAGCCCATGCCTACTACAGTAGTACAAGTTTATATGCCAACTAGCTCTGCAGATGATGAAGAAATTGATGAAATGTATGACGAGATAAAAGAAATTATTCAGGTAGTGAAGGGAGACGAAAATTTAATAGTCATGGGTGACTGGAATTCGTCAGTAGGAAAAGGGAGAGAAGGAAACATAGTAGGTGAATATGGATTGGGGGGAAGAAATGAAAGAGGAAGCCGCCTTGTAGAATTTTGCACAGAGCATAACTTAATCATAGCTAACACTTGGTTCAAGAATCATAAAAGAAGGTTGTATACCTGGAAGAATCCTGGAGATACTAATAGGTATCAGATAGATTATGTAATGGTAAGACAGAGATTTAGGAACCAGGTTTTAAATTGTAAGACATTTCCAGGGGCAGATGTGGATTCTGACCACAATCTATTGGTTATGAACTGCAGATTGAAACTGAAGAAACTGCAAAAAGGTGGGAATTTAAGGAGATGGGACCTGGATAAACTGAAAGAACCAGAGGTTGTAGAGAGTTTCAGGGAGAGCATAAGGGAACAATTGACAGGAATGTGGGAAAGAAATACAGTAGAAGAAGAATGGGTAGCTCTGAGGGATGAAGTAGTGAAGGCAGCAGATGATTAAGTAGGTAAAAAGACGAGGGCTAATAGAAATCCTTGGGTAACAGAAGAAATATTGAATTTAATTGATGAAAGGAGAAAATATAGAAATGCAGTAAATGAAGCAGGCAAAAGGGAATACAAACGTCTCAAAAATCAGATCGACAGAAAGTGCAAAATGGCTAAGCAGGGATGGCTAGAGGACAAATGTAAGGATGTAGAGGCTTGTCTCACTAGGGGTAAGATAGATACGGCCTACAGGAAAATTAAAGAGACCTTTGGAGAGAAGAGAACCACTTGTATGAACATCAAGAGCTCAGATGGCAACCCAGTTCTAAGCAAAGAAGGGAAGGCAGAAAGGTGGAAGGAGTATATAGAGGGTTTATACAAGGACGATGTTCTTGAGGACAGTATTATGGAGATGGAAGAGGATGGAGATGAAGATGAAATGGGAGATAAGATACTGCGTGAAGAGTTTGACAGAGCACTGAAAGACCTGAGTCGAAACAAGGCCCCGGGAGTAGACAACATTCCATTAGAACTACTGATGGCCTTGGGAGAGCCAGTCATGACAAAACTCTACCATCTGGTGAGCAAGATGTATGAGACAGGCGAAATACCCACAGACTTAAAGAAGAATATAAAAATTCCAATACCAAAGAAAGCAGGTGTTGACAGATGTGAAAATTACCGAACTATCAGTTTAATAAGTCACAGCTGCAAAATACTAACGCGAATTCTTTACAGACGAATGGAAAAACTGGTAGAAGCGGACCTCGGGGAAGATCAGTTTGGATTCCGTAGAAATGTTGGAACACGTGAGGCAATACTAACCTTACGACTTATCTTAGAAGAAAGATTAAGAAAAGGCAAACCTACGTTTCTAGCATTTGTAGACTTAGAGAAAGCTTTTGACAATGTTGACTGGAATACTTTCTTTCAAATTCTGAAGGTGGCAGGGGTAAAATACAGGGAGCGAAAGGCTATTTACAATTTGTACAGAAACCAGATGGCAGTTATAAGAGTCGAGGGGCATGAAAGGGAAGCAGTGGTTGGGAAAGGAGTGAGACAGGGTTGTAGCCTCTCCCCGATGTTATTCAATCTGTATATTGAGCAAGCAGTAAAGGAAACAAAAGAAAAATTCGGAGTAGGTATTAAAATTCATGGAGAAGAAGTAAAAACTTTGAGGTTCGCCGATGACATTGTAATTCTGTCAGAGACAGCAAAGGACCTGGAAGAGCAGTTGAACGGAATGGACAGTGTCTTGAAAGGAGGATATAAGATGAACATCAACAAAAGCAAAACGAGGATAATGGAATGTAGTCAAATTAAATCGGGTGATGCTGAGGGGATTAGATTAGGAAATGAGACACTTAAAGTAGTAAAGGAGTTTTGCTATTTAGGGAGTAAAATAACTGATGATGGTCGAAGTAGAGAGGATATAAAATGTAGACTGGCAATGGCAAGGAAATCGTTTCTGAAGAAGAGAAATTTGTTAACATCGAGTATAGATTTAAGTGTCAGGAAGTCGTTTCTGAAAGTATTTGTATGGAGTGTAGCCATGTATGGAAGTGAAACATGGACGATAACCAGTTTGGACAAGAAGAGAATAGAAGCTTTCGAAATGTGGTGCTACAGAAGAATGCTGAAGATAAGGTGGGTAGATCACGTAACTAATGAGGAGGTATTGAATAGGATTGGGGAGAAGAGAAGTTTGTGGCACAACTTGACTAGAAGAAGGGATCGGTTGGTAGGACATGTTTTGAGGCATCAAGGGATCACAAATTTAGCATTGGAGGGCAGCGTGGAGGGTAAAAATCGTAGAGGGAGACCAAGAGATGAATACACTAAGCAGATTCAGAAGGATGTAGGTTGCAGTAGGTACTGGGAGATGAAGAAGCTTGCACAGGATAGAGTAGCATGGAGAGCTGCATCAAACCAGTCTCAGGACTGAAGACCACAACAACAACAAGTTCTAGAGGACTGATGACCTCAGAAGTTAAGTCCCATACTGCTCAGAGCCATTTGACCATTTTGAATTTGAATCAAAATGGGAAGGGGAAAACTTTTCCAGCTATATGAAAGATCAAATGTAATCAACCAACATGATACATACAAAAATGCTCAGGGATTCAAACAGACATCGATATATACAGGGTGATCCATTGATAGTGAACGGGCCAAATATATCACGAAATAAAAACAAACGAAAAACCTACAAAGAACGAAACTTGTCTAGTTTGAAGGGGGAAACTAGATGGCGCTATGGTTGCCCCGTTAGATGGCGCTGCCATAGGTCAAACGGATATCAACTGCGTTTTTGAAAATAGGAACCCCCATTTTTATTACATATTCGTGTAGTACCTAAAGAAATATGAATGTTTTAGTTGGAGCATTTTTTTCGCTTATGATAAATGGCGCTGTAATAGCCACAAACGTATAAGTACGTGGTATCACGTAACATTCCGCCAGTGCGGACGGTATTTCCTTCTTGATACATTACCTGTGTTAAAATGGACCGTTTACCAATTGCGAAAAAGGCCTATATCGTGTTGATGTATGGCTATTGTGATCAAAATGCCTAACGGGCGTCTGCTATGTATGCTGCTGCGTACCCTGGACGACATCATCCAAGTGTCCGGACCGTCCGCCGGATAGTTACATTATCCCAGGAAACAGGAAGTGTTCAGCCACGTGTGAAACATCAGGCACGACCTGCAACAAATGATGATGCCCAAGTAAGTGTTTTAGCTGCTGTCGCGGCTCATCCACATATCAGTAGCAGACAATTTGCGCGAGAATTGGGAATCTCAAAAACGTCGGTGTTGAGAATGCTACATCAACATCGATTGCACTCGTACCATATTTCTGTGCACCAGGAATTGCATGGCGACGACTTTGAAACTCGTGTACAGTTCTGCCACTGGGCACAAGAGAGATTACGGGACGATGACAGATTTTTTGCGTTCGTTCTATTTAGCGACGAAGTGTCATTCGCCAACAGCGGTAACGTAAATCGGCATTATATGCACCATTGGGCAACGGAAAATCCACGATGGCTGCGACAAGTGGAACATCAGCGACCTTGGCGGGTTAATGTATGGTGCAGCATTAAGGGAGGAGGGATAATTGACCCCCATTTTATCGATGGCAATCTAAATGGTGCAATGTATGCTGATTTCCTGCGTAATGTTCTTCCGATGTTACTACAAGATGTTCCACTGCATGACAGAATGGCGATGTACTTCAAACATGATATATGTCCGGCACATAACTCGCGTGCGGTTGAAGCAGTATTGAATAGCATATATCGTGACAGGTGGATCGGTCGTCGAAGCACCAGGTTCGAATCCTGCCTCGGACATGGATGTGTCTAATGTCCTTAGGTTAGTTAGGTTTAAGTAGTTCTAAGTTCTAGGAGAATGATGACCTCAGATGTTAAGTCTCATAGTGCTCAGAGCCAGAGAGCTGCTTGAATTTTCGCGCAGAGCGATCGGTTAGGCTAACTTCAACGCTAATTAAATCGGATGAGGCGCATCGCATTGATTTGTTTCTGAATAATTGTTTTCAACCCCAACTTATACTGCAACTCCTTAACAAGCTTTTCATAATGTTCCTGATCATTTCAGAATATGTAGGTATGTTTCACAGCTTTTTTGGTGATGGCTTTCGTTAATTCGTTTTTCCACATAAGTTGGGTATTATGTCACTCTAGGTTTCTATGTCGGGCCTATGTGATGACGAAAATGAGGAATTATTTTTTCTACACATTCTGCCATGCCTCCATCGCCAGGTTAACATCTCCGTTTTCAAGTTCCATTAGATCTTATGAAGATAATGGGGTAGCAGCTCGAAACATATCAACTCTCTATGGTTATCTACTATACGTGTTATGTGTAACAAATTGTGTAAGAGTCACTATCTCAAGAGTTGCGATTCGACTGGCAGATGTACACCAGACAAGAACATCCCAATCATGTTCCGCTATTTGACACATGTAGCTTCATGCAAACAGAAATTGTTGATCCTATTTGCAGACTGGTGATCACAAAATAAATGACGTAAGCAAGCAAGAACAGTGCACTGGTTATCTTGCACTAGTTATCTTGGTTACTCACATATTGATGAAGATTAATAGTATATGTTGACGAATATAGTACCTGTCTGGAAATTATTACGGATCAACTGGTAAAATACGAACGATTGCGTTCATATTATCAGCAGGATGATGTCGCAGCACCCACCATACATACAACCTTGGCTCGAGTTCACCAGATGTTGGGTGACTAGACGACACTAGCAGCGACAGGAAACTCTCCTAACCTCCAAGATCGCCTCATCTTTCTTCTTTTGAGACAAATTGAAGGGTGAGACGTAGTCAGATAATCCACGCGACGTGGTAGCGCCGCAGCAGAACTGACTTCGCTATTCCCATCATCCTTCAGGAAGAGTAGCTATGCATGTCCCACAGTTACCTAAATCTCGTGAAACACTAAATCTAACTCTTACTTCAGAACCCTCTGTATCTTATGTTCTTCAACTTCTGAAACGCATTTCGTGTCAGACATGTAAATATTTATTGTGTCAGTCTTTTAGCTGCCCCGCAGTTATTAAATAAAACTACAGTAGAGTAATTAACTGAGTAATACAGCCTACCTGCTGTTGCCGTTGTTCTAAGCGTTTCTATCGTAAATCCGCAATTTTGTGTTGTAAAAGTTAATTGTCGTCAGTAGTAAACTGAAGGTGGCAATAAGCGTTCATATTACGTTTGGCTTTCTGTATAAGGAAACACATTATGTAACAGTTAATGATATTTGAAGGAAAGAGGAAAATAAAAGTATAAATAACTCCAATTTAAAGGTATAAACTTGTAAGTAGGCTGTTTAGGTTTTTATGTTGGTAACGCCACGTAGCGCTCTGTATGAAAATCACTGATTGTGCTGTGTGAAGTCGGTGGCTGGTTTGCATTGTTGGAATATTTGCTATTGTAGTGTTGGGCAGTTAGATGTGATACGCGCTGCGCAGTTGGAGGTGAGCCGCCAGCAGTGGTGGATGTGGGAGAGAGATGGCAGAGTTCTGATAGCGGACGATCTGGACGTGTGTCCATCAGAAAGAGTAAATTTGTAGTACTGGATATCATGAACTGATATTGTTAGTCAGGGCCCTTCTTTTGTAGGGATTATTGAAAGTTAGATTGCGTTGCGCTAAAAATATTGTGTGTCAGTCTAGTGATGATCAGAATAAGTAAAGAGGGAAATGTCTGAGCACGTTCAGTTCTTCTCAGCTGTTTGAAAATCAAATAACGTAAGGGGTTAACCAGTTCAGTAATTGATAAATTTTTCTGAGGGGACGTTTCAAACTTACGGAGGATATTAGTCCTACACATTAATGTACGTACATTACTGTTAATTTCAGAGACTACACGACTGACTATCCTAGTAGATCGATATTCTAGCTCTTAATTGCGTTATGCCGACGTCTGATCTATTTAAAGTGTTTAATGCTTTCAAGAAAATCTTAACTCATTTAAAGTGAATCATTTCAACAAAACATCCAATAGTGATTGAAATGCGGGACACACCTCAGAAAATCAGACAAATAGACAAAAACTTCGATATCCTCCATACTATAGTTACAACCTAAGTGTTGGACTGTTAGTTTTTTATGTTTTACCATTTTGTGTGCTTCATAAACAAGTTTTCCGTGTTACACTGATAACAAATGTTTCTGTACCTCCTAAAAACCAATTTTTGCCTTAATATAGCTTCGTGTACACAGATTTTATCAGCATTAATGAGACATCATAAGAAAAGGTGCAACTTAAGTTATGACCACATGTTCCGAAATGTCATAAATCAGCTTATGATGTCGGCATACAGACCGTGCAATCGAATGTCAGCATCCAGCGTGCCGAGTTTGTGACGCCACAGAGTGATAAAACCACGTTGGGCAGTCCTCCCGAACGTGCAGAACAATATCTAGCACGTCACCCTGACCGTACTTCCGAACGTATGTCAGTGAGATGGATGAACGTCACCCACGTCACATGATCCCATCTCTCTTCAGTACGGAGTAGTGAGACGCCATATTGGTTTTCAGCTGAAGCCAATACGTATGTATGCCGTTTCAAGCGCCAGAAAATTCAGAATCTCTCGAAAACCGGTCATTAATCGTTCGATTTGTTATAATAAATGAATGTGTAACGTTTGAAGGCAATGGCACATTGAGGATCCATCCAAAACGCGTTGTTCTTGACACAGTTTATTACACTCAAATGTCAGTTAATAACGTATCTGCGATTAAAGCTTTCAGCAGAAATTAAGATGCAAAGCATGGTCACTTACATTCACGAGAAGAACGCAAAATCCCCAAGATTGGCTAAGTTTCACGGAAGCTCGAAATTTAGCGTGGACGTCAATGCGAAATGCTTTTAATAGTTTCCACAATGAAACATTGTCTCAAAATATGGTAACAAACCCAAAGAAATTCCGGTCGTATGTAAAGTTCACCAGTGGCAAAAAACAGTCAATACCGTCACTGCACGATAGCGATGGAAATGTTACCGATGATGGTACCACTACAGCAGAGTTACTAAATACAGTTTTCCGTGATTCCTTCACGAAAGAAGACGAAGTAAATATTCCAGAATTCGAATCCAGAACAGCTGTTAGCA
The DNA here is from genome assembly GCF_023898315.1 of Schistocerca nitens. Taxonomy (NCBI): domain Eukaryota; kingdom Metazoa; phylum Arthropoda; class Insecta; order Orthoptera; family Acrididae; genus Schistocerca; species Schistocerca nitens. The sequence goes on along the minus strand of NC_064620.1, from coordinate 581,994,594 downwards.
TGAGTGACCTAAAAGTAGATATCTTAGGTGTTGCGAAACAACTCAAATCACTTAAGAAAGGCAAGTCTTCTTGTCCAGATGGTATACCAATCGGGTTCCTTTCAGAGTATGCAGACACAATAACGCCTTTCTTAGCAATCATATACAACCGCACACTCGACGAAGGGTCTGTTCCTAAAGACTGGAAAGTAGCACAGGTCACACCAATATTCAAGAGAGGAAACAGGAGTAACCCATTGAATTACAGACCCATATCACTGACCTCAATATGCAGTAGGATTTTGGAGCGTATACTGTACTCGAACATCATGAATCACCTAGAAGAAAATGACTTATTGATACACGACCAACACGGATTCAGGAAATATCGTTCTTGTGCAACACAGCTAGATCTTCATTCCCATGAAGTAATGAGTACTGTCGACAAGGGATCTCAGATCGATTCCATGTTCCTAGATTTCCGGAAGGCATTTGATATCGTTCCTCACAAGCGACTATTAATCAAATTGCGTGCATATGGAGCATCGTCTCAGTTGTGTGACTGGATTCGTGATTTCCTCTCAGAGATGTCACAGTTCGTAGTGATAGACGGTAAATCATCGAGTAGAACAGAAGTGATATCTTGCGTTCCGCAAGGTAGTGTCATAGACCCTCTCCTGTTACTGATTTACATATATGATCTACGTGATAATTTGAGCAGCCCCCTTAGATTGTTTGCACATGATGCTGTAATTTACAGTCTAGTAAAATCATCAGACGATCAATTTCAATTACAAAATGATGTAGACAGAATTTCTGTATGGTGCGGAAAGTGACTTAAACTGGAAAGACCACATAGATAATATTGTGGGGAAAGCGAAACAAAGACTGCGCTTTGTTCGCAGAACACTTAGAAGATGCGACAAACCCACTAAAGAGACGGCCTAGATCACACTTGTCCGTCCTCTGCTGGAATATTGCTGTGCGGTGTGGGATCCTTACCAGGTAGGATTGACGGAAGACATCGAAAAAGTGCAAAGAAGGGCAGGGCGTTTCGCGTTATCGCGCAATAGGTGTGAGAGTGTCACTGATATGATACGCGAGATGGGGTGGCAGTCACTGAAACAAAGGCGGTTTTCTTTGCGGCGAGATCTATTTACGAAATTTCAATCACCAACTTTCTCTTCCGAATGCGAAAATATTTTGTTGACACCCACCTACGTAGGTAGAAGTTATCATCATAATAAAATAAGAGAAATCAGTGCTCGAACGGAAAGATTTAGGTGTTCCTTTTTCCCACGCGCCATTTGAGAGTGGAGTGGTAGAGAAGTAGTATGAAAATGGTTCGATGAACCCTCTGTCAGGCACTTAAGTGTGAAATGCAGAGCAACCATGTAGATGTAGATGTAGACGTTTAGTGTAATGAGTAACGAGGCTGATGTGAAAGGTAGTAAGTGATGTGTTGCTGGTTCGCGGAGCACTAGATCTAAATACTTCGTTACTGACCTTCACGTTTACTAACATCTTCTGATATTAATTTAATGGTTTAGTAGAAAAAATATTCTATGTTCGAAGGTTCGTAAATATAAGTGTACTCTTTCTGTGGTGTGAGGTTGTTCGGTTGACTATCTACAACACAGCTTGCACTACTTGCAGTAAAATATTTTGTACATTTTTGTTTAATAAACTGTCCGCCCCGATAGCTGAATGGTCAGCGTGATGGACTGCCGTCCTAAGGGGCGCGGGTTCGATTCCCGGCTAGCTCGGGGATTTTCTCCGCTCAGGGACTGGCTGTTGTGTTGTCTTCATCATCATTTCATCCCCATCCGGCGCGCAAGTCGCCCAGTGTGGCGTCGAACGTAATAAGACCTGCACCAAGACGGCCGGACCTGCCCCGTAAGGGGCCTCCCGTCCAATGACGCCAACCGCTGATTTCATTTCATTTCGTTTAACAACACTAGGAGCCCCTAGTGACTATTCGTCGAGCTGAAGACAGATCTGCAGCCTTCTATACTGATCACCCAAAACGTTATGACCAGCTACCTAATATTATGTTCACTTCTGGCACGGATAACAGTGCCGACCAGTCATGGCATGGAAGCAACGAGTCCTTAGTATGTCGCTTAAAGGTTTGGCACCACGCTTCTGGCCATATGACATGGCGCTTTATATTTTTGAAAAATGCCACTGCCCTTGGGAAACACGATCGTCATGAAGGTGTAGCGTCTCCTGGCCAGTCGTCATAAAAGGCGTGTGATAGAATTTTTTCCGTGTGTGTAAGACCAATTAACATGTATCGATATAGTGCCACGCACACGGCGAAAGAGAAATAATTTGAACACGAGTAAACACGACCAAGTGAAGCAATAAAGCAAGACTGTGTAAACATTTCACGAATGTACTATGTTTGTACGAGGGCAGTTCAATAAGTAATGCAACACATTTTTTTTCTGAAACAGGGGTTGTTTTATTCAGAATTGAAATACACCAGGTTATTCCCCAATCTTTTAGCTACACAACACTATTTTTCAACGTAATCTCCATTCAATGCTACGGCCTTACGCCACCTTGAAATGAGGGCCTGTATGCCTGCACGGTACCATTCCACTGGTCGATGTCGGAGCCAGCGTCGTACTGCATCAATAACTTCTTCATCATCCACGTAGTGCGTCCCACAGATTGCGTCCTTCATTGGGCTAAACATATGGAAATCCCACGGTGCGAGATCGGGGCTGTAGGGTGCATGAGGAAGAACAGTCCACTGAAGTTTTGTGAGTTCCTCTCGGGTGCGAAGACTTGTGTGAGGTCTTGCGTTGTCATGAAGAAGGAGAAGTTCGTTCTGATTTTTGTGCCTACGAACACGCTGAAGTCGTTTCTTCAATTTCTGAAGAGTAGCACAATACACTTCAGAGTTGATCGTTTGACCATGGGGAAGGACATCGAACAGAATAACCCCTTCAGCGTCCCAGAAGACTGTAACCATGACTTTACCGGCTGAGGGTATGGCTTTAAACTTTTTCTTGGTAGGGGAGTGGGTGTGGCGCCACTCCATTGATTGCCGTTTTGTTTCAGGTTCGAAGTGATGAACCCATGTTTCATCGCCTGTAACAATCTTTGACAAGAAATTGTCACCCTCAGCCACATGACGAGCAAGCAATTCCGCACAGATGGTTCTCCTTTGCTCTTTATGGTGTTCGGTTAGACAACGAGGGACCCAGCGGGAACAAACCTTTGAATATCCCAACTGGTGAACAATTGTGACAGCACTACCAACAGAGATGTCAAGTTGAGCACTGAGTTGTTTGATGGTGATCCGTCGATCATCTCGAACGAGTGTGTTCGCACGCTCCGCCATTGCAGGAGTCACAGCTGTGCACGGCCGGCCCGCACGCGGGAGATCAGACAGTCTTGCTTGACCTTGCGGCGATGATGACACACGCTTTGCCCAACGACTCACTGTGCTTTTGTCCACTGCCAGATCACCGTAGACATTCTGCAAGCTCCTATGAATATCTGAGATGCCCTGGTTTTCCGCCAAAAGAAACTCGATCACTGCCCGTTGTTTGCAACGCACATCCGTTACAGACGCCATTTTAACAGCTCCGTACAGCGCTGCCACCTGTCGGAAGTCAATGAAACTATACGAGACGAAGCGGGAATGTTTGAAAATATTCCACAAGAAATTTCCGGTTTTTTCAACCAAAATTGGCCGAGAAAAAAAAATGTGTTGCATTACTTATTGAACTGCCCTCGTATGTAGAACATTCATAATTATTTGACGTTTTATGCATTTTTTAACTTTGAATCCATGACATGTTATTATCTTTGAAAATCTTGTTAAATGAATTAGTGATTGTGATCTGTGCCTCAGATAAAAAGGACAATTCAGTACATGTACAAATAGTAAAAAGCATTGTAATAATCTCTTTGTTCTCTTTGGGGTTCGTTACTCGTAACATTTGCGTGTTAAGCAAATGTATATGCTAGCCGTCAGTCTTTTATTCATGAAGCTTGAGATCCGCTATTAGGCGAGTTGTTGTAAAAAGGTGTGTAAAATTAATGCATTTTTGTTTGAATATATAGAGTTTGAGCAAATATGTTTTTAAAATAATTTGTAAAGTTGCCAGCCATTCGTCCCGTAAATAATTTAGACATTTTCAGCATTTAATTCAGCGGAAGCCGCTGTACCAATCTGCGAGGGCAACGGCCGCAGACGCGACACATTTAAAAAATATTTATTTCAGGCATCGCAGTCATCTCGCCGGTAAAGCGAGGTAACGTAATAATATTTAACATTTTCTTACAGCTTCCAGCAGTGCCGGCAGACTATTTCATATTATTCAGTGCATTTCTCAGTTTGATTTGGAAGGTGCTGTGCGACATGTTCCATGCGGCCGCAAAATATATAACGAATAACTGTGTTATGACTTTATCATTTTCACATTTTGTGGCAAGGTCTGCTCTGTGAAACTAAAGCAATATTTTACATTTTTTCCCTGAGATTAAGAGAACGCGGGCTAGCCGCGCGCCTATTCTAATTAACAGTATTCAAAAATCCACTGCGTAACGTAAACAACATTCAGTGCTGTAACGATCATTTGAATTTCATTACTGACTTTTCTGAATACGATGCAAAGTAGTGAGTTCAGATACAGTTGCGTTTCTTTCTTGATTACGTTACAGTAACAAGTGAATGTTCCCCACATGATTATCCAGAGCAGATGTGGAAAAGCAACAATTTGATCCAAATGGTTCAAATGGTTCTGAGCACTATGGGACTCAACTGCTGTGGTCATAAGTCCCCTAGAACTTAGAACTACTTAAACCTAACTAACCTAAGGACAGCACACAACACCCAGCCATCACGAGGCAGAGAAAATCCCTGACCCCGCCGGGAATCGAACCCGGGAACCCGGGCGTGGGAAGCGAGAACGCTACCGCACGACCACGAGATGCGGGCCAATTTGATCCACGGTGTGCCACATTTATGATAAAAGTGTTTATTCCCTCTCCCACTCCATAACCAGAAGCGGAATAAAATTAACTCCAGTAGTAAAAAAGTGAGAGGTGGAGTAAGGGAGACGGAATAAAGGGATGCACGTGATCTGCAACCAATGTACAGCACTCCTCGTCCTCTTGGTGCCTTGCATGAGCTTCACTGGACTCATGTATGCCCACGTGAATGTTTCCCAGAGCACAATGGAGCCGCCGCCAGATTGTCTCCGTTGCGCAGTACAGGTGTCAAAAAACTGTTGCCCCTGAAGACGACAAATTCGCGCCATTCGGCATGATGAATAGGATATCGAGATTCATCATACCACGCAACGCTGCACCACTGCGCCAACGTCCAGTGCCGTTGGTCATGTGCCCATTTTAGTCGTGTTGCCGATGTCGTGGTGTTAACATTGGCACATAGATGGGGCGTCATCTGCCAGAGGTCCATCGTTAGGGATGTTCGGTGCACTGTGTTTTTAGACACATGTGTACTCTACCCGGTATTAAAGTCTGATGTTAGTTCCCCAGCAGTTCACCGCCTGTCCTGTATTACCAGTCTGCCCAGCCTACGACGTCCGACATCTACCGGGTGGCCAAAAAGTCAGCATAAATTTGAAAACTGATTAAATCACGGAATAATGTAGATAGAGAGATACAAATTGACACACATGCTTGGAATGACATGGATTTTTATTAGAACCAAAAAAATACAAAAGTTCAAAAAATTTCCGACAGATGGCGCTTGATCTGATCAGAATAGCAATAATTAGCATAACAAAGTAAGATAAAGCGAAGATGATGTTGTTTACAGGAAATGCTCAATATGTCCACCATCATTCTTCAACAATAGCTGTAGTCGAGGAATAATGTTGTGAAGAGCACTGTAAAGCATGTCCGGGGTTACGGTGAGGCATTGGCGTCGGATGTTGTCTTTCAGCATCCCTAGAGATGTCGGTCGATCACGATACACTTGCGACTTCAGGTAACCCCAAAGCCAATAATCGCACGGACTGAGGTCTGGGGACCTGGGAGGCCAAGCACGACGAAAGTGGCGGCTGAGCACACGATCATCACCAAACGACGCGCGCAAGAGATCTTTCACGCGTCTAGCAATATGGGGTGGAGCACCACCCTGCATAAACATCGTACGTTCCAGCAGGTGTTTGTCAGCCAGGCTGGGGATGATGCGAGTCTGTAACATATCGGCGCACCTCTCACCCTTCACGGTAGCAGTTTTGCTGACCAGCGCCATTGTCGGACATTTTGTGAACTTTGTTTTTTTTTGTTCTAATAAAACCCCATGTCATTCCAAGCATGTGTGTCAATTTTTACCTCTCTATCTACATTATTCCGTGGTTTATTAAGTTTTCAAATTTATACTGACTTTTTGATCAGCCAGTATAATAAGGGGTCGCTGCCCAACCCCACGATATCTGGACGTGGTTTCACCCTGGTTTCGTCACGTGTTGAAGACACTCACCAGGCACCACAGCACTGTTTGAACACCTGACAGATCATGAAGTTTTCGAAATGCTTGTGCCGAGTCTCCGATCCAGCACAATCTGCCCTCGGTGAAACTCAGGTCGCGCTTTTTCCCCATTCTACAGAAGGATAGCATGCACATTGATACACATGCATCATGCGTGTTCCTGATTGGCAGTCATTCCTCGCCAGGTGAAGTTGGTATCGCCTCGACGGGTTTATTTCGATAGTAGGTAGTAGAGATGGGTAGTTCACGAACGAACGAGTGCAAAGGAATGGTTCACCAAGATAAAGAAAGGACCGAGGAACGAATTCCAAGGAACGATCGGTTCATAGTACACTTCGGTCGCGGCGGTCACTTCGGCAGTTCTCGTTCCAGCCTCGGCCGCGTGCTCGTCTCAGTCTCTGTCTCCCTCTGCCGCACTCGTCGTTCTTCGCATAACCACCTGTCTCAGTTCCACTGCCGACTGCTCCTAGTTAGTTCAGTATCCAGTTGTTCGTTTCGTTCACTGCGCTCGCCTATTTTACAAGCGTTCCAAACTGTTCTTGCACTTGGTTCTGGCTATTCAGTGTCCACGACCGGTAATAGAAAGGTGTTTTATAGTTACGTAAATTACATAAAAATTACGTTGTATGTAATAGGTACGTCTTTTCAGGTAACAAACAATGGTTCAAATGGCTCTGAGCACTATGGGACTTAACTTCTGAGGTCATCAGTCCTCTAGAACTTAGAACTACTTAAACCTAACTAACCTAAGGACATCACACACATCCATGCCCGAGGCAGGATTCGAACCTGCGACCGTAGCAGTCCCGCCGTTCCGGACTGCAGCGCCTAGAACCGCAAGACCACCGCGGCCGGCTTTCAGGTAACAAAAGGGCATATCAGCTCACTTCATTACATCGATGAACAGCAGAAGACAAGGCAAGTTTTTTTTTTTTGTTATTCATATATTTTTTGGTTTCATCGACTTGATTTAGCAGCTAACTTTCAATAATTTGCTTAATTTTTAGTGTAAGAAAATTCATATAAAAGGATTTTCGTGTATCTTTCATACACAAAACATTACATTTAGGAAGGCTCTAATTATTTTTAAGTTTGGTTGTTTCCAATTTGCATTACCTGCTAGTTTGGCTTCTTTAAAAAAAAAAAAAAAAAAAAAAGTGGATTGTGGGTCATTTTGGCTCAGTAGGAAAAGCAGTGCCTCTCCATTTGAAAAGATATAGATTGCCATAAAATTTACTTATTATCTCAAAAACATTTGTTCCTAAGGAGCTTTCAAACCAAAAACTTTACTACTGCGAACTTAATTATTATTATGGTTGCTACATTAACTTTAATAATGCAACATAAAAACCTAATTTTTACTAAGCATGTGACGCAAGTATGAGAAAACAACATTTTATTTTATGCTTCCATAAAGTGTCTACTTAGTACTTCGCCTACGAGCTCAGAGACAACTTGAAGTATACACTCCTGGAAATTGAAATAAGAACACCGTGAATTCATTGTCCCAGGAAGGGGAAACTTTATTGACACATTCCTGGGGTCAGATACATCACATGATCGCACTGACAGAACCACAGGCACATAGACACAGGCAACAGAGCATGCACAATGTCGGCACAAGTACAGTGTATATCCACCTTTCGCAGCAATGCAGGCTGCTATTCTCCCATGGAGACGATCGTAGAGATGCTGGATGTAGTCCTGTGGAACGGCTTGCCATGCCATTTCCACCTGGCGCCTCAGTTGGACCAGCGTTCGTGCTGGACGTGCAGACCGCGTGAGACGACGCTTCATCCAGTCCCAAACATGCTGAATGGGGGACAGATCCGGAGACCTTGCTGGCCAGGGTAGTTGACTTACATCTTCTAGAGCACGTTGGGTGGCACGGGATACATGCGGACGTGCATTGTCCTGTTGGAACAGCAAGTTCCCTTGCCGGTCTAGGAATGGTAGAACGATGGGTTCGATGACGGTTTGGATGTACCGTGCACTATTCAGTGCCCCCTCGACGATCACCAGTGGTGTACGGCCAGTGTAGGAGATCGCTCCCCACACCATGATGCCGGGTGTTGGCCCTGTGTGCCTCGGTCGTATGCAGTCCTGATTGTGGCGCTCACCTGCACGCCGCCAAACACGCATACGACCATCATTGGCACCAAGGCAGAAGCGACTCTCATCGCTGAAGACGACACGTCTCCATTCGTCCCTCCATTCACGCCTGTCGCGACACCACTGGAGGCGGGCTGCACGATGTTGGGGCGTGAGCGGAAGACGGCCTAACGGTGTGCGGGACCGTAGCCCAGCTTCATGGAGACGGTTGCGAATGGTCCTCGCCGATACCCCAGGAGCAACAGTGTCCCTAATTTGCTGGGAAGTGGCGGTGCGTTCCCCTACGGCACTGCGTAGGATCCTACGGTCTTGGCGTGCATCCGTGCGTCGCTGCGGTCCGGTCCCAGGTCGACGGGCACGTGCACCTTCCGCCGACCACTGGCGACAACATCGATGTACTGTGGAGACCTCACGCCCCACGTGTTGAGCAATTCGGCGGTACGTCCACCCGGCCTCCCGCATGCCCACTATACGCCCTCGCTCAAAGTCCGTCAACTGCACATACGGTTCACGTCCACGCTGTCGCGGCATGCTACCAGTGTTAAAGACTGCGATGGAGCCCCGTATGCCACGGCAAACTGGCTGACACTGACGGCGGTGGTGCACAAATGCTGCGCAGCTAGCGCCATTCGACGGCCAACACCGCGGTTCCTGGCGTGTCCGCTGTGCCGTGCGTGTGATCATTGCTTGTACAGCCCTCTCGCAGTGTCAGGAGCAAGTATGGTGGGTCTGACACACCAGTGTCAATGTGTTCTTTTTTTCATTTCCAGGAGTGTATATAGGGTGTAAACGATTATTGTTTACAACGTAGCATAGCTGTGTAGTGGAAGTCGAGACGAAGAATTTTATACAAGACACTTGTGGTCTATTAAGTTGGAAAACAGCCACCAACAGGTTTACAAGGCTACATGAGCGACATTTTCATGTTCTCTGCTCCAGCTCTCTACACATCGCGAGATTTTCATGTTCTCTTCTCCAGCTCTCTACACATCGTCATCGATTATTTCGCAATTGTTGCTTGCATTAACTTGTCATTTCTTCACTGCCTAATTATTACATGTTTGTCTGTTTGTTGTATCTGCTCGTAACTGGCAACGCATCGACCGTAATTGGCGAGCAGTCTGTACTCGGGGCCGGTTTTCTGTGCGCCGCCCTATATTATTTCCCTGTGATCAGCCACACAAGGCTACGCTTGGCTAAACGAGAGGTTCTGCAGAATCACAGAAATTACTTCTAAATGTGTGTAAGAATTTTGTAATGAATAAAAACTCTATAGTCCAGGGGGGAGGAAAATGCCCCCTCTTGGTGCCCTCCATCCTTCAGCCACCAACACTACTAGTTTTCGTTTTTCGTAAGAACCATATACAAGCACAAATGAACGCTGAACGAGTAAAAATGAACGGTTTCCAAAAAAGATCGATCAGCAGTGAACTAGTTCCCAAGGATGAACGAGTTTGCCCATCTCTAGTAGGTAGGGGGATCATAATGTTCTGGCTCGTGAGTGTATGTGACGAACGGTGGTGGACCCGGCTGAGTTGCCTGAGTACAGTGAAGATTACTCCTGCCTTCGTGTGTTACAGACCGTACAGGGGTGCTAGCTGAGTTACTTGGTCCAGGAGCAGTGGGCTCCGAAGGAACTCTGAAAGACCTCTCATGTCCAACATGCAACGGTCGTACATGTTGACGAAGTGGCCCATCGCGTGATTGTGTCAGTCGCTAGCTAACGAAAGTAACGAGCGGTTATTTTTAATCATAGCGAGCAACATGTGGCACCGACTGCACTGCGAGCGCCTGCAGAAGGGGTTTCTCGGAAGGCTCCATTATAGAAAATGGCGCGTGGCGGGGGAGTTAAAGGGGAGGCTCTTCCTAGGAAATACTTGACGGAAAACTTGTCGAGCACGGTGCAGCGGCTGGGGAGGGATGGAGGAGGCGGGAGGGGGGGGGGGGGAGGGAGCAGGCGTTTCCACGTAAAGCGTCCGAGCAGCGACCGGCTGATGTTTTCACCAGAAGTTATGCCTTCGGACGATCGTCTGCCGGCTGGGTGGCCTCCCGGCTCAGGGGAGGTAAGGTACCAGAGGAGAGGCGCATCGACGCCGAACGGTGCCGAAAATATCCGAGGAGAGCCGATGTCGTACCTGTCAGGCGGCCAGTACTGCACTGGTCGCCAGTGAGGAAACGTCTCTCAGCGAAGAGGGAGACCGTTGCTTAGCGAGTCCGCGAGTCTCCATAGCTGACTGCATTTCACGGAAAAAAAAAATTAACACTGTTTTCGGTTGCACAGGTACCTCGGTGTTCCACACACGTTGGTTGCCAACGTAGCAAGGGGACAATGCACTGAAGTGGATAAAAACTTATATGATTTAAATAATGGAACACTTCATGCATAGCACATCGTGTTTCGACGATTCGTTCTCATTATCAAATGCAAATATTTACGTTGGTATTTTATGTCATGTTTGTGTGTGTGTGTGTGTGTGTGTGTGTGTGTGTGTGTGTGGTGTTCTATCTCTCTTCACCCGCAGTCGTATTTCTTGCTGCTTTGAAGCGCTGTGCGTCTTTCGTAGCACAGAAATCCACAGGCACTAAAACAATTACTCACGCGCTTTTCATATGTGAAATATAAAAAAGCATAGCGTTCTACAAAAGATATTTATAGGATACCTTAATTTTAATGAAAGGTGACACTATAAATTTGTCCAATAATGTAAACAAGAAAATAAATTTTACAGCTGGGTAGAAAACATTAGCATTAATTTCCTAGATTTGCGGACAGGAAATCACAAGTGTCACAATTGTAAAATACGTAATAAATTTTGATTTCACATTATCAAACAGGGAGAATGATGGTGCTTCTGTGTGTGGATTTCTCCACAAGGAAGGAGCCAAACAACAAAAAGATGATTGCATTTTAATGAAAGGTGACACTATAAATTCGTCCAGTAATGTACACAAGAAAATAAATTTTACAGCTGGGTACAAAACAGTAGCATTAATTTCCTAGATTTGCGCACAGGAAATCACAAGAGGCACAATTATAAAATACGTAATATATTTTGATTTCACATTATCAGACAGGGAGAATTATGGTGTTTTTGTGTGTGGATATCTGCACAAGGAAGGAGCCAAACCACAAAAAGATGATTGCATGGCAGCTGAGGCAGTATAATACACGCGGAAACATTCCATAGAGTAGCAGTGTAAATACTTCCACTTCGTAATGTGAATAAATTCTCGAAACGCGTCATGTTATGCACAAAACAAAGTAACTGGTGCAGTGTTTTATTATTTGCGTCAAGAATGATACAGTTGGAGAAAGACACAGTTTAGGAGATTTTCTAAAAATATCATTTACGATGAATGAGATTCAAACACTTCAGTACTGATACATTACTGTGTCGTGAATACCGTTTAGTATATAGAGGAGCTTTTGTAACATCAAATAAGACTAAAATAATTGCGCAACTCTAATATTCTGTTCTAACTGCAAAAACCAGAGGAACTGACACATGACTTCACCGTAAACGTCTCGAAATTACTGATTCATTTCATTTTGCTTCGAACAATCAACAGTATGTGCTTCTTCTGCAGTTATTGTTCCTGAAATTACGATTTGTGATAGACTGACGATGTTTGGTACAAAAAGAAGATACGTTTTGTGGCAACAAATGCTGAGTTAAGCTGTTATGTCTGTATGTTATTCCATCATCTTACCGCAGAGACGAATGTTTGTTATCTCGGTAGGAGGATTTAAGGGGAGCCGGAGGTGGTCAAATCCAAAAAATTACGATTTTTTTTTTGCTACCGAAAATTAATTGGAACATTCCTCTTTAATGTAAACTTCGAATTATTGTTCTACTCGCCCTAAATTGCAGTTATTACCATTTGCCCCCACGCCTGCAGAGGAAATGGGCGGCCGCTGAATGCGTCTAACACCCTCACGTGACTTCCTGGCGAACTGCTTGCGATTTTCTCGGCCCGTTACGCATACAGCGCCTTATGTTACGCATACAGCGAGTGTGCAAGGGTTGGCTACATTGTTTTCTGTGCCAAATGAAGCGCTAAGAGCGCGGAACCTCGTCTCTTTGCTGTTTACCATTTCGAATTAGTTCAGTGTTGCGCCTGTTGTTGGTAGTATTATACTTCTTGTGTAAAGCATTGTTCTGGTTACGATGCCACGTTTTAGTAACCGTGTATATAAGAAGAGGAAGAACATAGGGAAAAGAAAATTAACACTAATACCAAGTTGCGATACTACAATTACTGAAACAGTGCGTTCTTCTGCTAAGCAACACATGGCCGGCCATAGCCCTGTGACATCTTCTAGCAAGAAGCTGACTGGTGGAAGTGACAGATTTCGTGAATATGTTAGTGACAGTGATGATATTAACGAAGTACTGAATACTGGATTATTACCTTCTGTGCTGAAAGAAAGTGTTCTGTGCAAAATGTGTTCAAGTGTAGGAGTGGGACTAGAGATAACAAATCACTTTGGTTTAGCTTGTGAGATGAAGATAATCAGTGCATGTTGCAAGTATCAAGTAACTTTCTATAATTCACATGCCAGTCTCTTTGGTGAAAATGGACTATCTAGAGTGTTTGATGTGAATGTTCGACTTGTGTATGGTCTTTGATCCATTGGAAAAGGGTCTGCTGCTGGTAAACTGTTTTGTGGTATTATGAACTTGCCATCGCCTCCAAGCAAATTTGGGCACTACTGTGAACTGGTAGGATCCTCTGTTGAAGATGTGGCTTTGAAAACCATGAAGGAAGCAGTGGAGGAATCTGTAGAAATGAACGGTGGTTCTAGGGATTTGGTAGTGGCATTAGCTGGTTCCTGGCGAAAGAGGGGTCATAAATCCCTGAATGGGGTTGTAACTGCTACTTGTGGTGATAGTGCAAAAGTGATAGATGTTGCAATATTATCAAAACATTGTAGGTGCAAAAATAAAATCAAAGGAGAGCACAGTAGAATCTGTGGGGCAAATTTTAGTGGATCAAGTGGAGCAATGGAAGTGGATGGAGTGAAACAAATTTTTGAATGTTCAGTTCCCAGATACAACGTTAGGTACAAATACTACCTTGGGGATGGTGACTCCAAAGGTTTCAAGACTATAGAGGAACTGAAACGATATAGAAATGAATTTGTAGTTGAAAAGTTGGAATGCATTGGGCATGTGCAAAAGCGTATGGGTGCATGGCTTCGAAGGCTCAAACAAACTTTGGGTTCAATTAAGCTCAGTGATGGAAAGACAATAGGAGGGAGAGGCAGGCTTACTGATGAGGGGATTGAACGTCTACAGAGATACTATGGGTATGCTATAAGGCAAAATACTAGTAATGTTAGTGACATGCGAAAAGCAGTGTGGGCATTGTTCCTTCATACTGCCTCTTCCAATGAATACCCTCAACACAGCCTGTGCCCAAAAGATTCATTGTGCAAATATAATGCAAAAAAGGACTATGATCACAAACATGGTTTGCCAGCAGCTGTGATAAATGCAATAAAACCAATTTTTCATGACTTAGTACAGCAAGAATTGTTAGACAAATGTCTACACGGAAAGACGCAGAATCTTAATGAGAGCGTAAACAACTTGATTTGGAAAGTGATTACTAAAAGGGTGTTTGTAAGCATAAAAACACTGCACTTTGGCATTTATGATGCAATAGCAACCTACAACCAAGGGAACAGTGTGTAGTGTGAAGTTCTGAAGGCATTAGGATTTACAGCTGGGGTGAACACTGTACGAACACTAAGAAATATTGACAGAGAAAGGATAAGAGGAGCAGAAAGAAGAGAAATATGAAGTATGATGGAACAACAAGCCAGAAAAGAAGACAGAAGAGGAGGCTTTTGGAGGATGAAGAAGAAGACCCTGATAACCCAGCCTATAGTGCAGGAATGTATTGAGAAACTTTGATAGCCATTTCCTGTAAATTAGAATTTTTCGAATATAAGGAACATTTTCTCAAAATCCACTCAAGCTAGAGAGATGAAATTTTTATACAGCACTCCTAGTGGTCAAACTTACATTGTAACACAGCCATTTGGCAATATGTTCAGTAGTTTCATTTCAGTTTAATTATAAAGCAATTATTTGTACAAAAATTTGGGTCATTAATAAAAAAAAATAATTGGAAGGAAACTAGAAAAGATACTCCAAAATCCCTCGTCATAACTGCAATACTATACCACTCTATATGTAAAAAAAAATTCAAATTTTTCTATTTGGTAGTTTATTCATAAATGTTCCTCAAACTTAGTGATTCTAACATGGGCAGCATATGCACGTCCGGCTCCCCTAAGGCTTAAACTAGCATTGCTTGTTATTTCAAATTTAAGTCAAAGATTTATAATTAAATCTATGTAGATAGACTCTGTGATCAACTGCTAAACTACGATCTTACCAAATTGTTTCTGACTCAGTGGCTTGTAATATATTAATTTTATGTTAGGTTCCTGAATTTGCTCCCAAATAAAATGACTGAATTTAGTAAAATCTTCCTTTCTGAGTATTGCATTTGGCCTCATTATTCCATCGCACGCCCTAGCCTACAGAATTTTCTGTTTCTCATATACTGTGTGAATCGTTCTTACGTTAGTAGATAACGATAGTACATTCTGTTCCTATGGTCACTTCATTACATTCTAAGAGAATGTAATTGTTCGTTCTGCCTTGATACGTTTTCAAACTACACCATACGTTAGTAACGAATGAAACAGAGCTTCTCTTTCCTGTGGTTTTTGTTTCCAGTTACCATTACTCCTGATACATACAGAGGTGTACCTGTCTCTTTGATACAAACAAATATTTCTTCCAGTTTCGTTCTGTGAGTGAATAAAACCAAAATGTAATTACTGAGTCTAACAAACCCTCTGGTATTTGTCAGCCATTGTTGAAATTATTATGCGCTTCAGCTTTGACAGGGTATCAGGTTGGAAGTTGCATCCTCGTAATATTGTCAACCTACCTGTACACGGCCTGGGGACATTAAAGTACAATCACACTTACAGTAGCTCGCACAAAGACACGCAAAAGGTCGTACGTAAATGGAATTGGAGAAAACTTAAATACAACTAAAAGTCCTCGTTTGCACGCATTTTTAGATGACTGGCAAATTATCGGTTTAGGTAGCCTCGGAAGATCTGTATAGGCTTCGTAACTAATATTTCCATCTGCTTGCCAGCAGCTGAAAATCAATATCAGTCGTGTAGACTTATAGAGCCTCATGAAAACTTTTATCAGCATTAATAGCCAATGCTGCAAGTAAAATTCCTCAGCTTATACTTTTTGCTGTAGATTTTTGTCAAGAGAATACAATGAATACTTTACTTTCCACAACATGGTGCGGTCTTTCGGTCTTCTCTCCAACAGCATAAATGCTCCTTATAGCACCGCCAAGGTTTTCGTTTTTTTAATGTCTCTCACAGGACTGTGTAACAGCGATCACACGGTGCGGATATAGAGAAACACGGGGACCTTGCCCGTTAAATAGCCAGTTCGTTAGTCACGTGCAACGGTCGAGGTAACATAACAAATGCTAGTCATAACCGGTTCTTGCCGCACAACTTCGCAACGTGACTAACGATCTCAGCTCACACATGTCAAAACTGGTAGTCTCCTGTCCGTAATTTTTGCCACTGCCTCTTCACCAGTTTTTTCGACGCATGCACTTTTAAAGTCGCTCACAGGTAATGCAAGAACATGCACCACCGGCATTATCAATGTCTGAAATAGTTCTGCCTTGATAAATTTTTCCCATTTTGTTGTAGTCTAAATGTGCTTCTGAAGCAGACCAAAGGTCTTATGTTCAACATCTTTTTTATTACCATAATTACGTAAGTAATCAGTCGGGACGGGATAAACTATATCACCGTTTTTTATTGCCATTCATAATCGATACTACGTCATTAACCTGTCGGGAATGTATGAATTAGGAACTGATGCCGTAGTAACATTTGAAGAACAATACAAGTATGTCAGCTAGTGTCGTGCACAGACTTGCAAGTCAATAGACAGTTTTCCTACAACTAGCAATAAAAAATATAACACTTAGACTGAAGGACGTTCTGTCTGCTCACTCAGATTTTTGATCCACTGGTGGGGACCGAACACTGTTCAGCAGTACATTCTCGAAGCCACCATCAAATGTGTAGGTCAGTCGCCATCTTGGATTAACGAGAACTTTTTTCTTTTGTTTTCTTGTGTGTGTATTTTATATCAAGTATTATGAATTTTACATCTCATGTCCAGGTTCAGTCTAAGTGAGTGAGAATTTGTTTTTCAGTTGTCTACGGGGCAATATCACTTGCCTGCAGTGTCCGCCCTCATACTAGCAGCTAACAACTAGTGTGACTGAAACAAAGCACTAGTGCATAGGCAGGCTGTCAGCAGGTGCTTTTCTGTCGAGACACTTCTTAGTTTCCTCAGGATATAGACAGCTAGTGACAGCTCGACAGTCGACGCACCCGCCCAATGTGCTCTTGGGAACAAAAGGGCCTATAACTTTAACAGTTCCAGTGTCGCCCGATGCTGCAGTTTCAGTGAGGCCTCATGTCGTTCTCTGCGTTTTCTTTTTGTTTATTCGCGTTAAACAACACTTAGGCCTCGTCAAATAGGACATCAGCATCTTTCACTGCCTCGTTATCTCTCTCCCCACTTGATAAGAAGGTTTTATCGTATACAACTGTAGGATGTCTACATTTGAGCTTACGACTTTAAAGAGGATCGGGAACAATATATCCTTGTGACACAAAGTGATGCAACTTATCTTTGTATGAGACTACCCCATGCCATGACGTTAGTCAGTGCAAAATATCTACAGTAACTTGTATCCTTTCGAAGCTTCTTACTGTATCCATCTCGTGGTCGCCCAGTACAATTTTCTTCCCATCCTCCCCTCCCCTCTCCCTCTACCCTCCAATACGGAACGAAGACTCCCTCATGCCTCAGCATGCGTAATAACTACCAGTTTCTTCTTTTAAGATTCATTTTTTCTCCTCTCGATTCAGTATATCCTAATTAATTACTTGATGTACACATCTAATTTTCTATCCTCAAAAGCTATTCTGTTCCCGTTTGATCTGCGTATCGTTCACGTTTGACTTCTTCACAAGGCTATACTCCATACGAATACCTGTAGGGACCAGCACTTAAATTTATATAAGTTACCAACGAATTCTTGTATTTCGGAAATGCTGTTCTTGGTATAGCAGTCTGTTTCGGGCATCTTCAGTTATTTAGATGCCGAAATAGCGAGACTCATCTGTTATCTTTTAGTGTCTTATTTCCTACTGAAAACCCCTTGATTTGATATAATTCGACTATATTCCATTACTATTCTTATTTTTATGGTGATGTTCATCCCGCAACCTATTCCAGCTGCCACATTAAGTCCTTCGCCGTCTCTGATAGAATTATAATGTCATCGGCAAATCTCACCCTGAACTGTAATTCGATTTTGTAAATTTCTTCTTGTTTTCCTTTATTGCCTGCTCAGTATACAGACTGAACATACGGACTGAATGCTGTATCACTATTTGCTCCATTTTGTTTATTTCATTGTTCACTTGTCTGATGATCGCCACTTTTGACTGAAACAGCTTACCACAATAAATACATATTTGTTGCTATCTGGACTGATTGTTTTGTTACAATGTAAAACACGATCGCTCTCGTTCCAAATTGACTTTAAAAATTATTGGATTGAGTAACATTGGATTGAATAACCCTGCCACATACCCTTCTCATTTACCAACGTCCCTTTCATATTTTCAGTCTCTTACAAATGCAGTCTCGTTTCTGAACAATCTGTAAGCAGTCAGTCGCTTCCTGCCCCTCTTCTGGGACGGGGAGGTGGGCCGCCCCCATATGGAATCCACCCGGCGGATAAACAAAATGGTTCAAATGGCTCTCAGCGCTATGGGACTTAACATCTGAGGTCATTAGTCCCCTAGAACTTACAACTACTTAAACCTAACTAACCTAAAGACGACACACACATCCATGCCCGATGCAGGATTCGAACCTGCGACCGTAGCGGTCGCGCGGTTCCAGGCTGAAGCGCCTAGAACCGCTCGGCCACACCGGCCGGCGCGGATAAACAGCGAGAGTCGCTGTGCTGTCGAGCCTGGATGTAGTTTTTAGGCGGTTTCCCCCCTCCGAAAAGATAAATACCAAGCTGATACCAAATCTCCCTTTAGTTACACGAATCGCAAACACTAAAAAAAAAAAAAAAAAAAAAAAAAAAAAAAAAAAAAAACTTCGCAAGTATCAACACTACACGCTGACAGTTGAGGTACACACTTTCAGTCCCGGGGGTTGGGGGCGAACGGGGCGGCTATAGGAAGGGTATCCGGCCATCGCTTAGATTATACACCTCATCTCCATGCCGAGACCGCGCAAATTCGGGACAAGAGAGAGAACAGGCAGTCACGTCAATATTGTCAAAAGCTTTTTCTACATCAGCAAATGATATAAACGTGGACTTGATTTTATCCAAGCCATCGACTACGATAACTCGCAGAGTGAGCGTTGACTAGGGGGTTCCTACATTTCTCTGGAACCAAACTGATTTTTCCCAAAAACTGGCCTCCACTCTTCGGTAAATAATACTCTGCAGTAGTGACTTGTTTAAATAATGGTACGGTAGCAATGAGAGCTCTCAGCACCTGCCTTCTTTGGAATCGCAATTATTGCGTTCTTGTTGAAGTCTGAGGCTCCTTCGCATGTGACGTATATCACACACGCTGGGTGGAATATACTTGGCTGGTTCACTAGAGGACGTACATAATTCTGTGGCAATGCGGGTTACTACAGAATCCATTTTTCGATAAAGGTCTTTCGGCGATATGTCAAATACTTGTCCCAGTATCGCAAATCCCATCTTCTCCTCATTTACTTTCTCTCCCCTTTCGTGGTGTCGCCTGTAAGAAAAGTTGAGATATCTTTGGAGAAAAAAAGAGCAGTTGTATGAACTTCAAAGAGCTCAAATAGCAAGCCTCTACTACTACTACTACTACTACTACTACTACAAAAAAAAAAAAAAAAGGTTCGCTGAAAGGTTGGAAGAAATGCATGGAATAGAAGGAAAACAGACGTTTACGGTCATATGTACGATTCATACCATTGCGGTAGACGCTTTTTTCTTCAGAAGCTAAGAACGATTCATGTAACTCAGGCACGCATACTGTCCATAAACTCTGAATTCGATACACACACACGCTTGCCAGCGTGTGGACCGCGGACCGCCTAGGGGTCCGCCGGCTCTTTCTAGGGGGTCCGCGGCCACCTTTCACCAAATCATGTAAAATAATGAGTAAAATTATTGAATAAAAATGTAAAATCAAGTTCATCACTATTTTTTTTTCTTGTGAAAAACGTGTACTTTTACTTCAGGTCGTATCCCCAAGCAGCTTTTGCGATTCCCAAGTGTGAACGTATACACAGCTTACTGCCGGAGAATGCGGCTTCTCTGATCGACTGTTTCGCAACAATGCGGGGTCGTTTGTGCGCCGGCTCACACCGGCGCTGAAACCTTTTACGCATGCGCGGAGCGAGCTTTGTCGACCAATCACAGCACTCGCTGGCACGTATGCGCGCCCCAGGCATCATTAAATGTTAAACTTGCTTTGTCAGTGCACTACCTATTTCATATGTCGATTTTTGACCAGTTTATTACTTCTAACATGGATCGGTGGCTGAAGTCAGGATCATTGAAGAAGGGTGCAGTTTCTCCATCGTCTTTACAACAAGAGAAGTTTCCAGTTGAAATCAATGAGGAGGGAGGACGACCAAAGGAAGACTTTACATACATTTGAACATTTTTCTTCGGGTTTCACGAAAAACCACACACACACACACACACACGCACGACTGTTACGAAATATGCATGCTCCTTACACAACAGTAGCCAAATAGTGGAAGTGAACAGACCATAAGCGGGAACTTGTCAACAACGAACAGTTTGGGCGTGACGTTGATTGTTCTTGGAGGGAGACAGCTCCATCGTGTGAAATTTCAATTATCAAGTAATTTTAATCAGGCTACAGTGTGTTGAACAAAGGGAGTGAATCCACTAGTAAGTGTCTGGATACAGTGGGAATTCAAATTGGCCCGGGTTCCCGGGTTCGATTCCCGGCGGGGTCAGGGATTTTCTCTGCCTCGTGATGACTGGGTGTTGTGTGACGTCCTTAGGTTAGTTAGGTTTAAGTAGTTCTAAGTTCTAGGGGACTGATGACCATAAATGTTAAGTCCCATAGTGCTCAGGGTCATTTGAACCAATTCAAATTGGATCGTTAATTTCAAGTTGTTATTATTCATCTCTAAACCAAAGACTATTAATACTTCGGGCGGGGGGGGGGGGGGGCTAGGGGGGAGGAGGGGGGGTCATTGGGCACATGGCACTTGCATTAAGAAGCTTTCAGTTCCCATGAGTTTCGCTCTGAAATTTAAAGTTGCTGTGCTCATGACTGACTAGGGGTCCGCCATGGATTTTCGACTGAAGAAGGGGTCCGCCAGCTGAAAAGGTTGGGAAGCCCTGCCATAGAGTGTAGCTCCAAGATTCACACAGTAACCGCCCATCGATGGCCTAGTGAATGATATAAGACAATTTATGCACTTTCTCGCCAATGCGGGAGTTTACCTCAGTTTATTGAATGTCTGAGATGGAAAAGGCTTTACTTAGAAATTCGCAGAAAAGACGCCCTGCGCTTCGAAAGCGCCGGAGCGGCGGACGGCAAGCAACGTGACTCCGTGGCTAACGGGCCGCCTCGCGCGCCGTTATAAGGGTCGGCATTCGCTGCTCCTCGGGCGAGTGGCTGTTCTGCGGGCGCTTGGGCAATGCTCTTCGCGGCAGCTCTTGCTCAAGCCTTTCCCAGAAGCTCGCTTTCTACGTTCTCGTTTCCTGGGACTGCCGCCACAGTGGAGGACTTTCGCTTCCTCCTCCGTGATGCTCCGTTCGTGCCAGCATCCTCCGCGGTGTCTCTCCAGAAGACTTTCCTGGACCTGGAATCGTAGCTTCCGATCCATGTCTTGCTAACATGAATAGCTTTCAATTTTATCTACTTCTTTCTGTTTCTTCTTGCCGTTTATTCCAACCCGTTCCTGCAGCACATACAACAAATCACTTCTATTATCTGTTGCATATATTTGTAACTCACCATACAGCGGAGACGCTGAGTCGCAGATAGGCACAACAAAAAGTCTGTCACAGTCACAGTCAGGCAGTGTGGTTTCAGTTGCCTGGGACTGCAGTCGTGCGTGTAATCTGCGTTTGCATGAGCGTCTGGCGTGTATTGTTGACGAAGGCCTTAGACGCCGAAAGATTTGTGAATTTTTTAGTTGTCCCCATCTGCGACTCAGCATCTCCGCTGTATGGCGAGTAGCAACTTCCCTTTTTATAATATGTTACATTCCATCCTGGATTTCCGATGTATACAGGCTGGTCCATTGATCGTGACCGGACCAAATATCTCACGAAATAAGCGCCAAACGAAAAAACTACAAAGAACGAAACTTGTCTAGCTTGAAGGGGAAAACCAAATGGCGCTATGGTTGGCCAGCTAGATGGCGCTGCCATAGGTCAAATGGATATCAGCTCCGTTTTTAAAAATAGGAACCCACATTTTTATTACATATTCGTGTAGTACGTAAAGAATTATGATTGTTTTAGTTGGACCACTTTTTTCGCTTTGTGATAGATGGCGCTGTAATAGTCATAAACGTATAACTACGTGGTATCACGTAACATTCCTCCAGTGCGGACGGTATTTGCTTCGTGATACATTACCCGTGTTAAAATGGACCATTTACTAATTGCGGAAAAGGTCGATATTGTGTTGATGTATGGCTATTGTGATCAAAATGCCCAACGGGCGTGCGTTATGTATGCTGCTCGGTATTCTGGACGACATCATCCAAGTGTCCGGACCGTTTTCCGGATAGTTACGTTATTTAAGGAAACAGGAAGTGTTTAGCCACATGTGAAACGTCAACCACGACCTGCAACAACCTGTTTTAGTTGCTGTCACGGCTAATCTGCACATCAGTAGCAGACAAATTGAGCGACAATCGGGAATTTTTGCACGAGTTCTATTCAGTGACGAAGCGTCATTCACCCACAGCGGTAACGTAAACCGGCATAATATGCACTATTGGGCAACGGAAAATCCACGATGACTGCGACAAGTGGAACATCAGCGATCTTGTCGGGGTAATGTATGGTGCGGCATTATGGGAGGAAGGATAATTGGCCCCTATTTTATCGATGGCAATCTAAATGGTGCAATGTATGCTGATTTCCTACGTAATGTTCTACCGATGTTACTACAAGATGTTTCACTGCATGACAGAATGGCGATGTACTTCCAACATGATGGATGTCCGGCACATAACTCGCGTGCGGTCGAAGCGCTATTGAACAGCGTATTTCATGAAAGGTCTATCGAAGCACCATACCATGCCCCGCACGTTCACCGGATCTGACGTCCCCGGATTTCTTTCTGTGGGGAAAGTTGAAGGATGTTTGCCATCGTGATCCACCGACAACGCCTGACAACATGCGTCAGCGCATTGTCAATGCATGTGCGAACATTACGGAAGGCGAACTACTCGCTGCTGAGAGGAATGTCGTTACACGAGTTACCAAATGCGTTGAGGTTGACGGACATCATTTTGTGCATTTATTGCATTCATGTGGTATTCACAGGTAATCACGCTGTAACAGCATGCCTACTCAGAAATGATAAGTTCACAAAGGTACATATATCACATTGGAACAACCGAAATAAAATGTTCAAACGTACCTACGTTCTGTATTTTAGTTTAAAAAACCTATCTCTTACCAACTGTTCGCCTAAAATTGTGAGCCATATGTTTATGACTATTACAGCGCCATCTATCACAAAGCGAAAAAAGCGGCGAAACTAAAACATTCATATTTCTTTACGTACTACACGAATATGTAATAAAAATGTGTGTTCCTATTTTTAAAAAACGCAGTTGATATCCGTTTGACCTATGCCAGCGCCATCTAGCGGGCCAGCCATAGCGCCATCTAGTTTCGAACGAGTTTTGTTCTTTGTAGTTTTTTCGTTTGATGCTTATTTCGTGAAATATTTGGCCCGCTCACTATCAGTGGACCACCCTGTATATTTGTAACTCAAAATACAGCGGAGATACTGAGTCACAGATAGGCACAACAAAAAGATTGTCACTCACAGTCAGGCAGTGTGATTTCAGTTGCCTGAGACTGCAGTCAAGCGTGTAAGCTGCGTTAGCATGAGCGTCTGCCGTGTATTGTTGACGAAGGCCTTAGTAGCCGAAACCTTTGTGAGTCTTGTAGTTGTCCCTATCTGCGACTCAACATCTCCGCTATATGGTGAATAGCACCTTTCCTTTTTATTATATGCTACATTCCATCCTGGATTTCCCATGTATATATTTCTTGTCTACAGATTTAGGAACCAGATGTTAAATTTTAAGACATTTCCAGAGGCAGACGTGGTCTCTGACCGCAATTTATTGGCTATAAATTGTAGGAACAAAATGGAAAAAGGTAGGACATTAAGGAGATGAGACCTGGATAACTTGAAAGAACCAGAGATTATTGAGCGCTTCAGACGAAGCGTTATACAATGGTTGACTAGAACAAGCGGAAGGAATACAGTAGAAGACGAACGGATAGCTTTAAGAGATGAATTGGTGAAGGAGGCAGAGGATCAAACAAGTGAAAAGAAAAGGCCTAGTAGGAATCCTTGGATAACACAAGAGATAATGAATTAAATTGATGAAAGGAAAAAAATTTAAAAATGCAGTAAATGAAGCAGGTAAAGGGAATACAGACGTTTAAATCATGAGATTTAAATAAATTTTTCATATTGTGGGGCCACAGTCATAATATATTTCTTGAAAGTCAATATCGCCATTAGACTGTTTTTTATTTGCAGTCTTACATTTACACGATCATGATTTCGGCTTTAAATTGCCATTATCAAGTGTTAGACAATGCGTCCAACAGTGTATTTTCAATATGACAGTGTTCCATCTTAGGCACAGTATAACATTAAAACACTTGATGATGACAATTTAAAGCCGAAATCATGATCGTGATGATGGCCGGCCGAAGTAGCCGTGCGGTTAAAGGCGCTGCAGTCTGGAACCGCAAGACCGCTACGGTCGCAGGTTCGAATCCTGCCTCGGGCATGGATGTTTGTGATGTCCTTAGGTTAGTTAGGTTTAACTAGTTCTAAGTTCTAGGGGACTAATGACCTCAGCAGTTGAGTCCCATAGTGCTCAGAGCCATTTGAACCATGATCGTGATGTAACACTGCAAATAAAAAACAATCTAATGGCGGTAATGACCTTATAGAGATGAGATTTAAAAGTGGATAATTGCAAAGAAGGGATGGCTAGAGGACAAAAGTAAAGATTTAGAAGCATATTTGACTAGGGGAAATGTAGATATCATCTACAGGAAAATTAAACAGACCTTTGGAGGAAAGAGAACCACCTTTACGAATATCAAGAGCTCAGATGGCAAACCTAGTCTAAGCAAAAAAGGGAAAGCTGAAAGGTGGAAGGAGTATATGAGCGTCTATACGAGGGAGGTGAACTTAAAAGCAGTATTATAGAAAGCGAAGTTGAGGTAGATGAAGATGAGTTTGGAGAGGTGATACTACGAGAAGAATTTGACAAAGCTCTGAAAGATCAAAGTCGGAACAAGGTGCCGGGAGTAGACAGTATTCCGTCAGAACTACTGATAGCCTTGGGACAGCCAGCCGTGACAAAACTCTTCCATCTGGTGTGCAAGACAAATGAGACAGGCGAAACACCCTCAGACTTCAAGAAGAATGCAGTAATTCCAATT
The DNA here is from genome assembly GCF_023898315.1 of Schistocerca nitens. Lineage (NCBI taxonomy): Eukaryota > Metazoa > Arthropoda > Insecta > Orthoptera > Acrididae > Schistocerca > Schistocerca nitens. The sequence goes on along the minus strand of NC_064620.1, from coordinate 581,969,150 downwards.
CCAAAGAAAGTAGTTGCTAACAGGTGTGTAATTTACCCAACTATCGGTTTAATAAATCATGGTTGCAAAATGCTAACACGAATTCTTTATCGAAGAATGTAAAAACATGCAGAAGCAGACCTCGTTGAAGATCATTTGGAATCAGTAGAAGTGTAGGAACACGGGAGGCAATTCTGAAATTTCGACTTATCTTATAAGACTGGTTAAGAAAAGACAGACCTACATTTATAGCATTTGTGGACTTAGAGATTGCTTTTGATAAAGTTGACTGGAATACTGTCGTTTAAATTCTGAGAGTAGCAGGGATAAAATTCAGGGAGCGAAAGGCAATTTACAACTTGTACGGAAACGAGGTGACAATTGTAAGAATCTAGGGCACAAAGGCGGGCAGTGGTTTAAAAGTGAGACAGTGTTGGAGCCTGACCCCGATGTTAATCTGTAAATTGAGCAAGCAGTAATGGAAACCAAAGAAAAATTTGGAGTAGAAATTAAAGTTCAGGGACAAGAAATAAAAATTTTGGGGTTTGCCGATGCCATAGTAACTCTGTCGGAGACAGCAAACAGCTGCACGCAATGGACAGTGTCTTGAAAGGAAGATATAAGACGAACATGAACAAAAGCGAAACAAAGGTAATGGAATGTGGTCCATTTAAATCAGGTGATGCTAGATTAAGAAACCAGACATTGAAAGGAGAAGATGAGTTTTGCTATTTGGGCAGCAAAATAATTGATGGTCAAAGTAGCGAGGATATAAAATGAAAACTGGCATTGGCAAGAAAAGCATTTCTTCAGAAGAGAAATTCGTTAACTTCGAGTATATATTCAAGTGTTAGGAAGTCTTTTCTGAAGGTATTTGTCTGGAGTGTGGCTGTGTATGGGAGTGAAAATAGACGACACACGGTTTCGATAAAAAGAGAATGGCTCCAAGCACTATGGGACTTGACGTCTGAGGTCATCAGTCCCCTAGACTTAGAACTACTTAAACCTAACTAACCTAAGGACATCACACACACCCATGCCCGAGGCAGGATTCGAACCTGCGACCGTATCAGCCGCGTGGTTCCGGACTGAAGTGCCTAGAACCGCTGGACCACAGCGGCCGGCCTAAAAAGAGAACAGTAGGTTTTGAAATGTACAGTAATGATAGAAGCTGAAGAAATGAATTACATTTAGTGCCACTTTTGAAATGTGGTATTACAGAAGTATGCTGAAGATAATGTGGTTCTATCACGTAACTAACTGAAGAACTGAACAGGATTGGGGAGACCTGGTATTTGTGGTACAACTTGACTAAAAGTAGGGATCGGTTCGATAGCTATTCGGAGATAAAGAGGGTCGCACAGGGAAGAGTAGCATGGAGAGAGGCATCGAACCAGTCTTCGGACTGAAGACCGCTACAACAACATATCGTAATCTGTCCTTGGTTCAAATGGCTCTGAGCACTATGGGACTCAACTGCTGTGGTGATAAGTCCCCTAGAACTTAGAACTACTTAAACCTAACTAACCTAAGGACATCACACACATCCATGCCCGAGGCAGGATTCGAACCTGCGACCGTAGCAGTCGCACGGTTCCGGACTGCGCGCCTAGAACCGCGAGACCACCGCGGCCGGCTTAATCTGTCCTTACCTACAGTTTTTACCCTCTACGGCCTCCTCTAATACTTAAATCTACATCCATACTCTGCAAACCACTGTGAGGTGCTCGACAGAGGATACGTCCCATTATACAAGTTATTAGGGTTTCTTCCTGTTTCATACATGTATGGAGTCCGGGAAGAGTGATTGTTTGAATACCTCTGTGCGTGAAATGATTATTCCGATATTATTCTTACGACCGGATAGACGAACCTCCTTCAGATCAACCAACGAAGCAGTCAGTCCTCACGATCCCTATGCGAGCGATACGTAGAGGGTTGTAGTATATTCCTAGATTATCATTCAAAACCGGTTCTTGAAATTTTGTTGTTAATAGACTTCCTCGGAATAACTTACATCTATCTTAGAGTCTTCCAGTCAGTTCCTTCAGTATCTCTGTGACACTCTCCCACAGATTAAACTAACCTGTTACCATTCGTGCTGCCCTTCTCTGAATACGTTCAACGTCCCCTGTTAGTCCCGTCTAGTACGGGCCGCACACACTTGAGCAGTATTCTAGAAGCGGTCGTTCGAGTGATTTGTGAGCAATATCCTTTGTAGACTGAATGCAGTTTCCCAGTATTGTACGAATAAACCGAAGTCTACCACCTGTTTGACCCAAGACTGAAACTGTGTGGTCATTCCATTCCGTGGCCCTACGAAGATTTACATCCAGGTATATGTATGAGTTGGCCGAGTCCAACAGTGACTCATCGACATTATAGTCATAGAATAGAAAGTTTTTTCGTTATGTGATGTGCAAAATTATACATTTCTGAACATTTGGAGCAAGTTTCTAGTTTCTGCACCATGTTTGAATCTTATCAAGATCTGACTGGACATTTATGCAGCGTCTTTCAGACATTACTACGTTATGGATGACTGCATCATCTGAAAAAAGCCCGATTTTACTATTCATATTGTCTGCAATGTCATTAATATACAAAATGAACGGCAAAGGTCTCAACACACTTTAGTGCTACATCTGAAAATGACTTTCCATACAAGACAACAAGCCGTGTCCTGCCAACCAATAAGTCCTCAGTCTGGTCACTAATTTCACTTGATACTCCATATTATCGTGCTTTTGACAATAATCGTAAGTGTGGTACTGAGTCAAATGCTTTTCGAAAGTCAAGAAATACAGCGTCTACCTGACTGCCTTGATCCATGGCTTTCAGGGTGTCATGTGAGAAAAGTATGAGTTGCGTTTCACATGATCGATGTTTTCGAAATCCACGCTGGTTGGCTTTGCGAAGGTCATTGTTTTCGAAATACCTCATTATGTTTGAGCTGAGGATATATTCTAAGATTCTACAGTAAATTGATGTCCAGGATATTGGAGGGTAGTTTCGTGGATCACTTCTACTACACTTCCTGTAGATGGGTGTGGCCTATTCCTCTTTCCAAGAACTGGGCACGGTGTTTTGTTCGAGGAATCTATAGAAGAGGGGCTAATTCAGCAGCAAATTCAGTATACACTCCTGGAAATGGAAAAAAGAACACATTGACACCTGTGTGTCAGACCCACCATACTTGCTCCGGACACTGCGAGAGGGCTGTACAGGCAATGATCACACACACGGCACAGCGGACACACCAGGAACCGCGGTGTTGGCCGTCGAATGGCGCTAGCTGCGCAGCATTTGTGCACCGCCGCCGTCAGTGTCAGCCAGTTTTCCGTGGCATACGGAGCTCCATCGCAGTCTTTAACACTGGTAGCATGCCGCGACAGCGTGGACGTGAACCGTATGTGCAGTTGACGGACTTTGAGCGAGGGCGTATAGTGGGCATGCGGGAGGCCGGGTGGACGTACCGCCGAATTGCTCAACACGTGGGGCGTGAGGTCTCCACAGTACATCGATGTTGTCGCCAGTGGCCGGCGGAAGGTGCACGTGCCCGTCGACCTGGGACCGGACCGCAGCGACGCACGGATGCACGCCAAGACCGTAGGATCCTACGCAGTGCCGTAGGGGACCGCACCGCCACTTCCCAGCAAATTAGGGACACTGTTGCTCCTGGGGTATCGGCGAGGACCATTCACAACCGTCTCCATGAAGCTGGGCTACGGTCCCGCACACCGTTAGGCCGTCTTCCGCTCACGCCCCAACATCGTGCAGCCCGCCTCCAGTGGTGTCGCGACAGGCGTGAATGGAGGGACGAATGGAGACGTGTCGTCTTCAGCGATGAGAGTCGCTTCTGCCTTGGTGCCAATGATGGTCGTATGCGTGTTTGGTGCCGTGCAGGTGAGCGCCACAATCAGGACTGCATACGACCGAGGCACACAGGGCCAACACCCGGCATCATGGTGTGGGGAGCGATCTCCTACACTGGCCGTACACCACTGGTGATCGTCGAGGGGACACTGAATAGTGCACGGTACATCCAAACCGTCATCGAACCCATCGTTCTACCATTCCTAGACCGGCAAGGGAACTTGCTGTTCCAACAGGACAATGCACGTCCGCATGTATCCCGTGCCACCCAACGTGCTCTAGAAGGTGTAAGTCAACTACCCTGGCCAGCAAGATCTCCGGATCTGTCCCCCATTGAGCATGTTTGGGACTGGATGAAGCGTCGTCTCACGCGGTCTGCACGTCCAGCACGAACGCTGGTCCAACTGAGGCGCCAGGTGGAAATGGCATGGCAAGCCGTTCCACAGGACTACATCCAGCATCTCTACGATCGTCTCCATGGGAGAATAGCAGCCTGCATTGCTGCGAAAGGTGGATATACACTGTACTAGTGCCGACATTGTGCATGCTCTGTTGCCTGTGTCTATGTGCCTGTGGTTCTGTCAGTGTGATCATGTGATGTATCTGACCCCAGGAATGTGTCAATAAAGTTTCCCCTTCCTGGGACAATGAATTCACGGTGTTCTTATTTCAATTTCCAGGATTGTAGAATCTGACAGGGATTCCATTGGGGCCTCGAGCTTCGTTCAGTTTTAACGATTTAGCTGTTTATCTACACCACTGATACTGAATGCGTATTTCATTCATCTCTCCAGTGGTATGATGATTGATTTGTGCCATTTGTCCCGGGTTTTCCTTTGTAAAGGAACATTTTAAAACGGAGTTAAGCATTTCAGCTTTTGCTTTGCTACCCTCAATTTCAGTTCCTCGCACATTCGCTAAGGACTCGACACTAGCTTTGGTGCCACTAACAGCCTTTACATACGACCAGAATTTCTTTGGGTTCTGTTGAAGATCACTTGACAATCTGCTACAGTAGGCATAGAGGGCATCACACACTACTCTCTTGACAGCCAAACGCGTTTCATTCAGCATCTCTCTATCTATAGCTTTTACGCTTGGTCTTACAGCCATTATGCAGTAATCTCTGTTTCTTTACAAGTTTCTTTACAGTGACTGTCTACCATGGAGGTTCCCTCTCATTATGAACCGTTGCTGGGTATATTTCTATCCACTACACGGCCAGCTATTCTTTTAAACTCGAACCAGAGTTCCTCTACATGCTCCTGCCCTGTACTGAAAGTTTCAAATTCCTCACTGAGAAATGACACTACTGATTCTTTATCTAGTTGTAAGTAGGCTGTTTAGGTTTTTATGTTGGTAACGTCACGTAGCGCTCTGTATGAAAATCACTGACTGTGCTGTGTGCAGTCTGTGGCTGGTTAGCATTGTTGGAATATTTGCTATTGTAGTGTTGGGCAGTTGGATGTGAACAGTGCATAGCGTTGCACAGTTGGAGGTGAGCCGCCAGCAGTGGTGGATGTGGGGAGAGAGATGGCAGAGTTTTGAGAGCGGACGGTCTGGACGTGTGTCCGTCAGAAAAACGAAATTTGTAAGGCTGGATGTCATGAACTGATATGTATATATTATGACTTTTGAACACTATTAAGGTAAATACATTGTTTGTGCTCTATCAAAATCTTTCATTTGCTAACTATTCCTATCAGTAGTTAGGGCCTTCAGTAGTTAGAATCTTTTATTTAGCTGGCAGTATTGGCGCTCGCTGTATTTCAGTAGTTCGAGTAACGAAGATTTTTGTGAGGTAAGTGATTAATGAAAGGTATAGTTTATTGTTAGTCAGGGCCATTCTTTTGTAGGGATTATTGAAAGTCAGATTGTGTTGCACTAAAAAATATTGTGTGTCAGTTTAGTGATGATCAGAATAAGTAACGCGAGAAATGTCTGAGTACGTTCAGTTCAGTTCAGCTGTTTGGAATTCAAATAACGTAAGAGGTTTACCAGCACAGTAATTCATAAATTTTTCGAAGGGGAGGTTTCATAGTTTATTGAACATGTATCCCTTCCTGCATTTTTTAGTTGTCCTTTGTCCTTTGGTTATCATTGTTGCCACAACTGCCTCATGGTCACTGAAATCAGTTTCAACGTGGACATCATAAAAGAAGTCAGTTCTATTTGTTGCCATTAGATCCAATATATTTGCATCGTGAGTGGGTTTCCTAACTATCTGTTGTAGGTAGTTTTCAAAAAAGACACTTAGTAAAGTTTCGCAGGAAGTCTTATCAATCCTACCATTAACAAAACTGTAATTTTACCAATTAGTTATTGGATGAAATTTCCTGGCAGATCAAAACTGTGTGCCGGACCGAGACTCGAACTCGGGACCTTTGCCTTTCGCGGGCAAATGCTCTTCTGGTACTGGCAGAAGTAAAGCTGTGAGTACGGGGCGTGAGTCGTGCTTGGGTAGTTCAGATGTCAGCCAGCACGGTAGCTGAGCGTGTTAGGTCAGATGGTTCGCTGCCCTCTGTAATAAAAAAAAAACTGAGTTAATGGATCAACGACGAACTGAAACGAATGTCTTGCGACGTCCGCCCCGAGCACTTGCGACGAAAAAAAAAAAAAAGGAAATGATGGTAGAGCACTTGCCCGCGAAAGGCAAAGGTCGCGAGTTCGAGTCTCGGTCCGGCACATAGTTTTGATCTGCCAGGAAATTTCATATCAGTGCACACTCCGCTGCAGTGTGAAAATCTCATTCTAGTTGTTGGATGATCACCCTCCGCCGATGATCCCAGTATGGTTGAGAAACTTGCGTACAACTCAACTGAGACTTTCTCTGAAGTTTCCGGGCACATGAGGAAACGAGACTAGTGGGCGGTAGCAGGATCCAATTATCGTTTTATGCCCACTCCTGATACTGAGTCTTGCCCAAACTATCTCGCATGCAGTTTCAATTTCTATCTCGGTGGATTTGAGTTTCTTGTCTACTGCATCAAGTACACCACCTCCAGTTTGCTTATCCTTTCGTTATACACTTAAATTTTCCCCAAAAATTTCACTGCTATAAATTTCAGATTTCAACCAGATTTCTGTACCTAGTATTATGTGAGCTCCACTGTTTTTCACGAGCGCTTCAAACTGCGGCACTTTATTGCGAATGCTTCGTCAGTTTACCATGTGGGAGGCAATTCTTGCGATCTTACACTGGTACTTCTGTGTTTCCTTCAGCTATCATTATCTGGATTGAATGGTGATTCGCCTAATCTAAAAAAAACTCTTGTGTGCACCCCGCACACAGTCAGCTACCTGAGTAGCAGCCTCTGATGTATAGTGCGCACCAGACCTACTTAGGGGGATCATACAGTTCTCAACCCTATGACGCAAGTCTAGGAAGTTGTAGAAACTTGTCACAGAACCTTCGAAGTCTCTGGTTCAGTCGTTCCACTCGACTCAGACTCGAAGGGCTAAGATCAGTTCTGGGGTAAATGCTGCAAATTGTGAGCTTTGTTGAAACTCCACCTGCAGGGTTGGTCTTCTCAACCTTCTCTGCCAGCCGCTGGAATGACCTCGGAGCCCAGGCGACAGGCATCATTTGTGCCAATGTGTGCAACAATCTGCAGTTGGTTGCACCGTTTTCCTCACTGGCTGCCGGAATAGCCCCTTCAACGTGTTGAATGACTGCCCAAGGCATACACAATGCGTGCACCAAGTGTCCTTTCCTGTCCCTTGCTGCCTTTTTCCCTAATGGATATCATCATTCGCCGTACATTTGAGATGCCGACAATTAATAGAGTCTACTCTTTTCCGTTGGCCTCCTCCTGAAATCGGACAAAACAGGTGAAATGAGTCCTACTGACTCACTCGTGATGTTTAAATTTTTAAATAAAAATTTATTAGCTTCGACGTATAAGCTACTTTTCGGATCCATATGGGAGTTACTAGGGAGAGACATATAAGAAGAAGACGGAGGGAGAAAGGAGGGTCTGAGGGTTGGGAGGGAGGAATACGAGGCATGTTCATTACCTTCGTAACTCAGTTAGCACTGAAAGATGGTGTTTAGAGGCAACAGAGCAAGAGGGTTAAAAAATCGCTTATCGACTCTTGGCAAGATCAGTGTATAGTTTATGTAATAAATTTTTTCGTCTCTTACTTCTACAGGTTCTGCATGTATTACACTTAAATGCTATTTCAGAACATCGCACCACCAAACAATTGAAACTTCATGGAGATCTCATGACGCCTAACAAACACAGATACAGCGCCATCTTTTGATTAGTTACACATACGACGAGTTCGAGAACACACAAGTTTGTCAGCAAAGAATTTCCCTGACTTTTCAGTTCTCACCACTTCAGATCGTGTGATTGTCAAACTACTATAAATGACGGAATCACGAAGCTGTAAGCTTTACACATTTGCAGCCAGACCATAATGCAGAATCAACGTGTACAATGGCCACATTAAGCCGTGCTTGAGCAGGTTACCTGTCACGTGGTACGACACCGATCAGTGAAACGGCGATAATTATACGCGAGCGACTGTTAAGACTGCATTGATTTGAGTACCTTACCTTAAGGACTTTGGGGGCGAAATTATGAAGGGAGTAAATAATACTTATTTTCCGTCATGAGAAACATGAAACGTTTAGTCAACTGATGCAATACGAGATGACGACGTATTAAAAAGAATTCAGAACGAAAGATGAAAAACTGCTGAACCGAAGACAAAACTGGGTAGTGGGTCATGTGCAGCTACATCTAAGAATAGTTAAACTGGCTTCTGAATGAAGCTCCTATGGTCGAGAAAGGACTAGATTCTGTGAAACAGATTATTAATGTGTAGGTCGCCGTCAAACTCTTTAGGTAGCCTACTTAACAAGAGGTAGGTATAAGATATGTCAACATAAAGGACGGCATGAAACCCGTTGAGAGACTGATGAAAAAATAAATGGAGACTGATGAAGCCATCGCTTGGAGTATTTCTAAATGGCTGAAGAAAAACGTTTTTCCTCATTGGTAAAAAGTCATCAGTCCCATAGAACTTAGAACTACTTAAACCTAAATAACTAAAGGACATCACACACATCCATGCCCGAGGCAGGATTCTAACCTGCGATCGTAGCGGTCGCGCGGTTCCAGGCAGAAGCGCCTAGAACCGCTTGACCGGGAGGAAGACTTTTAAGCAGCCCTACCGAATTCCACAGGCTATGAAAGAAGGCGTAGAAAATGAATTGAAAGAAAAATTGGAATAAAAGAGTAAGAGAGGGTTTAGTCAGAACAGCAGCCCTTTAGCCATTGCGGGAAAGGAAAACGAAAATGTGAGCCTTGTGTTAGACAATCTGGCCAGCTGGTGTGGCCGAGCCGTTCTAGGCGCTTCAGTCTGGAACCGTGCGACCGCTATTGTCGCAGGTTCGAATCCTGACTCGGGCATAGACGTGTGTGGTGTCCTTAGGTTAGTTAGGTTTAAGTAGTTCTAAATTCTAGGGGACTGATGACCTCAGAAGTTTAGTCCCCTAGTGCTCAGAGCCATTTGAACCATTTTGTTAGACAAGGTAAAAAAGTATTGGAACCAGAACGGGAACGACCAGTAAGCATAGACCAGCTAATTCATAAATTCAAGTGACGTAAAATATGTAGAAGTCTCTATTTGAAATCTGGATATAATACAGCTCTGCCGATCCAGTAATCTAGGCCATATACAGCATTTTTAAATGAAGGGAGTTGTTATCAGTGGAGAGCGCTACCGTTTGGATTGAACATATTGGTCTCAGCTTTTATCAGGACACTAGAGAGTGCCCGTGGAGGAACTGCTGAAAAAAACATTGACATTTTCGTGGATGATATACTGATAGCCAACAAAATACGGGAAGAAAACTCAAAGACATTAGAAGAAATCTCACGAAAGTGTGCTGTTGCAGGTGAAAGACTAAATTTTCAGAAACTGAAATCTGGAAGACTGGAGATACCTTTCATAAAACACATTACTGGGCCAGAAGGGATAAAACCGACCTAGAAAAGCTGTCACCCAAAAGAGATACTAAGAAATAGGAAGTAATTAAAAAGCTTTTTGTAATATGTAAATAAATACTTTGCCAGAGAAATGTCACCCCAGAAGAGAAGGAACAGGGAAGTAGGAAAAGAAAGTAGCTGATGTTGAGAAAGTGAGACCTAAATGTAACTATACGACTGTCTGAAATGAACTACGTCAGTAATGTGGAGTTAGAATTAGATAAGCTTCTCTTAAGGACAGTGCTATGTATTTATCTTCAATATGTTAATGAACATCACTAAAGACACTTGCGACATTTCTTACATAGCGTGGCAGGTGTGAGCGGCCGCAGAAAGTTTATGGGAACAAGCGTGATGTGTTGTTATATGTGGAGACCCTGTGGGACCAGGTGCTGCACTTATCAGTAGGCTTGTCATTCACGAGACTTCAGGCAGCATCCGATGGGAGGGGGAGAATTCAGCAGCTGGCCACACGTCTCCAAAGTGTGCGGACATCGACCCCATCAGCTGACAACAGAAGGTGGAGACCCACTAGCGCCAGCTCGCCGAGCTGTTGCATATGCAAAGCAGCGCTACACCAGGCCGGCGTGTGACGAGAATGAGTTTGTGGCGCATTAAATTGTGTGTGTGTGTGTGCAGAACCCTTTCGATATCCCAGTAGTGTCTTGTTGTGCACTTACTTGTGCAGTATAAAGACGTGCTCATGAATGCACAAAACTTTTATTTCTTATTTGTGGTAATTTCTGTTTTCTTTACACTAAACTGTTCAGTTTATGTCTTGCTAATTGTGCCATTCATATTTCTTAGCCATCAAAAGCATTAAAATAAGTAATGGTAAATTTAGGAAGAAAGAAACATTGCTATGACATACTTGAATAATTTAGTGAAACATATTGATTTCTGTCATGCAAAACACGTTCTTTTACTTATGTACCCGCCTGTTGTGGACTTTTTGGTTAAAGCAAATAGCAAAATTTCGTGTAAAGAATTTTGAGAAATGTTTTTCTACGTGGTCGCTTACGTTTTATGAATCTGAAAAATGTTCTGATATGAAATGTAATTGCAATCTACAATTCGACTTTTTCCTGTCTCAATAATTCTGAACATTATGAAACTGAATATATCCTTGTAGAACTCAAAATTAATAGGGATCGATGGATGTGGTATATGTGAAATATAAATAAAAAAGAAATAAAGATAACTGCCAAGCTATGAGGACAATATTGCCACTGTCACTTAGTGGGCAATTTTCTTTTTCTGTAATTGAGACGTATACGTATAAATGGAGTTGAAGTGTTAACTTTTTTCTAATTTTCCGGGTGATCGTAAGCTGTTTGGCAGGAAAATAAGTTCCTGGCTGTCAATCGTTTGTCTGGTTTCGTGTCATTCTCCATCTCTTCCCACTGGTCTGAGCCTTACCACCTATACATATCTACTGCTCCCGACATCGTTAATAATCTGCGTCAAATATTCTGCCCTAGACTTGACCCAACAATTTTTCACCGTTAGTAACATCTGTATCGTTAAAAGTGTGTTTACACCTGTGCCTAGTCCGCCTAGTTGCTGTGCGCCTGTTTGCCTCACACGCAAGTAGAGGCATGCGTGTAGGCGCATGCCTCTTTCTCTGCACGTGTGCATGTATCGTTCCACTTGCACCTACATAGAACCACGCTCGCTGTCCCGTTGATGAAGATACCTGTTTTGCTTGAAGTGGGAGTTGCCGCAGCAGTTAGATATTGAGACAAAGATTATATCGTAGAAAGTTTGCCATGTATTCAGATAATTAATACCTTTGGAGTAATGCATGTGTGAGGGTGAGGAAAGAGAAAGATTGCAAGGATTATACTGTTTAGTAAATGTACTCCTGATTTTTTGCTGGTCACAGATATCGAAGGAAAATATAAAATATACGGACGTTATAACAGTGACACTTCGAATTCTTGCTACTTAATTATGTATCATACTAAAAATTTGTAGTTTTTATTGTAATGGCACAGTCAGACTAATGTACTTCGTAGACTAATCATCTCGCACAATTATTCGCGTCTCTTTATACGGTTTGGTTGTGTAATACATAGCGTTTTACGTCTTGCGGTGCTGTCAAACAAATATCCTATTTGTACCAATATGCGACATAATTGTGTTACGACGTAAAGTCAAGCGCCGGCACGCCAGACGGGGACGTTGGACCAGAGAGGGGTGTGAGACGATGTCAGCCAATGGCCCCTCTCCAGGACGACAACGCGACGCCAGCACCCATACACGAAGAGGACGTAAGGGCCGCGCCGCCTGGCCGCGGCCAAGTGCTGTGAATTCTACGACAAGCGTCAAGACCAGCGACCTGGATAGAAGCGCTCACTATATTAGGTCACTTCTATTACAAGCTGTATACACGGTGTTACAAAAAGGTACGGCCAAACTTTCAGGAAACATTCCTCACACACAAAGAAAGAAAATATGTTATGTGGACATGTGTCCGGAAAGGCTTACTTTCCATGTTAGAGCTCATTTTATTACTTCTCTTCAAATCACATTAATCATTGAATGGAAACACACAGCAACAGAACGTGCCAGCGTGACTTCAAACGCTTTGTTACAGGAAATGTTCAAATGTCCTCCGTTAGCGAGGATACATGCATCCACCCTCCGTCGCATGGAATCCCTGATGCGCTGATGCAGCCCTGGAGAATGGCGTATTGTATCACAGCCGTCCGCAATACGAGCACGAAGAGTCTCTACATTTGGTACCGGGGTTGCGTAGACAAGAGCTTTCAAATGCCCCTATAAATGAAAGTCAAGAGGGTTGAGGTCAGGAGAGCGTGGAGGCCATGGAATTGCTCCGCCTGTACGGTCACCGAATCAGTTGTTGAGAAGCGTACGAACACTTCGACTGAAATGTCCAGGAGCTCCATCGTGCATGAACCACATGTTGTGTCGTACTAGTAAAGGCACATGTTCTAGCAGCACAAGTAGAGTATCCCCTATGAAATCATGATAACGTGCTCCATTGAGCGTAGGTGGAAGAACATACTGAGGAAACTAAAATGAGCTCTAACATGGAAATTAAGCGTTTCCGGACACATGTCCACATAACATCTTTTCTTTATTTGTGTGTGAGGAGGCTGGCCGGGGTGGCCGAGCGGTTCTAGGCGCTGCAGTCTGGAACCGCGGGACCGCTACGGTCGCAGGTTCGAATCCTGCCTCGGGCATGGATGTGTGTGATGTCATTAGGTTAGTTAGGTTTAACTAGTTCTAAGTTCTAGGGGACTGATGACCTCAGAAATTAAGTCCCATAGTGCTCAGAGCCATTTTTTTGTGTTTGAGGAATGTTTCCTGAAAGTTTGGCCGTACCTTTTTGTAACACCCTGTATACTGAGGAGATTTCTTGTTTTTCTGTCGCCCTTTTGCTCGCAACACATTAGTATTTCTCAAAGTTAAGTATTGTCATTTTGAGAGGCACCCACATGCCTTGCTCATTTTGTGGCATCAAGCAGTCAGGCCTGCAAGATGAGTGGTCTGCCAAGCGAGTGGATTCATTCTTATTTATCGAGTAACATGAACTCTCGTACAATTAAGTTACAAATTATCCTCCTGTATGAATAATACGCAACGGAAACATGCATCTGACTATCAGTAATTTACAGATCTCTGACTGTTCACTACGCACTGGCAATACCACATTTTCTTTTTGTCTTTTATTTAACGGCTTTTATCAACACGTGGCCACTGCACTGAATATGAATGGCGCACACATTATAAATTCGGGACATCATGACAACATACAATTCGAAGGAAAAGTCCACCAATCTTTTTCTTTTCACTATCTCATTTATTCCGATAAATTCTGTAACCTAAACACACAAATTCTATAACCTACAACAATAACACATGAGAAATTCCGCCCAGTGGGCATGGCTTTACATTGGTGATTCTCTACCTTATGGTCTCGTAATTCTTTAACGCTACAGTGCACTTTCTGGATAGGATGATGGATTTTTTATTATACCTCACACTACGACTCTCACAATCATCATCACGAAACTTTCCTCCAGACCGAGTGGTACCGAAGGAACAAGCATAACCCACTAATCTTTTGAAACTACCTTGCTACTCTCCCATGCAAACCACACATACCCAAATTACATGACATACACCACACTACGACATGGAATACAATACAATGAATAGTCACAACACTATCACTTTCAGCTTTCCCACTTCAATTAGTATTTATCCCAGTTTCACACGACACTGCCCCATTTTGTAATTCTACTTTCCTACTATGAACTCTGGAGATATATGCACGTCTTCCTGTGCAATGCAAGCCAAGTGGCGTTGCTGGATAGACGGCCGACTCACCTTGCTTCTCTCTCAGAGTTTGAATCTAGCGTCACACGGAATCATATCACGCAAAGTATTATTAAGAACATATTCGTCACACACGTGAGTCCTCAACTGATACCATGGACGAGTACTTCTCTTTATCCTTTGTCTCATACACAGACTGAGACTCACACAGTACTCACCACGTGGAAGTACTCGTCTCTAATTTCCAGTCCTGCACACGCCATTTCTTAAATATTTCAACTTACGGTACACACGCTATTTCTTAAATATTTCCACTTATTGTACACACACTAGTAATTCAGCTTAACTTAAGCAAACGGAAGTATTTCAACTTATTGCTACACGTGGTTTCATTGTGACCGTTGGTCACTTCCGAAGATTACTACAATCCCATTAATATTACCTGCCTGACATTTAATTCTCCCCACAAAAGTTCCTGAAATAGAGGAATTATTATTTCAAACTACTCTTAAATATTCCACATGCATACCATGTCTCCACTCTTTTGTCTTTACGGAGCACAACTAAAACAGGTCTTAACTGTGGTGTCACCGCTAGACACCACACTTGCTAGGTGGTAACTTAAATCGGCCGCGGTCCTGTAGTACATGTCGGACCCGCGTGTCGCCACTGTGTAATCGCAAACCTAGCGCCACCACATGGCAGGTCACAAGACACGGACTAGACCTCGCCCCCAGTTGTACGGACGACATTGCTTGCGACTAGACCTACCAAGTCTTCCTCTCATTTGCCGAGAGACAGATAGAATAGCCTTCAGCTTAGTCCATAGCTACTACCTAGCAAGGCGCCATTTGTATCAGTGCTTATAGCTTACTAATATTCAAGAGAGATGTATTCCAACAAGAGAATAAAAGTTAAGTAACATCTACGTACTTTTCTTCTTATTCATTAATAAGTCTCATGTTCCAGAACTTCAAGCCCGTCTGCGTTAGTTTAGCGTGCACCTAGCTACCTCATTGTGTCTATGCTGTATGAACTAGACACAACATTAACAGCACAAGATCCAGCGGCAGAGTGCCGAAACATGGCCATTCTTCAGGTCCTCTCGCACCTCTGCTGAAGTGGGGGAGCACCTTGCTACCGTATTGGTCAGCCACGTTTCAGGTGCTCAAAGCTCCGGTAAGTTACATCTCTTTGGTTCCACCAAAGGTGGCTAAAGGATCGTCTCAAAGATGATCATACATTCAGATTCACTATCTGCGGTTAGCAGACGACCATACATTCATTCATTTCACAGATCTCACCAAACTGGATGTAGGGATTTATTTTGTGGGAGTGCACATGTGATCAATTAAATAAATAAATTGTCATTCTTTCCCACACTGGTATCCAGCTTCGCTGTATTAATTGAAATTGAGTTATTATTAGAAAAAAATGTGTTGTTCTGACAAAAATAATGAAGTATGTTGTACCTATTTTCAATTTCGGGCGGTACTGTACCCTTTCAATTTATTTTCTGTAATAAAATTCATTAATACGATTTGCTTGAATTCTTGTCTAGCGATCCGAGAAAGCATGTTTCCTAGGCAACTAATCTTTGACAACTAGGTAGTATACAACAAATTGCATCTCATAAAATGAAATTAGCCTGAAACCAGTAATATAAATTTTTACTACAGGAGACAATTACTTCAGTTTGAAATTTCAGTTCAAGGTGTGTACTGCATCGAAATCTAACATCAGGTTCTGTTTAAATGTCTGGAAACCTACATTAAACTAGAGTGATGACGTCTTGATTTTTCAGTGCAAAATAATCATCTTCATCATTTACTTTCATGTAGGAGGTTCGAGAAAACTGTTCCAGTTTCACTTTCTTAGCGTCATCACTGTCTTGTCAGACATACGTCCCTTACCCGTTTGGGTATATATTGTAAAACTTTTTTTAGGAAATCTGCCTTGTTGCATTATTTTTACTTGTTCCTTCCATTTATGCTTACATGTGTACATTTTTTCCGTTATTCCAGTATTTTGATCTCATTTCTAATACCTTCATTTCTTAATCTATCTTCTACTTGAAATCCTTTAGCTGACATGAAGAATTACGTTTCTTACCTCACTATTCGATTGATTCACTGAAGAACCAAAGAAGCCGGTACACCTGCCTAATATCGTGTAGGCCCCCGCGAGCATGCGAAAGTACCGCAACACAATGTAGTATGGACTCGACTAACGTCTGAAGTACAGCTGCAGGGAAGTGACACCATGAATCCTGCAGGGTTGTCCATAAATCCGTAAGAGTACGATAAGTGCAGATATCTCATCTGAACAACACTTTGCAAGGATTCCAAGATATGCTTAATAATGGACTTTCTGGGGTGTTTGGTGGCCATCGGAAGTGTTTAAACTCAGAAGAGTCTTTCGGGAGACACCAGTAGCAATTCTGGACTTTGGGGTAACCCATTGTTCTCTTGGAACTGCCTAAGTCTGTCGGAATGCACAATGGATATGAACGGATGCAGGTGATCAGACAGGATGTTTACGTACGTATCATCTGTCAGAGTCGTATGTAGACATCTCAGGACTCCCATACCACTCCAACTGCACACGCCTCACACCATTACAGAGCCTCTACCAGCTTGAACAGTCCACTAGTGACATGTAGGGTCCATGGATTCCTGAGGTTCTCTCCATACTCGTACACGTCCATCCGCTCGATACAATTTGAAACGACACTCGTCCGTCCAGGCAACATGTATCCACTCACCAACAGTCCAGTATCGGTGCTGACGGGCCCAGGTGAGGTGTAAGCCTTTGTGTCATGCAGCCATCAAGGATACACGAGTCGGCATTCGGCTCCGAAAGTCCATATCGATGATGTTTCGTTAAATGGTTCGTACGCTGACACTTGTTGATGGTCCAGCTTTGAATCTGCAGCAGTTTGTGGAAGGGTTGCATTTCTGTTACGTTGAACGATTCTCTTCAGTCGTCGTTGGTCCCGTTCTTGTAGGATCTTTTTCCGGCCGCAGCGATGTCGGAGGTTTGATGTTTTACTGGTACGTATTCACGGTACATGGTCGTACGGGAAGATTCCCACTTCATCGCTGCCTCGGAAGCGCTGTGTCTCATCGCTCGTGCAGCGACTATAACACCACGTTTAGACTCACTTAAATCTTGATAATCTACCATTGTAGCAGCAGTAGCCGATCTAACAATTGCGCTAGATACTTGTTGTCTTATATAGGCGTTGCCGACAGCAGGGTTGTGTTCTACCTGTTTGAATAAGCGTGCTTATACCAATTTCTTTATCGCATTAGTGTATCTGCCTTGTTTCCTATCCAAGCCTCAGATTTGTAATGGAACAACTAGCGTTTACTGAAATTTCAGCTGCGTTTCGTTAGTTGTCTTTCTATTTAGCATTCTATTTGTTCTTCCACTGACGTCCTGAAATTTGCTATTTCATTCTTTGTACTTTTACGTGAGCAAAATGTCACAGCCGAAGTAGTTATAAAGACCTATTTGCTAGATTTTGTTTTCTATCGCTATTTTTATGGCAGTTATTGTTTTCAATGTAATGTTGTTACTTTTGTCATTTCTGTGGATGTTTTGAAACTGTAATATTGACCAGTTTGACTTAATTAAAATTTATTTGTAATTCTTCATCTGAAGTGGGTAACGTAGGCTGGCCGTCAGCATACCTTCATGTTTTTATGTAATGACCATTATCAGGTTTTATTACTTTTACTTTCCGTTTCATCATTTCACTTTATAATCATGTTACTTACATATCAATGTTTAAATCCTAAGTTAGTTACGCTACTATTCTTATTTATTTTGTTCCCTGTTTCTATTACAAATTTAGTTCCACTGTGTAATCTTGTTATGACCCATATCAAGTATGATGGAGTTTCGTTTTGTTGTAATATTGACCAATTCCTTCTCCTTTTTAATCTGTCAAATGCCTTGATATAGTTGACAAATGCTGTGTGCGGAGTTATTAAAACCACTCGTTTCATTTATCAATATACACAAAGTGAATATATTACTATCCATTATTGTTTGGCTGAATTTAAATGCAGTCTGATCACCAATTAAAACAGTTTCGGATAGGGGTCTTAACCATAGATTTAAATTTTCTGAATATACTGTACTAGCTGTTAAAACACTTATTCTCGTACGAATATACAAACATTATAACCTTTTAGATCTCATTTCTTAAAAACTGAGAATACAAAAGCTATTGACCAAATTTACAGTATTCTCACTTTCTCCCAAGAGAAATATACGAAATGTCAAAATATTAGTTTAAGGAGAATTCCGTCGCATTTTATTAACTCACTGTTAAAGCCATCTACATCTGCTTACCTGTCTGTTTTTCATACTTTTTGAAGCTTCTTCTAAGTCGCTTAAGTTAGTAAGTCTACGCCTTTCACACTTTCATACATTTTTGCTTCATCCATAAGTTTCGGCCATACCACAGCTTTTTATAGTGTTTAGTCATTGTTTTTCGTTGATTTTTTTAAATGTCAAACGTCTCATCTTCTTCTCTGTTGGAGTATTTGATTGCTTTACACGAAATTGCTTGTTGCCCATGAACATTTTCTAGACTAGTCACATATCATCCAAAAGCTGGTCCTATATGCATTTTTAGATTTTCGTTTGGTAGTTCCTCTCTTACAAAAAATACTCTGCTCTTAATATTGGCGTTCATTACTGTAGATATTTTAAATACGCTTTATTTTTGTTTCTTATTACTTTTTCTAATTCTTCTTTTTGTAGTCTCTTATTACTATTATTTTATCTTTTAAATCTTATTTGTAGTGCTTCAAAACCTGCCTTCAGAACGATAGTACTTATTTTCTCTGGAAAATGAAACTTTTATTTGCAGTCACTAGTCCAGGAATCTGAGAAGGCATGTTCATATCTGTGTGTGTGTGTGTGTGTGTGTGTGTGAGAGAGAGAGAGAGAGAGAGAGAGAGAGAGAGAGAGAGAGACTGTGTGGCAACGGATGAGTGTCAAACTTGTTTAATCAGAATTTTCTTTTTTTTTTTTACTTTCGAAGTGAAGTTCAATTTCCCACACTGCCTGAAGGCTTTACATTGCAAAATGTATATGATACCGCAGAAGTGGAATTCCGTGAGCTGTTTGGAGGCTTTTGATAACAAATGTAGTACAGTTCTGCAGTACCCATACGATAGTCGAAGCAGTTACATCAATTTTAAGCACAGTTTCAGTGTACTATTACATTCTCTTGTCGATGCTAACGATTTACGAATCAATGCGTCTCACAAAGGAACCACGCACCAGCCGCCTCGCATATTCCTGTGAGCACCGTCAGCTGCGTGGCAACCCTTTCATATTTGATACCTGAGAAATTCCTGTCGGAACATATCTTCTCTCTCTCCCCCTCCCTCTCTCTCCTTCTCTCTCAAGTGGCCATGTCCTGTCACAAGCCATTGCTGTGCCCGAACATGCCATCGGTTGCAGTCGGACCAAACCAAAAAGAAAGTGGCGTTCATCTGGTAAACCCATAGTTGTGAAGGTCTTGGAAATATTCCCTCACTTGGTGGACACTTGGACTGGAATATCTGGCAGGATTCGATCCTGAAAACACTTGAACCCTACTGGATTTCTGGCACAGTTAGGTCATGTGGTAGGAAGACCATTACGTTGGAGTAGCTGAAAATTTAAAATTTCTTCTCAGTTGCATGCTATGCCCCTAAACAAATTGCGGAGCGGTTGGACTGGTGTGTTTGCTTACAGTACCACTATCAGAAACAATAAACTGATCAATCAGTAATTTGATTTTACGGCTGGGTTTTCAAAGCACTACGTAACTTCTACACTGGTAAACTCAGCTACACCAATACAAAGAATGTGCAAGAGGAGGAGGAGGAAAGCGTCTATCACATGATGGGATAGTAACAACAATGAATACCACTGCCATCTTCCATTCTGTAGTAGTAGAAGTTGTCATGGCTAGATGCCAGAGATCACTGAAACATTTGCACGTCCCACGCACTCATATCCTGATTTCCACATGCAGCACCCAAGGCCAGAGAGTCGCACAGAGCCAGTTCCTGCAGCGTACACCCGTCTCAGCAACTGTGCCAGGTCAGCAACCGGACTTGGCCACTGGAGAGCACCGCCCAGTTGTATAGGACATCCAGGCATGTTTGGATTGGTAGGAATTCAGATGTTATCAATACGTTCAGAGTCAACACTTGCTGGTGATCGATATTGAATCATCTGAAATGTAGACAAAAAAATTCGGAGAATACTCACAACACAATTGATCGCGAAAGCTGCCAAGAAATATTGAGTATTATTTCGCTGCTCAGCTGTCCAGAGGGACTTGTCCCTGTAGCTGCGGGCAAGAACCAACTGGACGGTAGGCAGCAACTTTTCTTTGTACCCGCCAGTCGCGATAGCCTTAAACCAGAAATGCCAGTTCGTTCTGTCAACAGTCCACCTCCGCCAAGCAACCCGCACGCCAAATAGTGTCGTCCTAGGAACTCCGCCGAATGTTTATCGTTCTAAATACAATTAAATGTTACTATTGCAGCCGCAATTTGATGAACTTCGACAATGAGCGAAGTGCTGCAAATGCCTCCTCCTGGCGGCTGTGGCTCTGGAAATATCAATATCTATATTTTTGTTATGAATGAACATAACTTTCCAAATAGTATCCTTTATCTTCCTTAAGGCTATTGGTGCACTGAAAACGCAATCTCCCACGTCAAACGCACAGACCTCATGATAGGACATAGTCATTGTCTTCGAACATGTCAGAACAATGATCACAGTAACTTTACACCCCAGCAAAAGCTTTATATGCCTGCTAGTCACAGCGATTCTGTCACACATCCCCTACTAAGTATAGTACTTCCACAATAACTTAATTCTGGTGGCACCAAACGATATTCTGCAAAAATCTAAGATGGAGGGGCATGCCTCATTTGTTTTTCTTGTGAGTGGTAGTAATATGTCTTAGGAAGATAGATGTAATCGTCTTACAAGCTACCAGACGTTAGAAACACCATCGCAACGACTATGTTGCTTTCACCCTTCTTAAAAAGCGGTCTTGGTTCTGTACGCACACACGAATATCGCTAACGATACCCTTGTTAAAAACTATAAATGTTTTATAAAAAGGCTCTGAGCACTATGTGACTTAACTGCTGAGGTCATCAGTTGCCTAGAACCTAACTAACCTAAGGACATCACACACATCCATGCCCGAGGCAGGGTTCGAACCTGCGACCGTAGCGGTCGCTCGGCTCCAGACTGTAGCGCCTAGAACCGCACGGCCACTCCGGCCGGCAAAGTTTTATATATCAAGGTAGTGTATTGCTTTCAAATGAAGTGGTCTTCCACACAAATACCGCAACATTGAATATAGACCATGATCACAGGGTGTGTATTAACAGACCGAAAGTGTGGGTGCACATCACCAGCGGTGTAAGCTCGTAATAAAATCATGCTTATCACCGAATTTAGTGATTCGCATAAGAAACTTGGCGTTAATGCTATAGCTGCGACTCCCTCTTGGCACTGCTTGATACTTGCCATCCAAACAATTACTGTTTGTAACACATTCTATCTCGATAACTGAAACACGTATGTATTCAGTAGCATCGATGGCGAGGCATGACAGAATCTCTGACCAGAGAGTTATTTATCGTTGCTAGTCTGCGCTTGACCGCGCGAGAGTCCATTTCTGTTGCGAGGCAGTTGTACGTAGCGAGTCGCGAGAGCATGTAGTTCGTTCGTGCTAGTAGCGCGAGAGACAGTCGGAGTTGTGTGTGAGGAGTCGGCGGACGTCGACATGGGTCTCTGGTCAAGGTTCGGAACGAGGTATATTATTTTAATAAGGTAATGAAGCAAAATTGCGCATATCTGATAATGTAATGTATGTTAACTGTAATTAATTTGTTCAATAATTGGCCCAATAATAATTTTGTTCTCAAAACAATCATTTTAAGAAAATAATCATTACAATTGAAACAATATTTCCTTTGCTTTTCCTCCCAGAATCAATTTATCAGGTTGATCTTAACGTTAATTTTGTGGGGACTTAACATTTTTTTCACATTTTTATTATCATTGAGTTTTATTACTGTGGGAAGCTAACATTTGGCTCCAATTGCATTTTCATTCAATTCATATCATTTAATAATAATTACGGGGAGATTATACTTAGCAGAATGAACATTCACATTTAAAAATTATCTTTCATTTTTGCGGGAAGGTTACACATGGCTCTATTCCCATTAACATTTAATTACTGTCTTTTCAAAATTCTCCGGGGATGTTACATAACATGTAGCCAGTGCAGTGTAACCGAAGTTCAACGGTATATCTCCTGGATTATAGTTAAGGGAAGTTTGTGATAGACAGAGAATGATCACATGCAGTAGATGGTGTGCTAAGTGAGGAAACACATAAAATATGCAAAGGTAGATAGAGATCAGGATCCTATGGCGATGTGTTTTATTGATTTTATCCACCGGTGAATCATATTTGTGGCACTTTCATGTCTCAGAATGTGTCACCTTTTTCGAACCTATCTGCTAAGGACCCATACAGCAAAACTATAGTGTGGTTTTAGACAGTCTCTGCATCTTGTAACTGCTCCTCAGTCTCTACCCCTCCCTATCTGCAGCTTTGTACATGCAATTGTTCCAGTCTCAGTCAGAACTGAGCGGAAGTTGGAGAGTGCTGTATCTAAGACGTTCTGCTTCCTATGGAGAAACAGGGTGAGCTGCGTTAATGCGACTCGACCGTATTTTGATCACTCAGTGAAATGAGAACATGTTGCCAAAGCCAGCGCAAAACGAAGCTTTCTCCTGCAACACAGGGTAGCAGCTATGGTGGTATCACTAAAATTAGGAAGATTTCACATCATACTGGAACTGGAAGAAGGAGGAGAATTTTGCTACTGCATTGCGGTTTGTCTCCAAACTACTTACAGGTATTGCAGTCTGAAGGAGATCTGCATCCCTCAGGGTGCATTCATGTCTGTCACCTAAACGTTCTCTTCCTCCACCTTATTTTGTGCCACTGAACAGGTTAAAACTACAAAAACACAGCTAACATCACCCAGTAGCGAACTCGATAAGATTTTACCATGCCCTTCTCTCCCAGTTTATCAAATACAAATACCGTCTGCATGCTGATATCTGGCAAATGTGGCAACCCTGTTAAATATACAGATATCGATCTTTTGGATCAGGTGGCCATTGGTCAAAGTCGATTGCAAAGAACAGTGTAAATTTTCGTTCTTTTACTGCACAAGGACCATATCCAATACACTACCGATCATAAGAGACGGTCCCTGCGTTGTTCTTTCATAAGGAGTTTGATACATTGTTTTTTTCTGCTGTAACACACTAAATCAGTGTATAACTAAAGCTTTGTACGCCGCCATACTTTTTGTTTTTCCACCATAGACTTCGAGGACTGTGTCAGGTTAACATGTTAACGTGTTTCGATCCATTACCTCTCACAGAAAGTTGAACATCACGTGGTGTAAACTCTGCTGCTCCTACAAGCATACAGGATGGCTGAATAAGACAGAGGTGGTGTTTCTTATTGACAGAAGACAGAAGACATCACAACATATGGAAACTGGAAGAGTTTGTGGCACTGTAGAGTGTTTCCAAACAGCTGCCCAAAGGTGATGACTTCTCTTCGGAGACAGGGGCTCGTATTGTTAGCCTATAAAAAGACTCTAATAATACTTAGAAGGAGTATTTTTTGGGCAAACATACATCTTTCTAAATGGAGCAGTGTCAGCTGACATTAAGGGTAAATTAGAATGGCAGTGGTGTGTGTTGCAGGATTTCAGTGCGAGTTGTTTGCAACATATCGTATTTTAAAAGTTTCCACACCGACACATGTTTGTGTCATTCAACCTGGGTAGTTGCTATGTACCATGTTGTTACGTCTGCTTATAGTGTGCTTGTGTGTTTTTTGAGTGTATTGTGTCAGTATGTGACAGTCCAAGCAATAGCTCGTTAGTAGACGATGGGATTTGCCACTGCAGAAAAAATCGACATTCTCATAGAGTGTAGAGAGTGCAGTTCGTTGTTGTATAGTGTATACAACGAGATACTCCAATAGACGCCAACTGTCTCAGCAATTATTTATGAACCTATTCAACCACTTACGTGAAAGTTGTAGTGGAATGACTAGACAACGTAATAGAAGGAAACAGTTGATGACAGAAGAGGGGAAATTAACGTTCTTGCGGCTGTTGAAGTTGATCCGCATGTTAGCTCCCGCGAAAGCGAACGAGGGTGTGGCATGAGTCAGACGAGTGTCCTACGCATTCTCCATCGAGATAAGTTCCATCCCTATGACATCGCTCTACATCGAGACCTGCATGAACACGATTATGAGAATCATGTCAACCTCTGTACATGGGCATTAAGAAAGGATACTCCAGATGCATCATGTATCTTGTTCAGTGATAAAGCCGCATTTACCAATCATGGCCAGGTAAATAGCCGAGAAATGCACTATTATGCCGGCACGGTAGCTCAGCGTGTTCGGTCAGAGGTTTAGCTGCACTCTGCAACAAAAATCTAAGTGAATGGATGAACGATGAACTTGAACAAGCGTCATGGGACGTGCGGTCCGAACAAATCCAACGACTAATAACGAAGAAAATGAGATAAAAGAAGAAAAAATGGTCTGTTGACAATCCCCATTGGCTTCGTCAGGAGGAACCTCAGAGTCCATGGAGTGTAAACTAGTGGTGTAGGAGGGTGAAGTATCGCAGCCTCCTAACAGCCGGATGGTAGAAGACGTTCCTCAGCAAACGAGGGAGAACCTCCAGTACCAACGGCCGGCCGCTGTGGCCGAGCGGAACTAGGCACTTCATCGGTAACCGCACTGCTGTTACGGTCGCATATTCGAATCCTGCGTCGGGCGTGGATGTGTGTGTAGTCCTTAGGTTAGTTAGGTTTAAGTAGTCTAGGGGACTGATGACCTCAGATGACCTCAGTATCAACATGATGGCTGTCCATCCCACAGTGCACGAAGTACTACAGCAGGTCTTCGCGAATTGCTTCCAGATCCTTGGATTTGACGCGGAGGACCAGAACCTTGGCCAGGCCGATCCTGTGATTTGACGTCTGTAGACTTTTTGCTGTGGGGAAAGTTGGAAGACGCTGTCTACAAGGACATACCAACTACACCTCGTGGTATGGAACGACGTATTACAGCAGACTGGTCTGACATCTCCGCTGAAATGCTACCACATGTGCAGCGGTCGTTCCATACCAGACTGGCAGCGTCTATTGCTGCTGCCGTTGGTCGTTTTGGACACAACCTGTGATGGTCAGTTGTCTCGTTACTGGTCAGACTCCACATAACTAGAGTGTGCACTAGTGTTGTTCAAAAATGGTTCAACTGGCTCTGAGCACTATGGGAATTAACTGCTGTGGTCATCAGTCCCCTAGAACTTAGAACTACTTAAACCTAACTAACCTAAAGACATCACACACATCCATACCCGAGGCAGGATTCGAACCTGCGACCGTAGCGGTCACGCGGTTCCAGACTGTAGCGCCTAGAACCGCACGACCACTCCGGCCGGCACTTATGTTGTTCTTCAGTGTGTGCGATCACAGGTGTTGTACAAGTGTCGATTTGGAAAATTCTGAAAATACGATATCTCGTAAACGACTTGTACTGAAATCTGCAACAAACACCACTGACAGTCTAATTTACCCTACTTTTAGTTTGTTAATGTCAATAGGCACCCATTTAAAAAAGTTTGTTTGCACAAAATACACTTTCTAACTGTTATTGCAGTCAGTTTATTGACTGAGAATACCAGTCCTTGACTACCTATCCTGTGTGTGAAAACCGCACACCAATAGCACTTTCCAATGCCGCAATATTTGCGGTGGACATAGTTGGTGGTCACATTAATATCACTCGACTGTGTACTAAATGTTAAACGTTTAGATTAGATTAGCTTAGATTAGATTAGTACTTGTTCCATAGATCATGAATACGACACTTCGTAATGATGTGGAACGTGTCAGGTTAATAAAAAGTGTCTATACAAGATATTACATTAGACAAAATATTACGACACTCAATATTTTTAATTTTTTTTTGCGGGGGTTGGGAAATTACCCACTTCCTATATCCAAAAATTCATCTAATGAGTAGAAGGAGTTGCCATTAAGAAATTCGTTTAATTTCCTTTTAAATGCTATATGGCTATCTGTCAGACTTTTGATGCTATTAGGTAAGTGACCAAAGACTTTTGTGGCAGCATAATTTACCCCCTTCTGAGCCAAAGTTAGATTTAACCTTGAGTAGTGAAGATCATCCTTTCTCCTAGTGTTGTTCTCCCAGTGTTGTAGCCATGTACACTGCTATTACTTTTGAATTCCTTCGGATTGTTAATAACAAATTTCATAAGTGAATATATATATTGTGAGGCTACAGTGATGATTTCTAGCTCTTTAAATAAATGTCTGCATGATGATCTTGGATGAGCTCCAGCAATTATTCTGATTACACGCTTTTGTGCAATGAACACACTTTTACTCAATGATGAGTTACCCCAGAATATGATGCCATACGAAAGCAGAGAATGAAAATAGGCGTGGTAAGCTAATTTACTCAGATGTACATCGCCAAAATTTACAATGACCCTAATAGCATAAGTAGCTGAACTCAAACGTTTCAGCAGATCCTCAGTGTGTTTTTTCCACTTCAACCCCTCATCAATGCATACACCCAGAAATTTTGAATATTCTACCTTACTTACCGATTTCTGATCGAAGTCTGTATTTATTAATGGGGTCGTTCCATTTACTGTGTGGAACTATATATACTGTGTTTTGTCAAAGTTTAATGAGAGCCCATTTGCAGAGAACCACTTAATGATTTTCTGAAAAACATCGTTTACAATTTCACCAGTTAATTCTTGTCTGTCGGGTGTGATAGCTATACTTGTATCATCGGCAACGCGTACCAGCTTTGCATCTTCGTGAATATAGAATGGCAAGTCATTAATATCTATTAAGGACAGCAGAGGACCCAAGACCGAACATTGCTGCACCCCATTCTTGATTGTTCCCCAGTTTGAGAAATCACCAGTTTTTTACATATTATGTGAACTGTTTATTTAAATTTTCTGCACTCTTCCAGTTAGGTATGATTTAAACCATTTGAGCACTGTCCGATTCATACCACAGTACTTGAGCTTATCTAGAAGTATTCCATGATTTACACAATCAAAAGCCTTTGATAGGTCACAAAAAATCCGAACGGGTGACGTCCGGTTACTCAGAGCATTTAATATTTCATTAGTGAAAGTATATATAGCATTTTCCGTTGAGAAACCCTTCTGGAAACCAAACTGACATTTTGTTAAAACTTTATTTTTACAAAGGTGTGAAGCTACTCTACAATACATTACTTTTTCAAGAATTTTTGGATAAGGCAGTCAGAAGAGAGATTGGGCGGTAGTTGTTGACATGAGTCGCATCCCATTTTTTATGCAGTGGTTTAACAATGGCTTACGGCTCACGTCTGAACAGGCATTGGTTTCCGGACATATATTTACTGGAACCTTCCCTCTTGTTTTGACCATTACGACCTCCTTACGAGAGTGTGACACTTTTTCTTCAAATACCTGTTAGATGTACCAAATAAATTTGACGTTTCTCACCCGTGCACTTAAGCGTTCTGTGACAACTGGCGGGGACGCAAGTGGCGGGAGCGCTGTGTCGCCGCAGGAAGCGGGCGCTTTCTAAACACTTTGTCATTCCGCGAAACAGCGAGAGGCGCCTCGGTTTGCTTCGCGTGACCGGCGCGACCCACTTGCCTGCCGGCCGATGCGGGTCGTGTCGGCAGCGCCCGCGCCTACGAGCTCTTCCAAGAAGTCTGCACTGCGGCCGAGTATGGTTGTTGCTGACTGCTGCGTCGTCCAGTTTGCTAATCTACCGTAAATAATATCTCTGAGCTTACTGGAAGACAAAGAACGAAATCGTCCGTCGTAAGCCAAGAAGGCAGTCTTCAAACCCCACTGTACAGACTATACATCTAAGAGGCAATGACTGAAATGACAAAAGGTTCATGAGTTCGAGTAAAATTAAGGGTGAAAGGATATTTATTAATTTTTTCTCGAGGCTTCAGTCTTGTCACTGATCGATACAGCCCACAATACATTCCTCTCCTATCTCAGTCTATTCATCTCAGAGTAGCAATTGCAACCTATGTCCTCGATTATTTATTTATTTATTTACACGTCAGGTTCCGTAGGACCAAACTGAGGAGCAAATATCCAAGGTCATGGAACATGTCAGTACATTAAATTACAACATAAAAGTAATAACTGATAAAAATAAATGTCTGTGAACCCCAAAATAGACAGTCCATAAGTTTAAGCAAACGCAGTCAGCAATAAAATAATAATCGTCTTTTCAAGGAACTCCTCGACAGATTGAAGGAGTGACCCATGAGGAAACTCTTCACTTTCGATTTGAAAAAGGATGCAGCAGTATACTGCACACCTTTTTGCACAAGACTTACGGAAGTCCGATCGAAATGCAGGTTTGATTTCTGCCGAGTATTAATCGAGTGAAAGCTGCTTATTCTTGGGAATAATCTAATATTGTTAACAAGAAATGACAGTAAGTAATACATATATATATATTGAGAGGCCAATGTCAAAATATCCAGACTCGCGAACAGGGGTCGACAAGAGGTTCGTGAACTTACACCAGTTATTGCCCGAACCACCCGTTTCTGAGCCAAAAATATCCTTTCAGAACGGGAAGAGTTACCCCAAAATAAAATACCATACGACATAAGCGAATGAAAATAGGCAAAGTAGACTAATTTTCGTGTCGATGGATCACTCACTTCTGATGCCGTTCGAATGGTAAAAATGGCAGTATTAAATCTTTGAACAAGATCCTGAACGTGGGCTTTCCACGACAGCTTACTATCTATCTGAACACCTAGAAATTTGAACTGTTCAGTTTCACTATGCATATGACCGTTCTGTGAAATTAAAACGTCAGGTTTTGTTAAATTGTTTGTTAGAAACTGTAAAAACTGAGTCTTAGTGTGATTTAGCGTTAGTTTATTTTCTACAAGCCATGAACTTAGGTCATGTACTGCACTATTTAAAACCCAGCCAATGTTGCACACAGTATCCTTTACTACCAGGCTAGTGTCATCAGCAAACAGAAATATTTTAGAGTTATTCGTGATTCTAGAGGGCATATAATTTATATAAATAAGGAACAGGAACGGCCCCAACACTGATCCCTGGGGCAGCCCCCACTTGACAGTATCCTACACAGACCCCACATCAAAGGCGTTATCAACTTTGTGAATAATGACCTTTTGCTGCCTGTTGCTAAAGTTAGAGGTGAACCAATTGTGTGCTACTCCCTGTATTACATAATGGTCCATCTTCTGGTGCAATATTTTGTGATCAACACCATGAAATGCCTTAGTTAAATGAAAAAATATGCAAAGCGTTCGAAACCTTTTATTTAGCGCATCCAGTACCTCACAGAGACAAGAGAATACAGCATTTTCAGTTGTTAAACGACTTCTAAAGCCGAACTGTACATTTGATAGCAAACCGTGTGATATAAAATGATCAATTATCCTTACATACACAGCCTTTTCAATAACTTTTGCAAACACTGCTGGCATAAAAATAGGTCTAAAAGTATCTACATTAACCCTTTATTTGCTGGATGTATCCCAGTCTGTCTCCCTCTACAGTTTCTGTCCTCGATCGCTCGCCCTAGTACCATGGAAGACATTCCGTGATATCTTAACAGATGTCCTATATCTACCTCTACATGGACACTCTGCAAATCACATTCAAGTATCTAGCAGAAGGTGACTCGAAACACCTTCACAAGAATTTTCTGTTATTCCAACCTGGAACAGCGCGTGGAAAAAACGAATAACTATATCCTTCAGTGCCAGCCTGTTTTCCCTTATTTTATTATGATGATCGTTTCTCCCTATGTAGGTCGGCGTCAACAAAATATTTTCGACTTCGGAGGAAAAAGTTGGTGACTGATAATTCGTGAGGGATTCCGCCGCAACGAAAAACGCCTTTGTTTTAATGATGTCCACTCCATACCTGTATCATTTTAGTGACACTCTCTCCCCCATTTCGTGATAATACGAAACGTCCTGCCCTCCTTTGAACTTTCTGGATGTACTCCGTCAATCCTATAAGGATCCCACGCCGGGCAGCAGTATTCTAAAAGAAGACGGACAAGCGTAGTGTAGCCAGTCTCCTTAGTAGATCTGTTACATTTTCTAAGTGTTCTGCCAATAATACGCAGTCTTTGGTTTACCTTCCCCACAACATTTTCTGTGTGTTCTTTCCAATTTAAGTTGTTCGCAGTTGTAATACATGGGTATTTAGCTGACCTTACGGTTTTAGATTAGACTGATTCATCGTGTAACCGAAGTTTAGCATATTCCTTTCAGCACTAATGTGGATGACCTCACACTTTTCCTTATTTAGAGTCAATTGCAAATTTTCGCACCACGCAGATGTCTTTTCTAAATTGTTTTGCAATTTGTTTTGTTCTTATGATGACTTCACTAGTCGGTAAACGACAGTTTCATCTGCAAACAACCGGAGACGGCTATTCAGATTGTTTCCTAAATCGTTTCTATAGATAAGGAACAGCAAAGGGCCTATAACACTACCTTTGGGGAACGCCAGAAATCACTTCTCTTTTACTCCATGACTTTCCGTCAGTTACTACCACGGAGTAAATATCTCTGGAGTGAGCACTCACATGCGCAGAACAGATTTTGTGTTGTCAACATACATTGCCGGCCTGGTCACGTGATCTCGGGACGTGGTGTGTGTGTCCCTGTATATTTAGAATGTCACTACATCCCTAGTACAGACGGATTCTTTTCGTACGTGTCGTGGATTATTTATATATGTTGCGCAGACATTTTAACAGTATCCATTTGATACCGGGAATAAACCAGCTACGTAACTTTTAAGGGAAAGTGAAATTACATCCTGCTTCTTTGCGATAGGTGTCACAGTTCAGATGCACTCGATTTTTGGTAGTTTTCGGTATGATACCGCACTTTATAGTATTACAGAGCCTGAAGTACATTTTTGCAGTGATAGTCCTGCAAAAGGACTTGACACTACGTTAGTACTTTCGCAAGTGTCAGAAAAACACTGAATTTACCACACATTAGCGATTATATCCCTGCTAATTCGTCCTTTTTTCTTGTATTTCTGCGTAATTATTTTCTCGTTTTTGCGACCTAAAGCACAATTTTTCTTACTGGTGGCACTTTGAGGTATATATTTAACGCATTTTAAGTACTTGCTCCCAGTTCATTAAATAAATAGTAGACGGAGTAATCTATATACATAATTGACAAGTCACTGATAAATGCATGGAGGATAGTATTTACTGAAACAACTAACCTTTCCCTTTCCTGTTCCACTAGCAAATTTACGAGAGGAAGCGATTGTTTGTAAGCCTTTGTACGAGCCGTAATATCTATTATATAG
The DNA here is from genome assembly GCF_023898315.1 of Schistocerca nitens. Lineage (NCBI taxonomy): Eukaryota > Metazoa > Arthropoda > Insecta > Orthoptera > Acrididae > Schistocerca > Schistocerca nitens. Next base: position 581,937,422 of record NC_064620.1, on the reverse strand, counting down.
TCATAAAATCGTAGAAAAATAGGTCTACAGAATCAAGTCTTAATTATAATGCGTCTCGAAATTTTTAAACGTATACAGTGTCTCTTACTAAAATGAAACCTATAATTAGAGCTATATGGAATGTACCCATGAAAAGTTACTATCCCTCCTTTCACATATTTTTCTTTGCATCCGTAGCAACAACGTAATTCACCATCGCTATTACTCTATCAACAAACGGTGAAACACAACAAAAACTCTTGGTGTTATAAACTTCAAACGCATCAGAAAGCACACAGGCACAGCGAAGTCCCGAGATCACGTGACAATCCTGGTTTAATGTTGACAACATGCGCAGAACGCAATGCTCACTCCAGAGATATTTACTCTATGGTTACTACGAACCGTGACCTCTTTGACAGGAAATCACGAATCCAGTCCCATAACTGAGACGATATTCCGTAAGCACGCAATTTCACTCCAAGCAGCCCGTGTGTTACAGTGTCAAAAGCCTTCTGGAAATCTAGAAATACAGAATCAGTTTAAAATCCCTTGCCAATAGCACTCAACACTTCGTATGTGTAAAGAACTAGTTGTGTTTCACAAGAACGATGTTTTTTAAATCCGTGATGGCTATCGTCCTGTCCCTTTTCCTTGTCAGTGTTTTAAACATATTCCTTTCCTCTCCGATTCTGCGCAGAACCTCCTCGTCCCTTACTTATCAGTGTTCCTACTTTTCAACATACGTCTGCAGCATCAGATCTTGAACGCTTCGATTCTCTTCTGTTCCGGTTTTCCCACAGTCCATGTTTCACTACCATACAACGCTGTGCTCCGAACGTACATTCTCAGAAATTTCTTCCTCGAATTTATATTTGATACTAGTCGACATCTCTTGGTCATGAATCCCCTCTTTGTCAGTGCTAGTCTGCCTCTTATGTCGTCCTTTGCTCCGTCCGTCATTGGTTATTTTGTACCGGGATAGTAGGTTTCCTTAACTTCATCTACTTCGTGTCCATCAATCTAGATGTAAAGGTTCTCGCGGTTCTCATTTCTGCTACTTCTCATTACTTTCGTCTTTCTTCGATTTACTCTCAGTCCATATTCTGAAATCATTACACTGCTCATTCCACGCAGCAGAACCTGTAATTCTTCTTCACTTTCACTCAGGATAGCAATCTCATCAGCGGATCGTGTCATTGATATCCTTTCACCTTGAATTTAAATCCACCCTCGAATCTTCCTTTCATTTCCATCATTGCTTCTTCGACGTACAGATTGAATGGCAGTGGCGAAAGACTAGATCCCTGTCTTACACCCATTTTAATCCGTGTACTTCGTTCTTGGTCTTCCACTTTTATTTTCCCCTTTTAGTTCTTCTACACATTATACTTAAATACTACCCGGCTTACGCCAGAGTTTACCACTGTTTTTTCTCAGAATTTCGAACATCTTGCACCATTTTACACGGTCGAACGCCTTTTCCGTGTCGACAAATCCTGTTAACGTGTCTTGATTTTAACCATTATCGACCGCATTGTCGGAATTGCCTCTCTGGTGCCTTTGCCTTTCATGTAGCCATAAAGATCGTCATCTAATACATTCTTAATAATTGTTTTCATTCTTTTGTATTATTGACAGCATGCATGAGCTGTTAAGCTGATTGTCCTGTAACTCTTATACTTCTTGACTATTGCAGTCTTGGAAATTGTATGGACCATATTTTTCGACAATCTGCTGGTATATCGCCAGACTCATTCATTCTACACACCAACGTGAATAATCGTTTTGTTGCCGCTTCCCCCAATGATTTTAGAAATTACGATGGAATATTACCCATCCCTTCTGCCATATTTGATTTTAAGTCTTCCAAAGCTCTTCTAGATTCTGATTCTAATACTGGGTCCTCTGTCTCTTCTTGACGACGATTTTCCTGTTCTATCACATCAGGTAAGTCCTCTCCCTCATAGAAGCCCTCAACGTACTCTTTCCACCTATCCTCTCTCTCCTATGCATTTAACAGCGGAATTCTCACTGAACTCTTAATGTTACCACTCTTAATTTCATCGAAGGCTGTTTTGGCTTTTCTGTAGCCTGAGCCAGTTTTTCCGACAATCATGTCTTTATCGATTTCTTCAGAGATTTCATGCAGCCATTTCGCCTTAGCTTCCGTACGCTTATCATTTATTTCATTCCTCAGTGACTTATATTTCAGTATTCATGAACTTGGCTGAACATTTTTGTACTTCCTTCTTTCGTCGATCAACTGAAATGTTTCTAATGTTATCCATGGTTTTCCTTTCTTGTACGTACATTTTTCTCTCCACCTTCGGGTGACTGCCCTTTTTAGAGATGTCCATTCCTCTTCAGTTGATCTACCTACTAAGCTATTCATTATCGCAGTATCTATAGCCTCTGAGAATCTGAAGTGTATCTCGTCATTCCTTAGTACTTTCGTACAGTCTGAGTAACTTTTTAGCAGTAGGGGTATCTGTGTAACATTTACTACTTTTGCTTCAAATGGCTGCTGATCCAACTCCTTGCATTTTTTATGCTGACGGTAGCTGTTTTGTTACTTCAGTTGTCCTTCCAACTTCCTGCATTCTTAGGCTTGTGGTTATCTTTTAATTACATTGTCTATGGAGAGAGCTTCTGGGAGTAGTGATTTAAGCTGAACAATGCCAGATCGATACAAATATTTTGATACTCCAAAGTAAACCTTCAGTATTGAATTAACACTGTTTGTTTTTACTTCTTATTTAAACCTTACTTCCTTCTGGCTCGATATAAATTTACTTGGAGCATTAGATATAGGAAAAATTTTTGTTTTTTAAGATTAGACTAAAATTATCCTAAATGACACTGTAACTGTGTACCGGAATTAAGGCGGAAATTTTACCCTACTAGGTCATAGCCAGTATAGATTTTGACTTTTCCAAGGACTCGTAACTACAGATGTAGAACAATACAAAATCTGTTGCGATGTGTAATTTATTTTGTGTAGAGTATTTTCAACAAACAGTAAGATGTGGGACAACGTTACCCCGATCTACTGTATCCAACTTGTTTGCGCATTGATCCTTCCTAACTAGTCTCTCAAATTTCAGCCTTCTCTTCATCAGTACCAAATTATAATCTAAGTCTATATATGCTCCTGGGTACGCCTTACAATCCAGTATCTGATTTCGGAATCTATGCCTCACCATGATGTAATCTAACTGAAATCTTCCTGTATCTGCCGGTCTTTCACTAGTACACCTACTCCTGTTGTGATTCTTAAACAGAGTATTCAGCTATTACTATCTGAAATTTACTGCAGATCTCAAGTAGTCATTCTCGTCTCTCATTGCCACCACCCATTCCATATTCTCCCCTAACCCTTTCTTCTAGTCCTTCCCCTGCAACCGAATTCCAATTCCCAATGAGTATTAGATTTTCATCTGCCTTTACACACTGAATTACCCGTTCAGTATCTTCATATACTTTCTCTATCTCTTCATCTTCCGCTTGAGACGTCGCCACGTATACCTGATTTGTCGCTGATAATGCTGGTTAGCTGTCGATTCTAAGAACAGCCCTATCACTGAACTGTTCACAGTAGGTCATTCTCTGTTCTACCTTCCTATTGATAATGAATCCTACTTCCGTGATACCATTTTCTGCTGCTGTTGATGTTACCTTACACTCCTCTGACTAAAAGTCGTTCCCTTCATTTCACACACTGACGCCTGTTATATTTAGATTGAGCTTTAGCATTTTCGTTTCAGTATTTATAGCTTCCCTACAGCTGTATGATATACAGGACATAAAATCCTGTCTGAGGCCTGCGATCATTTTTATGTTAGCAATTGGCAACCAGTGCTGTACAATCGCAATAAAGTCCTGAGACTTTCAACTGACTCTTTTATTAGAACATGTTACGCGTTTCGGGAGTACACCCATCTTCAGACATCTGTCACAAAAAAGTACAAAACATAAGTGAACAGCATACTCAACACGTCTCAACGTTACAGAAATGAAATCGGAACATATGAATTACATACCACAAACTTCAACTCCTTCATAACCAACCAGGCGTACACCCTTGACTACTCAAATAAAGTATCCAATAACGTATGACTATAACTGCGACACAAGCAGTCTTGAAGCAGAGCGTATACTGACGCTAAACAAGTCAACTAGCAGCGAAGCGCCCTCGGTAGGGGGCGCTGCACGGTCCTGTGCTCCATGCGTTCACATGTAATTTAATAATAATATGCTCAGCATATAACATCTGATAGGGTGTAATTACGACTAGCAACCGGAATGGTACTTCCGTACACTTTAACACTAAAGGATTTTTAAAAATTTTTTTTAAAAACTCCAAAAATTTTACATTGCCATATTATACCTACAGCCAGTAGTGGCACTAAGCACAACTCAAGCCATATGTCAATATAAAATAAATAATTCCTTCATGAATGAACTTTCAACCTCCCAAATATCTAAAAGAAATACCACAAAATTAAATATAGCCAACAGTATCCATCATAAACTAAAACCATGTAATCAGCCCGCTTTATTTTATGTTGACATATGGTTAGAGTTGTGCTTAGTGCCACTACTGGCTATAGGCATAGTATGGCAATGTAAAAATTTTGGAGTTTTTAAAATTTCTTTAAAAAATCCTTTAGTGTTAACGTGTACGGAAGTACCATTCCAGTTGCTAGTCGTAATTACACCCTGTCAGATGTTATATGTTGAGTATATTATTATTAAATTACATGTGAACGCATGGAGCACATGGCCATGCAGCGCCCCCTGCCGAGGGCGCTTCGCTGCTTGTTGACTTGTTTAGCGTCAGTATACGTTCTGCTTCTAGACTGCTTGTGTCGCAGTTATAGTCATACGTTATTGGACACTCTTGGAGTGGCCGAGCGGTTCTAGGCGCTTCAGTCTGGAACCTCGCGACCGCTACGGTCGCAGGTTCGAATCTTGCCTCGGGCATGGAAGTGTGTGATGTCCTTAGGTTAGTTAGGTTTAATTAGTTCTAATTTCTAGGCACTGATGACCGCAGAAGTTAAGTCCCATAGAGCTCAGAGCCATTTGAACCATTTGAACACTCTTTGAGTTGTCAAGGGTGTACGTCTGTTTGGTTAGGAAGGAGTTGAAGTTTGTGGTCTGTAACTCATATGACCCGATCTCATTTCTGTAACGTTGAGACGCGTTTAGTGTGCTGTTCACTTATGTTTTGTACGTTTTCGTAACAGATGTCTGAAGATGGGTGTAATCCCGAAACGCGTGTTACGTTCTAATAAAAGAGTCAGTTGAACGTCTAATGACTTTATTGCGGTTGTACACCATTTGTTGCTAATTATTATTCCCTACAACTTTCAAATTTCTCACATTCCACTCCCCGACTTGTAGAACGTTATACTTCCGTTCGTTATTCGATCTTTTTCTCATGATCACCTTCCTCTAGGCTGTCCGCTCTCGGAGATCCGAATGGGAGACTAGTCCAGAAACTTTTGCCAATGGAGAGTCCATCATGAAACCTTTTGTTTCCAACTTCAGGCCGTATGTCCTGTGGATAGATGTTATGTGTCTTTGATGCAGTGGTTTCCATTGCCGTCTGCACCCTCGTGCAGGTGATCATTGCTGATTTTTCCACCATTTAGGGGCATTTTCCCACCCCAAGGGCATGAGAGTGTCGTGAACCTCTGTCCGCTCCACCGCCCTCTTAGACAGGGCTGTTGGCACAATGATAGTGACTTCTTATGGCAGAAGTCTTCAGCTGCCATTGTTTATGATCTGAATTCAGAATTTAAGCAGTGACAGGGTTCGAAACCGGAACCGATTTCTAATCAAAGACGCTACCCCTAGGACATGCCGAACCAATAATAACTTCGCTAATGACTTTGCCATCATCAGTGAACGGAAAAAAGAACTGCAGGAATTGTTGAATGAAATGAATTGTCTAATGAGCACAGAAATGGATTGAGGGTAAAGCAGAGAAAGGTGAAAGTGACAAGGAGTAGCAGACATGAGATGTGTAACATACTTAACATCAAATCTGGGGAAAGAATATAGACGAAGATAGACGAAGATAAGAAATTGTGCTACTTTGGAAGAAAAATAACTGGCGACAGACGGGGCAAAGAGGACACAAGGAAGTGGACTATCCCGAGAAAAGAGGCCATTCATGGCAAGGCGATGTCTAATAGCTGCAATCATATGCCTTGAAGAAGAAATTTCCGAGAATGCACGTTCGGAGCTTATCATCACATGGTACTGAATCAAGAAGGGAATCGAAACGATTGTCAGTTATTTACACGTTCACAGAACTTATGAACGATTCTTTCTCGAAATGGTCCGAAATGGGTTAGGATAAGTACACATGATTGGGATTAACATGACGCAGAGAGTCTACCCCAGGAATGGGAACATCTGAGAACTGTATTTCGAAAAAATGGGTACTCAGAGTGGCAGATTCAACGTGCTCTCCGCCCAACCACTGCAGCACAACCTGTTGAGATGGATGAAGTCACGAGGGAGGAGGTAGGCACTGCATTTATTCCATACACAGGCACACTCTCGGGGAAAATCGCCCGCATTCTGAAGAAACACCGGGTCGGAACTGTGTTTTGTCCCCCAAATAAAACTCGTGCACTGGTGGGGAGCGCCAAGGATGACCTCGGTTTGAGGAAGGCCGGCGTGTACCAGATTCCGTGTCAATGTGGCAAGTCGTATATTGGTCAGACGATGCGTACCGTCGAGGATCGATGCCGTGAACACCAGAGGCACACTCGACTGATGTATCCGAGCAAGTCGGCGGTCGCTGAACATTGTTTGTCGGAAAATCACGCCATGGAGTATGACCGCACGAGGATTCTGATACAGACGTCGAGATACTGGGACAGCGTTGTTAGAGAGGCCATCGAAATTCGCACCAATGACTACCTCATAAACCGTGACTGTGGCTATAATCTTAGCGAGGCTTGGGAACCAGCGATTGGGTTAATCAAGAGCAAATCGAGCAAACGTATAGTTGTGACGACCACGGCGGACAGAGCCATCACACCGACGTCATCTCAGACGCCGCCGTAATCTGTTCCACCGCGCGACCGTGGCGCGGGGCGAGGACGGCGGAGGGAGCGCGCCGCGGACGGAGGGTATTTAAATCGGCCGCCGCCGCGACCGAACCCAGTTCACTCTGAGCAGCCTTAGCGTACGGATCTCTGTGCCGTCAGTTCACCTGATGATGGCGACATGTATGATCGCCGAAATATTGTGCCCGTTGGACACTATAGACCGGCAGCACACCCGTGGATATTTTGATTATCAAATACGCCGGGAGAAACTCAAGAATCACAATATATTTTTTGATCTTACTCATGCGACTGCACTTAAAAACTAGATTATTTTTCCAAAAGGCTGCCAGTTTTTACATAGGAAATCGTCCATGTAGTAGATGGAGTTCTCGAGGAAGAATGATTTTAGATTACATTTAAAACATGCTTTGTTACAGGTCTGTCGTTTTATCGTCTTGACAAACTATCAAAAATTTTTGTTATTTTGTATTTAACTCCTTTCTGAGCCACCGACAGCATCCCTGTAGTGTTGTAGTGTATGGATAACACTGTGCAGAGGTCGGTGTGTGAATACCACATACACTGATGAGCCAAAACGCTGTAACCACCCGCCTAACAGCCTGTTTGTCCGTCTTTCTAACGAAATACATCACTGCTTTTGCGTATCAGGGATCCGACAGTTTGTTGGTAGGTTTGTTGAGGTATGTTGCATTAGATTTCTACGCACAGGTCATGTAATTTTCGTAAATAACAAGCCGCTGATTTGCGTACGCAGAGATAGCGTCCCATAGTGGCCCACATGTGTTCCATAGGATTTACACCAGGCGAATTTCGTCGCCGGGATATCAACGTGAATTCAGTATAATGCTCCTCAAACGACTGTAGCACGGTTCTGGCTCCGAAACACGGACAGTTTTGCTGCTGAAAGATGACATCGCCGTCGGGGAGATATCAACCACGAAAGGATGCAGGTGGTCCGCAGCTGTTAGCGTGTCTTCCATTACTGCCACAGGTCCCACCCTAACGCAGGAATACGGCTCCCACCAGCCTGCGGCCGTGGCGTGCTGCACGTTTCGAAGCGCCGTTCACCTCGATGACGGCGTTTGTGGAGACGACCATCGAAATAGTGTAGCAAAAATGTGATTCACCCGAAGAGCCGACACGTTTCCATCGACCCTCTGTCGAATCCCGATGGTCTCGTGCCCACTGCAACCGTAACTGGCGATGTCGTCGGGTCAGCAAGTGAACAGGGAGGCGTTGTCTGCTGCGGAACTCCAGGTTCAACAATGTACAGGGTGATTCAAAAAGAATACCACAACTTTAAATATGTGTATTTAATGAAAGAAACATAATATAACCTTCTGTTATACATCATTACAAAGAGTATTTAAAAAGGTTTTTTTTTTCACTCAAAAACAAGTTCAGAGATGTTCAATATGGCCCCCTCCAGACACTCGAGCAATATCAACCCGATACTCCAACTCGTTCCACACTCTCTGTAGCATATCAGGCGTAACAGTTTGGATAGCTGCTGTTATTTCTCGTTTCAAATCATCAATGGTGGCTGAGAGAGGTGGCCGAAACACCATACCCTTAACATACCCCCATAAGAAAAAATCGCAGGGGGTAAGATCAGGGCTTCTTGGAGGCCAGTGATGAAGTGCTCTGTCACGGGCTGCCTGGCGGCCGATTCATCGCCTCGGGTAGTTGACGTTCAGGTAGTTACGGACAGATAAGTGCCAATGTGGTGGCGCTCCGTCCTGCTGAAATATGAATTGTTGTGCTTCTTGTTCGAGCTGAGGGAACAGCCAATTCTCTAACATCTCCAGATACTGTAGTCCAGTTACTGCTTGCTGGATGCGTGCTACATTTTCATCACTCGTTCTCGGCCATCCAGAACTTTTCCCTTTGCACAAACACCCATTCTCTGTAAACTGTTTATACCAACGTTTAATACACCACCTATCAGGAGGTTTAACACCATACTTCGTTCGAAATGCACGCTGAGCAACTGTCGTCGATTCACTTCTGCCGTACTCAATAACACAAAAAGCTTTCTGTTGAGCGGTCGCCATCTTAGCATCAACTGACGCTGACGCCTAGTCAACAGCGCCTCAAGCGAACAAATGTACAACTAAATGAAACTTTGTAGCTCCCTTAATTCGCCGACAGATAGTGCTTAGCTCTGCCTTTTGTCGTTGCAGAGTTTTAAATTCCTAAAGTTGTGGTATTCTTTTTGAATCACCCTGTACTATGAACGGTGCGTTCCGAAGCACTTGTGCGTACAGCAGCACTATGCTCTTTCGGCAGAGATACCACAGATCAGAATCTGTCCTAATATGTAGAGCAGACAAGCGTCCAAACCCCACGTTCTGTGAAAAGTTGTGGACGTCCGACCATGTAGCGCGTAGTGGTAGTTCACAGACCCTCTACCTCTTTCCGTAGATGCTCACGACAGTAGCGCATGCACATTCGACCAACTTCTCCGTTTCCGAGATACTCGTTCACAGACTCTGCGCTGCAATAATGTGTCTTTTGTCAAAGTCGCTTATCTAAGTGGAGTTCTCAATTTGCAGCCCATGCCTTCGCTGGGGCGATTCCCAGCCCGTGTTTGCTCCGCTTACATTCTTTTATTACCGCGTCACTCTCCCGCAACGCCACCAAGCGGCATCCAGCGTCACGGTGGGCAGTGGTCTTAACGTTTTGGCTTATCAGTGTATTATTCTTAATTCTCGGTTTTGTGCAAGCACTATTTTGTTTCTAACTGATGAAATATCCCAGAAAATTATTCCTTAAGACATTACTGAGTGGAACGCAGAATATGTCAAGAAGTTGAATCGTTTGTTTCCAAGACTAGGAATTAGAGGTAGAACAAAAGCAGATGCACTTATTTGTTTCAAAAGCTCAGTTATACGCTTCTTTCAGTTCAAGCTTTCTATGTACACCAAAAAATTTTGAGAATTCTACCATATTTACTGACTCCTCTTCTTTTCCTACATTAATAGTTGGCATGACTTCATGTGTTGCGCAGAACAGGATGTAATGCTTCTTCTCGAAATTTCGGGATATACGAGGCCTGTTCAGAAAGTAAGCTCCGATTGATTGCCAAATTGAAACCACAGTGAACATCAGAAATGTTTTACTTGTAACAATTAGCTACACCTTTCAGCTACTTCTCTACGTAGTCGCCGTTCTGACTTAGACTTTGTCATAGCGTTGTACCAACTTTTCAATAGCCTCATCATAGAAGGCAGCCGCCAGTGCTTTCCGCCAATTCTCCACGCTGGCCTACACCTCGTTGTCTGTGTCAAAATGTTGTCTTCAAAGACAGCGGTTCATGTGACCAGAGATGAAACTCAGGGGGAGACAATTGCGGACTGTATTGTGGGTAATCTCACATTTCCATTTGAAAACGATGCAGGAGCATCTTCATTGCCCCTGCAGAATGCGGCTGAGAATTGTCTTGAAGAAGAAACAGCACGACAGTTATGTAATGTTAGCTGCATAGCTTCAGGCGAAATTTCTCGCCAGGCCCTCGTACTTGGCGGCAGACACTATTTTCTAGACATCTTTACGCACTCACTGCGAGCACAGAAATGAGAAGAGCGACGTGATGCTAACTGGGGTTATACTAGAGACACTACCCAACACATCTGTGCAAAGCTTTATCGGATTTTCATAGTCGTTTCCATTTCGCGACCGATCGGAGCTTACTTTCTGAACGCCCCTCGTACCTTTCTAGAGAACAAGTTGAAAAACATTACTAACAATTTCTTCTGCTGCTTTCCCACTAATGGTTCTTATTATAACACTAGCATCGTTTGCAAAAAGTATGAGTCCTGCTTCTTGAATGTTAAGTAGGTCATTCAGTTATACAACATGTAACGGGTACACGTGCAGACTGAGGACGGTGTAGAGAACAACATTCATCAGTATTTGCATCATTCGTAAGCTGATAATTATAGCTATTAGGAATACTGTGTTTGTTAGTACCTCCAAGTGCATACGATAGAAAGCAAGCCATTAATGGTTATTGTTTCTGGACAGCAGCTCAGTGTGGGCGCTTAGGTGCAAAATGGTTAGTCTACACTGACAGGCGTAATCCATTTAGTGGTGCCGCTACGACTGTACAGAAATTGTCAGATGGTGTATTAACTGAAGTGTTTGTTGGAAGATGTAGAGAAAAATCAACCATCACACTGGCGTGTGTTCGTATTAACGTACCACATATGAAAGTATCTGCGCTTTTGTCTGTTACACCATGTATAAGGAATAGGAATGCATGCAAACTTGAAACCTGTGAGACTCCCTCTGCGATCTCTCTAGTCACTGAAATTTTCTACCATTTTGACATTGTTTAAATTATTCAGCACCAATTTTCACATTCCGTTTGAAAAGTGTCATTTAAATAAGTTGTGTATAGAGCCATCAGTCCCGTAAAACTTTAGATACGCTAAGAGTGCAACGTCATCTACACAAATGCCTAAAGAAGATCACAATAGATACACACTGGCGATATTTTATTATTTAAGGCTTGTAGTACTTGATGCATTGAAAATTATGTGAACTGACAAGAACTTAGGAGGTTACTCGTAGACTTGGGGGAGAAAGAAAGATACGGAAAATACTGACAAGAAGCAGAGGCAGGATGATAGGAAGTATGTTAACACATCAAGGATTAACTACCATTGTACTAGAGAGAGCTGCAGGGGGTAAAAATTGCTGCGGAAGACATGGATTGGAATACATCGAATAAAAAATCCAGGACGTAGTGTCGGAGTACAACTCTGAGATGAAGAGTTTGGCACGGAAGAGGAAGTCGTGGGAAACTGCATCACACCATTCAGAAGACTGATGAAAACCATATTGGGTACTGTATACATTATTAACAGCCTCTTTCTGTCTACATTACACAGTAATAAACCATGGCAACGAGGCGGCGCACCGGGTTCCACAGGATCCTGAGATGATCCTTAGGACAAGCTCCAAATCTGATGTACGCAGAGTCCGGTGCGTCGGATATTCGTCTGTCTGAGAGGACCCACCATCACACAGACGCCCAAAATGGGTTTGAAATGTTGTGTGATGTGGTTGGTGTCTGTGAGGGTACGTGTTTTTCTACAGCCGTGCTCCCTCCCAACCGTTTCCTTCTGCTTGGCCGTACACAAACCGCATATCGACTGCTCCCTAATTGAATACCGGCCCATTCTACAGCTTACAAGCCGGTCGCAGTGGCCAAGTGGTTCTAGGTGCTTCAGTCCGGAACCACGCGGCTGCTACGGTCGCAGGTTCGAATCCTGCCTTGGACATGGATGTGTGTGATGTCCTCAGGTTAGTTAGGTTTAAGTACTTCTAAATCTCGGGGACTGATGACCTCAGATGCTAAGTCCCATAGTGCTTAGAGCCATTTGAACCATTTTTGCTGCTTACAGTACCCTGCGTCAATCACACAACCTGCAACGCACGAGGAACACACGCCACGTGGTCAGAGGAACTGTCATTCGTCAGCGCCATCTACCGTGGAAACGATGCATTTCCGGACGCTTGTTCATCGGACCTTTTTTCCTCCATTTCCAGTCAGTAATGCGTCCCTGTCGGTTTTATTAATGTTCACCCTGTATAAAAACTTGTCCCCTCGCGCGATACTGCAATTTGAAACTGACTCATTCCGATAAAACGTTTTTCAATAAAGTTTTAAAAGAGCGTGCATAAGTACTTTAGTCAAAAAAGGCATTAAAACCCATTACTACGTTGAAAATTACCGTATTTAAGGATACAGATGTGATGATTCTGTAAAAGTAGTTATTGTTGATGTCTTCAGTCCAGAGACTGGTTTGATGCAGCACACCATGCTACTCTATCCTGTGCAAGCTTCTTCATCTCCCAGTTCCTACTGCAGCCTACATCCTTCTGAATCTGTTTAGCGTATTCATCTCTTGGTCTCCCTCTACGATTTTTACCCTCCACGCTGCCCTCCAATACTAAATTCGTGATCCCTTGGTGCTTCAGAATATGCCCTACCAACCGATGATCCCTGCTTCTAGTCAAGTTGTACCACAAATTTCTCTTCTCTCCAATTCTATTCAATACCTCCGCATCAGTTATTTGATCTACCCATCTAATCTTCAGCATTCTTCTGTAGCACCACATTTCGAAAGCTTCTATTCTCTTCTTGTCAAAACTATGTATCGTCCATGTTTCACTTCCATACATGGCTACACTCCATACAAATACTTTCAGAAACGACTTCCTTACATTTAAATCTATACACGATGTTAACAAATTTTTCTTCTTCAGAAACGCTTTCCTTCCCATTGCCATTCTACATTTTATATCCTCTCTACTTCGACCATCATCAGTTATTTTGCTCCCCAAATAGCAAAACTCCTTTACTACTTTAAGTGTCTCATTTTATGATCTAATTCCCTCAGCATCACCCGACTTAATTCGACTACATTCCATTATCCTCGTTTTGCTTCTGTTGATGTTCATCTTATATCCTCCTTTCAAGACACTGTCCGTACCGTTCAGCTGCTCTTCCAAGTCCTTTGCTGTCTCTGACAGAATTACAATGTAATCGGCGAACCTCAAAGTTTTTATTTCTTCTCCATGGATTTTAATTCCTACTCCGAACTTTTGTTTTGATTCCTCTACTGCTTGCTCAGTATATAGATTGAATAACATCGCGGATAGGCTACAATCCTGTCTCACTCCCTTCCCAACCACTGCTTCGCTTTCATGCCCCTCGACTCTTATAACTGCCATCTGGTATATGATGTGAAATTATATGAAAATACGCTAATAAGTTAACTTCATTTACATTAAAATTTTTAAAACCTTTAAAATTTCGTTTTGAATAAGGAGTATCTCATGTTCATGCACTGACAGTGTGTTAGCCAAGACAGACACGAAGTCAACACCCAGAAAAGTAGCACAACTTTGTAGGTGAAGTAGCGCCGCTAACAGTGAAGAGATCCAAAAAGGGTATGATGAGATAAAGAAAATTGAGATAGTAGAAGAATACGAATATTTGTGATGTACCACTGGAAAGGAAGAGCAGGTAAAATAATAGAACAGGGGCGGGGGAAAAGAAGTGGAAGATGAGGTCACCTGGTAGTATTATGCAGATAGCATAATTTAATCATCGGTTAAGAGCCGTGAGTGAAGGTCGTATACCAGGAGAAGACATGGTGACACTCTAAGGTCTCAGAACGTAATTCCTTGTTTATGAATTCCTGATTTTAACTAAAGAAATTGCAAAAACGTAGGAAATTGAGGAGGTAAATTGAAGGAACGAGAGGTTGTTGAGTCTTAGAGGGAACATAAGGGGCGCGTCCTTGTATACAGTGGAACATGCTCATACGTTGCTAAAAAGTTATTGTTTTGAATGTGTTTACTGCATCCCCCACATATATTTCTTTCTTCGTGACATTGTACTTTTATAAACATTACCCTCTCTTGAATATAAAGATTGGTTTTACAATCAGTTGCAATTACGTGTTATCAAAACAATGTTCCTCTCTTTGTAGATTTAAATATTGGAATTTTAGTTTGAAATTGCCATATGAGGCTTGTACTTACTGTTTTTAATTCATTTATAACGGTTCTGTTTGATAAAAGAACTTCGTAATTTCTTCTCTATTTCGGCCGCATGAGTGTGCCATGCTGATTGGCCAAGGTTGAAAGGTGGCTACACTGAGCCACAGCGCCAGAGATCGCTAGAGAGCATTGTTCCGCCGCCTCCACTGGCAGTGATTATTGAGATGTCGTAGTGGGCAGTGCTTGTCGAGGACTCGTAGTAGTCAGTTCGTGTTCAGATGTGCTAGTAGGGAGTGCTTGCTGAGATGTGATACTGAAAAGTTCTTGTTGAGATGTGGTAATAGCGAGTCGGTGTGGAGATATATTGTAATGATTAGAGTGATTTTGGTCAATATATGAAGGTAACGAAACTTGATTTATTTTTCATTATTTCCATGTTTTAAATAATGCGTCATTACAGGTTCAGTCAACAAAGCATCTGGCTTGTGTTCTTGTATTAGAGTGTAATTCTGGTTTTCTTGAGTAATTATGGTAATTTTATTTTCTTTAATTAATTCAGTATAAATGATATTTAAAATTTCTTGTGTTATTGAAGAAGAACCGTGCCAGATGCGTACGTTGAGTCATACTTCCACACACAGAACAGTTACACTTGTGCTTTGGTTTCGTAGGTTTTTATAGTTGCTGGGGACTTAATTAATTAATTGTGTTAATGAAAATTTCCATTTCATTCTTTGTTATTGTTCTAAGCAGTCAGATTGCGTAATAATACTAGTCAGGGCCAACCGTTTACGAGACTTCGTAATCGGACAAACAGCTACTAAAGCGGAAATTAAAATTATTTTCATTTCATTTAATTAAGCCCCCATGCACGTGGATGTATGTCATTCTTAGAATTGCGGAAGATCTTAAATTTCCGAACAGTCAAAAAGTGTTTATAGTCAAAGTTTTCGCCTCGTGGCGACAAAGACCTACCGCGTCTGTCCCAGTTTGAATGTCGATTATTGTCAAGTTCGCGCGCCTGGCGCTCTCTTGTTGCGTCCCGTAAATGAAACAAATTATCTTCTTCAAAGCCCTCTGCTATCTGTGATTCTAAATTTCTTCTGCTGCCTTTTCCTACGATTTCGCCTTCAATTTGTTTGACTTGCTTTCGTAATGCCTCAACTTCCCTTTTAACGCGTTCATTAAATTTTCCCTGATTTTCAACATGCTTATTTATGTTCTGATACTCTTCGGTTTCTGCAAATGGCAATGGTGCTGTATCATCTGAATCTCTGTCCCCATGTAAACTAAGATTTGTCAATTTATCTGAAATCTCCTCAACTCTTTCCGATAAGTCACCTATTTTTTCTTTCTGTTTATTTACGTCTTCCGTAAGTGTCGCGACTCGGGTTTCAGTGTTGACACATTTGGTAGTTAACTGTTCATATTGTTGTGTTAGATTATTTATTCTGTCATTTGGTACGGATTCCTCGATTCTCTCAAATATTTCTTTCTTATCGTGTGCACGTTGTAAATTTAACTCTGAAAATTTTTGTACTATCACGCGATCTCTTTCTTCCTGTTCTCTATCCTGTTCCCTTTGTCTAATCTCTACTGCAATTAATCTATTATTGTGAGAATTCAAAATCGGTTGTACTTCTTCTCTGATTTCTTTCTTTAACTCATCTTTCATATTTTTGAAACATGTCCCTATTCGTGAGTCTAACCGTGTTTCCATTGTTTCCAACTCTGTTTCTAAACGTGTTGCCACTGTTTTTAATTCAGATCCTAACCGAGTTTCCATTGTTCCCATCCGTGTTTCCATTTGTAAGTCTAACCGTGTTGCCAAAGTTCCCATCTCTGTTTTTAATTCAGATCGTAACTGTGATCCCAAATTTAATATTGCACTCATCAACTGTTCCGTATGATCTGGTTCGAAATTCTTTTCGCCCCTAACATTTCTCGCAAAACCAGTTTCCTTCGTCATAGCTGTAAAGCTATCTGTGTTCGATACTATTACAGAATCTTCTGTCGTTAATCTCTTATTCTATGAATTTTCTGATTGAGAAAAATTTTGAAATGGTTCCGGACTATTTTCCCGACTTATTACATTGTTTTCCACTTCATTATCCATCATACTGTTTTCCTCTGTTAGCGAGTTCGCCATGTTAACAATTTCGTCATTCTCACTATCCATCATTTTTGCCTTTTTCATTGATCGCGTGATCATTTACAAAATATACAAAACTCGTCACTATAAAAAAAATTACACACAATGACACTTTATCATCAACAATATCATTCACACGAGATGTTTCCCTCAAACACGATCATCGAACAGTTGAAATAATTGCACTAATTGTCAAACCCGTAGACAAGACAACAGAAATGAAATTTTGCAAAAAAAAAAAAAAAAAATACCATTAGAAGAATGACAATTACCAAATCTACACATGCAATATAGACTACAATTACTAAACTACAAATTACTACAACACTCCTACTGTCTACTATTTCTACAATCAGAAGATTCCAAGGGACGATCCGAAGCAGCGGTCGCCACGTGCATGGGGGCTTAATATATAATGAAAATAATTTTAATTTTTTGTTTTTAGTAGCTCTTTGTCCGATTACGAAGTCTCGTAACGGTTGGCCCTGACTAGTATTATTACGCTATCTGACTGCATAGAACAATAACAAAGAATGAAATGGAAATGTTCATTAACACAATTAATTAATTAAGTCCCCAGCAACTATAAAAACCTACGAAACCAAAGCACAAGTGTAACTGTTCTGTGTGTGGAAGTATGACTCAACGTACGCATCTGGCACGGTTCTTCTTCAATAACACAAGCAATTTTAAATATCATTTATACTGAATTAATTAAAGAAAATAAAAATACCATAATTACTCAAGAAATCCAGAATTACACTCTAATACAAGAACACAAGCCAGATGCTTTGTTGACTGAACCTGTAATGACGCATTATTTAAAACATGGAAATAATGAAAAATAATTCAAGTTTCGTTACCTTCATATATTGACCAAAATCACTCTAATCATTACAATATATCTCCACACCGACTCGCTATTACCACATCTCAACAAGAACTTTTCAGTATCACATCTCAGCAAGCACATCTGAACACGAACTGACTACTACGAGTCCTCGACAAGCACTGCCCACTACGACATCTCAATAATCACTGCCAGTGGAGGCGGCGGAACAATGCTCTCTAGCGATCTCTGGCGCTGTGGCTCAGTGTAGTCACCTTTCAAGGTCTTGCTATATTACATTACCCAATTTCATGACTCACAAAAACTCTGATGAATAGGCACTAGATTGTTGAGCTGTTGCTAAACAATGTTAGTAATAGCCAGTCTCTCTGCATGCTGCTAGATTACATATGCTGGACAAGGTAGGGCACCGTGTGCTGCATTGCCGATTGGTTCTTGTGGTGTACTGGGCTACGTAAATCACTTAAATGTTGAACTGAATGTGAAATCTTACACACTACTTAACCTAAATTATCCTAAGGACAAACACACACACCCATGCCCGAGGGGGGAATCGAACCTCCACGTGACCAGCCGCACAGTCCGTGACCGCAGCGCCTGAGACCGCTCGGCTGATCCCGCGCAGCAATTACTTAAGATTACTAGGTTACGTATATAGCAGAATGAGGCTTTAAAGTTTCACTTGATGACCGACGATTTTATGTGTTACACTTACACAAACGTGAAGAGAGCCCCACTGCACTCCTGGACGCTGTAAACATCAGGATAACACATATTGCCCTTTCTAACTTACATACTCACTTTGTAAAACACAAATGTTAGATACGCAGGCTTTAAAGGCGCATCTGAAGGGAAGAGCGAATTTTGCGAACAAAATATTTGAAATGTAATAAATAATTAAATGAAGTAATTAATATGAACAGTTGTATCGACTGTAGGATATAGCCGCAAAAAAAAATAGGATTATGTCCCTCTGTTGTTTTTATAAAAATAAATGTCGTATGACTAGGGCCTCCCGTCGGGTAGACCGTTCGCCGGGTGCAAGTCTTTCGATTTGACGCCACGTCGGCGACTTGCGCGTCGATGTGGATGAAATGATGATGATTAGGACAACACAACACCCAGTCCCTGAGCGGAGGAAATTCCAACCCAGCCGGGAATCTAACCCGGGCCCTTAGGATTGATATTCTGTCGCGCTGACCACTCAGCTACCGGGGGGCAATTTTTGTGAAGGGGACGGGACCTCTCTGTTTTAGAAGCGAGTCAAGACGGACGCTTTTCAATGATTACGGCTGATTTATAAGGCACGCTGCCACTATCATTTACATTTTGGTTAATGTGAGTCTCACTAAAAATTTGTTTGTGTGATAATTGAATATAGTGATAGTACGTAATATTTGTTTCATTTTATGTTGTAGGTCATCATCAGCCGTACCACGTCTGGACATGGTGAAAGGTTCCGTGTTCTTTAAACGCACATAAATAGTCCAGTACGAAGCATTCCTTCGGTGAGTAAATGTTTTCGAAGTTCAACGAAAGAAGTTTTCATTTGAAGAGATATAATGAGAACGGACCTTACACACAAAGTCATTGTCAAGTGCACCAAGTAAGTGAAATGAATTAACAAAAACTATTTATTTAAGAAATTATGTAATTATTTTAATAAGTGTGTCTCACTCCCTAGCATTTATTCATGCGCGATCCCGTCAGAATTAATAATAAAAGAAAATTTACAAGGTCCATTTCTTTTAGTTGCGCTTAATTTATGAAAGAATGTGTTTTATTGTTTATGAGGGGCAGTCAAATGAAACTCGAACACGTGACACAACGGGACCATAGAATGGTTCCGTTCAAAAGTAATCACCACGCACGTAAAGGCATGTATCCCACTGACAAGGGAACCTCCCCATCGCACCCCCCTCAGATTTAGTTATAAGTTGGCACAATGGATAGGCCTTGAAAAACTGAACACAGATCAATTGAGCAAACAGGAAGAAGTTGTGTGGAACTGTGAAAAAATAAGCAAAATATACAAACTGAGTAGTTCATGGGAAGATAGGCGACATCAAGGACTCTAAGAACACAGGAGCGCCGTGGTCTCGTGGTAACGTGAGCAGCTGCGGAACGAGAGATCCTTGGTTCAAATCCTCCATCGAGTGAAAAGTCTATTTTTTTTATTTTTAGTTTATGTGACAAACTATTGTGTTTTCATCACTTTTTTGGGAGTGATTATCACATCCACAAGAAAACCTAAATCGGGCAAGGCAGAAGAATTTTTTTACCCCTTCGCCAAGTGTACAAGTTAGGTGGGTCGACAACATATTCCTGTCATGTGACGCACATGCCGTCACCAGTGTCGTATAGAATATATCAGATGTGATTTCCTGTGGAGGAATCGGTTGACCTATGACCTTGCGATCAAATGTTTTCGGTTCCCATTGGAGAGGGACGTCCTTTCGTCTACTAATCGCACGGTTTTGCGATGCGGTCGCAAAACACAGACACTAAACTTATTACAGTGAACAAAGACGTTAATGAACGAACGGACAGATAATAACTATGCAAATATAAAGAAAATAAAATCTTCACCCGAGGGAAGACTTGAACCAAGGACCTCTCATTCAGCAGCTGCTCACGCTACCACGGGACCACGACGCTCCTGAACTCACTTTGTCCATGATGTTGCCTACCCGACCCGTGGACTACTCAGTTTGTATATTTTGCTTATTTTTTCACAGTTCCACACAAATTCTTCCTGTTTTCTCATTTGATCTGTGTTCAGTTTATCAAGGCCTATCCACTGTGCCAACTTATAACTAAATCTGAGGGGGGGGTGCGATGGGGAGGTTCCCTTGTCAGAGGCGAGACTATCACTTAGTGTTTCGCAGAACGCGGTTGGCCGATGATGGATCCACAACCGCCCCCACTCTTGCATTTCCTCGTTTGGCTGAAACAGACGTCCACGCTTCTTCAGGTTGCCAAGGAGGTGAAAATCACATGACGAACGATCCTGGATGTACGGAGGATGTTTGCAGTGTTTCCCAACCCAATCGTTGAATCCCGGTTGTCAGCGTGTGGGCGGATGTTATCGTGCTACAGGCTAACTCCGTCCGACAGAATTCCTGGGTGTTTTGAAATGATGGCACGTCGCAATTTCTTCACATCGCTGCGCACTGATTGTGGTACCACGGGGTTCCAGAGGGCCCCTGCAGTTGTAGTTACGCGATAACGACCGCTCCCACACTACCAATCAGACGAAGGCTGCGCTTCAGCGAAGTGATCGGGAAACTCAGCAGCATCCTCCGTACAACCCGGTAGTTCACGGTGTGATTTTCACGTCTTTGGCTACCTGAAGAAAGACGTATGCGGACGTCGGTTTCAGTCGGAAACGTGTGTGGTGTTTACTTTCGAATGGAACCATTCCGTAGTCCCGTTGTGGCTGGTGTTCCGTTTTTATTTGACTGCTTCTTGGATTTTATTTTCAATCCACGAGTCAGATCCAGTTTCCAGTTTGTTTCTGGGTCATTATAATTATCCACTTTGAATATTTTGAAAGTATCAGGCTTAATTATCGCTACTTTGAGACTAGTCTGCGCTTTTCGAAACACACACACCTTTCACTCATAAATGACTGGTGTATCATTGCTCTCCGTGTCACTATTGTGCTCAGATTTTGTTATCTTTTAAAACTTGTTTCTTATATTTGTAAGTGTACTCCAGCGCATAAATAATTATTCTACACTTGTAAGTACGAGGGTCACTCCAAGAGAAATGCACACTATTTTTATAAAAATACAGTTCTCATTCTGCATGTGTGAAAGTTTTACAGTGTGTAGATACAGCCTTCCCGCTTGTTTTCAAACTTAATTCAACCTGTTCCAGTGAGAGGCGCCGTCACAGCATATCTTCAAGATGGCTGCTACACTTGACGTTCGTCAGAAGCAACGTGCTGTCATATAATTCCTGTGCTGTGAAAACGAGACAGTGGGAAACATCCACAAGAGGTTGAAAAAGGTGTATGGAGATGCTGCAGTCGATCGCAGTACAGTTAGTCGGTGGGCAAGCAGGTTACGTGATGAAAGCGGGTACGTCAATACTGAGGATTGTCCTCGCAGCGGCAGGCCTCGTACTGCAAACACTCCAGACAATTTGCAGAGAGTTAACGAATTGGTGACTGCTGACAGACGCATCAAAGTGAGCGAATTGTCACGCTATGTTGGGATAGGGGAAGGAAGTGTTTGCAGAATACTGAAAGTGTTGGCGTTAAGAAAGGTTTGTGTCAGGTGGGTTCCCAGGATGTTGACAGTGGCTCACAAAGAAACAAGAAAAACGGTATGCAGCGAACTTTTGGAACAGTACATTTCTTGAAAGAATTGTGACAGGTGATGAAACATGGCTCCATCATTTTTCACCAGAGACGAAGAGGCAATCAATGAAGTGGCATCATGCAAATTCACCCAAGGAAAAAAATTCAAAACCACACCTTCTGCTGGAACAGTTATGACTACGGTGTTTTTCGATTCCTAAGGACTCTTGCTTCTGGGCATCATGCCAAGTGGAATCACCATAAATTATGATTCATGTGTGACGACGCTGAAGGAACTTCAAGCTTGACTGAGTCGTGTTCGACCACATCGGCAAAATCAGGATGTTCTGCTGTTACACGACAATGCACGGCCACATGTCAGTCAAAAAACCGTGGAAGCGATCACAAAACTCGAATGGACAACACTGAAACACCCGCCTTACAGTCCTGACATGGCTCCATGTGACTGTCATCTCTTTGGGAAACTGAAAGACTCTCTTCGTGGAACAAGGTTTTAAGATGATGACTCCCTTGTGCACGCTCCCAAACAGTGGCTCCCAACAGGTTGGTCCAGAATTTTACCGTGCGGGTGTACAGGCGCTGGTTCCAAGATGACGTAAGGCAGTTGAGAGGGATGGAAATTAATATTGTTGCTAAAGGATGTATCTACACACTGTAAAACTATCAAACATGTGGAATAAAAGATGGATATAAAAAAAGTGGGCATTTCTTTTGGTGTGACCCTCGTATATGCCGTTGCTAATTCACATGGTAGATGACAACTTACAGGTTCGCCGATCACATAGTAGTGGTCACCGATAGAGAACAGAAAATGAGCAGCGTGCTTAATAACACGAGTGTTAGATGATGGCTGTCATTACCACATGAAAATAAAGGAAGCCGGGGTAATAGAGTGTACAGAAGGTGGGCGTGGTGTATGCCTAAATTTTAAATTCGGGCAAGACACCCTTGAAGATATGGTTGAATTAACTAACTGTCTCGTACGTAACAGAAATAAAAAAAGAGTACACAAGAAAGACATAGGCTGGATGGAATCTAAAAATATAAACTTTGATATCAGAAAAAGCATAGGTGTCAACAGGTAAGACTGGTAACATACATCTATCAGTCTGAGCTGACAACCAAAACATCGGAATACTTCAAAGAGAAAGGTTAACAAAGTTTTTATTTTCTCCCCGCCAGAATGCTACTCCATTACCTTATCCACTACGCTACTCGTTTAGAAAAATACGCCACAAAAAGCGTCGAATCTATTGTGAGTCTCGGCGAGCGAACCTGCTATGAACGAGCGAAATTCTGAAAAGAATATACGCGACGTAGGATTTACTGAGTAAGCTGCTGTTCAGATTCAAAAAATAATACCCTGGGGCGAATATCGCTAAGGCCAGTATTACACTTTCAAAGCTCTTTAACGTAAATTGTACAAAAGGTACGATAAAAATAAAATATAAAAATATAAAACATCTTTTAAGAAACGTATTTGACAAAAGTGTTTCACAATGTAATAGGGGCCTGATGCAAGAAAACGTTTCGTAGTGGACCATGAATGGGCGCCTGTCGTACATCGTTAACTTATCTTTTTTAATTTGAGTGTGATTAAAAGCATAACCTAAAAACACGGGTGGATGCTTGGTGCTGAATTCAACCATTATCTTCAAAAATAAAATGAAGTCGGATTACATCACGCTGAGTGAAAAGTTCACAACAAAGATGGAAATGAGTGTGTGTGTGTGTGTGTAAGAGAGGGGATGTGGCTGTTTGCACCCCAACGAGTGCTCACAGTTTCATTGCTGAAGTCTTACTGCAGTTTCTATAGCCCTTTAGAATTATTTCGCCGTGCTTTCACAAAAGCGAATGCAGTTTTTTCTTTCCGTTTTCAGTCACCTACTTACGCAGAGTGAATATCTACATAGCAGTAAGAGTCCTCCCTCCATTAGGACACCGTACAATTCAGATTTCTCTCAGTGTAGAGATATTACTGCAGGACTGATATTACGAAAAGGAGACGAAATTCAATATTTCTCTGCTGGGAAATACCTTTTCTGAGAAACAGTCCATCACAAAGAGCTTTTCATGTATAAATAATTCTGATGATGCTGATAACAAATATCTCGTAAATAGTAATTTAATAATTTGTTGATGATGCGGTCCTCAGTTCGGTAACTGGTTTTATGCAGCTTTCCACGACAGTACATCGTTTGCAGGTCTCTTCATCTGTGCATAGCTACTGCAGCTTACTTCCATCAGTACTCTATTCGAATCTTGGTCTGCCTCGCTGGTTTTTACCGTAGACACTTCCCTCCATTACGAAACCGACGTTTCCTTGATGCCTCATAATGTATCCTATCAATCGACCCACTCTTTTAGTCAGCTTTTGAAATAAATTTTTCTCCCAGTTCGATTCAGTACCTCTTCATTAATTCTTCGTTGTATCCACTTAATCTTCAGCAGTCTGTAACACAACGTTCCAAAAGTTCTATTCCCTTCCTGTCTGAACCGTTTATTGTCCTCAGTTCACTCCCACACTAGGGTCCCATGTACTGCTTTTTACGGTCTCACTTCCGAACTTTAATTCCCTGTACATCGACTAATTTAATTCAATTCCATCATATTACCCTTCTTTTTCTTTTGTTGTTGTTGTTTATCTTATAAGCTCTTTTTAAAATGCTGTCAATTCCGTTCAACTCCTTTTTCAAGTCCTTTGCCGTCTTTGAGAGAATTATAGTGTCGGCGGCAAACCGGCAAGTTTTCATTTATTCTCTCTGAACTTCATTTCCCTTTTTAAGATTTTCCTTGGCTTCCGTCATAGCACGCTCAATGCATAGATCGAATAACATCGGAGGTAAGCTAGAACTCTGTCTCATTCCCTTCTCAACTACAACTTTCATGCCCTCCCACTCTCATAACTGCAGTATGAATTCTGTCTATATTATGGATAACCTTTTCCAAATGCTGTAAACTTAGGACTTCCTTCCTCAAGCCTGTGTTCTAAGATAAGTTCAAAAATGTTCGAATGTGTGTGAAATCTTATGGGACTTAACTGCTAAGGTCATCAGTCCCTAAGCTTACACACTACTAAACCTAAATTATCCTAAGGACAAACACACACACCCATGCCCGAGGGAGGACTCGAACCTCCGCTGGGACCAGCCGCACTGTCCATGACTGCAGCGCCTAAGACCGCTCGGCTAATCCCACGCGGCGTTCTAAGATAAGTGAAAGGGTCACTATAATAATAACTTACTGTATATGTGTATACACTGCTTATGTAGGACACGGGGAATTGGAGTAGCTTCCTAACATAACACTTGTATCCGTTAATATGAGCTGTGTGACGTCCATAGTCACAAGAATTATTTTGTATTTCACATTCAACCACGAATGCAATTTTCTCGTGCAACTTTTGTATTAAACTCCTGTGCCCGCGCTTGTACTGTTTGACTCCTGATCACGGCCGAGAGACAATGTGCTGAACAGTAAGAGTCCATTCCCGCGACCTTCTTTCTTACGCACCTGCAGTAGAAAGCGACATACACCAGGTATGCAGCATGTGTCAAGCAGTTCAAGGCAATCTTGAATACACACAAACTGACACAGCTCCACTTGCATTAGCCTCTATTTTTTGTCTTGATTATATTATTCTACAATTAATTTAACAATCGAATGAGACAAAAAGTTTACTGTTACCAGTCAGTGTTTATTTATCTCCATGACGCATTTAAAAGTTTTAAACCTCCATCATCAGGTGGATTTATATTTGTTAGTGTGACGTGTGTGTGTGTGTGTGTGTGTGTGTGTGCGTGTGTGTTGTGTTGCGATTCTTTGGAGCATCTTACGGCACTGTCCTGTGGAGAAACAAAACACTATTTCAGAAAATGGTTTTGGGTTTTTTGGCAAAAAGATCCTTGTTTTGAGGTGTTGAATACATGCACTGGAATAAGTATTTCAGGTGGTGTATAAATCCGATTTTGTCAAGTTTAAACTATATAAACTTGACAAAATCGGATTTGTACACCACCTGAAATACTTATTCCAACGCACGTACTCAACACCCCAAAACAAAGATCTCCAAAATCCTTTGAAATTTATTCTGTAAAAATGTTATGATATATATACTTTGCACTTTGCGATAATGTTTCTCTTCTGCTATATGATCATGCGCCTAATAGCTTCCAGTCTCCATATTTGTTTCAAAATATGACAGTATACATCTGATGTGTTACGACAGTGAAAGGAACCTGTGACCACTGGAGGTACTCTGTTTTACTTATTTTATTTTTGCCTTTAGATTTACGATTACCTTTTTGACAGAAAACCCGAAACCATTTTCTGAAATAGTGTTTTGTTCCTCCACTAGACTGTGCCGTAAGTTCCTCCAAAAAATCGTAACACAAGACAACACACACATGTCATACTAACAAATGCAAATCCACCTGATGATAAAGGATTAAACCTTTGAAACGCGTCGTGGAGATAAATAAACAGTACCAGTAAATTTGTTGTCTGATTTGATGTCAATAATAACTACGGTAAAGCCTAACCGAAAAGTTCACATTTAAAATTTAACAATAGTTCCCACCTCCCGTTCTGGCCACGGTTTACCGGAGCTCTCCGTGTATAAGGAAAATACTGAAAGAGGAAATCCCATCCCGAATGTTCCCAATCGAGACTTTCTCTGCCCCGTTACCAGAACGCCTGGTGTTTGAAAAGCCGCTGACATTCCATCGGTCATTATTCGGACAGCTCTCTCCATCTAGAGGAAAGAGAAATGTATAAAAAAGAGGTGGTGTCGTGTTTCCGCTGAGAAGAGTGAGCATGACAGGAATGTCTGAGTTGTGACTAGGATTGTCGATATTGTTAAAAATATTGTGAATGCAACATATCGATATTCAAAGTACTATCATTATCTGCTCTCGATTTATAGAAAAATAGTGTCGCTATATAGACGTACCTGCCTATAAAAATATCAGCTGCACATTGTAAATATACTGCGCTTTTAGAGCTGTATATTTATTGAATTGTTATTAGATATTCTGTACATCAACAGGCTATCAGTCTACCTATCGCCCTTAGAGCAAGAATTGAAAGGAAACTGGCTAACAATGGTAATTCCATGTAAGTGGCACAATAGAAGGTGTCCGAAGGGTGCATCGTCTAGTTTCATCACATATCGATTTGTCCGGAACACGTCTTGTCGACTTCTCTGCTTTTTCATTTCTGCCAACGCTAGCAACCTAGTAGCTGTAGTGTCAAAACTGCGTGGTGAAGCCCAACGTTGCAGTTTCTGTTGGCAGCGCCGATCTCCAAAGTCGTGATAACGACAGCATTTCCCCTCACATGTCTCCACCCAACGCAAAGACCAATCTTGTCATTTAATTTTTGTTCATAATTGTCAGCAACTGTTTTTGAAGAATGCCGATGAGAAAAAATAGCACACTATCTGCGTTAAAAATTGCTTTTTAAGCGCTACTCGAGTGCTATTTCTTCACGTCAGAAATCTTGTTATTCCATTCACAACGCTACCCCCCAAATGGAATCGCACTTCCTCGTTTGTGCCCCTTACGCTTGTTTCACGCAGTAAAAGAGAAACATTGGACGTGACGAAAGCTCAAAAAATACTAAGACTCCTTCACACAGTGAAAGTAAATTATGTTCTACTACGATTGCAAAAGAACAACTTAAAATATTTACCGAAAATTGTGAAAAAATATAAAATGAAAACGTTGTCATTAGATAATGTCAACTGGCATCGATATATTGATAAATCAGCGGAGAATATCGCCAATATACATCATCAACTTTCCTATGAGAAGTATCGATGTATCGATATTTTACAGCCAGCCGTAATTGTGACGTGCTCTGAGCGGAATTGTACACCTCTGGTGAGTACGATTACGTAATCTTTGGCGACGAGATTGACTCGCGGACTCATTGAAGTATCAGTGAAATCGGTTTTCATTTTCAGCATACTGATATTTCTAGAACAATATTCGTCAGATTTTTCATTTGTACGTACATGGCGTCACTAACTGCTCTGTAAGTAGCTTATTAACCCCTTACCTATCACTGGGCCTAGAGGCCCTTCCGCGATGTTTAATATTTTCTGTATTAGTATCTATAGATTTTATTTAAATGGTCACAGGTTCGAATACTGCCTCGGGCATGGATGTGTGTGATGTTCTTAGGTTAGTTAGGTTTAAGTAGTTCTAAGTTCTAGGGGACTGATGACCGCAGAAATTAAGTCCCATACTACTCAGAGCCATTTGAACCATTTTTATTTTAATGAAATTCTATGACTTTTACTAATTTGTCAAGTCAGTCATAATATTGGAAAAGATTATAAAAATGTGCCTATGGATTTGTGTTAAAGTATTGGTACACATTTCCTCACGTACGGGCTCGCAGGACCGTGTGGTTAGTAGCAATTTTTCAACAACCAGATGTCTGTCTGCGCAGTTTTTGTTACAACATTTGCCACTTTTGACTCTGACTTATTCTTTCAGTACTCAACAGCCACCAATTTAATGCTTTATTTCATAACAGTTATCTGTACTACAAACTGAAAATGTTACGGAGATGAGGGCTATCACATGAGTAGATAAGGGAATTTTTGGCGCAGTCTTATGATTCTGAAAACCCACCTAGTGAATGTGAATCTTCCACTGAAGAAGATAATGAGGTAGATGTCGCTGAAAACTCAGAATGACGCGAAGATGATGATCGTGAAGAATTCCTTTACGAAGATGGGGAAGAACAATTTAGTGCAAATTCTGTTGAGGGTGAGTTACTGTTTTCTCGTAATGGGAATGAAATATGGGATACAGCTCCTCAAGCCGGAATCTCTGGTAGTGGTGGAAAAAGGATGTATTGAAAGAAGACCACGGCCTACAAGTTATTCGATTACGAACTGTGAAAATGAAGAACCCTGTTTTAATTTGTTCTTTCGTGTACCCCTGATTGACAATGTGTGTGCCGACCAACAAGGAATATATAATCGTTCACGAGGACTGAGTGGATATAGATATGGATGAAATGAAAATGCTTCTTGGTGTCTGATCCTGACTGGAGTTTGCAAGTCAAGAAATGAAGTTATCAATCAGCTCTGGTGCGTCGAGAATCACCGACCACAGTTCGATTAAATTATGTCTCGCAATCGCATCCATGCTATTGTGAGGGTGTTGCGCTTTGACAGTGCAGCAGCGCGGCGTGATCGTAGGTCAAGTGACAAATTGGAACCAATCAGAGATGTTTTTGAAATGTGGGAAATAAGAAACACCTACATCTCAGGATGGTGCATGTTCGTGGATGAACAGTCGGTCACATTCTGAGGTCGCTGTCCACTTCGACAGTACAGCCCATCAAAACCAGGTAGGTGCGGAATAAAGTTCTGAGTAATTTGTGATAGTGCAACAAGCAATTGCTGGAAGATGAAAGTGTATTTGGGGAAGAAGGAAGAAACCAGAGCCGTACAAATTAGAGACAATGTTGTGAAAACCCTAGTGACCGAACTTGAAAACCATGGACGTAATGTCACCTATGATAATTTTTTTACATCTCTCGATTCAGCTCATTAATTTGCTGTCAAAAGATGTGACAATAGTCGATACTACCAGAGAAAACAAGGATGAACTGCCTGCCGATTTTATTACACCTAAAGGACCTGTTGGCTTTCAACCAGAAATGATGATAGCCTCTTACGTCGCTAAGAACAACAAAGTTGTTATCCTCCTCAGCTCTCTTCAGGACCAACCACCGGTGTCATCATCACAAGTGAAGAAGCCTGATGTTATAATGACAGACAGTGCCATAAAAGTCGCCATTGGCACCGTGGACCAGAAGACGCCATGCTACAGTGTGAAGAGTTAAAACAAGGGTCTAGCCATTGGTGGTTCTCTTCAACATGATTAATGTAAGTGTAATGAATGCATACATAATTTGCATAAAAATGAGACGTCGGACTTTCATCGTCAATTTGGAAAAGCAACTATCAGGGGTGATGAAATCAATAAATTCTTTATATCCACGTCCACATCTACTCTGCAAATCGCACTTAAGTGCCTGGTAGAGGGTTCATCAAACCACCTTCACAATAATTCTCTTTTATTCCACGCAGAAAAGACGAACACTTGTACCTTTCTGTGCGAGCTCTGATTTCCCTTATTTTATTATGATGATCGTTTCTGCCTATGTAGGTCGGCGTCGACCAAATATTTCTGCATTCTGAGGAGAAAGTTGGCGATTGAAATTTCGTGAGAAGATTTCCACCACAACTAAAAACACCACAATTTTTAATAGTGTCCATCCTAAACCCTCCCCTATTTCGCGATAGCAAAACCTGCTGCTCTTAGCACAGTAGCGCTGTATCCAGGAATCGCAGTGAAAACACCAACTAAGAAAAGAAGATGTGCATATTGTGTAGAGGAGAACGATAGAAAAAGTCAAATTACATGTTAGAAGTGCATCAAACCTGTATGCTCGGAACATTCTGCTATTTGCAATAAGAATAAAAGCCATCAGTAAAAGTATAAAAATTGTGTTTTTTAAAATGTGTTCCTTAAATAAATTAAAATTATTTTAATTGTATTTAGACTTCAAAAGTCGTTCACATCATAAGTAGACAAAATATTGTAAGTTTGTCACTTTAAACAACATAGGCCAGAGAGGCCAGACCGATGGAGAACGCTATACAGATTTTCTGTTAAGCAGTTGGTTAATAGTGTATAATACTACTGGTGTTTTTTCGACACAGTACACTTTTGTTTGCATTTTTTTTAGTTACAACTTCAGTTTAGGATTTTCTGGACTCTTCTTGCATAGAATGTGGATGTCTCATCTGTATGCACACAACTCAGCAAGCCCGTCAATGATGTCTACTAATACGGGAATATATTTCGGACGGCCAGTAACACAGACAAAAGGCAGTCGAATGGTGGAAGCAAGTGAGAATGCAGGGCTGCTTCCCCGTCTGGCTCCTCGAAAGCGTTCTTCTGAGCTGCCTCGCATACACTTCTCAAATACACTCCTGGAAATTGAAATAAGAACACCGTGAATTCATTGTCCCAGGAAGGGGAAACTTTATTGACACATTCCTGGGGTCAGATACATCACATGATCACACTGACAGAACCACAGGCACATAGACACAGGCAACAGAGCATGCACAATGTCGGCACTAGTACAGTGTATATCCACCTTTCGCAGCAATGCAGGCTGCTATTCTCCCATGGAGACGATCGTAGAGATGCTGGATGTAGTCCTGTGGAACGGCTTGCCATGCCATTTCCACCTGGCGCCTCCGTTGGACCAGCGTTCGTGCTGGACGTGCAGACCGCGTGAGACGACGCTTCATCCAGTCCCAAACATGCTCAATGGGGGACAGATCCGGAGATCTTGCTGGCCAGGGTAGTTGACTTACACCTTCTAGAGCACGTTGGGTGGCACGGGATACATGCGGACGTGCATTGTCCTGTTGGAACAGCAAGTTCCCTTGCCGGTCTAGGAATGGTTGAACGATGGGTTCGATGACGGTTTGGATGTACCGTGCACTATTCAGTGTTCCCTCGACGATCACCAGTGGTGTACGGCCAGTGTAGGAGATCGCTCCCCACACCATGATGCCGGGTGTTGGCCCTGTGTGCCTCGGTCGTATGCAGTCCTGATTGTGGCGCTCACCTGCACGGCGCCAAACACGCATACGACCATCATTGGCACCAAGGCAGAAGCGACTCTCATCGCTGAAGACGACACGTCTCCATTCGTCCCTCCATTCACGCCTGTCGCGACACCACTGGAGGCGGGCTGCACGATGTTGGGGCGTGAGCGGAAGACGGCCTAACGGTGAGCGGGACCGTAGCCCAGCTTCATGGAGACGGTTGCGAATGGTCCTCGCCGATACCCCAGGAGCAACAGTGTCCCTAATTTGCTGGGAAGTGGCGGTGCGGTCCTCTACGGCACTGCGTAGGATCCTACGGTCTTGGCGTGCATCCGTGCGTCGCTGCGCTCCGGTCCCAGGTCGACGGGCACGTGCACCTTCCGCCGACCACTGGCGACAACATCGATGTACTGTGGAGACCTCACGCCCCACGTGTTGAGCAATTCGGCGGTACGTCCACCCGGCCTCCCGCATGCCCACTATACGCCCTCGCTCAAAGTCCGTCAACTGCACATACGGTTCACGTCCACGCTGTCGCGGCATGCTACCAGTGTTAAAGACTGCGATGGAGCTCCGTATGCCACGGCAAACTGGCTGACACTGACGGCGGCGGTGCACAAATGCTGCGCAGCTAGCGCCATTCGACGGCCAACACCGCGGTTCCTGGTGTGTCCGCTGTGCCGTGCGTGTGATCATTGCTTGTACAGCCCTCTCGCAGTGTCCGGAGCAAGTATGGTGGGTCTGACACACCGGTGTCAATGTGTTCTTTTTTCCATTTCCAGGAGTGTACATCATCGAACCAACTCCGCTTTACACGTTAATAGCTGCACGCAGTCTTGACACCTGAACTTCCTAGATATTCTATGGAGGCCCATCAATCTACTATCATACTAGCTATTGCAACCCGCCATTCTTGTGTTCCTTGAGCGCAAGGAAGCCAGCCTGTAACTATGTACAGCTTTTCGCTTTGCGCCCAGGCATGTAGACAAGCCAACAACATCCATCTGACTGCATCGTTTCTACCCAGTCGCCATTCTTAATCACCTCTATCCATGCTAATTGTTCCTGCAACTCGCATCTCCCTGGAACCGTGCTCTACGCTCTGTCTTTCTCCTCTTTTGTACACGAATATTCTTGAACCACCTCACCCTCTTCACCTCCCACAGTACATCACTAACCCTTGCCACTCCAGAAATATCAGCACAGTCTCCAGTTCATTTTCACTAATGTATCTTCAGGTACAATCAGCGACTTTTTGAGACAAATTCTCTAACTATAGTACGAATCACACACACGTCGTCCCCGTGAGTACTGACAAACCGTTTACAATCATTCCAACCTATTAATTAAAACAGTTCCAGAGACTAAACCTTGACTGTAAATTAACAGAGAAATCCCACCTACTTAACATTTATCTGAAAGCTCACAGTAGACTATGGCCACCATTACTGCTAACCGGCCGAACGAGGATATTGCCTCACTCTTATCCTTCATCACACCTACAATGCTTTGTTGTGACCCATCTTCTATAAAGCCGAAGTCTCCTCCGCAACTTCTCCACCATGTCTGCAACTTTCCTTCGATATTCTAGGGCCTACAAAGTAGTTAATGTTGCATTCTCTTTATCTGCATTTGTGTCGTCTCATTGTCTCTGTAGAGCTCTGCCACGGGAAGCAAAGAGTGGAGATCGGTTGGTGGCCGGTATCCTCGCTCTGTAACACAAACTGCACGCAATTAATAACTGCGTTCTGTATTCATAAACAAAGAGCTACTTAACTGTAAGTTTCCATGTGCTGTGGTATAAGTTCTCTTCTCTACAGTCCACGTAGCTTCAGTGCTGTTGAAGTAGAAGTCCGCTATGTTGACTATAAGGTCGCTATGTGCTGCCTATCTCTGTGCTGGAGGCTAAGTCTGTGGCTCCGTATTGGTGACACACTGGAACTCCTGGCGTACAGACTTGAACTAACTGGAGTAACAGGCTCGAACTAACTGGCTAAATTGGAACTACCTAACTGACTGACTGGCCCTCCGGTCCGCAGCGGCGATCCTATATACTGGTGGCTGAGAGGGCGTTGGCGGCGCGTTTCCAGCGAGTCTTGTCGTTGGCCTCCGTCGATACTCTCACAACCCATACCGCATGGTGTGCTGGCGCCAGCGTACGCCAGCGCAGTCAACATGTCTGCGTGATTCACACTCGCTTCTCTGTGTTTCTCTATCTTCCTCGTTCGTCTCAATATCTTAGTATCCTTCCAAATATTAGGAAGTGTTCATCATGTTACGTAGATTGACATTCATAATTTCAGTGATTTTTCTTTATTGATACGAGGGCAGTTCAATAAGTAATGCAACACATTTTTTTTCTCGGCCAATTTTGGTTGAAAAAACCGGAAATTTCTTGTGGAATATTTTCAAACATTCCCGCTTCGTCTCGTACAGTTTCATTGACTTCCGACAGGTGGCAGCGCTGTACGGAGCTGTTAAAATGGCGTCTGTAATGGATGTGCGTTGCAAACAACGGGCAGTGATCGAGTTTATTTTGGCGGAAAACCAGGGCATCTCAGATATTCATAGGCGCTTGCAGAATGTCTACGGTGATCTGGCAGTGGACAAAAGCACGGTGAGTCGTTGGGCAAAGCGTGTGTCATCATCGCCGCAAGGTCAAGCAAGACTGTCTGATCTCCCGCGTGCGGGCCGGCCGTGCACAGCTGTGACTCCTGCAATGGCGGAGCGTGCGAACACACTCGTTCGAGATGATCGACGGATCACCATCAAACAACTCAGTGCTCAACTTGACATCTCTGTTGGTAGTGCTGTCACAATTGTTCACCAGTTGGGATATTCAAAGGTTTGTTCCCGCTGGGTCCCTCGTTGTCTAACCGAACACCATAAAGAGCAAAGGAGAACCATCTGTGCGGAACTGCTTGCGCGTCATGTGGCTGAGGGTGACAATTTCTTGTCAAAGATTGTTACAGGCGATGAAACATGGGTTCATCACTTCGAACCTGAAACAAAACGGCAATCAATGGAGTGGCGCCACACCCACTCCCCTACCAAGAAAAAGTTTAAAGCCATACCCTCAGCCGGTAAAGTAATGGTTACAGTCTTCTGGGACGCTGAAGGGGTTATTCTGTTCGATGTCCTTCCCCATGGTCAAACGATCAACTCTGAAGTGTATTGTGCTACTCTTCAGAAATTGAAGAAACGACTTCAGCGTGTTCGTAGGCACAAAAATCTGAACGAACTTCTCCTTCTTCATGACAACGCAAGTCCTCACACAAGTCTTCGCACCCGAGAGGAGCTCACAAAACTTCAGTGGACTGTTCTTCCTCATGCACCCTACAGCCCCGATCTCGCACCGTCGGATTTCCATATGTTTGGCCCAACGAAGGACGCAATCCGTGGGACGCACTACGCGGATGATGAAGAAGTTATTGATGCAGTACGACGTTGGCTCCGACATCGACTAGTGGAATGGTACCGTGCGGGCATACAGGACCTCATTTCAAGGTGGCGTAAGGCCGTAGCATTGAATGGAGATTACGTTGAAAAATAGTGTTGTGTAGCTAAAAGATTGGGGAATAACCTGGTGTATTTCAATGCTAAATAAAACAATCCCTGTTTCAGAAAAAAAATGTGTTGCATTACTTACTGAACTGCCCTCGTACTTTCACATCCATAATTTAGTAGAATATATGCTACTTTTTACGAAACGCGTTTACAGTAATTACATTAGGAAGTTTACGTGGCCTACAAAGAAAAAAAAAAGCTTGTGATTTACTGCTTCTTTTTATGTCTTCTGTGCTTTAAGTGTGTCCATTGGGTCTTGTGTAACAACTTCTCCACTCAGCTTCTTTCAAAAGTTCGCAGTCAACTTCATGTCATAACTTTGTTGTTCACTGCATTTAACCTTGCTACTACAGCCTTCTGTCCACTGCACTTGATCCTGCTGTTATGTTAACTGAGGCATCATGGAACAGTAGAGGGCAGCAGCGGTTGTTGTGGTAAGGCAGACAGGAGGGGAAGTGCGGGGCCAGGAGTGTGTGCAGGAAAACGTGAGTGGATGACTTCGTTACGGGGACTCCCTGGTGCTGTTCGTCCACGTGCGCGAGCGTGTGCGTGTTCGTGTGCGTGCGTGTGTGCGTGTGTGTGTGTGTGTGCGTAAGTGTATTTATGATAACACGTGAATAAAATAAGTTCAAGAAGATATTGATAATGCTGGCATAGAATTGCGTATTAGCTGTGGAATTCGTACTAGGAATCGTAACCTCCAGAGTAGCAGTTACAAAAATTACCTTTTTTTCTGCAGTATTTTAAAATACAGGGAGCGAAAGGCTATTTACAATTTGTACACAAACCAGATGACAGTTATAAGAGTCGAGGGACATGAAAGGGAAGCAGCGGTTGGGAAGGGAGTGAGGCAGGGTTGTAGCCTCTCCCCGATGTTATTCAATCTGTATATTGAGCAAGCAGTAAAGGAAACAAAAGAAAAGTTCGGAGTAGGTATTAAAACCCATGGAGAGGAAATAAAAGTTTGAGTTTCGCCGATGACATTGTAATTCTGTCACAGACAGCAAAGGACTCGGAAGAGTAGTTGAACGGAATGGACAGTGTCTTGAAAGGAGGATATAAGATGAACATCAATCAAAAGCAAAACGAGGATAATGAAATGTAGTCGAATTATGTCGGGTAACGCTGAGGGATTTGGATTAGGAAATGAGACACTTAAAGTAGTAAAGGAGTTTCGCTATTTGGGGAGCAAAATAACTGATGATCGTCGAAATAGAGAGGTTATAAAATGTAGACTGGCAATGGCAAAGAAAGCGTTTCTGAAGAAGAGAAATTTGTTAACATTGAGTATTGATTTAAGT
The DNA here is from genome assembly GCF_023898315.1 of Schistocerca nitens. Classification (NCBI taxonomy): domain Eukaryota; kingdom Metazoa; phylum Arthropoda; class Insecta; order Orthoptera; family Acrididae; genus Schistocerca; species Schistocerca nitens. The sequence goes on along the minus strand of NC_064620.1, from coordinate 581,900,985 downwards.
GTCAGGAAGTCGTTTCTGAAAGTATTTGTATGGAGTGTAGCCACGTATGGAAGTGAAACATGGACGATAAATAGTTTGGACAAGAAGAGAATAGAAGCTTTCGAAATGTGGTGCTACAGAAGAATGCTGAAGATTAGATGGGTAGATAACATAACTAATGAGGAGATATTGAATAGAATTGGGGAGAAGAGGAGTTTGTGGCACAACTTGACTAGAAGAAGGGACCGGTTGGTAGGACATGTTCTGAGGCATCAAGGGATCACCAATTTAGTACTGGAGGGCAACGTGGAGGGTAAAAATCGTAGAGGGAGACCAAGAGATTAATACACTAAGCAGATTCAGAAGGATGTAGGCTGCAGTAGGTATTGGGAGATGAAGAAGCTTGCACAGGATAGAGTAGCATGGAGAGCTGCATCAAACCAGTCTCAGGACTGAAGACCACAACAACAACAACATTTTATATCATTATAAAACGTAAGTACGAGCGTTGTTCAGTAAGTAATGCCTCAAATTGTTTTAAAAGCCATTAATGTACATAGTCAAACGTCCTTGTTGGTGCTTCACATTTGATGTTTGTTCTGTGCGCCAGTGAATTTTCGAACCGTTCTGGCAGATGACATAGCAGTAGTAGAGCGTCAAAATGGCGTCTACATACGGCTCACGTTACAAGCAGCGTGCTGTTATTGAATTCTTGTGAGCAGGAAAAGAAACCGTGGCGGACATCCATAAAAGTTTGTGGGCAGTGTATGGCGATGCTGCGGTTGGTACGGGTACAGTTCGGCGATGGGTAAAGAAAGTTACAGCCTCAGGAAGTGCAGAAACAGAGCTCCATGATCAGCCACGCTCGAGACGTTCTCTCACAGCCACTGCTCCAGACATGTTGAATCGTGCGGATGCCATTATTCGTGTGGTGTCGATAGCTGCGATGCCACAAAGTAGGTGCGCTCTGCTAGGTTGGCACTACGACACCGACGACAGCGACCTCTAGCCGGCGCTGTGCAGCTCTACGAGCGCCGCTCCCCATTCTACCCATTTGATTCCGCGGAGACGACCAAGCAACATTGTTTCTATTTCATAGTGGACGAGCCACTATAGATTTGCCTTTGTAACTACACTCCTGAAAATTGAAATAAGAACACCGTGAATTCATTGTCCCAGGAAGGGGAAACTTTATTGACACATTCCTGGGGTCAGATACATCACATGATCACACTGACAGAACCACAGGCACATAGACACAGGCAACAGAGCATGCACAATGTCGGCACTAGTACAGTGTATATCCACCTTTCGCAGCAATGCAGGCTGCTATTCTCCCATGGAGACGATCGTAGAGATGCTGGATGTAGTCCTGTGGAACGGCTTGCCATGCCATTTCCACCTGGCGCCTCAGTTGGACCAGCGTTCGTGCTGGACGTGCAGACCGCGTGAGACGACGCTTCATCCAGTCCCAAACATGCTCAATGGGGGACAGATCCGGAGATCTTGCTGGCCAGGGTAGTTGACTTACACCTTCTAGAGCACGTTGGGTGGCACGGGATACATGCGGACGTGCATTGTCCTGTTGGAACAGCAAGTTCCCTTGCCGGTCTAGGAATGGTAGAACGATGGGTTCGATGACGGTTTGGATGTGCCGTGCACTATTCAGTGTCCCCTCGACGATCACCAGTGGTGTACGGCCAGTGTAGGAGGTCGCTCCCCACACCATGATGCTGGGTGTTGGCCCTGTGTGCCTCGGTCGTATGCAGTCCTGATTGTGGCGCTCACCTGCACGGCGCCAAACACGCATACGACCATCATTGGCACCAAGGCAGAAGCGACTCTCATCGCTGAAGACGACACGTCTCCATTCGTCCCTCCATTCACGCCTGTCGCGACACCACTGGAGGCGGGCTGCACGATGTTGGGGCGTGAGCGGAAGACGGCCTAACGGTGTGCGGGACCGTAGCCCAGCTTCATGGAGACGGTTGCGAATGGTCCTCCCCGATACCCCAGGAGCAACTGTGTCCCTAATTTTCTGGGAAGTGGCGGTGCGGTCCCCTACGGCACTGCGTAGGATCCTACGGTCTTGGCGTGCATCAGTGCGTCGCTGCGGTCCGGTCCCAGGTCGACGGGCACGTGCACCTTCCGCCGACCACTGGCGACAACATCGATGTACTGTGGAGACCTCACGCCCCACGTGTTGAGCAATTCGGCGGTACGTCCACCCAGCCTCCCGCATGCCCACTATACGCCCTCGCTCAAAGTCCGTCAACTGCACATAGGTTCACGTCCACGCTGTCGCGGCATGCTACCAGTGTTAAAGACTGCGATGGAGCTCCGTATGCCACGGCAAACTGGCTGACACTGACGGCGGCGGTGCACAAATGCTGCGCAGCTAGCGCCATTCGACGGCCAACACCGCGGTTCCTGGTGTGTCCGCTGTGCCGTGAGTGTGATCATTGCTTGTACAGCCCTCTCGCAGTGTCCGGAGCAAGTATGGTGGGTCTGACACACCGTTGTCAATGTGTTCTTTTTTCCATTTCCAGGAGTGTACTAGTAGGTGTTATCGTTGATACGTGTACGACTTCGCACCTACGTGCTCATCTCAGCCAAAGTTAAGTAAGCCTAATGTAATCCTAATTCTGACTATATTAAACTTGTGAAATCTACCACCAGTGCCGAAGGATTTTACCATTTCCTGCTCCTACTGACTTCCTCCATTCGTCCTACCCTTCAGTTTACAGGAGCAGACCCACGCGCCGCCTTCCAGGCCGGATACAAAAATTCGTGCCTCCCGGCCCGTCACAACTCGTCAATTGGCTCTACAGTTGTCGGTCAGCATTCGAAATGCGTCTCCAAGGACCGAGACTCTCGGATATCCAAAGAAGCGCTCACGAGGGTTCCACGAAAGCTCACATCGGACCACAAGATTCAAAGAAAGACCATTTCATCTGAATTGTTGGAGCGTTTTGAGACCGACGGAGAGGCCTTTCTGACACAGATCGTTGGTGCACCACTTTGTCCTGGAAACAAAAAGGCAGTCTATGGAGTGACATCATCCTCAGTCGCCACAGAAGAAGAAATTCAAGACAACCCCCTCTGCCGGAAAAGTCACTGAGACAGTCTTCTGCGGCTGTGATGGCGTTAATCTCGTGAATGTGATGCCAAGAGGATCAACCATCAATTCAGAGGCATACGTGAAGACTCTGAATAAACTCAACTGTCTCCGATGTGTTTGATCGTTCAAGAATCCAGCAGAAATATTGCTCTAACACGATAATGCACACACATGTCTGAGATCCCGGGAACACATCGTCAAATTGGGTTGGACATCATTGCCTCATCCAACCAACAGTCCAGACCTGACACCCTCAGACTTCCATCTCTTTAGACCGCTTAAAGATTCTCTACAGGGAACACACTTTGAAGATAACCAGAGTGTGTTACCCCTACAGGACAAGAGCTTTTACCAGCAGGAAACAGATGCTCTTCCGCAACGTTGGCATACGGTCATAGAATGTGATGCAGACTACGCAGAAAAATACGACATGGACAAGGTATTTTAATGTATGTTCTCGTCAAATTCTGAAGTTTAACAATTAATATGTTCTGAGAAAAAAATGCGGGGCATTACTTACTGAACTACCCTCGTATACAGCTTATAAAGTTACTTCCAATGAGATTTTCGGACACGGAAACGTAATCCAACTGATGACGCACACAAATCAGTCACCGAATCGTTGAGTCTCTCACAGCCAGTTCTTGATGTACTGCACACTGTGCCATCCACCAGGTAATTTCGCTGACGCTTGTTTCATAGTTTACCCGACAATATACAGGGTGTTTCAAAAATGACCGGTATATTTGAAACGGCAATAAAAACTAAACGAGCAGCGATATAAATACACCGTTTGTTGCAATATGCTTGGGACAACAGTACATTTTCAGGCGGACAAACTTTCGAAATTACAGTAGTTACAATATTCAACAACAGATGGCGCTGCAAGTGATGTGAAAGATATAGAAGACAACGCAGTCTGTGGGTGCGCCATTCTGTACGTCGTCTTTCTGCTGTACGCGTGTGCTGTTCACAACGTGCAAGTGTGCTGTAGACAACATGGTTTATTCCTTAGAACAGAGGATTTTTCTGGTGTTGGAATTCCACCGCCTAGAACACAGTGTTGTTGCAACAAGACGAAGTTTTCAACGGAGGTTTAATGTAACCAAAGGACCGAAAAGCGATACAATAAAGGATCTGTTTGAAAAATTTCAACGGACTGGGAACGTGACGGATGAACGTGCTGGAAAGGTAGGGCGACCGCGTACGGCAACCACAGAGGGCAACGCGCAGCTAGTGCAGCAGGTGATCCACCAGCGGCCTCGGGTTTCCGTTCGCCGTGTTGCAGCTGCGGTCCAAATGACGCCAACGTCCACGTATCGTCTCATGCGCCAGAGTTTACACCTCTATCCATACAAAATTCAAACGCGGCAACCCCTCAGCGCCGCTACCATTGCTGCACGAGAGACATTCGCTAACGATATAGTGCACAGGATTGATGACGGCGATATGCATGTGGGCAGCATTTGGTTTTTCTGACGAAGCTTATTTTTACCTGGACGGCTTCGTCAATAAACAGAACTGGCGCATATGGGGAACCGAAAAGCCCCATGTTGCAGTCTCATCGTCCCTGCATCCTCAAAAAGTATTGGTCTGGGCCGCCATTTCTTCCAAAGGAATCATTGGCCCATTTTTCAGATCCGAAACGATTACTGCATCACGCTGTCTGGACATTCTTCGTGAATTTGTGGCGGTACAAAATGCCTTAGACGACACTGCGAACACCTCGTGGTTTATGCAAGATGGTGCCCGGCCACATCGCACGGCCGACGTCTTTAATTTCCTGAATGAATATTTCGATGATCGTGTGATTGCTTTGGGCTATCCGAAACATACAGGAGGCGGCGTGGATTGGCCTCCCTATTCACCAGACATGAACCCCTGTGACTTCTTTCTGTGGGGACAGTTGAAAGACCAGGTGTACCGCCAGAATCCAGAAACAATTGAACAGCTGAAGCAGTACATCTCATCTGCATGTGAAGCCATTCCGCCAGACACGTTGTCAAAGGTTTCGGGTAATTTCATTCAGAGACTACGCCATATTATTGCTACGCATGGTGGATATGTGGAAAATATCGTACTATAGAGTTTCCCAGACCGCAGCGCCATCTGTTGTTGAAAATTGTAACTACTGTAATTTCGAAAGTTTGTCTGCCCGAAAATGTACTGTTGTCCCAAGCATATTGCAACAAACGGTGTACTTCTATCGCTGCTCGTTTAGTTTTTATTGCCGTTTCAAATATACCGGTCATTTTTGAAACACCCTGTAAGAACCGACGAAGTGGATCAGCGAGAACTTTGGGTCAACAAAGGAAGCGCAGAGGCCACTCAGACCAACAGCAGTATACTTGCTCACCGCGCACTTGCGGAAAGGTTTACGGTGGGATGACAGGGGCGCGCATCGACACTGACGCCACCTCACATAAACTGCGCCGCCCGTGGACACCCACTAACAAACTGGCCAAGGCGGTGTACGCGCCGAGTGACAGGAGTCACACACGAACTGTGGAATTTACCTCGTTGTGAACGGGAACTGGGCACACGCCTACAAAAGCCATCAGAGTTGCACAAGGCTGTGCATGTACGTCTATAAGAGTACTCTGCAATTAACACATAACTATATATGACGGTAGTATCTGTTCCCGAAAGAACAGTTACCGTGGATGACCATGCAGCTTTGCTAGAAATGAAATGATAATTAAATGGACACCCTAGCTGCAAACAGGCGTTGATGTACTTCATTAACATGTTGTGTGGACATGTTGGGAATGTGGATCTCACGGGGAGCGTGCAAGGGATAAGTCCCTGCAGGCGCACTATCCTCTGTGCCCGCGGTGGCTCAGATGGATAGAGCGTCTGCCATGTAAGCAGGAGATCCCGGGTTCGAGTCCCGGTCGGGGCACACATTTTCAACATGTCCCTAATGAAGTACATCGACGCCTGTTTGCAGCTAGGGTGTCCATTTAATTATCATTTCATTTCTAGCAAAGCTGCATGGTCATCCACGGTAACTGTTCTTTCGGGAACAGATACTACCGTCATATATAGTTAAAATATGGCTTCCCGGCCATTGACCTTCTTGTGCGAACGCACACGCTATGCCTGAACTCGTACGGGACTTGGCAGATTAATCTGCCACGAGTAATGAGTATGATGGGCAAACGTCTATTAGGCGCACTAAGAATGTAGTGGTGTGGACATGTTGGGAATGTGGATCTCACGGGGAGCGTGCAAGGGATAAGTCCCTGCAGACGCACTATCCTCTGTGCCCGCGGTGGCTCAGATGGATAGAGCGTCTGCCATGTAAGCAGGAGATCCCGGGTTCGAGTCCCGGTCGGGGCACACATTTTCAACATGTCCCTAATGAAGTACATCAACGCCTGTTTGCAGCTAGGGTGTCCATTTAATTATCATTTCATAACACATAACTGTTTGGCGGCTGGTTCGCGGAAACACTTTTTGACTATATCTTGATCGTCCCACTGTCGAATATCCCGTGGGGAAAACAGACGCGTAAATCTTGCCGTACTGGCTCTGATCTCTCTTATTTCTTTTACGATACCCGTTCCTCCCTACGTGGGTGGAAGTCAACAAAATATCTGGCACTAGGAGGAGATACCTGCTGATTGAAATTTCGCGAAAACATCTTGCTGCAACAAAAAGTCTTTGTTTTATGATTCCCACCCACAATTGAGGATGTGTTAGATGACGATCAGCTTGGCTTTAGGAAAGGTAAAGACAGCAGAGAGGCAAAACCAAAGAAAAATCAATGCACGTTTGTAGGATTTGCTGATCTGGGAAAAGCGTTCGAAAATGTTCGAAATTTTGAAAAAAATAGGGGTAAGCTACACGGTGAGATGAGTAATATAAAATATGTGCAAGAGCCAAGACGGAATAATAAGAGTGATCGACTGAGAACGAAGTGCTCGGATTAAAAAGGGTGTAAGACAGGGACGTGATCTTTCCCCCCTATTGTTCAATCTGTACATCGAAGATGCAATGATGCAAATAAAAGACAGCCTGAGGAGAAAGGCTATCAATGATACGATTCGCTGATGACATTGCTGTTCTGAGTGAAAGTGAAGAAGAATTACATTATATGATGAATGGAATGAACAATCTAACGTGTACAGAAAACGGATTGAGAGCAAATCGAAGGAAGACGGAACTAATGAGAAGTAGCAGAACTGAGAACAGCGAGAAACTTAACATCAGGATTAATGGTCCCGAAGTAGGCGAAGTTAAGGAATTCTGTTCCGTAGGCAGCAAAATAACCAATGACGGATGAGGCAAGGAGGACATCAAAAGCAAAGGCATAAAGGGCATTTCTGGCTAAGAGAAATCTACTACACTCCTGGAAATTGAAATAAGAACACCGTGAATTCATTGTCCCAGGAAGGGGAAACTTTATTGACACATTCCTGGGGTCAGATACATCACATGATCACACTGACAGAACCACAGGCACATAGACACAGGCAACAGAGCATGCACAATGTCGGCACTAGTACAGTGTATATCCACCTTTCGCAGCAATGCAGGCTGCTATTCTCCCATGGAGACGATCGTAGAGATGCTGGATGTAGTCCTGTGGAACGGCTTGCCATGCCATTTCCACCTGACGCCTCAGTTGGACCAGCGTTCGTGCTGGACGTGCAGACCGCGTGAGACGACGCTTCATCCAGTCCCAAACATGCTCAATGGGGGACAGATCCGGAGATCTTGCTGGCCAGGGTAGTTGACTTACACCTTCTAGAGCACGTTGGGTGGCACGGGATACATGCGGACGTGCATTGTCCTGTTGGAACAGCAAGTTCCCTTGCCGGTCTATGAATGGTAGAACGATGGGTTCGATGACGGTTTGGATGTACAGTGCACTATTCAGTGTCCCCTCGACGATCACCAGTGGTGTACGGCCAGTGTAGGAGATCGCTCCCCACACCATGATGCCGGGTGTTGGCCCTGTGTGCCTCGGTCGTATGCAGTCCTGATTGTGGCGCTCACCTGCACGGCGCCAAACACGCATACGACCATCATTGGCACCAAGGCAGAAGCGACTCTCATCGCTGAAGACGACACGTCTCCATTCGTCCCTCCATTCACGCCTGTCGCGACACCACTGGAGGCGGGCTACACGATGTTGGGGCGTGAGCGGAAGACTGCCTAACGGTGTGCGGGACCGTAGCCCAGCTTCATGGAGACGGTTGCGAATGGTCCTCGCCGATACCCCAGGAGCAACAGTGTCCCTAATTTGCTGGGAAGTGGCGGTGCGGTCCCCTACGGCACTGCGTAGGATCCTACGGTCTTGGCGTGCATCCGTGCGTCGCTGCGGTCCGGTCCCAGGTCGACGGGCACGTGCACCTTCCGCCGACCACTGGCGACAACATCGATGTACTGTGCAGACCTCACGCCCCACGTGTTCAGCAATTCGGCGGTACGTCCACCCGGCCTCCCGCATGCCCACTATACGCCCTCGCTCAAAGTCCGTCAACTGCACATACGGTTCACGTCCACGCTGTCGCGGCATGCTACCAGTGTTAAAGACTGCGATGGAGCTCCGTATGCCACGGCAAACTGGCTGACATTGACGGCGGCGGTGCACAAATGCTGCGCAGCTAGCGCCATTCGAAGGCCAACACCGCGGTTCCTGGTGTGTCCGCTGTGCCGTGCGTGTGATCATTGCTTGTACAGCCCTCTCGCAGTGTCCGGAGCAAGTATGGTGGGTCTGACACACCGGTGTCAATGTGTTCTTTTTTCCATTTCCAGGAGTGTAGTATCATAGATAGGCCTTAATTTCAGGAATAAATTTCTGAGATTGTACGTTTGGAGCTCAGCATTGTTTGGTAATGAAACATGGACTGTGGGAAAAAAGGAACAGAAGACAATCTAAGCATTTGAGATGTCGCGTTAAAGACGTATGTTGTTAGGGGAACTGATAAAGTAAGGAATAAGGAGGTTCTGCGCAGAATCAGATAGGAAAGGAATATGTGGAAAACACTGACAAGAAGAAGGTACAGGATGATGGGACACCTGTTAATGCATCATTGAATGACTTCCATGATAACAGAGGGAGCTGTAGAGAGCAAAAACTATAGAGTAAGACACAGACAGAATACATCTATCAAATAACTTAAGAAGCAGGTTGCAAGTCATACTCTGAGATGAAGAGGCTGGTGTCAAAGCAATCGGAAGACTGATGGGGGAAAAAAAGCGCTTGGTTGCTTACCATATCCGTGACACTTGCTTCTTGTTTCTAGATAATACAAAACAGCAGCTCTTATTTTAACTTTTTGGAAGTTAAAATGGTTCAGACGGCTCTAAGCACTATGCGACTAACATCTGAGGTCATCAGTCCCCTAGACTTAGAACTACTTAAACCTAACTAACCTAAGGACATCACACACATTCATGCCCGAGGCAGGATTCGAACCTGCGACAGTAGCAGCAGCGCGGTTCCGAACTGAAGCGCCTAGAACCGCTCGGTCACAGCGGCCAGCTTTTTGGAAGTCCTCCATCGATACCATCATGTAACAATCTCGTTCCACGAAGCAATATTCCAGAAGAAGGAAAAGTGAATTACAGGTTGTCTGTTTAGCATATTTCTTGCATCTCCTAAGTGTCCTACCAGTTCATTAGAAGTTGCTTACGAACGGTGTCACAAACCTTCTGGAAGTGTAGAAACATGGCAACAATTTGATATCCCAGTCGATAGCAATTATGACTTCTTGCGACTAAAGAGCAAGTTGTGTTCCACGACAATGATATTTGCTGAATCCGCGCTGGTTCTATGTCAATAGATTGTTTTCTTCAAAGTATTTCGTAATGTTGGAAGGTAGTACATGTTCCAAGGTCAGTCCTACATCAAACCGATGCCAAAGATGCAGGGCTAAAATTCAGCAGTTTACTTGTATTTCCTTTGTATTGATACGATCCGTTTACCTTTAAAAGTTTTGATTGTCGGTCTTCGTCGCACGAACAGTCGTATATGATTGCTAAGAATTCAGCTATTTCATCAGAGTATTCCAAATGGAACCTAAGTGATAGAAAACCTGGACTGAAGACTTGTGTTTGTTGAGAAATTTAAACAGCCTTACTACACTACTTGTATCTAATTCCCAGTAACTCCTGTTGCTAGCTGTTCTTCATTGGAATCCTGGAATGTTTACTGCATCCTTTTTGGTTAAGGAATTTCAGTAAACGGTGTTTAGTAACTCTGCTTTAGTGAAGCTGTCGTCGCTTGTACTTTCATCGAGCAAGGAATGTACTGATTGTGTCTTGCCTCTGGTAGCCGGCCGATGTGGCCGAGCGGTTCTAGGCGCTAAAGTCTGGAACCGAGCGACCGCTACGGTCGCAGGTTCGAATCCTGCCTCGGGCACGGATGTATGTGATGTCCTTAGGTTAGTTAGGTTTAATTAGTTCTAAGTTCTAGGCGACTGCTGACCTCAGATGTTAAGTCGCATAGTGCTCAGAGCCATTTGAACCATCTTGCCTCTGGTATCCTTAACGCTCGACCAGAATATCTTCCTATTTACTGCCTGATTTCGGGAGAGAGTTCCTTTGTGGCAGCTATTAAAAACACCTGTTTCAAGTTTCGAGCATCTGAAAACCGATTCCAATATTAATTTGGCGTTCTTTTAAATGTGGCAAGCCTGTTTCCCGTAAGAGCGTCTTGACTTTTTTTGTGTGCTTTGGGTTATACCAGCAGTTCTAACAACAAAGAAGGAATATCGCAGAATAAACAAGCCATGGATTCCGCCTTAGCAGCGAACTCCCGTCGCCAATAGAAAGGAAACTACCGGAGCACTCACCAGGAAAGAGCCCGTGGGCGCAGCATAGTATAAGCTAGATTCCATTCCGCCAGCCGGAAGGCAATGCCAATCAACCGTGATGGAGAAATGTTAGGTAAATTACAAAACAACTTTGGGGTGAAGTTTCAGAGATAAATCGCCAACAAACATTGCGCTGTGTAAACTTACTGCTGACTGTGTGTTTTCGGATTAAAGCTAGTATGGAAGAAGAATATAGGTGAGAAACAGCATTTCGTATTTACACGCCACTGCAGCAGGAAAACCGGACCTGTTCATAAAACAGACGAACATTCTTTCCCTCTCTCTCTCTTTCTCTGCTTTCTTTTTGTTTGTAATAGTACTTTTGATAAAGTCATGACGTCTGCTCCGTGGGTCCATCAAATGTACACTTACTCTATCACACATTTCTCCCGGTGGTGTTTCCGTTCCGTTACTGTGATTTTGGGAACATCTTTCAGAATGTAAACCGATGCAAAACGGCCTCCAGTTGAAGTTTATATCAAAATTTCTAATCTAACCTGATGTAATCATAGCAGTTACGAAATATTTTCTTGTTGCCGGAAGTTCGACAGGACGGGAAGTCGCAATACGCTCTAAGAGAAGAAATAACAAATAAATAAATAAACGAACCACTAAGGAAATCGATAGATGTGACGAACATGTGCAGAAAAACAAATGATTACAATTTCCGAAAAATTGAGAGATTTGTTCGGGAGAAAGAACCGCACAAACTAAAAACGCGTGATCTGCCTCTGGCCCCTACGTAAGCTGTTATTCGGCTTGGTATTGACTGAGAGAATTTTTGATGGCCTCCTGAGGGGATCTTGCCAAATTTTGTGCAATCATCGCATTGGATACGTAACTTCCCCACTACGCGTTTCTGTATGAAATTTAAGCAAAATTTATCTCCCACTCAATAAAAAGTCTACGTGTTAGCAAGCTATGAACCCACAAACTGTTAATCGACTTAAACTCGTATGCTAACCTTTGTCTAAACAGAACATAATTTTAATTGAACTGTAACTGGTTTGAATACAAGTTGCCTTTGTATTAAATGTGCAACTGAAGTCAAACAATCATTCGACCTAATCAAAATTTCCACTTACCTCGCGTCTTGACAACACTGTCGCCGATTTCTCAAAAGAACAACAGCAAGCAAGCAGCGGCTACGCTAAATTTGTATTTTAAAATAAAATTTCCGAACTGTTGGATACCATTCACTACTGTGTGGAAATGCATAGTGATAAAGTTTCTTTAAACAGTGCGCTGGGCAGAGTAACTACTCCTATGAAATGGCATCTCAAGACAACGATTTTAGAACGAAGCAGATATTCAGAATGTAAATATTCGCGTGACCACACATAACATGGTCGGAACAATACGAAGGTTAACAAAGTGAACGATGATTTAAAAAGGGTGTAATGTCATTTCTATAAAAATGAAACAGATTAACCATTTGCTATGTTAATGCTTGACTCAGAAAAGTGGGGTAGCCTTTCCCTCTGCTATTAGCAAGTGAACAAAAATTACTAGCTGGCAATAATCAATAATCATTTACTCAAACTAGTTTCGCTATGCTGCAGTCTTACTTCAAACTTCTCCTTAAGAAAAGTAACATTATTCAAAATTTATATTCTTTTCGCCTTTCGATATATACATCATATTCCTTCTTTCTGTCTTTTATATTAAATCTTTCTTCACCTAACAGATACCTTCACAAGTGAACACGGCACTACTGAATACATGCATCACCAACCAAACTTGAACTGAGTATGTAGCGGACTGCACAGAGGCAAAGACTGTCCGACAAGAGCAAAGATTGTTTAACAACAACGTAACTTTCTCTCGCTCTGACGTGCACATCGATAACTTAAGAAAATCAAAAATGACACGTCCGCCTTACACGTCGTTAAAATCCGTAGATGGTTGTAGGATTCTGCCCTAATGCTCTAAAAGTTTTGAATTGGGGAAAGATCCGGAGACCTTGCGGGCAAAGGTAGGATTTGGCAAGCTTGAAGACAAACGCCTGTGCCGGCGGAACTTATGCTGCTGAAATGGAAGTCCAGGATGCCTTTCCATGAAGGACAAAAAACGGGACGTAGAATATAGTCGACATACCACTGCGCCGTAAAGGTGCCTCGAATGACAACCAAAGCGGTCCTGCTGTGAAAAGAATTGACACTCCACACCATCGCTCCTGGTTATGGAGCCCTATGGTTGGCGAAAGTCAATGTGGTATCCCAGTGCTGTTTCGGGGCGTCTCCAGACAAGTGCTTGCTGAACATCGAGGCTCAATCACTGAAGACAATTCTACTCCAGAAAACGAAATGTCAAGCCGAGGACGTATCTGGGGACGTCTCGGACAGCGGTGAAATATCAACCTGACTGTCGTCCGTTATATGGCCTGACAACCAGGAATAACAGTCTCGAGTGCCGTTTCTTTCCATAGCAGGATCCCATTTTGCTGTCCTTTTTCGTTGCCATTCATGGCATCCTTGCCTTAAATTTCAGCAGAATAACGTCCGCTCGCACACGGCGAGAGATTTTACGGCTCGTCTTCGTGCCTGCCAAACCCTATCTTGGCCAGCAAGATCGTCAGATTTCCCTCAATTGAAAGTTGGAGCATTACGGTTCAAATGGCTCTGAGCACTATGGGACTCAACTGCTGAGGTCATTAGTCCCCTAGAACTTAGAACTACGAGGGCAGTTCAACAAGTAATGCAACACATTTTTTTTCTGAAACAGGGGTTGTTTTATTCAGCATTGAAATACACCAGGTTATTCCCCAATCTTTTAGCTACACAACACTATTTTTCAACGTAATCTCCATTCAATGCTACGGCCTTACGCCACCTTGAAATGAGGGCCTGTATGCCTGCACGGTACCATTCCACTGGTCGATGTCGGAGCCAACGTCGTACTGCATCAATAACGTCTCCATCATCCGCGTAGTGCCTCCCACGGATTGCGTCCTTCATTGGGCCAAACATATGGAAATCCGACGGTGCGAGATCGGGGCTGTAGGGTGCATGAGGAAGAACAGTCCACTGAAGTTTTGTGAGTTCCTCTCGGGTGCGAAGACTTGTGTGAGGTCTTGCGTTGTCATGAAGAAGGAGAAGTTCGTTCAGATTTTTGTGCCTACGAACACGCTGAAGTCGTTTCTTCAATTTCTGAAGAGTAGCACAATACACTTCAGAGTTGATCGTTTGACCATGGGGAAGGACATCGATCAGAATAACCCCTTCAGCGTCCCAGAAGACTATAACCATGACTTTACCGGCTGAGGGTATGGCTTTAAACTTTTTCTTGGTAGGGGAGTGGGTGTGGCGCCACTCCATTGATTGCCGTTTTGTTTCAGGTTCGAAGTGATGAACCCATGTTTCATCGCCTGTAACAATCTTTGACAAGAAATTGTCACCCTCAGCCACATGACGAGCAAGCAATTCCGCACAGATGGTTCTCCTTTGCTCTTTATGGTGTTCGGTTAGACAACGAGGGACCCAGCGGGAACAAACCTTTGAATATCCCAACTGGTGAACAATTGTGACAGCACTACCAACAGAGATGTCAAGTTGAGCACTGAGTTGTTTGATGGTGATCCGTCGATCATCTCGAACGAGTGTGTTCGCACGCTCCGCCATTGCAGGAGTCACAGCTGTGCACGGCCGGCCCGCACGCGGGAGATCAGACAGTCTTGCTTGACCTTGCGGCGATGATGACACACGCTTTGCCCAACGACTCACCGTGCTTTTGTCCACTGCCAGATCACCGTAGACATTCTGCAAGCGCCTATGAATATCTGAGATGCCCTGGTTTTCCGCCAAAAGAAACTCGATCACTGCCCGTTGTTTGCAACGCACATCCATTACAGACGCCATTTTAACAGCTCCGTACAGCGCTGCCACCTGTCGGAAGTCAATGAAACTATACGAGACGAAGCGGGAATGTTTGAAAATATTCCACAAGAAATTTCCGGTTTTTTCAACCAAAATTGGCCGAGAAAAAAAATGTGTTGCATTACTTATTGAACTGCCCTCGTAGTTAAACCTAACTAACCTAAGGACATCACAAACATCCATGCCCGAGGCAGGATTCGAACCTGCGACCGTAGCGGTCTTGCGGTTCCAGACTGCAGCGCCTTTAACCGCACGGCCACTTCGGCCGGCGGAGCATTACGGGTAGGGCCCTCCAACCATCTCGGAATTTTGTCGATCTAATGCGTCAATTGAACAGGAGGACATCCAACAATTCTATCAGTCAGTGGCAGGTCGAATAACTGCTTGCATATGGACCGACGCGTTGTTATTGATTTGCTCAGTTTCTGAAACTCTTTCTCTTGAATAAATGATCCAGTTTTCCTGAAATTATAATGGTTCGTTTGTCTGTACCTGTACATCACATCTACAAATTTTCGTACCACTACGATAAGGTCTTCATGGCGGATCGTTTTTTTTTATTACATTGTGCAATATTATTATATTAACTTACGTTATTTAGACAGCTACCACACAAATCACAAAGAATAAAGCCACTGAACATGAGAACGTAACAGAAAAATGTCTAACGCTGAGAAAGATGAAGGAAGTAAGCAAAGGAATAGCGTTGTGTAACACGACGCAATAAAGTGCTTTTTAAATTCCTTCCAAAACGCCAGTTCAAAATTACTTGCCCTGAAACAAGTTTTAAATTACCTAATCGTCGCCTGAAACACTGTATTTTTCACTTTCAAAGCTACCGTAATTACGAAGAGTACCTAAATAATTATGTGGCTTGTTCTGAAGGACTTTTAACACTGTATTTCCATCGTTTACCTGTGTAAGGCTCCAATTGGCTGCTTCCTTCTCATAACTGCAGTGCCAGTGTTTACAAGTGATGGACCAGTAGGGCGACAGGACACTTGTTTAGTTTTTCCAGTAATCAACAGGTTATCACTGTTTATTCAAATGGTTAAAAAAATGGTTCAAATGGCTCTGAGCACTATGGGACTCAACATCTTAGGTCATAAGTTCCCTAGAACATAGAACTACTTAAACCTAACTAACCTAAGGACATCACACACACCCATGTCCGAGGCAGGTTTCGAACCTGCGACCGTAGCAGTCCCGCGGTTCCGGACTGCAGCGCCAGAACCACACGGCCACCGCGGCCGACCAATGGTTCAAAAGTAGTTCAAATGGCTCTGAGCACTATGCGACTGAATTTCTGTGGTCATCAGTCGCCTAGAACTTAGAACTAATTAAACCTAACTAACCCAAGGACTTCACACACATCCATGCTCGAAGCAGGATTCGAACCTGCGACCGTAGCGGTCGCGCGGTTCCAGACTGAAGTGCCTAGAACCTCTCGGCCACACCGGCCGGCCACTGTTTATTGCCGTGCAATTTTTCTGCTATAGTAAAGACCAAGTTTCTAGACGAATCCCTCGTGAAATAGTAACAGGTAGAAGCTTTTGTGTTAGCTCACGCAGGCTGACGTGAGGTCTGGAACATGACAAGGAATGATAATTCAGAAAGCGGACGTAATTAGTTTGATACTTAACTTTAATCCATTAATGATGAACGTCGCTCTTGACGGTACATGATTCACAATATTATCTGTTCAGAATACATTGATAGTAACTGAATATGGCGCCTTGGCCGGCCGGTGTGGCCGTGCGGTTAAAGGCGCTTCAGTCTGGAACCGCGTGACCGCTCCGGTCGCAAAAAAATGGTTCAAATGGCTCTGAGCACTATGGGACTCAACTGCTGAGGTCATTAGTCCCCTAGAACTTAGAACTACTTAAACCTAACTAACCTAAGGACATCACAAACATCCATGCCCGAGGCAGGATTCGAACCTGCGACCGTAGCGGTCTTGCGGTTCCAGACTGCAGCGCCTTTAACCGCACGGCCACTTCGGCCGGCCTCCGGTCGCAGGTTCGAATCCTGCCTCGGGCATGGATGTGTGTGTTGTCCTTAGGTTATTTAGGTTTAAGTAGTTCTAAGTTCTAGGGGACTGATGACCACAAATGTTAAGTCCCATAGTGCTCAGAGCCATTTGAACCATGGCGCCTTGCTAGGTCGTAGCAGATGACGTAGCTGAAGGCTATGCTAAACTGTCGTCTCTGCAAATGAGAGCGTATGTAGACAGTGAACCATCGCTAGCAAAGTCGGCTGTACGACTGGGGCGAGTGCTAGGGAGTCTCTCTAAACTAGACCTGCCGTGTGGCGGCGCTCAGTCTGCAATCACTGATAGTGGCGACAGGCGGGTCCGACGTATACTAACGGGCCGCGGCCGATTTAAAGGCTACCACCTAGCAAGTGTGGTGTCTGGCGGTGACACCACAAAGGAGCATTCACTATACGAAAACAATCGCTAAAATGCTGCTAAAAATTGTGGCTTCCATAGTATGTATGAGAACCAGGGAAGCTCTTATTTTCTGTGGCCAGAGATAAGACGACTGGAACATACAGTTTAACTTGTATGACCACCAAATGTTGAGTGATAAATTTGTACGTCAGATCACCAGCGAAGGTGTGACCACAAAGTTATCAGCGACTGCCTCATATATTTTTAGAAGGTGTCCTTAGCCAAAGAGCATCCTATTACCAGCTTGGGGCTGCAATAGCATGTTCGACCTAGTGCAAGACTGTTTACATGTTTTAAACTCCAACAAACAGTATTTGCAGCCGGCCGCTGGTGGCCGAGCGGTTCTGGCGCTACAGTCTGGAACCGCGCGACCGCTACGGTCGCAGGTTCGCATCCTGCCTCGGGCATGGATGTGTGTGATGTCCTTAGGTTAGTTAGGTTTAAGTAGTTCTAAGTTCTAGGGGACTTATGACCTCAGCAGTAGAGTCCCATAGTGCTCAGAGCCATTTGAACCATTTGAACCAGTATTTGCAATGTGCTTCCCTCTACTCTCTTCCAATCACTATCACGTGGTGTCAGCTAACAAACACCTTACAGAATAGTTCCTGCATTGATTTTAACATTCAGGTATATACCTTTAGAGGTAATACGGAAACATACAAGTTGACTGTGATGCTTTCCTGGAAAAGACAACCATCTGCCTCTAGACTGACAATGATCTGCGTTAAACAATGATAGTAAGTAGATGGACTAATCGACTGAGAGGAGTAATAACGAAATATGATTTAATGGTACACTGGAGAGAGGGAGATGTCACAGGTTGTATTAGGTGTGTGGTGTAAGCTGTGTTGGATTCCTATACAATTTCGTTTTCTCTCTGGATGCCTTAGAGCGCTATTTACATGCGATCGTTAACAGCAAACCTCTCCATACCGCAGTCAGCAGAGGTCCTGCAACGCATGTGTGACGAATCATGACCACCAACCCGATAGAAAACTTATTTTGGCACCATCCTCTAGACGAACAAAGATGTATACTAAGTACTCCATTCACCTGCACATCCCGGGCGTAAATCGAGTCAATTTAAGAACTGCATTGATTCTAAGTTAGTGACAGGGATTTGCAAGGTATTGCAAATATACATTTGCTTGACATATGATGTGTATCGAAGAGACTGTGTTCTGTTCTCAGGGTTAAGGCGGAATAGTGTGTAATTTCACATGTCAATCACCGCTGCTATGCGTTTCTCTATTTCCTCATAATATGTCGTTGCTGCATGAGTTTTCGGTTGCTGACGATCGTTTTATAGGACTGGTGCGAGCATAGCATAATTTCCGAGCTGTAATCGGATGTGAACAGTGGGCATTATGTACCTCTGGAAAGCTATAAGGGGCATTCAAATGATACTCCGTCACTACTGCAAAGTAGCGATAACGATTTTATTAACTCATAAAAATGTACTTATACACAGTACACATACTCAAAAATAGTCGCCAAAACTGTTGGTACATCTATCTCATTGCGACGCCAGCCGGTCGATTCCATCCTTGAAGAAGTTGATAGGCTGCTGTCGGATCCTGGCCTGGACCCAGTCACACACTTCGTCGTCCGTTGCGAATCGATGTCCGCGAATAGCTTGTTTTAGAGGTCCAAACACATGAAAGTCACACGGGACTGTACGATGGATGTTACCAGCGTTTCCCACCGAAACTCCTGCAATGTCGTCTTCATTGCATCGGCAGTGTGTGGGAGGGCATTATCATGCAGGAGGATAACGCCATTGGACAGCATGCCTCGGCGTTTCGACTTGATGGCTCGACTAAGGTTCTGTAAAGTGACTTGTTAACGCTGGGCGTTGATAGTGGTTCCCCGTTCCAGGAACTCATCAAGCATTGGGTCCTTGTGATCGAAAAAGGACGTCATGACCTTACCAGAACTCGTGCGCACGGCCTTTGATTTCTTTGGAAGTGGTGAAGTCGCATGTTTCCACTGCTCGCTCTGACGCTTGCTTTCTCGTTCAAAATGGTGATACCATGTTTCCTCACCTGTGACAATACGCGACAGAAAGCCGTATTCCTTGTCATGATAACGGTTCAGATGATTCAAAGACAGTGCCATTCGACTATTGTGCTGTTCGGCGGTGAGTTGTTGGGGAACCCACTGCGCACAAATTTTCCGAAAGTTCAAGTGCTGATGCACTACGGTGCGGACGGTGCCCACGCTGATACCCAGTAAAATGGCTCTGAGCACTATGGGACTCAACTGCTGTGGTCATAAGTCCCCTAGAACTTAGAACTACTTAAACCTAACTAACCTAAGGACAGCACACAACACCCAGCCATCACGAGGCAGAGAAAAACCCTGACCCCGCCGGGAATGGAACCCGGGATGATACCCAGTAACCGATGGATCTCGTCCATGGCGATTCTGCAGTTGTCCAAGACTAAAGCATTCACTTCCGCAACCATTTCTCGTGTGATGACACGATGAGCCTGTCCAGGGATGCCCATTCTGTATCTTTCCGCCATTGTGCCGATCGTTTCGGTACTAAAGAGCACCGAACGGTCTAGTACTGGAATTAGAGTCCCAGTATTATTCAGTATGCATTTCGGTAGTGATACCGTTCGGGTCTAGAGAACCGAAGCGCTGTTGTCGGTTCGAGTCGCGCAAACCAATCAAAATCAAGCGGCTGCAGATCCGCGCATGCGCACTGAAGAGCGGCTAGCAGACGACACAGGCGCGCTATTCTTCCAAAGTACCGAAAATTGCGTTTACGTTGCCATAACGCATGACGCCGCATCCATCGAGCTGACGTGCCCGCCTTCATCGCCCTTGCCTCCTCCTTAACAGTATCAGGCGCAGTGTATCCAATTCCACGATTCTCAGCTGAAATGCATAAAAATTTTTACAGTTTCTCTGACCGCATGTTTCCATGCATGCATAATAACGATAGCGTATTTGACTGTATTCTGCAGATTGTCGTAAATGCCGCATTATGTCATCTTATTCTCATTCACACTGACATCGTGTTTTGGATATTACGTTTCGGAAAACGAGTTAGGAACAGTGTGTAGTACCACATTGTACTGATACATCTATAAAAACACCCGAAAAATTGATTCTGAGAGATTCAAAGAATAAGAAGATAAACAGAATGCGGTTATAACTCGCTCCTAGAGATCCAAATGATTAAGTAGCCCACTACCCTATATGATACGTCAACGATTAGGGTATTAAAAACAAAATTTAAAAAAAAATTGCATTTCCTAGAGCTCCTGCAGTTCGTCGAAATTTATAACATGCATATCATGAATGAAAATGCTTCGTATATAGTGCTACAGTCTAAAAATATTACGGCAGAGATCTTTCAGCTCTGTCTACTGTGGTTAAGGATTCGATCGCAGATAAATACTTGTGACAAGCAAGATTATGAAGATGACTGCTGCTAGTTACATTCCCAGTAATTTAAGTTGTGCTCTTAGATTCCTGTCTAACCGCATACTCGGAAATAACTACATATTCGGAAAAAATGGTGAATTATTTCTGAAGAGAGAAAATATAAAGGTCACTGTTAGTTGTTTCACTCACAGCAGTTTCCTCTCCAACAATTTCATATTTCGTATTTTAAACACACAGAAATCTCGAAATCATTACTGAGGAAGTGTGCTCTTACATGTAAGTAATAATGAATATTGCAGAAAAATCTTAACTTACACGAATAACAATGTCTCAGGACGTGTTGCATATATGCAGAGGAAAAAAAAAAGTTTTTTTTCATCCACCCGTGCGCGAACCCACGTCCTTACTCATCGCAAGGCCACGCACTAACCACTTGGCTACGCCATGCAACAACCATACAGTGCTCAATTCTTTTAGTATTGTGTAGAGGAACATAGGGTGACTTCGTTGCCAAACGGTGTTGCGTTAAGTAATAAATGCGTGATAGTTTGAAAGGTTTCCAATATAAAGCTTCACATATTTGCTTTCCATTGTTACTTGAAAGTTGTAAACACGTTTCGATAGTTACTAACCAACCCATTTGTGGGAAAAAAATACACAAAGTCATTAGTAATGTCAGTTCACACTCACGTAATATACAGAAGTAGAGCCGATGTCTTGATATTTAATGATCTTTAAACTCTTATTTGCATAAGAATAACACGTATTTTGAGAGAATATTGACCGAAAAGTTTTGTTTTTTTGGTTGTAATCATTCACAGTAACAACCTAACCTAACCATATTTCTAACAAAGGAAACTAGTCTATTATGAACTCACTTTCCAACCGGATGCGTCCTCTGGTGATTCTTTATTAACACAATCGCTAAATCCAAAGTTAAACCGCTAAATATGTTTAAAATAACAACTTGCAGGTGTACATAAACCACAGCTCACCGATCGACAGGGCCAGACCGAAATCCAAAACCTCTCGGTACAATTGTCGTAAAATCGGTGGGAGGACCGTTTGGTAACAAGTACCAGAAGCTTACTGAATAGGATATTCGATAAAGAACCGAATATGACGTCACTACCGAGCCTAAGCTACTACACCGATAGGTATGAGCGATACAGAATAGGGCCCCAGGACGAGCATCGTCTTCCAGTGACTTGCGTTCCTCAAAGGAATCGTTTGCGCCATTCCTCAACACTTGAACGACTCAGACTGTACAAACCGTACACAGCCTTCATCCGTCGACACGTTTCACGGCCTCCAACTCCCTCCGCCGCCAAAAATCGAATCACTCCTCGTTAATCCTGCTTACTCGCCTGCATGTTCGGCAGTGGACAATAACTTGTGTCACCTTCTTCTCTTCGGCGTGAAACCCATACTGGCGCTATGCAACATAAAACTTTGCGCACGCGTCAATCTCTCTGCCAATAGATGTCACCACTATACCCGCAGTTACATGGTGCAATGGTGTAAGGGAAATGTAGACACACTAACCATATTTCATTTCAATGAATCTCATATATACTGCATAGATCATAAAGAATGTGTAGATTTTATTTCCCTTTGGTGTAGAAGGTAATGTATGGCATATTTGGTAATGTATGACGTATTTCTAGCATTGGAGTATTTACGGCGTTTCACGGCAAGCGACTAATATATCGGAAACCACACTGTTTTAACATTATAGCACGCCTAAGTGCAGAACCGCGTTGCCTTAGGAGTGTGTGGTTGTGTTCTACGATAATTTGTCTCTTCCCGGTACCTTCTTGGTACGTAATCCAAACACTTCAAGAATTCTACGGAATTGATAGGACAAGTGATTTACGTAAAATGTTTCAATCTCTTTTCGTCTGAGTTGAATAAATAAAATGTAAACTGTATTTTGTGAACACGAAAAAGTACGTCCGGAGTTGGGTGAGAGAGACAGTTCCTGCTTCGGCATAAAAACTTAATACCGGTCATAGCCACTATCTGGGTTTTTTATCGCCTTCATAATTCCGCCATAAAAAAATGGAGGTGCTCTCCTATGGTGGAAGTAAAGGGTCGAACAATGAGCCAGGACCAAAAAGCGCCGAGATCAGCGTACCGCTTCCTGGGGCGGAGAACGTAGCTATAGTTTGGTGTGGCGGGGGGGGGGGGGGGGGGGAGGGAGGGTGGGAGCAGGAGAGGCGGAACCCAGGCTCCAGCCCCCACAATCGATGTAATCGCTGCCCGCCTCCCGGCCAGTGGAAACAAGACAACGCGCCTGACCCGAATCAAATTCCATCACGACTATTCTCGGAACCCGATGAAGAAAATTACATCACGTCCGCGTGCGTTTTGCCGCGGGCGTTGTTCTTGAGCGCAACAGTCTGCATCCATACCCGTGCGAGCGCACTGAAAAGGTCCAGCAGCCGTCCAGGAAATTGTAGTCGCTTGCAATCTCCCCCGCCCAGTGGCCATTTAGTCCCGGCACTCTCTAACGTGATGGTTTTACTGTACCGGGGCACTCATTTCGACGTACACGTCCGTCTCGCTGCAGCTAGTTGGCTTCCTCCGTGTCAGCCTGGTCTTGCTGGATTTGGTCAGGAGTTCTAGAAAGATCATACAATGTGTTCTACATACGTGGTGCCAAGGGCCTCAACCATATCCTCGTGCAACTGATGCCAAAGTGAGTCTTCGCCAAGCACATAGGTCACTACATAATTCGCGCCCAACTTGGGATACAATTTGTCATTCTACATCCAAACAGTTGCTCAACACTTAACGCTGAAGTGTTGGGCAGAGGGTTCACGGAACCACATTCAGGCTACTTCTCTATCGTTTCATTCTAGAATAGCACTTAGGGAAAATGAAACCCAAAATCTTCCCTGGACAGATCTATTTTTTTGTATCTTATGACAATGGTTATTTCTCTCCATGCAGGGCACTCTCAGAAGGAATATAGTACAGATCGTGCAAAGACTTCGGAGCAAAGAGTAACGTCTTTGTTTTAGCGATTACCATCCCAGCTCATCGTATAGGTGAAACTCTCTCCCCTATTTCACCATAATACAACAGAGCTGCCCGTGTTTGAACTTTTTCAATGTCCTCCATTAACCCTGTCTACTAACGGCCCTGCATCTCGCAGCAGGACTTCAGAGGAGAACGTATAACTGCAGTGTAGGCATTTTCTGTCATTGTACCACTTGGTTAAGTAAAACAGGAAATATCAATTTTTCTCAAATAATGTAAATAAATGAAGTCCCAACAGTATTTAAACACCTATGGCTGAAAAGAGCTAAGCTCTAGATACAGCCCAACCTCGTAAGAGGGGATGAAATAGTAAAAGAAACAAAAACAAATTAACTTCTTTGCAATTATAATCCCTAGGTATTCAGGTAAATCGACAACCACTAAACGTCTGTGATTTATCTTGTAAACGAAAATTTAACATATCTTGCTAATACTCGTGTGAAGGGCCTCACACGATTTAACGTTCACGTTCTGTTACCACTTTGCCCACCATGTGGGTACATTTTTAAATTGTCTTCTACTTCGTTTTGATCCTCTGATGACTTTACGACACGATAGCTGACTGCAGCATCTGAAAACAGTCGATGAGGGCTGTTCAGATTAACTCCTAAATCATTTGTATAGATTAGGGATATAATGCTGATTATTCCACTCCCACTGGCAACGTAGATATAACATCGTCCTCACTAAATTACATCCCGTCATTTGCATAGAACTGTGACATTTCTGGTAGGAAGTCATTAAGGTTGTCGTACAGGTGTGGCGGTGCCAATAGGCAACCAAATTGAGTAGATCTTACTTCTGAGAAATTGTGTCAAATGCCTTGTGGAAATGTGAAAACGTGCCTTCAACTTGGGATCTGTGTTGAAAAAAATAAGTACTTTGTTTGAGTAAAAAACCAGCTGTGGTTTTGTGTCGGCAGGGAGTTTACTTTGAGGGACTTCAAAAAGTTGCAACACAGTGTACGTTCCAAAATTCTACTACAAGTAGATGGTAATTACATGATTGTATAATTAAGCTGAATACTTCTATTTATTTTCTTGTGTACGGGTGTGATCTGAGCAGCATTCCAGTCCTTAGGTGAGGATCCATCATCGAGTGAGCTTTTTTTATTCTGTTTACTGAGTACAGTCTTATCAAGTGACTTAAGGGGAGTTGGAACGCCCTATCCCGACAATGTTAAATTTAGTGACTTGGCTCCCATGTATTTCAGGAACCACTGTAGCCATTGACATGAAACTTTTACAGGACATTAAACTGTATGTTCTGAGCCTACTGAGCTACAATAATTGCATTTCAGCCACTGCTTTCGGAAATACAGTTTTTTAATTACACAGTTAAAATTTTGTGTACTCTTTCGTACGTTATCCTAAATAATTTTAATTATTCATAACATTATGTTCTTCTTTTAGTTCAGAAGACTCAGGATATGTATGTTATTACTCCCTGAAAGTTTGAATACTCTACTCGCAGTGGTTTCTGAGATTTAGAGAAAAATGCAACAGCAAATATAAATTTTCAGGAATGGCTTCTAAAGTTACAAAAAACTGTAACTCACTTAATATATGCTTGGTTTTTTTTATTTTTAGTCACTCAAAAGCATCTTGCACCATACTGTATATCATCCTCTTGATCTTTTCCAAGTTTTCTCTTCTTTTCTTCTTTCTGGACTCCTTAGTCACCAACTGTGCTGCATCCTCTGCTTTATCAATGCGAATCTTGTCAAGTTCTCTGATGCAGTTTTCTCTAGGATTAATTCCCATGTACTGTAGCGCTTTCACTGTACGAAGGCTGCCATTATTAAAAGCAATAGCAGCATCACCGACCCTCCATTGTAGTGTCTTCATTCCGACAAAAACATCTGAGTGAATCCGTACAAAATTATTGAACGACTCATTGGGATTTTGAGTGACCATGCAGACACTTTTTCAGTAATTCAGGATTCGCCAGGTCTCTATAAATAGGTTTTATGATATATATGCATTTTATTCGGAAAATTCCAAATTTTATAATGAGAAAAGTATCCGAAAACGTGAAAAACTTTTTTATTGCTTGCCTTTCTAACTCCCCTTAAGTTGCTTCTCTAGTCCACTCAGGTCGGTGGCTATTCTTCATTCGAATTCTGGAATATGTACCGCTTTCTTATATCTATATTCCTTTATTTTTGGCAAGGAATTACAGATACCAGTGTTCAGTAAGTCCACTTTTGTGGCACTGTCGTCGGCAACTACCATTATTACGCAGTGAAGTAATGATTATGTCTTGACGCTGATGCACTTTACATGTGAACAGAACAGTTGTCGAATATCTGACACATTTCGAGGCAGCGTTTTGATGTGGAAACTATAAAATCAGCTCACCGTTAAGTCAATACCACTGTCTAGCATATATAAACCGATACCAATCATGGAAATTTTGTGTTTTATAAAATATGGCATGCTTTTTTTGGTGTTTTTAGTACAATGTCCTGTCCTGTTTGTCTGCCTTGAGAAAAGAAGGGGGAAACAAGATTAGACTGTAAAGTCCCATGGATAACGCGGTCGTTAGACACGCGTACCGTGGGGATCTGTTCCTTAACAGTTACAGCGTGATTTGTTGCTGCGAAATTCTAATATTAGCACGATTTATTATTTTATAGTTATTTTTAGATATTTAGAGACATGTACATTTTTAAACTAGCAAAACTTTGGTTGTAATTAACGTAAGCTAAAGGCACAGCAAATTGTCTTGGAAAGCAGATAGCAGCAGACTTGCCGACAGAATGCATGTGTATTTGCTGTTTGCGTTAGTTGAGAACTTGGTTTAGAGTACTGTTTTAGTTGTGGCTTTCCTGTGTTTGTTTGTTCTGTGTAATTTATGTTGTTTCAGTGCTACACACCAACATGTTAATGTTATATTTTGATTTTGGGACTTTTTGTGTTGAATTCGAAATGGTTCAAATGGCGCCGAGCACTATGGGACTTAACTTCTGAGGTCATCAGTCCCCTAAACTTAGAACTACTTAAACCTAACTAACCTAAGGACATCACACACATCCATGCCCGAGGCAGGATTCGAACCTGCGACCATAGCAGCAGCGCGCTTCTGGACTGAAGCACCTAGAACCGCTCGGCCACAGCGGCCGGCTGTTGAATTCGTCAGAAGATATAGCAGAGATAGAAAGAGGCAAGAATTGCTATGGGGTCGACAGTGAGAAGTTAGGTTGGAATTCCTACAGATAGCTCGATAGGGCATAGAGAGAACTAAGATTTGAATCAAAGAGACACACATCGACTGAGCAACTAATTGGAGAGTTATGTGATAGCCAAATTTACGTGAGTGTCAACCCCCAATTACATCGTGATCTAGATCACACGGATGCGCAAGTTACAGTATCGATAGAAGATTTTGCTGGATAATTGAGAGGCACATGGGATGAACCTGGTCACAAATTTCTGCAAGAAGAGGAAGTAACACAAAAATGTACAGATGATGCGCAATGCAATTACACACACAAAATGAGTGATGTGAAGGAGGAACAGCGACTAAAAAGTGAACGGGTATTAGTGGTACAGACTCGGACTAGCAAATTACGAACTGTATCTTCGAAAGGAATTGATAAAAATAAGGTTAAACAGACGAGGTGTCTGCTCAAAATGGTACTACGCTAAATCAGGAGATTGGTATTATACTGCAGCAAGTAGTTCTAGTGCTATGGGGCGTTTTGTACGAAGTCGGCAGCAGTCTTACCTCTGAACGAAGCAATTCAGGCTCGTCAGTAGTCCAAGGTACTGAGATGCCAGATCTGGAATGGTGTGGTACCAGAATGTCCCCTGTTTCGACACAATTACAGCACCTAATGGTATCTGCGAAGTGACCTGTTGGTATAGAGTAAGTCGCAGCCTGCTATCTTGTGAGACGGCGAGGCGATGAAGATCGGATCGAAGCGGTGCGGCGGGTTGATGACCGTCGGCTTGGATGTTGGGTGGCATGAGTGTGGTTGTCAGGCGTTTTCCCACCATCTTTTAGGCAAATACTGGGCTAGTCCCCAACTCCCAGATCAGAAAACAGATACGTAAACATTTAAAATACGATAACACTCGGAACACAGTTTGCACGGTTCACAGACAGCTGGCGCTCTCGACTTCCCTCCCTTAGGTTGCCTTTACGACTGTGGCGTCGGGAAAGGCATCCGGTCTCAAAGGAAAGAATAAATAAAATTTGCCAAATCCTGAAGAAGCGGAAACTGTACTGGGCGAGAGAAACGCTAAGCAAAGAAGAATATTAGTCAAAAAGTCTGAGAATAAATTTCCTCTATTTTTTTGGTATATTGACGATATGGAGGAGGAGAGAAATCAAAGGCCGAGCAAATACGAAGCGCGAAAAAAACGTAAAAAGCTGTGAAACATACGCCCCAGAAACTACTGTGACTTTTTGAAATCACACGAGTCAAGGAAAATGAATTTGGACATGAAGGCGACCGAATTGACATCAAGTACAAAGTAAGACGTACATAATGTCAATAAACTAAGGGCCATCTCCAGATCTAACGACAGGCTGACGTAATTTTGAAGTTTAAATAAATGATGTATTTTTGTCAATTACTAAAAGACCGGACAAAGAAATTGGATTTAAATATGATGTAAAAAAAAATTTTAAATTTCTGTTAATAGGGAGTATCAAGACGTCAGGAACATTTCTGCAAAGTAAAAATATAAAATGAAACAGTGGTGCCAGAATTTAGAAATGGTTCAAATGGCTCTGAGCAATATAGGACTTAACTTCTGAGGTCATCAGTCCCCTAGAACTTGGAACTACTTAAACCTAACTAACCTATGGACATCACACACATCCATGCCCGAGGCAGGATTCGAACCTGCGACCGTAGCGGTAGCGCGGTTCCAGACTGTAGCGCCTAGAACCGCTCGTCCAGTCCGGCCGGCCAGAATTTAGAAGTGGGAGTAGCTATAACAACTGAATTGGAAGTCAGTGAGTGTACGTGATTTTAGTTCTGTTTGGGCTGCTTATTCTAGCTTCACTTCTTCCGACACTATTTGATACGCAAAGGCCGTTACACGTTACTGAGGCACTAACAGTAGCAGTTTGCTGTTCGAAGAATTTGTCTGACTTGAGGATTCTTCGACTTCGCTATTCAGTGTATCGATACAAGTAGAAGCGATCCTTTTTAAACACTGCTACACTAGATATCTCTTTGTTTTAATGCTATTAGTCATAAAAAACATATACTGGTCAGTTGAGAAGAAATGAAAATCGTTGCTAAATTTATAAACGTCTTAAATCCTCAGAAAAAACTGGAAATGGGAATTAATATGACTTAATATGAAGAAATGAGTCGATTAGTTTGCAGATTAGTAAAGTGCCTAGTTCTTTGGTCCGTCTAATTCACAGCAACAGTTCTCAACCGCTATTTACGATGCCTAAAGTCGCTCTTTCTATGTTGAAACGGCAGAAACATCGCTCACAGGAGGATTATACATGGCAGGTCCGCAGTTCATATCCAGCCTGTTTTTTTCACTATTTTCGCGCATTATGGATATTGATAAATGTCTCGTTACTTTAGTATAACGGGACTGCATTCCAAGTCTAAGGCTCAACTACTAGGAGTGGTAGTTGGCGAGAGTTTCGTATGACTTTTAGGTTTCTTCGTATGTTCGTGTATCATCAGTTGCAACTAGAGTGATTGTGGGCCATGATGTAGGGTTTTATCATGGTGGTGATTACGGATGAAGTTGCAGAGAACTATTTGGAAACGTGTTACTGAGTGCTTGCGGCGGAAGTTTTGGAGTCCAGTGCTTGTGACTGCATCGCAGAATAACGGGTGGCGCACGAAATGTGTTACCAATTGTTTCTTTCACAATTTACGACGCACATTAAACATCCCGCTGGTATCTCTACAGCAGTACCGGGCAAAGCTTTGAAAAACAAATGAGTTACGAAATGACGTGTAATTCACGATACTGCCGCTAGGAGACTAGTAAGCAGCAATGGCTGACAATGGAAGACTGACGACACAGCGACGACCGGCAGTTGCGTTACTTTTTCATGAAACGAAAAGCCTTGTTGCGACTCAGAGGCGTTTTCGACAACCGTTTAACACACGATGGGTCCCTTGCAAGAAGAGCATCCACAGGTTGCACGGTAAATTTTTACAGGAAGGAACAGTACTGGAAGCGAAGCGACCTCGGCCTAAGCCTGTTTGTTCGCCGGAGAATATTGAAGCGGTACGAGTTTCTGTACAGAGAAGTCCCGGGAAATCGTGTAGAAGGGCAGTAGTGCAACTGGGAACATCCAGACGCTACGTTCAATG
The DNA here is from genome assembly GCF_023898315.1 of Schistocerca nitens. Lineage (NCBI taxonomy): Eukaryota > Metazoa > Arthropoda > Insecta > Orthoptera > Acrididae > Schistocerca > Schistocerca nitens. The sequence continues at coordinate 581,870,978 of NC_064620.1, read as the reverse complement.
CATTCTTAAAAGTGACCTCTATATGTACCCATACAAGATGACCTGTGCACGGAAGCTCACTGAAGAACACAAGGAGCAGAGACTACTGTTTGCTCAGTGGGCGGAGGATAGGGAAGAAACTCTCAACAACGTTTGGTTTTCAGACGAGGCGCATTTTCATTTAGACGGTGTGGTTAACAAACAAAATGTACGCTTTTGGACCACTGAAGTCCCACAAGTGCTTCATGAACGACAACATTATGCTTCGAGGATTACAGCGTGGGCAGCAATTACCAGTCACGGACTTATTGGACCCTTTTTCTTTGAAGAAACTCTGAACAGCGAGCGTTATTTGAGCATGCTTCACAATAGCTTCAGTCCACAGCTTCTTGCTACTGCCTTGCCCTTCAACACGCAGTGGTTGATGCAATATGGAGCAAGGCCACATACCGCAAACACTGTGTTGGTGTTTTTACACGAGCATTTCGACATGCGGATCATTTCACTCAGGTTTCCAGGTCGCTTCAATGACGGACAAAATTGGACCCCCAATAGTCCAGACCTCAATCCATGTGACTTTTTTCTTTGGGGGTACCTAAAGGAAAAAATTTTCCCGAAACGTCCATGTGATTTAATGGAGCTCAGAAGACTTATTCTTCAAGCCTGCCGGCCGCGGTGGTCTCGCGGTTCTAGGCGCGCAGTCCGGAACCGTGCGGTTGCTACGGTCGCAGGTTCGAATCCTGCCTCGGGCATGGATGTTTGTGATGTCCTTAGGTTAGTTAGGTTTAAGTAGTTCTAAGTTCTAGGGGACTAATGACCACAGCAGTTGAGTCCCATAGTGCTCAGAGCCATTTGAACCATTTGAATCTTCAAGCCTGCAGTGAAATTACGGAAGACAAGTGCCGTAGTGTAATCACTAACTTCAGTGTTCGTTTGAAGGAAGTTAGGAAACGAAATGGTGGACATATTGAGCATGTGCTAGGTTAGAATCAATCTCCATGGACTGCTCTTCATTGTACTATATGTTCCTTTCAGATTGTATTGACAATAAAGTTTATATTCAAAAACAAAGTGGTAACACATATCGTGCGCCACCCTGTACATCTGAATGCTGTTAGATTTTCACAGGGCACCTATCATTGGTGGGAGAATCGTGACCATTTTAGTCTCGTTTCACTTATCAAACTGAAGCCTGTGACCCTTATTAAGGCTGTTTCACAAGTATAACAGTTCCAAGAACTGACTCCTATTCGCTGATGAAAAGCTTCCTTCCTAATCAGCGGCGCAGTGCGTTGCTTCATCTGCCCCACACTTGGCTGGTACTATGGAGTTAACCGATCCTGGCATGTCAGTGGACAGTGTCACGGAATATTTCAACAAGTTCAACTGCAAAATCAACTGAGGAAAGGTGCAGCCGATAACTACAGCAGCTGATTAGGAATATGGCAATTTTAGAAACAATTTAAGGAAAGTGGAAAACTTCATTTTCCTCACTGTCAGTGTAATTTTAAATAACCTACTGAAAAAGATAGCCACGGTCGCCAATTACCACTCGCGCTTTCTGTTTATTCTTAAGTTATTGAAGGAGCAAGCTTTCGTAAGACGTGGACGGGAAATGTTCTTATCTGTATACATACAAACGCAGAAATCATAATTTTTCTTCTACATCCACTACTCCGTATACCAGCTTGTAGTGTGTCGTAAAACTAACACATCACACTCTTGCCGCAAATTGTACGTAGATCTATAGTTGTTGGTAGATGTCCATGCGAACTCTTAACGTCTCTAATTTTACCTTCAAAGCTTTTTCGCGAGATGTACGCAGGGGGAAAGTAAACATAGGTTGGTTCTTCAAGAAATGTACACTCTCGGAATATTAACAGTAAATCGCGCCATGATGCTACACCATACTCATGAACCGCGCCATGATGCTACACAACACTGATGTAGCGGTGTGCGGATATTTGCCACGCCCGACATTTGCCACGCCGGACATTGGCCACGATTTTACCTGCTCCGAAGGGTTGGGTCCCTTGTCTACCCCTCCTCCTCCTCATCACTGTCGCGCAGTAAATGTATTTATTTGAGACTTTACTTAACATAGGACCAGAATCTCTTTGGATTTTCCGCCACATTTCTAGAGAGATTTTCGTTGTGGAAACTGTTAAATGCACCTCGCATTGAAATACGCACCAGATTTCGAGCCTCAGTAAAACTTCGCCGATCTTGGAGATTTTGCGCGCGTCTAAATTATACGTTCCTTTTTCAGTGCTCCTGCAGCAGCTTTTTGTCGTGTTTTGTGTACCATGGGGATTTAGCTCCGTCTCTTATTAATTTATTTGGTATGAATCTCTCGAGTGCTGTTGATACTATTTCTTTGAACTTAAGCCACATATGGTCGTCACTTACATAGTTTGGAAGGATTGGAGACTGTCTCCTAGAAAGACGTCAACCGAATTTTTATTTGCTTTTATAAATAGATATATTTCGTGTTTAGTTTTGGTCAATTTATTTGTTACGGAATTGAGACTCGCTCGACTGTGTGTTCACTAACCCCTGTATCCGTCGTGATGCTCAGGATTATTTGTGGCTAAGAGGTCAAGTGTGTTTACGTAACCATTTACAATTTGAATGGCTTCGTGAACTAATTGTTCAAAATAATTATTTAAAAAAAAGCACTTAGAACAATTACGGAAGTTGTTTTCTATCTACAATATGGTCTGAAAATGTATTTTTGTCAACATACTGAAGGTAGATTGTAGTCACTGCCAACTATAATTGTATGAGTAGCGTACCTATTTGTGATACTCAAGTTTTCTTTGATCTGTTAAGCAACTGTTTCATCTGAGACCGGGGGTCTGTAAAAGGAGCCAGTTATTAATTTATTAATTTATTCCGGTTGTCGAATATAACCTCTGCCCATACTAAGTCACAGGAACTATCTGCTTTAATGTCGCTTGTGAGCTGAAACACACATTACATTATTTTTCCTTAAGTTGTGCTTCTTATTTCTGTTGTAGTGCAGATCATTACAATTACGTTTTTTTCCCATAAAAAGCAAGGATGCTTTCTCTGTGACCCTGTAAATACCAGAGCTAAACGATGTAGAACAACAACGTACGTTACAAGCATAGCATTCTGTATTACTTCATTTCCTTATTTCTAACATTTTAAAATTGTACGTCGACTTTAGATGACAAGTCAATCATAGATGATCTTATCTCTATTTAGTGAGCGTATTTTCAGTCATGTTTTGAATATTGTCCCGTTACACTTTATTAACAAATGTTTCGCCGCAAGGGATAGAGAGTAAATTAGTATGGAGTATGTCGTTCTTCTTTTCAAACATTCACATTCCCATTTCTTCTTTCCTTATTGTCTTTCGGTCATGCGGTTGTAGTAATTAAAGTAGGCACAAATGCAGTGATCAAAAAGAAATGATTAGTGCACATTCGCATTCTCTTTACATCGTTCCTTTCTTGTTGCTCCCCTGCCGATGGACTGTTTCTATAGCAATCAGTAAGCATGAAAAGAAGCTACCGTACAGAGAGAGGGATCTACATTTATACTTAGCAGTACTAATTACATACTGGCATAATTGTCGGTATTGCTCTCGTTTCCCAAAAGTTATAAATATTTCGGAAAAGAAGTTCTGTATTTCGCCAAGATGTCGAAGAAGGTCCCTTACGTAATGGTTGTATCGAGTAAGATGTGGAGACGGCGGTTTGAAAGCGGACAGAAGAAGTACGATGAAGGGCGTCCCTTACCTGAGGGGTCGCTACTCAAGCTACCTGGCGAAGGGGCAAGTGTGGCAAATGTCCGGCGTGGCAAATGTCCTGCATTCGATGTAAAACCTGCCACTTGAGTTGAATGAGCACCCAGGTGAATCTTTCACTCACACTTAACCAAACCTTGATGAAACGCTGGTCTCCTTTGATTTTCATTTCTACTGTCTATTTGGCACGGAAACCCAGACTGACGAACAATATTTAGCTATTGTTCAAACCAAGGCTTTGTAAGACACCTCCTTAGCCGGTGCGCTACAATTCCTGGGGATGCTTCCAATTACTCTCTGGTCCTGTATTAGTGTTGAGTAGTCGTTCCATTTTAAATCGCTCCGTACATACGTATACTACCAAATGTTTAATGGATGTGACGCTTTCAGCTATTGTTCGGCACTTTTGTAACGGAGATTTGATGTGGCCCGCCACGAATTCCTCCCCTATGTCAATCGTTCCATCTCAGAATAGCATAGCAATTGCAACCTGAGTCGTTACTTATTTGATGTATCCCAATCTCAGTATTCCTTTACAGTTATTTTCTGCTGAAAACTTCCTCATTCCTTTCCTTATCTGTTCGCTTAATTTTCAACATTCTTTCTTAGCACCACATCTCAAATGCGTCTCTTCTCTTCTGTGCTGGTTTTTTCACAGTCCATGTCTCATTGCCATTCAATGCTGTCCTCCAAACGTACATTCTCAGAAATTGCTACCTCAAATTAACGCCTATGTTTGATATTGGTAGACTTCTCTAGGCCAGTAATGGCCTTTCTGACAGTGCCAGTCTGCTTTTGATGTCCTCCTTGCTCCGTCCGTAGTTGGTTATTTTGCTGCTTAGGTAACTGAATTCCTTAATTTCATCTACTTCGTAATCAATTATGATTTTAAGTTTCTAACCGTTCTCATTTCTGCTACTTCTCCTTACTTAAGTCTTGGTTCCATTTACTCTCAATCCATATTCTGCACTCATTAGACTGTTCATTCCGTTGACCAAATCCTGTAACGCCTCTTCACTTTCACTGAGGATAGCAATGTCATCAGCGAATCTTAACATTGACATCCTTTCAACTTGAATTTCAATCCCACTCTTGAACCTTTACTTAATTTCCGTCATTGCTTTTTCGACGTACAAAATGATGTTTTTCCAAAAGTCTGATAGTATATCATTCTACACACCAACGTGAATAATGGTCTTACCGCAACTTCTCCGAATAATTTTAGAAATTCCGATGACCTGATATTTATCCAGTCTGCTTTATTTAAGTCATCCAAAGTTACTTTAAATTAAAAATCCAATACTCGATCTCCCATGTCTTCTCCATCGACTCCAGTTTCTTCTTGTGTCACGTCAGCAGACAAGTCGTCTCGCTAATACAGGCCCTGAATGTACTCTGCCCACCTGTCAGGTCTCTCCTCTATATTTAAAACTGGAATTCCCTTTGCACTCTTAATGTTACGGCTCTTGCTTTTGATTTCACCGCCGGTTGTTTTGACTTTTCTACACGCTGAGTCGATCCTTCCAACAATCATTTATTTTTCGATATCTTCACAGTAACCGTTTCACCTGACCCAAGTGAGTCGTTTTCTCTACTCCCGAATTTTCCTCAACATTCTTGTACTTCCTTCTTTCGTCAATCAGGTGAAATATTTTTTCTGTTACCCATGCTTTCTTCGCAGTTACCTTCCTTGCATGTACGATTTTCTTACCAACTTCTGTAATTGTCCTTCTTAGAGATGTCCATTCCTCTTCAACTGATCTGCGTACTGAGCTATTCATTATCGCAGTATCCATAGTCTCAGAGAACTTCAAGCGTATTTATTCATTCCTTAGTACTTCCCTATCCCACTTTTTTGCATATATCACCAGCTATCTGGAAATAAGCATTATGTGGGTAAGAACTACATTGCCCTCTAATGGGTGTCCATGAGGATTAAAAAGGTACGTAACGCACCATGTGCAAATATCCAGATTATATTCATTCAGTATTTGTTAGTGGCGGTACATAGCAGCTTCCAGCAAACTTGAAACATAATTTCAAACCTTTCAAAACTTTATCTCGCTTACACGCTTAATGTCAACTATTAATCACATTAGCTGATTTGAAACCAGAAGTTGAAAGCTGCTATATACGGGGGAGATGAATTGTTTTAAAGGAATCCGAGTTTTAATGGTTCCTTACTATCTGGAAAGAAGCCTTGGGGTGTTAAGAACCACCTACAACACGTAGGGGTGAGACGGAAGAGGGGGTGACTTTCAAGAAGTTCCAAGATGCTACTCCAGGCGGGTGTAAAATGTAGCCGGCCGCGGTGGTCTAGCGGTTCTGGCGCTGCAGTCCGGAACCGCGGGACTGCTACGGTCGCAGGTTCGAATCCTGCCTCGGGCATGGGTGTGTGTGATGTCCTTAGGTTAGTTAGGTTTAAGTAGTTCTAAGTTCTAGGGGACTTATGACCTAAGATGTTGAGTCCCATAGTGCTCAGAGCCATTTGTAAAATGTATGTGCGCAATAGCAATAATGAACGCGAAAATGAGGATCTGGCCCTGTTTGACTACCCCCTGAAGCAGATCTTAGGAGCTGTTAGTGGTGATAATCTCATTCTCACTCTTTAACGTGTAAATTACAACACAACCATAAATGAATGATTATGGGAACTAATAACTACCAGATGATAAATGCTGTTTCCGCTTATACATTTATTGTTTATTAAAACCCGTTTATTTTATAAATGTTTATATATCAATGTCCAATTGACATAAATGGATACAAATGAATTTCCTAGCTAATACGATTGATCAATTGCCCAAATCTGTCCCTCTTTATGGCTAGGCGACCTAATGTAAATAACGCGAGACGACTGACATCATCTACATCCCAAACACTAGAAGACACTACTTTCAAAGATCATCTAAAGTGTTGTGCAACCTCAGTGGAAATAAAATTTACGAGATCACAGCTGTTTAGCTTTATAGCCCCAATAAGCCGAAATCATTAGCAACATCACCGTATGTACTGCATCCGGTGCGATGTAGTGATGGTTATCGCACACGTCTCCGACGATGGAACGACCCTAGCCACCAAATAAAACTCTTTCAAGCACTAGGACGGCAGAAGGCGGTCCTCTAATATAGTCTAATACTGTCTTCTCCTGTCTGTGTTCTACAGACAAGAAACGCGAACTCCCAGCCACAAGGACGGAATTCAGATAACGGTTCTACGTGAGTACAGACAGAACAAGTGCTCTCAATTACTGAACGTTGCGTACTCAGCGACGTGTTCCTACCCGAAGGTGAAGTCCAGAATCGTATAAGTTCGCAACAGAACAGAGTCTAACCGTTCTAACTATAAAAGCTCTTGTGAGCAAAGACAGCAAGTCCGTCTGTACCGACAAAAGCTGATACTGAGCGACCGTCAAACCTGGGTGCTCAAAACGGAAGACTACTTCTCTCTATCGCTGCCTTCCCAACAAAGCTCGGCTCCCCTCCCTCGTAACTCAGAAGGCGAAGTATATTCTCGAAACCATGGAATATTCTCCTTCTCTACAGATTCTTCCGAACGCCAACCAACCATCTTTTATTCTTTTGTCGTCCAGCGCGGAAAGTTTGCGAGGATATACCTATACTCATACAACGGTACGCTTTTCAGAGAAAAAAACCTCGGAAATAACCCAGCCTGCCATTTACGAGGTAACGCTTCCTCGTCCCTCTCTGCTGTGTCCAAGATTCTCAGAGTTTCCGAAGTATTATACAGTTATCCTTGCAGCCCCGCTACAATACCGTCCAGTCGCCACTGTATTGTGCTTAAGCGTTCAGGTGCCCAGACAGTCCATCTTGGCACTTCGTGTGTGAAGCAGGACTAACACACCTGCGCGGGCTTTTCCACCCAGGGCTTGAGTTACGCCTGCCACTTTATTTCCACTGGCGTTCCAACCTCTACTAGTATAGACAGTCACTCATTACGCCGTTTTGATATTAAAGACACTGCGTCACTTTTCATGCAATAAGCGTTAACAATTATTTTCAAGGTGTACGTGACAATGTCAGTCTTCTTTAAATATTCATATATACGATGTACAACCTACCAAATGATACCTAATTCCGGTTGTTAATCATGGCAAAGATGAGTGCTTCCAAGGTGCGAAATTATAGCCACCTTACAAAGTACTCAGGTGCATCTGGTGCAATTTTAGGTACATAACTTATTATTTGTACACCACACTGTGCCGGTGAGATTGCTCTCAACAACTAGGGGTGGGCGTTTGGGTGAGAAGGGGTGACGTAAAAATGTTCCAACAAGACCTGTTGGTATTTATTTCGTGTACTTAGTCGGGTGGGAATACTTTTAAAAATAGGCTGCGTAGTGCCGCGGCAATCGAATGTGAGTCTCGTATTATACAATTTATAACAGCCTCGAATAGTTATGTCAATGTTTCTTACGTGATTTTAACAGGGGTATAGTACAAAGGTTAAATAAGAATCACAATGTGCCACAATTTTGATCCCAACCAAGGACTGTCAGCTCTCTTATCGCGATAGACAATACAGCCTCTGCTAGAGAACAGTTCCATGGAATTCCTTTCTTTGGAGATATTTTTGACAGAACAGGTAAATGGCTTGCTGTATTAAGGACAACGCCCAATTATTTAGACTCAAGGGAAGCATGCTTCGTGATGGGTTTAAGTTATCGAGTGTCTACTGCATCTCATGTGAGCAGTGTGACGCCAAATATATAGGGCAAACAGCAGGAAGGGTTTCGACTCGGTTTCAGGAGCAAACTAATTTCGCGAATATACGATCAGCACTGGATTTACGCGACACAGAACATCAAATCACGGGACGTACACGAAAGTATCCAAATCATTTATTTTGAGAATAAGAGTAACAACCTTAATATTTTACAAGAGACATCGATTTTCCGAGACTTACAAAAATGTAACGAGGTCACCTGAAACACTCAGACAGAAAGGAGATAACTTAAGGAAATTTTTACTACCTAACCAGTTAGTTCATTCATCTTATTTTTCGATGACGTATTTCACGGCAGTGAAAACTTTTATTGTTTGTAAAGTCCCCCACTGGTTTCCAAATCGCGTGGAATAATGTCCATTAAAAATATTAGTAGTCTACATCATAAGCGATTTACCAAATTACTACTCTATCCACGCATCGTCAGTGTTTTATATCACTTGCTGATTTTAATTGTTATTTATTCTTGTGTACAGCACCCCCACCCCACCCCACCCCGTTCTCAAGCCCCTCACGCTTCGCCGTTCAATGCACTAGCCCCTCTCTCTCGAGTGTGATCTCTCTGGGTTTTCGGATACCACGACCAAGGCAGTCGGCCATTGTGGCCGAGCGGTTCTAGGCACTTCAGTCCGCAACTGCGCTGCTGCTACGGTCTCAGGTTCGAATCCTGCCTCGGGCATGGATGTGTGTGATGTCCTTAGGTTAGTTAGGTTTAAGTAGCTCTAAGTCTAGAGGACTGATGACCTCAGATGTTAAGTCCCATAGTGCTTAGATCCATTTGAACCATTTGAACAAATAAGGCAGTTTTCCTCGTGGCTGCTTGCGTAGGGCTCCAGTTTGTTCAGTATTCCTTATGGTCTACAGGTGATAATGTGGTATGTTTTCATAGGTGCTTATATGCATTATCGTACTCTTTGCAGGGCTTATCCTATTCTCTCTGCACCAAAAGGTCGTTTCGTTTTCTTTTAGTGCTACCAACTCTTCATCAACCTGACAAGCGATGCTACCTGATGTACAATGTAATTACATAATGTACAGGACTACTGTACTCCATATAACAGTGTCTACTAAGCCAGTCTAAAATGAAAAAGAAATGTAAAACACATCCTTTCTAATCCCTGTTTAGATTACCTGAGGGTGCCCCTAAATCGACGTGAAATCTCTCGTGGTCTTTCTGCAGACAAAGTGATCTTTTCGCTTTCTTATAAAAATGTGGACACTAGCTGCGGTTGCTATCATTTCAAAATAATTTGTAACAAATTTGTCTGTTATTTGTGCTGTCCAGTGAGACAAACAGGCCGCGAGAATGAGCACCACAGCGAGCTCATAATTTTGTCAACGCATTTTGGGTCCCAAGATCAAGCCACAGGGCTTAATGCCACACATAAATTTAAGATCTTCTCTGGAGTCGTATACTGTAAAGCAGCAGACAGTCACAAATGTATGTGCAGTATCTGTTCAACATCTCGTCGTAAGACCCTATGTCTATTTAAACGAAACTTGGCAGACATATTACTCCCATCTGCATAAAAATTCTGGCGGTGTAAAATCTACCAACCTCTTATTGGCTTGGGGTTGGGTGCCTTAATGGTGTGACAGACAGAGGAGAGGGGACTAAGAAAGAGGTCGGTTGTCAGAAGTAATAGTGCAACAACGACATCAGAGCACATTGCGGGTTGCCCACAACAGGGGCATGTATACATTCAGGGGCAAACCTACTGTTCTGTTTTGATTGGCAGGTCCTTAACCAATACTTCTGTTAAGAGGATTATGGCCCTGTGGGGAAAATCTGTCATTTCTATTCACAGGTACTTAATCTGCTGTTCGGTTAAGTCACTTACCACGTCATCCCCATTAACCTATTGTTTTGTTAAGTGGTTTTGCATGTCATCCCTACCTCTTCTCCTCCTCCTCCACCCCCTCCCACTCCACCCCCAACCTCCCTGGCTCTCCTGTCGCCGATAAAAGATAAAAGCACACTTTTGATATCAATTTGATTGGCTAATTAATTAACTCAATCAATTAATCAACCCCTCCCTCTCTGGAAAACAACTAACCTTCCCCCTCCCTTCTGCACCAGGAAACTGGTGAGAAAAAGACTCAGTTGACTGGCTATTTGGCAAATAATCGAGTGCAGTGTGTGGAATATTCTTTAAACAATTTAGACAGTTTGCGAAATATTGTTTATTTAGGAATGTAACAGAGAAACGTATGTATGGTTGTTTGTGTGTATCTATGTTCCACATTTCCTCCTAAACCACTGGACCGATTTAACCCAGCTTGGTACTCTTACGACCTACTGCCTGCAAAGAATTGCTGTTGTTTAAGAAGCATATCTGTCAAAGGCATGGGGGAGAAAAACCAGTGTAAACGACAAAGCACGAATAGCCCAGACTTTATTCATCCATTCGCTTGAGAATGGGAGCACCCATTCCTTTTAGAACAATAGTACTTAGTGACTTGAAACACACTTTACACACAATTTCAAACCTCTACGAAACTTTTTTTCAGTGATAACCTCCAAAAAAATGATGAAAGGAAAAGGTTTATGGCTTACTACATTTTCGCTGTCACATAGAAAACTGACGCATCTGGCATGACGTTTCAATTCATTACTGCTTTACTACTAACTGTATTGACGGCATATTTCATCACTGTTTGCTGAAGTCATTCAAAAGGCTGTGTATGTAAGGATAATTGATCATTTTATTTCGCATAATTTCCTATCAGATGTACAGTTCGGCTTTAGAAGTGGTTTAACAACTGAAAATGTTATACTCTCTTTTCCCTGTGAGGTTCTGGATGGTTAAACAAAAGGTTTCGAACGCTAGGCATCTTTCTTGATTTACCTAAGGCGTTTGATTGTGTTGATCACAAGATATTGTTACAGAAGTTTGAACATTATGGAATATGGGTAGTAGTTCACAACTGGTTCACCTCTTACTTTAACAACAGACAGGAAAAGGTTATTATTCAAAGTGTCGAGAATGGCTATGGTGAGGGGTCTGAGAGGGGCACAGTTAAATTAGGGGTGCCCCAGGGATCGGTGCTGGGGCCACTCCTGTCCCTTTTTTATATGAATGATGTGCCCTCTAGTATTACAGGTGATTCTAAAATATTTCTGTTTGCTTGATAGTAAAGGATGTTGTGTGCAACATTGGCTATGTTTCAAATAGTGCAGTTCGTAAGTACATGGCTTGTAGAAAATAAACTAACGCTAAATCGCAGTAAGACTCAGTTTTCATAGTTTCAAACACACAATTGAACAAAACCTGACGTTTTAATTTCACAGAATGGGCATATGATTAGTGAAACTAAACTGTTCAAATTTAAAGGTGTTCAGATAGATAGTAAACTGTCGTGGGAAGTCCAGGATCTTGTTCAAAGACTTAATGCTGCCATTTTTACTATTGAACGGTATCTGAAGTAAGTGACACTTCGATACGAAAAGTAGTCTACTATTTTCATTCACCTATGACGTATGGTATTAGAGTTTGAGCTGATTCTCCCCCTTCTCAAATCATATGTTTGGCTCAGAAAGGGGCGATTCGGGCCATAAGTGATGTAAGTTCGAGAACCTCTTGTCGCCCTTGTTCATCTGTCTGGGTATTTGACATTGGCCTCTCAATGTACATATTCTTTACTGTCGTTTATTGTTAACAGTATCATCTTATTCCCAAGAATTAGCAGCTTTCACTCAGTTAATACTAGGGATAAATCCAATGTGCATTTGAATCGCACTTGCTTGACTTTTGCGCAGAAACATGTGTACCATACTGCCGCATCCATTTTCAGTAAGCTACTACAAGAATTCAAAAATCTTAGCAGTAATCTACGCCCTTTCGGGCTGAAACTGGTTTCCTCATGGGTCACTCCTTCCATTCTGTGGAAGAGTTCCTTGAAAAATTAAGCTGATTCCTGTGTTATATGGTTACGGCGTTTACATAAAGTTACGGCATGTCTATTTTTGGGTTCATAAAGGATTTATTTTGTCTGTTATTTCTGTTATGTCGTAATTTCATGTACTTACACGTTCCATGATCTTGGAGATTTGCTCCCAAATTGGGTCCTACGGAACAACACATATAAAATAAAAAAATTAATAAACTGTATACACGTGTATCACTGAATGTACCAGCAAAATTATGTCACTGTGCGGCAAATTGCTCAGGAGCTACTTGAAAACGAAACGACATGACGAAATACGCCACAGGCACAGGTGAAATATGTGTACGAATATGTGTTAACTGTATTAACCACATGTGGCATGTGCGGATGTGGGAAAAGCTCCTTCTATGCCCCTGGGTAGATTTCAGTCAAATTTAGTAGGTATGTTATGTGAACCGAAGGTGGAGAGGGACGAAAGGAAAGGAAAGGATAGGAGAGGAATGGAACTCGTGATGTCACCTGCATCGGGACTTAATGCGGAGTGAAAAATGTGTACCAGAGAAGTATTCGAACCCAGGAAGTTCTGCTAACTAGACAGCTGGGTTAACCACTGCACCACCGAACATATTTTTTGTCGCCGTTTTGCGGACTACGTCGGTTCGCCCCTCGGTCTACCCACATTCCCACCTAGCGAAGTCTGACCGCTGTCCTCACCCAGCCGGCCGAAGTGGCCGTGCGGTTAAAGGCGCTGCAGTCTGGAACCGCAAGACCGCTACGGTCGCAGGTTCGAATCCTGCCTCGGGCATGGAAGTTTGTGATGTCCTTAGGTTAGTTAGGTTTAACTAGTTCTAAGTTCTAGGGGACTAATGACCTCAGCAGTTGAGTCCCATAGTGCTCAGAGCCATTTGAACCATTTGTCCTCACCCACATCCTCCATGCTCGCTACTTTGAGGTTCCCGCGAGAGGTCGAAATTGATTGTGCATTTGCACTGAAGATGGTAGAATAATAGCCCAGAGAGGCGACTCTGCTACACGAATGCACGATGTCTGTTCTTTCGGACAGATTCACATTGAAAGTCGCGTGCTCTATCTTCTTATCTCGTGTTTTCTACTGAAAATCTCATGCTTGCACTCTTGTTAACTTTACTATTACAGAGATCGCCTAAACTTTATTTGTTTTTAATTGGTGCTGTGCGCAACAAATAACTTACTTGGTCTTTTTGCTGCCATTGCTTGATCTGCTGCATTCCATTATTTAACAAAAACATTAAAAAACCTATTATTCATGTTGAGTGCAATGCATGTTCTGTATGGCGGCTCCTGCTGTTGCTGCGGCTGCTGCTGTTTACTACAGCTACATATAATTCAAGAGAAAGGGTTTGGTCAAATCTAAACTCGATAAATGATAACCCAAACAAGTAATTCCTTTTTCCAAAAACTATATTCTGAAAGCGATTCTTTCTCATTCAACTAACAAAACGCTAGAAGCTCTTTGAAGAATCGCTTCGTATGTAAATCTGCCTCCAGTGGCATTAAAGCAGAATTACAAATTAATCAAACTCTTGAGACAGACTGAAATACTTCTCAATTAAGTACATAGTGAAACAATTCCCTGACAATTACAAAAGAAATCAATGACAAAAATCAATACTTAGTCTATTCGCCTAACAATGGTTTGCCTTAAGAATTCAACTCCTATCATTATCAAAATTACCGTCTGCTGCTACGCACATACACAAACCATTTTCTTTAAATTAATAAGCGCGCTGCAAATCATAAAAAATGTCAACTCAATACCAAATCCTGTGTCGCTACTGGCGGACACGGCAGTACGGTAGATCGGCGACGACTCCTCGCCCAACACACGTGCGCACCACAGCAGGCGGGCTCCTACACTGGCTTCAAAACTTCCACTAGTTAATCCGTGCGCTGCGAAGCACGACAACAATATCTTAGATTCCAAAGCTTATGTATGCGCGCTGTAGCCAACCTTTAAATCCTAAGAGAGTATTGCCAACTCTCAACATATTGATATAATTGGTACACATGTACTTGCTATCTCGAAATAAATAGTGTGAGGCTAAGGACCAGAAACTTGCTATCGGGGTGGGGTGATAATGTGGCGATAGAAGGTTGGAGGCAGAGGGGCAGTCCAAGAGGGGAAAGGAGAACATGGACCCAAAGGAGATGGACAGAGAGTGGGGGAGGGGCAAATGGACACGTAAGGGGATGAGGGGGAGGTGGACAGAGAGATGGGGGAAGAGGAGATGGACAGAGGAAGGAAAGAGGAGGAGAAGGCAGAGAGAGGAGCAGAAGAGAAAATGTGCAGAGAGTGAGGGATGGAGGAGATGCACAGAGAGAGGGAGTAGTAGGAGCTGGACGGAGAGGAGGGACTGTATTCAAACATTATGAATCACCTCGAAGGGAACGATCTATTGATACGTAATCAGCATGGTTTCAGAAAACATCGTTCTCTTTATTCGCACGAAGTAATGGCCGCTATCGACAGGGGATCTCAAGTTGATTCCGTATTTCTAGATTTCCTGTCAGGAAGGTCGCAGTTCGTAGTAATAGACGGCAAATCATCGATTAAAACTGAAGTGATATCAGGTGTTCCCCAGGGAAGCGTCCTGGGACCTCTGCTGTTCCTGATCTATATAAATGACCTGGGTGAGCAGTTCTCTTAGGTTGTTCGCAGATGATGTTGTAATTTACCATCTAGTAAGGTCATCCGAAGACCAGTATCAGTTGCAAAGCGATTTAGAAAAGATTGCTGTATGGTGTGGCAGGTGGCAGTTGACGTTAAATAACGAAAAGTGTGAGGTGATCCACATGAGTTCCAAAAGAAATCCGTTGGAATTAGATTACTCGATAAATAGTACAATTCTCAAGGCTGTCAATTCAACTAAGTACCTGGGTGTTAAAATTACGAACAACTTCAGTCGGAAAGACCACATAGATAATACTGTGGGTAAGGCGAGCCAAAAGTTGCGTTTCATTGGCAGGGCACTTAGAAGATGCAACAAGTCCACTAAAGAGACAGCTTACACTACACTCGTTCGTCCTCTGTTAGAATATTGCTGTGCGGTGTGGGATCCTTACCAGGTGGGATTGACGGAGGACATCGAAAGGGTGCAAAAAAGGGCAGCTCGTATCACGTAATAGGGGAGAGAGTGTGGCAGATATGATACGCGAGTTGGGATGGAAGTCATTAAAGCAAAGACGTTTTTCGTCGCGGCGAGATCTATTTAACAAATTTCAGTCACCAACTTTCTCTTCCGAATGCGAAAATATTTTGTTGAGCCGAACCTACATAGGTAGGAATGATCATCAGAATAAAATAAGAGAAATCAGAGCTCGAACAGAAAGGTTTAGGTGTTCGTTTTTCCCGCGCGCTGTCCGGGAGAAACCGGCCGGTGTGGCCGTGTGGTTCTAAGCGCTTCAGTTTGGAAGCGCGTGACCGCTACGGTCGCAGGTTCGAATCCTGCCTCGGGCATGGATGTGTGTGATGTCCTTAGGTTAGTTAGGTTTAAGTAGTTCTAAGTTCTAGGGGACTGATGACCTCAGAAGTTAAGTCCCATAGTGCTCAGAGCCATTTGAACCATTTTTTGTCCGGGAACGGAATGGTAGAGAGATAGTATGATTGTGGTTCGATGAACCCCCTGCCAAGCACTTAAATGTGAATTGCAGAGTAATCATGTAGATGTAGATGTAGGGAGGGCGGATAAGGAAGAGGAAGGAGATGGACTAATAGAATTGGATTAATTAGCGAGTATGAAATAAAAGACTTGACATGCCTGTAATTATTACCAACACATTGTTAGTTAACTGGCTATGAAGACTTACCACAGTGATATTCGTTGCACTGCGGACTCAGGGGAGCACACAAAACGACGTAAACCTGCTTGAGTTGCCTCTGTTCATGGATGACATACGGGTATTAGATTGCTTAGTCCTCCGGTCGAGCGCACCGTTTACGTTACAAGGGGATGAAGCATGCGGCTCACTCGCCTGCCACTGGGTGTGTGACGTGATGCATTTATCAGGGACTGCCGCACGGCCGCAGTCTGGTGCCGCCTCGGCTTTGGGAGGGCGAGGTCTGCTTTAACGCGGCCACGCGGCCTGTTGCCGGCGGCGGCGGCAGGTAACCTGTAACCGCCAGTGGGTGCGGGGCGGGGCCATTCACCGGCGAGTGCGCCCGTGCGCCCGACAGCTCCGCTAATCAAATCGCTCTCCGCCGGCGGAACTTGTGCGCCAGCTACCGCCCACGCGCTGCGTTAAGCGAGGGCGCCTTGCCCGCGGAAACTCTACGGCCTCCCTGCCATTTGCCTTCTCGGAAGTCCAGCTAACGACATTCCGTAAACTTTAGAGGTGCGAAAGACAATCCCTCACGCACGCATCATTCCACTCTGTGCAGTGTAAACACGTTAATGTAGTGTGACAGCAAGTTTCTGCTTACATCGCGGTCTTACAGTACCTGTGTCCGCGTTTGCACTTCCACATACACTACTGGCCATTAAAATTGCTACACCAAGAAGAAATGCAGACGATAAACGGGTATTCATTGGACAAATATATTACACTAGAACTGACATGTGATTACATTTTCACGCAATTTGGGTGCATAGGTCCTGAGAAATCGGTACCCAAATCAACCACTTCTGGCCGTAATAACGGCCTTGACACGCCTGGGCATTGAGTCAAACAAAGCTTGGATGGCGTGTACAGGTACAGCTTGAAAGGGTACGGTACCGACCGACATTGAAAATAGGTACAACATTCTTCGTTATTCTTGTCAGAACAACATATTTTTTCTAATAATAACTCAATTTCACTTACTACACCGAAGCCGGATACCAGTATAGGACAGAATGACAATTTATTTATTTAATTGATCACATGTGCACTCCCACAAAATAAATCCCTACATCCAATTTGGTGAGATCTCCGAAATGAATGAATGTATGGTCGTCTGCTAACCGCAGATAGTGAATGTTCAATATATGATCATCTTTGAGACGGTCCTTTGGTCACCTTTGGTGGAACCGAAGAGATGAAATTTACCTGAGCTTTGAGCGCCTGAAATGTGGCTGACCAATGGGTAGCATGGTCTTCCCCCACCTCGACGGAGGTGCATTCTGGCGCTGGATCTTGTGTTGGTAAGACCTGTCTTAGGCGTGCTCCGTAAAGGCAAAAGAGTGGAGACACGGTATGCATGTGAAATACTTAAGAGTAGTTTAGAATAATAATTTCTCTATTTAAGGAACTTTTGTGGGGACAATTAAATGTCAGGCAGGTAATATTAAGGGTATCGTAGTAATCTTCGGAAGTGAACAACGGTCACAATGAATCCACGTGTAGCAATAAGTTGAAATACTTCGGAGTGCTTAAGTTAAGCTGAATTACTAGCGTGTGTACTATAAGTTGAAATATTTAAGAAATAGCGTGTGCAGGACTTGAAATTAGAGACGAGTACTTCCACGTGGTGAGTACGGTGTGAATCTCAATCTGTGTATGAGACAAAGGATAAAGAGAAGTACTCGTCCATGGTATCAGTTGAGGACTCGCGTGTGTGATGAATATGTTCTTAATATTACTTTGCGTGTTATGTTTTCGTGTGACGCTTGATTCAAACTATAATACTCTGAGAGTGAAGCAAGGTGAGTCAGCCGTCTATCCAGCAACGCCACTTGGCTTGCATTGCACAGGAAGACGTGCATATTTCCTCCAGAGTTCATAGTAGGAAAGAAGAGTTACGGAGTGGGGCAGTGTCGTGTGAAACTGGGATGAATACTAATTGAAGTGGGAAAGCTGAAAGTGATGTGATTACAACGTTGTGACTATTCCTTGTGTTGTATTCCATGTTGCCAGTGGGTGGTGTATTTCATGTAATTTAAGTATGTGTGGTTTGCGTGGGAGAGTAGCAAGATAGTTTCAGAGGCAGTGGGTTATGCATGTTCCTTTTTGTACCGCTCGGTCTGGAGGAAATTTTCGTGATGATGGGTGTGAGAGTCGAAGTGCGAGATATAGCAAAAGATCCACCATCCTATCCAGAAAGTGCACTGTAGTGTTAGATAATTACGAGACCATAAGATAGAGAATCACCAATGTAAAGCCATGCCCACTGGGCGGACTTAATTGTTGTAGAAAATGTAATGGTGTGTTTAGATTATAGAATTTATCGTAATAAATAAGATAGTATAAAGAAAAAGATTGGTGGCCTTTTCCTTCGAACTGTATGTTGTCATGATATCCAGAATTTATAATGTGTGTGCCATTCATATTCAGTGCGATGGCCACGTGTTGATCAAAGCCGTTGCATAAGAAAGAAAATGTGGTATTGCCAGTGCGTAGTGAACAGTCAGAGTTGTGTAAATTACTAATAGTCAGATGTGCGTTATCCGTTGCGTAATATTCAAACAGGAGAATAACTTGTAACTTAGTTGTGAGTACTGGAGTTCATGTTACTCGATAAATAAGAAGAGACCACTCGCTTGGCAGACCACTCATCTTGCAGGCCTGACTAGTTGATGCCACAGTATGAGCAAGGCATGTGGGTGCCTCTCAAGCTGTCCATGCAGCTTCAACACGATACCACAGTTCATCAAGAGTAGTGACTGGCGTATTGTGACGAGCCAGTTGCTCGGTCTCCATAGACCAGACGTTTTCAATAGGTGAGAGATCTGTAGAATGTGCTGGCCAGGGCAGCAGTCGAACATTTTTTGTATCCAGAAAGGCCTGTACAGGACCGGCAACATGCGATCGTGCATTATCCTGCTGAAATGTAGGGTATCGCAGGGATCGAAAGAAGGGTAGAGTCACGGGTCGGAACACATCTGAAATGTAACGGCCACTGTTCAAAGTGCCGTCAATGCGAACAAGAGGTGACCGAGACGTGTAACCTATGGCACCCCATACCATCACGCCGGGTGATACGCAAGTATGGCGATGACGAATACACGCTTCCAATATGCATTCAATGCGATGTCGCCAAACACGGATGCGACCATAATGATGCTGTAAACAGAACCTGGATTCATCCGAAAAAGGACGTTTTGCCATTCGTGCACCCAGGTTCGTCGTTGAGTACACCATCGCAGGCGCTCCTGTCTATGGTGCAGCGTCAATGGTAACCGCTGCCATGGCCTCCGAGCTGATAGTCCATGCTGATGCAAACGTCGTCGAACTGTTCGTGCAGATGGTTGTTGTCTTGCAGACGTCCCCATTTGTTGACTCAGGGATCGAGATGTCGTTGCACGATCCGTTACAGCCATGAGGATAAGATGCCTGTCATCTGGACTGCTAGTGATACGAGGCCGTTGAGATCCAGCACGGCGTTCCGTATTGCCCTCCTGAACCCACCGATTCCATAGTCTGCTAACAGTCATTGGATCTCGACCAACGCGAGCAGCAAAATCGCGGTGCGATAATCCGCAATCGCGATGGGCTACAATCCGACCTTTATCAAAGTCAGAAACGTGATGGTATGTATTTCTCCTCCTTACACGAGGCATCACAACAACGTTTCACCAGACAACGCCGGTCAACTGCTGTTTGTGTATGAGAAATCGGTTAGAAACTTTCCTCATGTCAGCACGTTGTAGGTGTCGCCACCGGCGCCAACCTTGTGTGAATGCTCTGAAAAGCTAATCATTTGCATATCACAGCGTCTCCTTCCTGTCGGTTAAATTTCGCGTCTGTAGCACAGTATCTTCGTGGTGTAGCAATTTTAATGGTCAGTAGTGTATCATGCCGTTATCTACTGACCGCTCGTTCATGTCTCGGTCTTCCCCCACTGCGTCGCAACCAAGAAGCAATTCTTCTGTCTGTCACTTCTATCACTCACCGGCCTGGCTGCATCCCACGCCTAAAGAACTTTGCGGAAACGCGTGGGATCATCAGCTACAGCTTACAGACTTCTGCAATGAGATCGGTATAGTCTACGGCGGAGTAATGTGCACCGTCATGCTTGAACAGCATTCGTGTAAACAAAATTGATGTCCACCATACTAATACTATCCGTATCATTTCGAGGTTAGGTCTATTACAACCATCTGACAGTCTCTCCTCAAATCTGGGAAGGAAAGAAGCCCTGATCAGAGCACACAACGGGATCCAAAGATCCAAGCAAACCCTCGACTACGGCGCATTCTGACATGCCTGATCTCAGAATCTACAGACATTCAACACATAGCAGGCCGGAGTAACCGAGCGGTTCTAGGCGCTTCAATCTGGAACTGCGAGACCGCTAGGGTCGCAGGTTCGAATCCTGCCTCGGGCATGGATGTGTGTGATGTCCTTAGGTTAGTTAGGTTTAAGTATTTATAAGTTCTAGGGGACTCATGACCTCAGATGTTAAGTCCCATAGTGCTGAGAGCCATTTGAACCATTTTTTCGACACATACCCCTCTTGTACTTGCAAACAGTCTCTGTGTGGTTACCAATTCCTCGATGAGAGAACGGCTCCAAAATGCCTCATTAACTTGGCAGTTATTACTTTGTATTACTGAGAGAGAGCCTGGGTTTCATCAGACACATAAAACACGGTCAGCTTTCTGAGGATAGGGCATGGAAGTTGTACAAATTCACTTTTTAAATAGGCAATGCTGTGCTCATTGCCATACGACTGCGACCGACCGAGACAGACTATCGGTCGCTTCAGGAAAGATTGCAGTGCCACAACAAAGACAGAGCCTTAAGTGAAATGTGGAACTTCTGACTGCAACTCCAATCTCCATCAAATATACACGACTGGATGTTTACTTCTGAATAAGCATTAATTTTCTAGAAGTAAAAGGGTGTAAATCAATATCAAAATGTACTTAGATGCTCTACGTTAAACAAATAAAGCACATACACTTCAATTCCGTTAAATCCAAGACAACGCAATACACGGTAGTTCGTTGCTTGATTAGTCGTTCGCTTTCCTACCTCTCCTTGTACCTTTCATCGTGCGTTTCATCGTGGATGACTGAGAAAACACCAGTTTATTGAATAATATGTCTCTCAAAGATCATGTCTCACTGCCGTAAGTCAGGACTTGAAATTAACACTCATTAGAATCTTCCTCTTTTGAAGAGATTAGAGATTCCTTTTGAAAACCAAATATACGTATATTTCCATTCAGCATACGAAGGCAAGGAATGACTACACTAACAGAATAAATACAAACTGATAAGACAAAACATTATGAAGTTGAATGTTGCCCTGTGGCGTTGCGTTCACGCAAAGCTGTAACAAAAGTATGTAACCGTAGCAGAAACGTATAGGGGATTACACTAGGTAAGATGAGGGCTGCAAATGGGAAAATCCATAGAGATAAGCGACTTTGAGAAGAGGCAGGTTATTATTATGCAGAGCCTGTAAACTAGTCTCTCGAAAACGACGAAGTTAGTCGAATGTGCACGTGCTACTATTGTGAGCATCTACGGGAAGAGGTAGGACAGTGAAACCATCACTTGGTGCTAAATGGTTGGACGCCCACGACTCTACACAGTAAGTGGGATTCGGGGGCTTGTCTGCTCTGTAATGTAGAACAAATGGTGATGTGGTGTGGCATCTCTGCCGAAGAGGGAAAAAAAAAAAAATCTTCTCAGGTCATCACCCCCCTAGAACTTAGAACTACTTAAACCTAACTAACCTAAGGACCTTCGTGACAGATTAAAACTGTGTGCCGGACCGAGACTCGAACTCGGGATCTTTGCCTTTCGCGTGCAAGTGCTCTACTTGCCCGCGAAAGGCAAAGGTCCCGAGTTCGAATCTCGGTCGGGCACACAGTTTTAATCTGCCAGGAGGTTTCATATCAGCGCACACTCCGCTGCAGAGTGAAAATCTCATTCTGGAAACATCCCCCAGGCTGTGGCTAAGCCATGTCTCCGCTTTATCCTTTCTTTTAGGAGTGCTAGTTCTCCAAGGTTCGCAGGAGAGATTCTGTAAAGATTGGAAGGTAGGAGACGAGGTACTGGCAGAAGTAAAGCTGTGAGGACGGGGCGTGAGTTGTGCTTGGGTAGCTCAGTTGGTAGAGCACTTGCCCGCGAAAGGCAAAGGTCCCGAGTTCGAGTCTCGGTCCGGCACACAGTTTTAAATTGCCAGGAAGTTTCATACAAGCGCACGCTCCGCTGCAGAGTGAAAATCTCATTCTGGTAACCTAAGGACATCACACACATCCATGCCCGAGGCAGGATTCGAACCTGCGACCGTAGTGGTAGCGCGGTTCCAGACTGTAGCGCCTAGAACCGCCCGGCCACACGGGCTGCCCGAAAGAGCACAATGCTGGTGCACGCACAAGTGCTTCGGAGCACACCGTTCATCGCACATTGTTGAACATAGAGCTCCACAGTAGACCACCTCTACGTGTTCACATGCAGAACCAAGAACATCGTCAGTTACGATTGCAGCGAGCACGGAACCATCGATATTCGATCGTCGTTCAATGGAAACGTGTCGGTTCTTCGGGTGAATCTCTTTTTTGCTACGCTAGGTCGATGGTCGTCTGCACAATCTCAGTCACCGAGGTGAACGGCGGCTCGATACGTGCAGCGCGCCACTCATACAGGCTGATGTGAGCAGTATTATTCTATGGAAGACATTCTGCTGCCTTCGCATGGGACCTGTGGTAGTAGTCGAAGGTACGCAAACAGCTGCGAACCAAGTGCATTCCTTCATGCTAGATGTCTTGCACGACGGCGATGTCATCTTTCAACAAAATAATTGCCCATCTCTCGGAGCCAGAACCGTGCTATAGTGGTCTGAGGACCATTACAGTGAACTCACGTCGATATCTCGCCACCAAATTCGCCTGATGTACGAGGGCGGTTCAGAAAGTAACCTCCGATTGGTCACAGTGCGGGTTGTGGGGGGAGTAGCGACGCCATCTGTGCGTTCACGCACTCAACAGGTCAGCCGGCATCAAGCCGTGGTCGAGTGAACGTCGTACCTACGCTAGTTTAGTTTTTGTGGCAGTTTGAAATGTGTGCTGCAATAGAAAACCCCGCCAAATGTGAAGTGCGTGCTGTCATAAGGTTTTTTACAGCCAAAGGATATTCTGCAGCAGCTATTCATCGTGAGCTTTGTGCCGTGTATGGACCAAGAGTTATGAGTGAAGGAGTTGTCCGTGAATGGGTACGTTTATTTAAAAGTGGACGAGAAAACGTTCATGATGAAGAGAGGAGTGGTAGACCATCATTGGTGACTGACGAACTCGTTCAGACAGTTGATGCAAAAGTTCGTGAAAATCGACGTTTCTCAATGTCGGAGTTGTCTACTGGTTTTCCACAGATTTCTAAGACTCTCTTGTACGAGATAGTGACAGCAAGATTGGGTTACCGTAAGTTCTGTGCACGATGGGTGCCCAAAATTCTTACCGACCACCACAAAACTCAAAGAATGGCCTCTGCATTAGACTTTCTGTCACTTTATGAGGACGAAGGAGAACCATTGTTAAAGAGAATCGTGACCGGTGACGAAACCTGGATTAAGTACGTGAACCCTGAGACAAAAGAACAATCAAAGATGTGGGCACATTCAAATTCGCCTACCAAACCAAGAAAAGCCTCACAAGATTTTTCTGCCAGAAAACTGATGGCAACGGTGTTTTGGGATGCCAAAGGGGTGTTGTTGGTTGAATTCATGGAACGTGGTACGACCATTAATCAAGACGTGTACTGTGAAACAATAAAAAAGTTACGACGGACTATACAGAACAAACGCCGTGGTATGCTGACTTCCGGTATCGTTTTTTTGCACGATAACGCCCGTCCTCACTCTGCTCGCAGAACAACGGCCCTTCTTGAGTCCTTCAAGTGGGACGTTATCAACCATCCACCTTACAGCCCAGACCTGGCGCCAAGTGATTATCACCTCTTCATGCATTTGAAGAAATGGCTCGGGTCACAGCGGTTTGATGACGACGAAGAGCTCAAAGATGCGGTCACAGGCTGGCTCCAGGCACAAGCGGGTGATTTTTATGCAGAAGGAATTTCAAAGCTTGTGAAGAGATACGATAAGTGCCTCAATCGCTATGGAGACTATGTAGAAAAATAGTGCAAAGATGTAGTTGTAAGATGTATATATTAAAATATTTTTATTTAACTTGGTGTATTTTTTTTTAAATCAACCGGAGGTTACTTTCTGAACGGCCCTCGTATATCCTATGGAACTCTTGTGGATCGCTATCGGGTGCCATCAACATGTACGCAAATCAGCGGTCCGTTATTTAGGCAAATTACGTCACCTTTGCGTAGAGACCTAATGGCGCATACCTCCACAAACCTACCAACAAACTGTCCCACCCCTGATACGCAGAATCAGTGATGCATTTCGTTTCAAAGACGGACAAACAAGCTACTAACCAGGTGGTCATAATGTTTTGGCTCATCAGTGAGTGTTTTACATACTGGTCTGCGGGCTCCTCATTAGCTATGTGATCTACCCATCTAATCTTCAGCATTCTCCTGTAGCACCACATTTCGAAAGCTTCTATTCTCTTCTTGTCCAAACTATTTACCGTCCATGTTTCACAACTTGACCAGAAGAAGGGATCGGTTGGTAGGACATGTTCTGAGGCATCAAGGGATCACCAATTTAGTATTGGAGGGCAGTGTGGAGGGTAAAAATCGTAGGGGGAGACCAAGAGGTGAATACACTAAGCAGATTCAGAAGGATGTAGGCTGCAGTAGGTACTGGGAGATGAAGAAGCTTGCACAGGATAGAGTAGCATGGAGAGC
This sequence comes from Schistocerca nitens, assembly GCF_023898315.1. Lineage (NCBI taxonomy): Eukaryota > Metazoa > Arthropoda > Insecta > Orthoptera > Acrididae > Schistocerca > Schistocerca nitens. The sequence goes on along the minus strand of NC_064620.1, from coordinate 581,845,866 downwards.
TGCATCAAACCAGTCTCAGGACTGAAGACCACAACAACAACAACTGCGGGCTCCCTGGCGGTATTATAGAAGCACTGTTAGTTCCACGAAAGAATCTGGTTCTTCTGCAGTTCATGCACTGACGCCGCTGCTAATGGCATTACGGTGCACACACAGAGGCGGAACGCTATTACGCCTCTCGAGTAAGGGACCCGCCCGTTCACAAACGCGTCTGCCGCTCCACTGACGGAATTACTTCTGCGAGGTGGCTGATTGCAGAATCCTATTAGCGCAAACTGGGCTTCATTGTGGCATGCGTGTCGCCTCATTTGCTTTGCGCAGCGTTCCCTGCTCTTTAGATACTGTGAACATTGCACTTCTCTCAGCCTTCATCGTAAATTTCTCTCGCGCACGACCAAATCGGCGAGCTTTTCACAAAATTGTAGCAGTTATGTCTAAGCTTGTTGTGACTGAAGTCATTCCATTGCAACGTAAACTGTTGCATATCTGCATTGAAAGGGCTTAATTCGGAGACTGCAGTATTCGCTCTTTGATTGACTGCAATCTCGTCAGTTGCAGCGTTTAACGCCGAATTCGCTACCTCCATCCCATCGCCACGTTCAGTGTTCACAGTACCTTACCTTCCTCTGTAGCTGCCACGAGGTGTCCTGATTATCACGGCCTATTGATAATCACTGGTCGAAGAGCCCAGATAATCATCATTTGTTGTCCACTTCGACGAACAATCAGAAATGGCTCTGAGCACTATGGGGCTTAACTTCTGAGGTCATCAGTCCCCTAGAACTTAGAACTACTTAAACCTAACTAACCTAAGGACATTACACACATCCATGCCCGAGGCAGGATTCGAACCTGCGACCGTAGCGATTGCGCGGTTCCAGACTGTAGCAACTAGAGCCGCTCGGCCACCCCGTCCGGCGACGAACAATCATTTGGTAACAGTTTTTATTGCACAATATACTGAAAATAACGGGCATTGTCTATTTTGGAGTCATCATCGCCCACAACTTCCATCGGCCCCATCAAAATCACTTGGAACTTCACTGCAATTATTGTAATCAATTAAGTCTCTCGTATTACCATCCGAAAACTTTTTCCTCATAAAATAGCTGCCAGCAGATCAGACATGCATTCAGTACTACGCTGACGGAAAAAATAACAATAACAATTAATGTAGAGTAATGAAATTTCAGGAATACAATTATCTAGGTAATATATTTAAGTGATTGACATTGGAAAGATAAGAGATTAATGAAACTACGAGATAAGCCGTTGTAAATGTGAACCAATGTAATCGACAGAAAGTTGAATGCCAGCACGCAGATGTGCAATCATTTTGTTGTACAGGTGCCTTACGTCAGTTTGTGGGGTACCGTTGTATGACTGTTGCAGTCAATACTGGGATTGTTAATTCTGTTTGTGGATGTGGCTGGAATTTTCGTCTGTGCTCGAACGGAGACAAATCTAGTGATCGAGCACGTACACACTTTGCACAGCATGTTGGGTTACAGCAGTGGTGTGTGGACGAGCGTTATACTTCGGAAAGCACGCTTTGAAATGCTGTTCATGAAAGGCAGCACAGCAGGTCGAAACACCGGATCGAAGTTCAGTTTTGCAGTCAAGGTGTGTTGGATTAGCACAGAGTGCCCCTGCTGTCTTCTGAAATCGCATACCAGACCACAACTCCATCGGATTCTGAGGACACTTTTGATATCAAAATGATATGCAAATTAATTGAATTCATTAATTAATCATCCACACCAGCCACCCACCCCCACCTCCAAGATGACTATGTTTTTTCCCCACGTGACAAGTGAGTTGCCCCCTCCCCATCCCTCCACATTCCTCTCCCCCTGACCCACCTACACTATTGGTGGGAATTTGGAATTTTGGCGGGAATTTCGAATTTTGGTGGGAATATATTGTCCCAGGAACTGGGAGGAAATTAAAAATGGCGGTGCCCTCTCTGGGACTTGAGCCCCAGTCCTTCTGGACAGAAAGTTCAAGTGCACCCCCCAACATATAAATTATCCAGATGCAGGGAGGAAGGTTAGGTGAGCCCACTTCATTTATTTTGGTTGGGAAACTGAAGTAAAGAACGGTCCTAATTACGTAATTAATCATCAGAATTGGCCATAATTACACAACAACAGAAGGCAACCATGGTCTAGGGGAGCCAGCATGGTACCTCAATGTGTTCGGCTAGAGGATTAGCTGTCCTCTATAATATCAATAATAAAAAAAAAAAACAGTGGACGGATCAGCGATGTCGTCGGATGTCTGCCTCAAATAAATGCAACGAACAAAATGAGATTAATCCAAAAAGTGGGTAGCATCTTTGGTAAGTAATCTTAACTTCCTCGGCCCCGGGTTCGAATCCTGCCCCTCCTTAAATTTTCATTAATAACCAGCATTGGCGGCCAAAGACTATCGGCATAAGAAGTTACCCTTATTCCACCAATGGCCATGTCAAGAGGTCAGAGGAGTGGACACAGGATCATGGCACTCTCTTGTCCTAGGGGTGGCAAACTGTCCCTAAAGGTGGGATGATCAGGAATGATCAACGGCATGAGGATGCAAAAGGCAATGGAAGCCACTGCATTAAAGACACGTAATGTGTATCCACAGAACATGTGACCTGTAATTGAAAAACTGTCATGATGCTATCTCCATTGGCAAAATATTCCGAAAGAGGCCCCCGTTCGGATATCCATGAGGGGAACTGTCAAGGGGGAGGTGATCATGATAAAAAGAATGAATAATAAACGAAAGAATAATGTTCTACGAGTCAGGGTGTAGAGTGTCAGAGGCTTGAACTTGGTAGGGAAAATAGAAAATCTGAAAAGGCTCAATCTAGATACAGTAGGGGACAGGGAAGTGAAATGAAAGGAAGACAATGATTTCTGGTCCGATAAGTGTAGGGTAATATTAACATCAGCAGAAAATGGTATAACGGAAGTAAGATTATTTATGAACAGAAAGGTAGGGCAGAGTTTGTGATACTGTGAATAGTTCAATGATAGGGTTGTTCTTATCAGAATCGACAGCAAATCAACACCGACAACTAAGTTTCAGCTATACATGCCGACGTCGCAAGCTGATGATATTGAGATATAGGAAGTATATGAAGATATTGAAAGGGTATCACAGTACGTAAAGGGAGATGAAAATCTAATAGTCAAGGGGGACTGGAATGGAGTTGTAGGGGCAGGAGCCGAAGACAAAGTTATAGGAGAAATTGGCTTAGGACAAGGAATGAGAGAGGAGAAAGCCTAATTGAGTTCTGTAATAAATTTCAGCTAGTAATATCGAATACTCTGTTCAAGTATCACAAGAGAAAGGCCACGTGATACGGGATGATTCCAGTTAGTTTACATCATGGTCAGATGGAATCATACCCAGGCATACCCAGGAGCAGATATTGACTCAGATCACAATATAGTAGTCATGAAGAGTAGGTTGAAGTTTAAGACATTAGTCACTAAGAATCAAGACGCAAGGAAGTGAGATATGGAAGTACTAAGGAATAACGAGATAGGCTTGAATTTATCTAAGGCTATAGATACAGTAATAAGGAAGAGCTCAGTAGGCAGTAAACTTGAAGAGGAATGGACATCTCTAAAAAGTGTCATAACAGAAGTTGGAAAGAGAAACATAGGTACAAAGAAAGTAACTGCGAAGAAACCATGGGTAAAAGAAGATATACTTCAATTGATCGATGAAAGGACGAAGTACAAGAATGTTCCGGTTAACTCAGGAATACAGAAATGCAAGTCAATGAGGAATGAAATAAATAGGATGTGCAGGGAAGCCAAGACGAAATGGCTGCACGGAAAAGCGAAGAAATCGAAAAGAAATTATTGTCGGAAATACAGGAAAGTCAAAATAACATTCGGTGACATTAATAGCAAGGGTGGTAACATTAAGAATGCAACGGGAATTCCATTATTAAATGCGGAGGAGAGAGCGGATAGGTGGTAATATTACATTGACAACCTCTGTGTGGGGGAAGATTTGTCTGATGTGACAGAAGAAGAAACGGGAGTCGATTTAGAAGAGATAGTGGATCCAGTATTAGAATCAGAATTTAAAAGAACTTTGGAGGACTTAATATCAAATAACACAGAAGGAATAGATAACATTCCGCCAGAATTTCTAAAATGGTAACAAAACGACTATTCATGCTGGTGTGTTGAATGTGTTAGTCTGGCAACATACCATCTCACTTTCGGAAAAATATTATCCACACAATTCCGTAGACTGCAAGAGCTGAAAAGTGCGAGAATTATCTCACAATCAGCTTGAGAGCTCAAGCATCCAAGCTGCTGAAAAGATAGTATGCAGAAGAAAGGAAAAGAAAATTGAGGATGTGTTAGATGACTATCAGTTTGGCATTAGGAAAGGTAAAGGCACCAGAGAGGCAATTCTGACGTTGCAGTTGATAATGGAAGCAAGACGTTCATAGGATTGTTCGCCTGGAAGAAGCGTTCGACAATGTAAAATGGTGAAAGAAATTCGAAATTCTGTGAAAAGTAGGGGTGAGCTGTAGTGAGAGAAGATTAATATAGAATTTGTGCAGGAGAGAAGAGGGAATGATAAGAGTGGATGGCCAGGAACTGTTCAATCTGTACATAGAAGACGCAGTGATGGAAATAAAGGAGAGGTTCAGGCGTGGAACTAAAATTCAAGGTGAAACGATATCAATGATACGATTTGCTGATAACGTTGCTGTCCTGAGTGAAAGTGGAGAGGAATTACATGATCTGCTGAATGGAATGAACAACCTAATGAGTACAGAATATGGACTGAGAATAAATCGAAGAAAGACGCAAGTAATGAGAAGTAGCAGAAATGAGAACTGCGTGAAACTTAACATCAGGATTGATAGTCACGAAGCAGATGAAGTTAAGGAATTCTGCTGCCTAGGCGCAAATTAACCAATGACGGACATAGTAAATAGGACTTCAAAAGCAGACTTGTAATGGCAAAAAGTGCATTCCTGGCCAAGAGAACTCTACTAGTGTCAGTCATAGGTCGTAATACGAGGAAGAAATTTCTGAGAATGTACTTTAGGAGGACAGCATTTTATGGTAGTGAAACCGGGACTGTGGGAAAACCGGAGTAGAAGAGAATCGAAGCTTTTGAGATGTGATACTACAGAAGAATGTTGAAAATTAGGTGGACTGATAAGGTAAGGAATGTGGAGGCAGCGGATATGTGGAGAACACTGACAAGAAGAAGGGAGATGACGATAGGACATCTGTTAAGACATAAGGGAATGGCTTTCATGGTATTAGAGGGAGCTGTATAGGGCAGAAACTGTAGAGGAAGACAGGGACTGGAATACATCCACCATATAATTGAGGACGTAGGTTGCAAGTGCTACTGTGAGATGAAGAGGTTGTCACAGGAGAGGAATTCGTGGCGGGCCGCATCAAGCCAGTCAGAAAACTGAGGACTCAAAAACAGAAGGAGCGACTCAAATCGCAATACAGGTAAAAAATTGACAATGCCATACAACTGGTGTTATCGCGCTGGGAAAAAATTTCACAAACCACTCCAAAGTAATGGCAGACGTCATCTAACTCTACCCTGCACCTACTAGCTGGTGGGGAGAAGGCTGAAGTGAAAGGTACTACCCGTATTTTTTGGCGGAATAGTGTTAACTGATGAGATACTGGTGTTGGACAGAAATGAATTTGGCAAGTGTATTAACTGGAAGAATACAGCTGATGACTGCATCTATCGCTGTTTGACATTGGAGTGCACAACAGGTGCCTCCTCCTGCATTGCTCGAGGATCACCCTGCAGTGCACGGAATTGAAGCCAATACACACTACCACAACTGATGGAAAGTGGTTCACTGCCCCAATTAAACATCGAAATTGTCCTGAAAAAGAAAACCGCGCTCGTAATCAGTGGGTCATAATGCAACACTTGTGCTGGGAACTAGGGGAAATCGTTGTCCCAAAAGATTGCAACAAGAGAGCGGGGCGGCATTTCAATGTGCATTTTGTTCGATGCACAATCACGAACTAGCAAAATTACAGCTGCTCTTACTTCTCCTCACCCCTCACTCTGCCTCCCTCTCCTTACCCTAGGTAGGGATACAGGCTTTTTGAAATGGCCGGCTGCTACTGCTTCTGCAGTAGAGACTCTGGTCGTATGTAAAGTATGCTAGCTGCATGCCAAAATCAGTGCGTTCTCTGCGTGATAGCAATGGAGAAACTGTAGAAGACAGTGCTGCCAAAGCAGAGTTACTAAACACAGTCTTCCGAAAAGACTTCACAAAAGAAGACGACGTAAATACTCCAAAATTCGAATCAAGAACAGCTGCCACCATGAGTAACTTAGAAGTTGATACCGTCGGAGTAGTGAAGCAACTGAAATCACTTAATAAAAGCAAGTCTTCTGGTCCAGACTGTATACTAGTTAGGTTCCTTTCAGAGTATGCTGATGCAATAGCTCCCTACTTAATTATCACGACGAATGATCCTTAACCAAAGACTGGAAAGCTCAAAAGGTCGCACCAGTATGCATGAAATGTAGTATTCCAGGAGTAATCCACTAAATTTCAGGCCCATATCATTAACTTCGACATGCAGCAAAATTTTGGAACATATATTGTGTTCAAACATTATGAATTACCTCGAAGACGCCCGTCTATTGACACGAAGTCAACACGGATGTAGAAAACATTGCTCTTTTGAAACACTACTAGCTCTTTAGATACACGAAGTGTCGAGTGCTATTGACAAGGAATTTCAAATTGATTCCGTATTTCTAGATTTCCAGAAAGCTTTTAACACTGTACCACACAACCGGCTTCTACTGAAATTGCTTGCTTACGGAATACCGTCAAGTTATGTGACTGGATTCGTGGTTTCGTGTCGGAGATATCACAGTTCGTAGAAATTGTCGTAAAGTAATCGAGTAAAAGAGAAGAGATTTCTGGTGTTCCCAAAGGTAGTGTTATAGGTCCTCTGCTGTTCCTTATCTAATAAACGATTTAAAGACAATCTGAGCAGCCGTCTTAGGTTGTTTGCAGAGATGCTGTCGTTTATCGTCTATTAAAGCTATCAGAAGATCAAAACAAACTGAAAAATGATTTAGAAAAGACAAATGTATGGTGCAAAATTGTCAGTTGACCCTAAATAATTAAAAGTGTAAGGTCATCCGAATTAGTGTTAAGAGGAATCCTTTAAACTTCGGTTACCGATAAATCAATCAAATCGAAAGGCCGTTAGTTCAACTAAATACCTAGGAATTACAATTACGAACAACTTAAATTGCGAAGAACGCATGGAAAATGTTGTGGCGAAGGCAAACCAAAGACTGCCTTTTATTGGTAGGACAACCATAAAATGTAACAGAGCTACTAAAGAGAGTGTCTACAACGCTTGGCCGTCCTCTTTTAAGACTAATGCTGCGCAGTGTGGGTTCAAATGCTTCAGATGGCACTGTGCACTATGGGACTTAACATCTGAGGTCATCAGTCCAAGTCGGAAACGTGATGGTACGCATTTCTCCTCCTTACACGAGGCAAAACAACAACGCTTCACCAGGCAACGCCGGTCAACTGCTGTTTGTTTATGAGAAATCGGTTGGAAACTTTCTCCATGTCAGCATGTTGTAGGTATCGCCACCGGTGCCAACCTTGTGTGAATGCTCTGAAAAGCTAATCATTTGCATATCGCAGCATCTTCTTCCTTCCGGTTAAATTTCCCGTCTGTAGCACGTCATCTTCGTGGTGTAGCAATTTTAATGGCCAGAAGTGTATGTATTTATTTTCCTCAATGCCATAAAACACAGATTACTGCCTTAATGGCGGCTTCCAACAATCTCCTCTCAGTCCGACATAGAGCATCTCCCTTCCAATGTCCGACATGGAATAGTTATGTCTTTGCCGTAGCTTAATACAGTCTGTGTATCTTTGTTATCGAGTTCGCACGGAGATCCTTAAATTCCACAAAGTATTTATCTCTCGTGCACGTATTTTACATTTATCGTCGTATTAATAGTCTGTCGAACTTTAAGGGTGTTTGCGTTACGGAACGCTACATTTTCAAGACGTAAGTTCAGTGACGAGGATGTTCACAGTGAATCTCGAATGCCTGCGTGAGCAAGGAGCGCATTTCTGTTGCCGAGGAACTAGAAGATTGATAGAACGCTCCGACCGTTGCTGACAGAGACGTGGTAACTATGTTGAAAAATAGTGTCATGTATTCAAGACGTAAGTTCAGTGACGAGGATGTTCACAGTGAATCTCGAATGCCTGCGTGAGCAAGGAGCGCATTTCTGTTGCTTAGGAACTAGAAGGTTGATAGAACGCTCCGACCGTTGCTGACAGAGACGTGGTAACTATGTTGAAAAATAGTGTTATGTATTGGTGTTCATTCTAAAATGTAGTACAATATTCAATAAAAATTTCTTGGCTTGCCATAATAATTTGTAACTTACTTTTTGAAGTCATCTCGCACGTTATTTTGGTTTAGCAACTAAAAAACTTTTAAAGTAAAAGTATTTGATGCCAAGAAAACACTTTTCCTATAAAAATTAAAGCTAGATAAGTAGTCTTCAAAATATGAAAAGGCGGCGAGTAAGCATCGGTAGGCATCATTAGCTGTAGTTATGCAACAACGTGCATTCGTAAGCAACAAAACAATAACAGTACGTAGTTGCAAACGTCACCGTGAACAAGCCAGCTTGAAAATGGTAATTTCGCAGGTTGGCGGCCGTATAGGAAATTGTCCAGTTGCGTGAGTAGAAGCTGGATCAAAAGCTCATTACTTGCAGTAGTATAACTACGAGGGGCGTTCAGAAAGTAAGCTCCGATCGGTCGCGAAATGGAAACGACTATGAAAATCCGATAAAGCTTTGCACAGATGTGTTGGGTAGTGTCTCTAGTATAACCCCAGTTAGCATCACGTCGCTCTTCTCATTTCTGAGCTCGCAGTGAGTGCGTAAAGATGTCTAGAAAATAGTGTCTGCCGCCAAGTACGAGTGCCTGGTGAGAAATTTCGCCTGAAGCTATGCAGCTAACATTACATAACTGTCGTGCTGTTTCTTCTTCAAGACAATTCTCAGCCGCATTCTGCAGGGGCAATGAAGATGCTCCTGCATCGTTTTCAAATGGAAATGTGAGATTACCCACAATACAGTCCGCAATTGTCTCCCCCTGAGTTTCATCTCTGGTCACATGAACCGCTGTCTTTGAAGACAACATTTTGACACAGACAACGAGGTGTAGGCCAGCGTGGAGAATTGGCGGAAAGCACTGGCGGCTGCCTTCTATGATGAGGCTATTGAAAAGTTGGTACAACGCTATGACAAAAGTCTAAGTCTGAACGGCGACTACGTAGAGAAGTAGCTGAAAGGTGCAGCTAATTGTTACAAGTAAAACATTTCTGATGTTCACTGTGGTTTCAATTTGGCAATCAATCGGAGCTTACTTTCTGAACAGGCCTCGTAGTATTATCGTGAGAGCAGTATATGCAATGGTTCCAAAAACTGTCACCTGTTCCGTAGCCTGACTTACACAAGAATGATTCTCGTGGCGTATATCCTTATGAAATATGTACAAATTGAAGGATAATATGAGTTCGCTGCAAGCCACCACTCTGACAAGACACGTCAAAACGTGGTTGTTCAGGGAGACGTTTTCCGCTAAGTGCTGTTATTGTTTTGGTACTTACGAATGCACGTTGTTGCATACCTATAGCTAACAATGCTTCCCAATGCTTATTCACTGCCGTTTCGTATTTTGTACGATCTGAAGATTGTTGAAGATGGAGCCAAAACTAGTTATCGAACTTCAATTATGATAGGAGATTTGCCGTCTAGGCATTAAAAATTTTTACTTTTAAAAACTTTTAATTTAACAAAGCACAATAAGACCTCCGTCTCTCCCCCATAACCACGTCAGGCTACACGGGTAATTTTGCTTCCTAGGTACCAAAATTCAGTACCCTTTTGGTCCCCAATTTTGATCGTAAGTTTGTCAGTGATCTAGTTTGTGCAAATCTTCGGTACTTTTGGCATTCTTTTGTTGACTTCCGTCCATATTCTGTGTTCATTACCGTTCATACGATTCAAGAAGTCCTGAAATTTTGTTTCACATTGACTGCTGACGGCAATGTCACCTGAAACAAATGCAAAATATCCAGTAATACGTGTCCAAATCAGTCACCAAAGAAGTAGATGCACGAAGGACTGACGGCAGGCTGGGGTTCTCTACAGTTCCCTGATTCGACTTATTCTTGAGTATTACATGTCGGTTTGTGACCCTTTCCAGACAGAATTAACAGACGAGATACCAGATAAAAAAAAAAAAAAAAAACAAAAAAAAAAAGCAGAAGTATGTTTCGTCACGAACTTGTTTAGTAAACACTGGACTGCCATGGATATAAGGATATGCAGATCCAGAGGCAGGCGCTACAAGAGACACGGTGCGAGTCGCGAAGAGTTTTGTCGTTAAAATTTTGAAAACATACATCGCAGCGAAGGTCAAACAGCATGTTACTTCCTCCCACACGTCTCTCGCGAAATGAACACGAGCAACAACCGCTCTTGCCGCGTATCATTCGCAAGTGGAAGACGTGAGAAGGAAATGACCTATAGGCATTCTCCGCCTCACGCCGTAGATGGGAGATGAACATAAGACCACTTACTGACTTGACGCACACGTTACACACAATTTTAAATCTCTACGAAACTTTTTTCCAGTGATAAGCTCCACATTGTAATTCTGTCAGAGACAGCAAAGGACCTGCAAGAGCAGTTGAACGGAATAGACAGTGTCTTGAAAGGAGTGTATAAGATGAACATCAACAAAAGCAAAACGAAGCTAATGGAATGTAGTCGAATTAAGTCGGGTGATGCTGAGGGAATTAGATTAGGAAATGAAATGGTTCAAATGGTTCTGAGCACTATGGGACTTAACAGTTGAGGTCATCAGTCCCGTAGAACTTAGAACTACTTAAACCTAACGAACCTAAGGACATCGCACACATCCATGCCCGAGGCAGGATTCGAACCTGTGACCGTAGCGGTCGCGCGGTTCCAGACTGTAGCGCCTAGAACCGCTCCGCCACTACGGCGGGCCACGCCGTAGACAAATTACTGGAATAATAAACAGCAAGATGTTAACAGACGTTCCAGTTTTGCAGTATTTTACATGTCAAGTGACACAGGCAACGCAAAAATGAATTAAATGATAAATTTTTGCGAAACCGCTAATCACCGCCAATTGTGAGCCTTATTTTGAAATTTGGCTCGAAGGTGCCTAGAACCTTCGTCGGCAACAATGCAAAAGCGTGGCTCTCTGCGACGTCATCGTCGGGACCGACTACACTTCGAACAGCAACGTGTCAACACTCGCGAAGAAAAGGCCACAGCTTTATGACGTGTAGGGTCGGTTAATGATCCCACATTGGTACCAAATTTCACCACAATTCTGAGTAATGCCGCAATGGACGTGTCACTCGTTCAGAAGGTCGTCACAACCGCCCTTACACACGTTTCACTCCTGCTGACGCTTCTGCGATGGAGGTCAGAATCGCGGCGTCTAGTGTTGAAATTACGCACTTTTTATGAGTGGCCGAGGGAAACATTGCAGTTACACTGCCGCTGAGATTCGACATGAGCCGGCCGGAGTGGCCGAGCGGTTCTAGGCGCGTCGGTCGCAGGTTCTAAGCCTGCCTCGGACATTGATGTGCGTGGTGTCCTTAGGTTAGTTAGTTTTAAGTAGTTCTAAGTTCTAGGGGACGGAGGACCTCAGCTGTTAAGTCCCATAGTGCTCAGAGCCATTTGAACCATTTTTTGAACCATTCGACGTGAAACGGCCGCCCGGGCTGGTATAAAGGGTGTCAGTCAAACTACTTGGGTCGCTAATTCCCAAATATTTTGCTGTAGAAAAGACAGTTCGTAGTGTGATGAGCGGTAACGAAGACGTCCTTTACAACCTTTGGCACTGCCCACACCTTCGCACGTGCCAAACCTTCTCTAAGGACACTGTGAGTTGCATCCCCGCTGAACGTTGTCGCACCAGTTTGGAGCGCAGCACGACCACAATTTTTGCTCTCGCGTGCAGTATGGAATCACTGTGTACCGTTCAAAACCATTCGACGGAATCTCAACATGATCCGAGGCAGCTAAGCGTGCTTATGCTTTTTCACTGTTTCTGATTTGTGTCTTCCGGTGGCGTGATCGTCACGGTATGCGAGACTGACAAATGCGTAAATAAAACTCTGAAAGGGTCTGTCACAGTTTTTTCAATATTCGTGTTATTGAAAGAACTGTGACAGACGCCCGAACAACACGGAACTTACATTCAAATGGTTCAAATGGCTCTGAGCACTATGGGACTCAACTGCTGTGGTCATCAGTCCCCTAGAACTTAGAACTACTTAAACCTAACTAACCTAAGGACACCACACACATCCATGCCCGAGGCAGGATTCGAACCTGCGACCGTAGCAGTCGCACGGTTCCGGACTGCGCGCCTAGAACCGCGAGACCACCGCGGCCGGCGGAACTTACATGCATTGAGACTATGAAATAGTGCATTGATAATGGCTGGGCACTAGCCGAAATCTGTATTTGCGAAATAAAACCTGCAAAAATAGGACGACTGATTGCTGTGCTCTATCGTTTATAAATGAATTATTATTATTATTGTTATAGCGTGGTAACTAGGCCAAGTTGGTGATTTAGATTGTGGCCTCGGCATCATTTAATATTACTGCAAACAACTGCGACTTTTTCTGGCTCGCGAGTAGCACAACTCTCTCTCTCTCTCTCTCTCTCTCTCTCCCTTTTTAAAATATGCTTAACCTTGAGTTCACAGTCGGGACATGACATTTCAAACTAAAATGCCAGTTAATAACCAAATATACTCGGTTGAAGTTCCTGGGATGTGAGACGCACAAGGCTCCATCACGCGAGGGATTAAAAGAGCGGCGGGTCAGCAACGCGCACGGTTCCTTCCAGGAATGCCTGTTCTTCTTCGTCGAAGCGGAGCTGGCGGCAGTCGCTAACGCTGGCTCGTGTTTAAATGTTTGCCAGTCGTCTGAATCCCTGTTCCGAGGCAGCGCCACCGCAGGTTAATAATTTATTAGTCTACCTGTAGCGAGAACTGCCGGCCGCGGTGGTCTAGCGGTTCTAGGCGCTCAGTCCGGAACCGCGCGACTGCAACGGTCGCGGGTTCGAATCCTGCCTCGGGCATGGATGCGTGTGATGTCCTTAGGTTGGTTAGGTTTAAGTAGTTCTAAGTTCTAGGGGACTGATGACCACAGATGTTAAGTCCCATAGTGCTCAGAGCCAATTTTTTTGTAGCGAGAACTCAGTACATTGCTCTGTCATTCCGCATCTGCGCCAAGTAGTGACGAAAATCCCAAAAGACCTATCACTGGCAAAAAGTGATCACAGTTGTGTAATGTTGATGCATTGATTTGTTCTGAAAGCGGTGCTGATATTGAAGACAATAAAAGCGGGTTAAAAGCTGTGAGCTATCTGGGGAAGTTAACCTTGCATTACTGAGCAACTGTTACACCAGGTATCCATTCTAGCTTACCAAATTCCCAACCAGACTAACATTAATTATAATCTTTTAGTAGTCACCTTGCGATAACCGCTGATATATATATATATATATATATATATATATATATATATATATATATATATATATATATATATATATATATAAGACAATTTAAATAAAAATAAAAAAATCAGTTTATATTTGCACATTTATTTTAACATTGATCATTGTTCCGTTAAAATTTCAGCATATTAAACTTGCCTTATTTAGGATTGTGAAAATGTGAGTGTATAATCTTACGGAACACATCAAATATGGGGCCGAGATTGGGAGACTGCATACAACACTGCATTCGTAAAATAACACACGAAGAACGTTGAAACATATGCAAGAGGAAATTAACCACAACCAACCGATTCAATTTTCTCCCAAAGAAGTTACGTTCGTAGCGCAATCCTGTCCGTCATGTAATTACCACACACTGGTATACTAAATTCATACTAACTCTCTGTGAAATCTTCCCGAAAAGAATAGCTGAGGGCTACTTTGATGATTACACTACATGCTTCATGTGGTCAACTTGGTTTACACAAATAGTGTAACTCAACAATAATTTTGATAATTAAAATAAACTACATCGAAACACAAATTACGAAAGAAAAACCTCGAACTGGTTACTATCGTCTTACTATTAACCTCATGGGTCAAACAATTGTATAAGCACGTGGTACTGGTCTCACAAAGTACACCCCACATGCGTTAAACATAAAGAAAAGTTGCTATATTGGAAAATATTGTCAAGTCCAGATGTTACAATCTCACGCACATTCGCATTTAAGATTGATGATCTTGGTTAGAGTTACGGATCATCCACACGTGGTTCCACTTTACTCACAAAGTAGTGACAAAGCAACTACTGGAAGATATTCTGAACTTCACACTCGCATTACACTGCATTGCAATTTAAAATAACATTAGATATTTTAGATGTAAACCTGAAATAAAGGTGATTAAATTTTCAGTTAGTCTGAATTAAGGAATCCATTGTCCTACAGACTTAGCAGAGACGCGCTTAGCTGGAGATCTTACCACTTCAGACGCTCGCCACAGACAGACTGCCGTGGGTGCCTACCGTGAGTGCTTCACAGATACAAACGGAAGTGACCAGAGAGGCAGCTTCCTATACCAACATGACAAGGGATGGACAGGACCATACCAAGAATAGAAACCTCTTTGCTTTTAGAAAGCGTAGCTACCTGTTCCGACGTTGGTCCTACTGTTCTCTAGCAGACAGGCTTGTCTCCTAGCATCAAGCATGCAACTAGAAATACATTTGCTCATTCATCCTTTCACACAGAAGGGAAGGGGGATAACAGTATCTTATCATATACAGTATATTAAAAAAAAGCGGATGTAGGTTCTGTATGAGACTGTGTGACATGAATTACATATAAACTGTGTTTTAAAGTGTAATAGTGTGACACATCGTTCTTGATTATGTTTAAAAGTAACATGTTCCAATGCTCAGTCTCCTCCCAGATAGAGTCAGAAACACCACAGTAAATTTAGAAGTGGAATGTATGCCATAAATGACAACAGATTTAAGAAAATAACATGAAAGGAATCCAACAGAGACCTTTCAGTTGTTGAGAATGACAGCGCCTGCACTTTCGGTTTAAAAAAAAAAAAGTAGAGTCGAAGGAGGGAGGAATGTAATCATGTTAGGACGTCCTTTCCATACAGAACAACAACCAAAAATCGTCTGAAAAATTACCTATTGAGGTTTTTAAAACTCGTAACGTCTTTCTTAAGTCTAAGAAATGAATGTTTCAGATTTTTCGTCATAAAAATTCTAAAACAATTTCGCACTTGCAGATTACGTACGGTACAAGATTTAAAATCAAGGAAGTCACTAGACGCCACCGCATAAGTACGAAGCGTTAGTAAAAGGAGACTAATTTTTGGAAAAGAGGACTTACTCATAAACCAAATACAACACGTAAAAACGAGATAAAGTTTCTGCCATTAAGTAAAAATACCCACAAAGCCTAATGCATCGGTGTCGAAATGCTTCTATGGTTTTTTTATTTATTTATTTATATTTTTTTTGTAAGATCTTTCATGCATCATTTGCACGATAAATTGGAGTGATTTGGAACGAGTAATTTTACATTCACATCACAAATAAAATTTATAAATATGACTACGCATTGAACATTTACGAAGTTCGCTTTATTTTATTTTATTGTATTTTATTTTATTTCAATTATGCAGATGTGAGTTCCTAATTGCTACCCCTCACTTTTTACGCATTACAACAAGTTGAAATTCTTCTACGGGGTGGAAGGAGTTATCAAGCAGAAAGTTTTTCTGTTAGTCTTCAAACTTTCCTTTGATGTCTGTCAGACATTTTGTATCAGTTGGTAAGTTATCAAAAATTTTTGTTGCAGCGTTGTGCTGCATGTTGTGCTGTCGTTGCGCTCTTCAGTCCGAAGTCTTGTTTGCTGTAGCTCCCCATGCTGCTCTAACCTGCACAGGCTTCTTCATCTCCGAATAACCACTGCAACGTCCATTCTGAATTTATTTACTGTAGCCATCTCTTGGTCTCACGCTACAATTTTCACCCTCCCACACTTCTCTCCAGTACTAAACTAGCGATCCACTGATGTCTCAAAAAGTGTCCTACGAACGGATCCCTTCTTGTAGTCGCGATGTGTCACAAAATTTCTCTTCTCCCCATTCCTATTTTCAAAAGAATCTATTCTTTTCTTGTCTAAACTGTGTATCATCCATGTTTTACTTCCGTGCATGTCTACAATCCATACAAAAACTTTCACGAAAGATTTCCTAACACTTCAATCTATATTCGATGTTATCAAATTTCTCTTCTTTAGAAACGCTTTTCTTGTCATTGCCAGTCTATATTTTCTATCCTCTCTACTTCGTTCATCATCAGTTATTCTGCCGCCCAAATAAAAAAAAAAACTCCTCTACTACTTTACATGTCTCGTTTCCCAATCTAATTCCCTCAGAATCGTCTGATTAAATTCTACGACATGCCATTGTCCTTGTTTTGCTTTTGTTGATCTTCATCTGATGTGCTCCTTTCGATACACTGACCATCCCATTCAGCTGCCCTTCCAAGTCCTTTGTTTTCTCCCACAGAACTACTCTGCCCCCTCAGAGTTTTTATTTCTTATCCTTGAACTTTAATTCCTATTCCAAATTTTTCTCTTGTTTCCTTTACTGCTTGCTCATTGCACAGATAATTATACTATCCGCGATAGGTTGCAATTCTGTCTCACTCTCTTCCCAATCTCTGCTTCCCTTTGATGACCATCGACTATTATAACTACTGTCTGGTTTCTGTAGGACTTCTAAATAGTCTTTCGCTCCCCGTATTTTACCTGTAGGTTGAGGATGACACAGCGGACGGTCAGTACCCTTGGGTCTTCCGAGGCCTTTTCTGGCGAAGTTTTTACCTTCAAAAATTCAAAGAGAGTTTCCAGTCAACATTGTCAAGAGCTTTTTCTAAGTCTACAAATGCTATAAACTTAGCTTTGCCTTGCCTTAAACTATCTTCTAAGATGAGTCGTAGCCTCACTATTGCCTCGCGTGTTCCTACATTTCTCCGTAATCCAAACCGATCTTCCCCTAGACCACCAGTTTTTCCATTCTTCTGTAGAGAACTCGTGTTAGTATTTTGCAGCTATTAGGGTTTTTACTGATACTTCGGTAACATTCATGCTTTCTTTGTAATTGTTATTATTACGTATTTCACCTGTCTGATATATCTTGCTCACCAACTGGAACAGTTTTGTCATAGGTGGCTCTCTCAAGACTATCAGTAGCTCTGGCAGTATGTCATGTACTCCTGTGGCCTTGTTTCGACTTAGGTCTTTCAGTGGACTGTCAAATTCTTCTCGTATTATCATATCTCACAACTCAGCTTCATCTACGTCCTC
This sequence comes from Schistocerca nitens, assembly GCF_023898315.1. Lineage (NCBI taxonomy): Eukaryota > Metazoa > Arthropoda > Insecta > Orthoptera > Acrididae > Schistocerca > Schistocerca nitens. The sequence goes on along the minus strand of NC_064620.1, from coordinate 581,828,358 downwards.
TTCCATTTTTATAGTACTTCCTACAAGTTCACCATCATTGTGTAGACCCTCTATGTATCCTTCAATCTTTCAGCTTTTTCCTTCTTTGCTTAGGCCTAGTTTTCCGTCTGAGCACTTGATTATTCATACAGCTGCTAGTCTTCTATCCAAGGACAGATGACAGCATGCTGTCTGATCACCTGCATCCATTCATGTCCACTGTGCATTCTGACGGACTTGGGGAATTCCGACAGGATTATGCGACACCCCACATGTCCAGAATTGCTACAGAGTGGCTCCAGGAACACTCTTCTGAGTTTAAACACACGCTGGCCACCGAACTCCCCAGACATGAACATTATTGAGCATATCTGTGATGCCTTACAACGTGCTGTTCACAAGAGACCTCCACCCACTCGTACTCTTACGGACTTGTGGACATCACTACAGGATTCATGGTGTCAATTTCCTCCAGCGCTACTTCAGATATTAGTTGGTCCTATATCACGTGATACTGCATCACTTCTGTGTGCTCGTGGGGGACGTATATGATATTAGGCAGGTGTAACATGTACACTCCTGGAAATTGAAATAAGAACACCGTGAATTCATTGTCCCAGGAAGGGGAAACTTTATTGACACATTCCTGGGGTCAGATACATCACATGATCACACTGACAGAACCACAGGCACATAGACACAGGCAACAGAGCATGCACAATGTCGGCACTAGTACAGTGTATATCCACCTTTCGCAGCAATGCAGGCTGCTATTCTCCCATGGAGACGATCGTAGAGATGCTGGATGTAGTCCTGTGGAACGGCTTGCCATGCCATTTCCACCTGGCGCCTCAGTTGGACCAGCGTTCGTGCCGGACGTGCAGACCGCGTGAGACGACGCTTCATCCAGTCCCAAACATGCTCAATGGGGGACAGATCCGGAGATCTTGCTGGCCAGGGTAGTTGACTTACACCTTCTAGAGCACGTTGGGTGGCACGGGATACATGCGGACGTGCATTGTCCTGTTGGAACAGCAAGTTCCCTTGCCGGTCTAGGAATGGTAGAACGGTGGGTTCGATGACGGCTTGGATGTACCGTGCACTATTCAGTGTCCCCTCGACGATCACCAGTGGTGTACGGCCAGTGTAGGAGATCGCTCCCCACACCATGATGCCGGGTGTTGGCCCTGTGTGCCTCGGTCGTATGCAGTCCTGATTGTGGCGCTCACCTGCACGGCCCCAAACACGCATACGACCATCATTGGCACCAAGGCAGAAGCGACTCTCATCGCTGAAGACGACACGTCTCCATTCGTCCCTCCATTCACGCCTGTCGCGACGCCACTGGAGGCGGGCTGCACGATGTTGGGGCGTGAGCGGAAGACGGCCTAACGGTGTGCGGGACCGTAGCCCAGCTTCATGGAGACGGTTGCGAATGGTCCTCGCCGATACCCCAGGAGCAACAGTGTCCCTAATTTGCTGGGAAGTGGCGGTGCGGTCCCCTACGGCACTGCGTAGGATCCTACGGTCTTGGCGTGCATCCGTGCGTCGCTGCGGTCCGGTCCCAGGTCGACGGGCACGTGCACCTTCCGCCGACCACTGGCGACAACATCGATGTACTGTGGAGACCTCACGCCCCACGTGTTGAGCAATTCGGCGGTACGTCCACCCGGCCTCCCGCATGCCCACTATACGCCCTCGCTCAAAGTCCGTCAACTGCACATACGGTTCACGTCCACGCTGTCGCGGCATGCTACCAGTGTTAAAGACTGCGATGGAGCTCCGTATGCCACGGCAAACTGGCTGACACTGACGGCGGCGGTGCACAAATGCTGCGCAGCTAGCGCCATTCGACGGCCAACACCGCGGTTCCTGGTGTGTCCGCTGTGCCGTGCGTGTGATCATTGCTTGTACAGCCCTCTCGCAGTGTCCGGAGCAAGTATGGTGGGTCTGACACACCGGTGTCAATGTGTTCTTTTTTCCATTTCCAGGAGTGTATTTTGCTCTTCAGCGTATTTAGAAACGACTTACCTTCTTCGAACCTATTTGCTAAGAAGTCCATACAGCAAACCTCCAACGCGCTTTTAGACAGTTTCTTTGCATCTTGTAATTGTTCCTCAGTGTCTGCCCTGCCCTACCTGCAACTTTGTGCATGTGATCGTTCCAACTGAAGTTGGAACTGAGCCTAAGTCCGAGGGTGCTATATCTGCTGCTTTCTGCATCCTGTGGAGAAACAGGGTCAGCTAAGTTAATGCAGCAGGACCATGTTTTAACCACTCAGTGTAAATGCGAACATGTCATAGCTCTGCCAACCATGTACAATGTGTTGGACTAGCAGTAAACGAAGCATTCTCCTGCAACATGAGGTAGTACGAAAGACATTATGAGGGGTTACGGTGGTGTTTCCTATTGCGAAAATTATGAAGGCTTTACACCTCATGGGAACTGAAAGAAGGACAAGGATTTTGCTACTACACTGCTGTGCACTTCAAAACTACATACAGGAACTGCAGTCCAAAGCAGATCTGTGTCTCTGAGTGTGCATAAATGTCTGTCACCCAAACATTCTATCTCTCCTTGTTATTTTGTAACACACAAAAAAGAAAAACTATGAATTATAAAAATTTCATTAACATCACCCTTTATTGGCCTTGATAGGATGTTACCACATTCCTCACTTCCGAAATATCAAAAACAAATTAAGTCTGCATATCTAACGATCCTATTAAATATACTGGTATTGGTGCCCTGGAGCAGGTGGCCAGAGATCCAAGTCGCTTGCACAGTCCAGTGTAAAGTTTGATTGCCTGTAGTGTAGGAGGACAATGTCCCACAGACAATCAGTTGCAATGGGGGATCCCTGTGTTGTTCATTCATAAACAGTTTAATAGATTCCAGAATGAGATTTTCACTCTGCAGCGGAGTGTGCGCTGATATGAAACTTCCTGGCAGATTAAAACTGTGTGCCCGACTGAGCCTCGAACTCGGGACCTTTGCCTTTCGCGGGCAAGTGCTCTACCATCTGAGCTACCGAAGCACGACTCACGCCCCGTACTCACAGCTTTACTTCTGCCAGTATCTCGTCTCCTACCTTCCAAACTTTACAGAAGCTCTCCTGCGAAACTTGCAGAACTATCACTCCTGAAAGAAAGGATATTGCGGAGACATGGCTTAGACACAGCCTGGGGGATGTTTCCAGAATGAGATTTTCACTCTGCAGCGGAGTGTGCGCTGATATGAAACTTCCTGGCAGATTAAAACTGTGTGCCCGACCGAGACTCGAACTCGGGACCTTTGCCTTTCGCGGGCAAGTGCTCTACCATCTGAGCTACCTTTCTTTCAGGAGTGCTAGTTCTGCAAGTTTTCTAGGAGAGCTTCTGTAAAGTTTGGAAGGTAGGAGACGAGATACTGGCAGAAGTAAAGCTGTGAGTAGCGGGCGTGAGTCGTGCTTCGGTAGCTCAGATGGTAGAGCACTTGCCCGCGAAAGGCAAAGGTCCCGAGTTCGAGTCTCGGTCGGGCACACAGTTTTAATCTGCCAGGAAGTTTCAGTTTAATAGATTGTTTTTGTGCTATTAAAACATGCAAGCTGTTTATGACTACAGCTTTGTACACTGCCATACACACTGTTTTTCCACCTCGACTTCGAGGTCTGTTTCAGGTGCTAAACTGACATTAACATGTTTCGATCCATTGGCTCTCACAGAAAGCTGCCCATTGCAGTGGGGGAAATCGCAATACATGGAAACTGGAAGACTTTGCAACATTGTGGAGCGTTTCCAGACAGCTCTCCAAAGGTGCTGACCTCTACGTTTAATCTCATATCTCATCTTTCACAACAACAGCGTAGCAGATGTGTAAGTGTTCCTTTTCAAAGAGACCAGGAGCACTGATTTTTCATATTACAGTTATGTACGTCATCATTGTTTTGGTATTGGCCATCTCCAGAAGCTGCTGTTCGAACACAACTCTCTCCATCTCAAACAAGTTGTGTCAGTCAGTCATGTAGTAACTAATAGTTTACAAGTGGACGGGTAGGGTGGAAAAGAAACTGTTGATATGGGATGATGTGCTGTAATAAGTACCACATTTGATAGTGCTACCAACTTTAGCAATTTTACCAGTTTTCGGTAATCCAGCGACGACGAATGACACGGCAGTATGCTTCCCACTTTCTGCATCCTCGATAACCACTCCTCCACTACTTCTTGTGTACCATATACTAGATTGACAACGTATATAGATAACTGTGCAGTACATCAATTCACGATTAATCCTTGGAGATAAGCACACAACGTCTATGCCAAACCGTCAGGTTATCTACCATTTCTAACACTTCAATCTCAGTGCGGAGTTTACGATTACGATTGCCCATCTTTCCCTATGTGGATGGGAATCACAGATTATTCTCGCATTCAGAGTATAACGTTGAAAGATCTCCCCAAGTTGTCTTTGACCAACTATCCAACTGTCTCCGATTTAATTTAAAACTGACCAGAAGTAGGAGGGTACTATACCCACTACATCCCACGTCTTGTGAAGAAACAGAGTGAGCTAAGACCATAACTGCTGTTCATCGAAGGCTGTTCTGCACCAGTCTTACACATGTCACCCATTCATGTGCTCAAGATCTCTCCAGATACGTGTATGTCAAAGAGGTTAGCATCCCCAAGGAGGTATAGCAGATATGAGAGTGTAGTGGTGGTATACAGATGGAAAGAAGATACGTGTGGTTCATACATGATGGAGCTCTAGATGGACAGAGTTTGAAGCATTTTACGTAAATCATGTATGTTATCAATTCTAATGTGTTGTTCTAGTGTCTGCAGTCAGTACCAAGAAGGTATTGGCAAGACAGAAATGATTGTGGAACACACTCCTAAGGCTGTATGGCTTTGAATTTAAACATGCCATCATTTTAAAACCATATATTAGTTATCAAGAGTATAATACTCTTAATACTCATGTGCAGGACATAATGTCCAAAATCTGTAACACATCCACCCTACATGTTTTCTATCCCACTCACTACTCTGAGAAACTTTAGGATGATAAATCTACTTCTTGTACACCAAAGAAAAGTATAGATTCTTTGTGATACATGCTCAATATAGCTCTCTGGAGGTGGCTAGCACCCACTGCTCACATTCAATTTCAATTCAGAAATTATACTAAGCTCAGGTCAGTCCTATAAAATGATTGTCAGGATTGGAAAACACATCTTGCAGACAAAGATATAGCAGCAGTGTTGGACAATCGAATTTACACAATTGGCCAGGAAAAGGTGTGGTTGGTGAGATCCATGACAAACTTGGAAGGAGAGACAGCATTGGTCGTATTTTTTTGTTTTATTAACCGCAAAATCGATTTTCGGTCACTTAGTGACCATCCTCAGTGCTGTAATATACAATTTAAATTGGTAGGCACTGGTATCAACAAGCTCTAAGCTGGTCGTGATGCACAGGACACTCCATGGTGTCGCCAATCCATGACGAACATTATCTGCTTCATCTTGACTGTCTTTGTTGCATCAGCTACAGGTTTCCATAACAGTGGAAGAGTGAAGACAAAGCGATGTACCGACAACCAGCGCCAGGTCTACATGAATGGCGAGGGTGGGCATGGGATGGGAATGGAAGGGACAAGGGGTGGGGTGGACATCTTGGTCTGTGTGTGTTTGCATACGTTGTTTCACACAAACAGTATGCATCCACTTGAGAGAGAGAGAGAGAGAGAGAGAGAGAGAGAGAGAGAGAGAGACAGAGGGGGGGGGGGATGGATAGAGAACGATAGGGAGAGCATGGGTTTCTACAGGAATTTCTCAGGTATCAATATCAAAGGGTTGCCGCCACCCAATACCCTGTTTGGGATTCAGCGCAACTGCAGGTCTGCGTGCTGCATGAGTCGGCAGCCAACAGCAGTTGCGGGGCCCGAGAGGATGTGGTGCAGACTCTTTGACACCAGCACGCAGTGCAGCCCAGCGAAGTGTTCATGGCGTGGATGTGCAATGCCCTGTGGTCGGTGCTAAGGATTTTTAACAATTAATTAAGTGTAGTGAATTATGTTGACGCCGCTTTTGTGGCAATATTCAGTACACAATCGAAATAAAAGTGCTGCAATTGTTTAAATATTCTATATTGCCTTCTCATCCTCAATATGTTTAAGTGAACAGTATTCCATACACTGCAGTCAATTTCCTGACAAAGTCCCTAAGTAAATAAATAAACTGTTTTTCCAGCATTGCGTTGTCAATCATAAATTGTTTAATTAAACAGTACTCACGACATTGCTTTGTGTACCAGAAACGATTTAGAGAATATCGTATACACTGCAATCAATTTCCTGCCAAACAGCCAATCAACTAAATCTTTTTCCCACCAATTATCTAGTTTGGGCGGGGAGTGGGGAGTGAAGGCTGGGGAGGGAGGAGTTAATTAATTGGTCAATTTAATTAATTAGTCAACCAAATTGATGGAGTGGGAGGGGGCTATTTGAATAAATCTGGTCTGAAAGTGTGCTTGTATCAGCGATGGTGGGGGGAGTGTTGGAGGTTTCCATTGGGTTAGAGGAGGTGGGGAGGGAGTGAGAGAAGCTCCCTCTAGTACCATGGCAGTTATTCGTGATGTCTTAACACATGTCATGTCATACTGCCCCTTTTTGTTGTCAGTGTTTACCATAAGTTCCTGCCCTCGCCGATTCAGCGAAGAGCCTCCTGATTCCTTATCTTGACCCATTCTCATTGTTCCTTCTTGGTTCTTATAAGTATTGCACATTAACCATTTTTCCGTATAGCTTACGCCTACTTTCTTGATACTTTCGAACATATACCATTTACGTTTTTCAGTGCTGCTTCCAGGTCGACAAAACCTATGAACATATTGCTTTAAGATAATTAAACAATGCTTCTTCAATATTAGCAAAGAAGGGAAAAGTTTGCTAATTCCTAAAGACACAAGTAAAAATAAAACTTTCCTCCATTGTTATTAGATGGTACTACTCTTAATTGTATAGTGAGCTGTCTGTGGCAGTTTCTCGCGAACACTTTGGAATGACGTCCGTACTTCGGGCACCACACCGCCAGCCCGGCATTACGCGCGCACGCTATGGGCAATGGTCTGGGGCACGACGCGTCACGCGTCAGAGGACAACGTGAAGCGCTCCCTGCGGTCGTTACCGCTTTGCTGGCTTTGCACTCTCGCTATGCGCCTAATGGAGGAGTCGAGAGTGAAAGTCAGACTGGCGGAGCCTACAGACTCAACCCACGACAGCTATAAACAGCGCTGCTTACCACTAAGCTGCGGGGTTAATAGGACTTTATAAATGCCCGCTTGTGTCTTGGGGCCTGTTGTTCGCCTGTGTCAAATGACAACAGGGAATAGGAGCGTCAAAAAATGTCACGTTTCCACAAATATTTGTTCATCATCTTCAGTCATTCGACATTCGCTGTTGGAAGAAGATCATCTAGACATCTGTTTTCACGCATTGCGGTATTAAGGACCTTCACTGATAAGACCAAGCCCTGCTATCGCCTTCTTAATACCGCGCTGGCCCCCCAACGGATCGTAAAACAGCAGCTTTAGATGGTTTCGACAACTCCTTGATAGGTCTTTCCGGGAATGTAGCTGAGTATGTGTATGGATGGCCAAGAAAATCCCGTAAACAACGGGCCGATGCACTGTGGGCGCAGCTGGTACAGTGTAATATCGCAGATGTTTTCCATTAGCCTTACAGCAGGCCAATTTGGTGCCCAAGACATCGACGTGTGTTCGCTATCGTGCCCCACTGGCCTTTTGACATAAACTGTTATCCTGCTGGAATACACCGTCGTCGTTGAAGAAGACATAAAGCAGGAACGGATGCAGGTGGTTGGCAGTAATCTTCATGTAGTCTGCTGCTAATATGCTGTCTTGTATACTACCACTGATCCCCTAGAAGGCCAAGAGAATGTACCCAATAGCGCAACACTGTCCCAACCCGCCTGCATCTGTGGCGCTACACACCTTTCCAGCAGTCTCGATAACGCCGTACCCTCTGCACGAGTTTCGCCCCAGTGTAACAAGAAACGGGATTCCTCTTTCCAGATGAGGCGTTTCCGTTCATTCCAGATCCAGTGCCGATGATCATGTGTCTGCTGCAGTCGTAATTAGCGATGTCATTGTGTCATCATGGTGTAAGTAGGCTGTTTAGGTTTTTATGTTGGTAACGCCACGTAGTGCTCTGTATAAAAATCACTGACTGCGCTGTGTGCAGTCTGTGGCTGGTTGGACTCATTGTTGGAATATTCACTAGTGGCAGTTGGGCAGTTGGATGTGAACAGCGCATAGCGTTGGGCAGTTGGAGGTGAGCCACCGGCAGTGGTGGATGTGGAGAGCTCTCTCAGAGTTTTGAGAGGTTACTATAAGCGGACGATCTGGACATGTGTCCGCCAGAAAAAGGAAATTTGTAAAGATGGTTGTCATGAATTGAGATATATACACTCCTGGAAATGGAAAAAAGAACACATTGACACCGGTGTGTCAGACCCACCATACTTGCTCAGGACACTGCGAGAGGGCTGTACAAGCAATGATCACACGCACGGCACAGCGGACACACCAGGAACCGCGGTGTTGGCCGTCGAATGGCGCTAGCTGCGCAGCATTTGTGCACCGCCGCCATCGGTGTCAGCCAGTTTGCCGTGGCATACGGAGCTCCATCGCAGTCTTTAACACTGGTAGCATGCCGCGACAGCGTGGACGTGAACCGTATGTGCAGTTGACGGACTTTGAGCGAGGGCGTATTGTGGGCATGCGGGAGGCCGGGTGGACGTACCGCCGAATTGCTCAACACGTGGGGCGTGAGGTCTCCACAGTAAATCGATGTTGTCGCCAGTGGTCGGCGGAAGGTGCACGTGCCCGTCGACCTGGGACCGGACCGCAGCGACGCACGGATGCACGCCAAGACCGTAGAATCCTACGCAGTGCCGTAGGGGACCGCACCGCCACTTCCCAGCAAATTAGGCACACTGCTGCTCCTGGGGTATCGGCGAGGACCATTCGCAACCGTCTCCATGAAGCTGGGCTGCGGTCCCGCACACCGTTAGGCCGTCTTCCGCTCACGCCCCAACATCGTGCAGCCCGCCTCCAGTGGTGTCGCGACAGGCGTGAATGGAGGGACGAATGGAGACGTGTCGTCTTCAGCGATGAGAGTCGCTTCTGCCTTGGTGCCAATGATGGTCGTATGCGTGTTTGGCGCCGTGCAGGTGAGCGCCACAATCAGGACTGCATACGACCGAGGCACACAGGGCCAACACCCGGCATCATGGTGAGGGGAGCGATCTCCTACACTGGCCGTACACCACTGGTGATCGTCGAGGGGACACTGAATAGTGCACGGTACATCCAAACCGACATCGAACCCATCGTTCTACCATTCCTAGACCGGCAAGGGAACTTGCTGTTCCAACAGGACAATGCACGTCCGCATGTATCCCGTGCCACCCAACGTGCTCTAGAAGGTGTAAGTCAACTACCCTGGCCAGCAAGATCTCCGGATCTGTCCCCCATTGAGCATGTTTGGGACTGGATGAAGCGTCGTCTCACGCGGTCTGCACGTCCAGCACGAACGCTGGTTTAACTGAGGCGCCAGGTGGAAATGGCATGGCAAGCCGTTCCACAGGACTACATCCAGCATCTCTACGATCGTCTCCATGGGAGAATAGCAGCCTGCATTGCTGGGAAAGGTGGATATACACTGTACTAGTGCCGACATTGTGCATGCTCTGTTGCCTGTGTCTATGTGCCTGTGGTTCTGTCAGTGTGATCATGTGATGTATCTGACCCCAGGAATGTGTCAATAAAGTTTCCCCTTCCTGGGACAATGAATTCACGGTGTTCTTATTTCAATTTCCAGGAGTGTATGATGACTTTTGAACATTATTAAGGTAAATACATTGTTGGTTCTCTGTCAAAATCTTTCATTTGCTAAATATGCCTATCAGTAGTTAGTGCCTTCAGTAGTTAGAATCTTTTATTTAGCTGGCAGTATTGGCGCTCGCTGTATTGCAGTAGTTCGAGTAACGAAGATTTTTGTGAGGGCCATTCTCTTGTAGGGATTATTGAAAGTCAGATTGCGTTGCGCTAAAAATATTGTGTGTCAGTTTAGTGATGATCAGAATAAGTAAAGAGAGAAATGTCTGAGTATGTTCGGTTTTGATCAGCTGTTTGAAAATCAATTAACGTAGAAGTTTACCAGCACAGTCATTCATAGTTTTTCTAAGGGGACGTTACAATGGCAACACGCAGGGTTCATCTGCTGCGGACCTCGAAGATTAACAATGTGAGCTGAACAATATGTCTGCAAGAGGACTGCCATCTGTCGTCAGCATTGTCGACAGATCACCACCAATGCTGCTTGAAAGAGTGTTTAAGCCTGCGACCACACATTCTGTCATAAGTCCTCGACGTCTAACCAGTTGAGGCCTACTCATGGTATCATCATCGTTTAGCCACTGTACATAGAACGCGAACGATCGACTAGTTTCACCGTTTTCGAGATACTCCTTCCAAGATGCTGGATCATAAGAACCTGCCCTTTGCCAGAGTCGCCCATGCGAGTGGATTTCCTCATGTGCTGCCAAATCGTCTCTGCTCCACTCAGGTATTTACCCTGCCTCGTCATCTGCATGCAGCGCAATCAGGAGGTACTGAAACTTTCCGGGAGGGGGGGGGGGGGGAGCGAGCGGCTGATAATGGTCTGACTTAGAGTATCCGTTTCTCCAGCCTGCCGTGTAGCGTCGTCTACCCACTATCCAAGAAAAGACTGAGAATTCCTAAAGTCCAACGAAGAACTTTCAAGTGAGCTGGACCATTCAGAAAGACGATGGTGAAATCCCCCTTCGGTCATCCATATTTAGGTTTTCTGTTATTTCCCTAAATCTGTCACGGAATGGGCACTTTGTTTAATGACCAGGCTTCTTTCCTTCCACATGCCACCGCTATCCGAACTGGTGCTCCGCCTCTAATGATCTTGCGCTAGACGAGACGTTAAAGGCAAGACTTTCTCGCGGCAAAGAAGTTCCACGGTCCATGTTCCATTCATTCACCATTCTCCGTGTTCCACCCACTACCGTCTCATTTACGAATACTAGAAGACGCGGTATGAGCCACGAGCAGGCGGGATGTGGGGTCTGATGTCATCGTGAACCCTACTGCCACGCTCCACTGCACTGAAGCTTATAGGCACAAGGCGCACCCACGTATAACTCACGCGCAAATACGAAGGTAGTCGAGATTTTGCAGGTTTCAGTGTATTATTACTATTTTCATAATTGTTGAGCTTTATATTAGTCACAATATTTTTTTCCATGATTGGAAAAACCTCTGAACTATTCTTTTTCAAGTTTTGTTAATAATTTTGAGTTTCGCAAACATTAAGGCTTACATCAACAAAACCTGGTGAAACTCTAAGTTGACTGAGTCTTCTTTTTGATAGTGACTTCACTAGGAGGAGGAGGAGGTTAGTTTTTAATGTCCTGTCGACAACGAAATTATTTGTGACGGAGCACAAGCTCGGATTAGAAAAGGATGGGAACGAAATCAGCATTTCCCTGAAACGATTCAGGGAAATCATGGAAATCATATAAGTGAATGGCCGGACGCAGGTTTGAACCGTCGTCCTCCCGAAGGCCAGTCCAGTGTGCTAGCCGCTGCGCCATCTGCATCGGTACTTCAGCAGCAAGAGGACATTTCAATACGTCTCTGGCAAAAGATAGCGCTTCGTAACACAGGCCACGTAAAGTCGCAGCCTTCCTAGTACCTTCAGACATCCACTTGGAACACCTCTTTTCATAACCACTTGTTGGTGACAGTGAAAAAGAGCCCTGAATAACTTTTTGAAGATGTTTTATTTTCATGTAAATCAGTACCACATCGAGAGACACACGATCCTGCAAATCTGCGTTCTTCTGTCTAAGGTCTTTCACTTCTGTTTCCCAATTTTTAATTGTTGTCATATACGCGCTCTGTCACATTAACAGCAGTGTTTGTTTTCATGGTTAATGTCTTGCCCAGTAGTACTTTCTTCATTAGTGAGTAATATATTTACCTGTAATAATATCTTCCACTTCTTTACGGTAGCTTCGTTCTTGTGCCAGCATACTGTACTTCTCTCATTACTAGGCTCGTTACTAACCCCTAAATCAACACCAGGGGATCTGGAGTTCGAACAGTTTCAGTTTTTAACTTGAGTTTCGAAGGAATATGCCACAGTTCAAATTTAAGATCCCTTTGACTGTCCGAATGAGTATAATATACAGACCAGACACACACAATACGAATCTGCACGTAAACAAGCATTTATCCAGTTTCGTTTCGTCTTATTGTTTTAGGAAATACATGAAAACTAATTTCTGTCTTACTTAGTGGTCTGCTGTAGACGAATTAAATCAGGTGATGCTGAGGGAATTAGATTAGGAAATGGGACAAAGTAGTAGATGAATTTTGCTATCTGGGGAGCAAAATAACTGATGATGGTCGTAGTAGAGAGGATATAAAATGTAGACTGGCAATGGCAAGGAAAGCGTTTCTGAAGAAGAGAAGTCTGTTAACATCGAATATACACTCCTGGAAATGGAAAAAAGAACACATTGACACCGGTGTGTCAGACCCACCATACTTGCTCCGGACACTGCGAGAGGGCTGTACAAGCAATGATCACACGCACGGCACAGCTGACACACCAGGAACCGCGGTGTTGGCCGTCGAATGGCGCTAGCTGCGCAGCATTTGTGCACCGCCGCCGTCAGTGTCAGCCAGTTTGCCGTGGCATACGGAGCTCCATCGCAGTCTTTAACACTGGTAGCATGCCACGACAGCGTGGACGTGAACCGTATGTGCAGTTGACGGACTTTGAGCGAGGGCGTATAGTGGGCATGCGGGAGGCCGGGTGGACGTACCGCCGAATTGCTCAACACGTGGGGCGTGAGGTCTCCACAGTACATCGATGTTGTCGCCAGTGGTCGGCGGAAGGTGCACGTGCCCGTCGACCTGGGACCGGACCGCAGCGACGCACGGATGCACGCCAAGACCGTAGGATCCTACGCAGTGCCGTAGGGGACCGCACCGCCACTTCCCAGCAAATTAGGGACACTGTTGCTCCTGGGGTATCGGCGAGGACCATTCGCAACCGTCTCCATGAAGCTGGGCTACGGTCCCGCACACCGTTAGGCCGTCTTCCGCTCACGCCCCAACATCGTGCAGCCCGCCTCCAGTGGCGTCGCGACAGGCGTGAATGGAGGGACAAATGGAGACGTGTCGTCTTCAGCGATGAGAGTCGCTTCTGCCTTGGTGCCAATGATGGTCGTATGCGTGTTTGGCGCCGTGCAGGTGAGCGCCACAATCAGGACTGCATACGACCGAGGCACACAGGGCCAACACCCGGCATCATGGTGTGGGGAGCGATCTCCTACACTGGCCGTACACCACTGGTGATCGTCGAGGGGACACTGAATAGTGCACGGTACATCCAAACCGTCATCGAACCCATCGTTCTACCATTCCTAGACCGGCAAGGGAACTTGCTGTTCCAACAGGACAATGCACGTCCGCATGAATCCCGTGCCATCCAACGTGCTCTAGAAGTCAACTACCCTGGCCAGCAAGATCTCCGGATCTGTCCCCCATTGAGCATGTTTGGGACTGGATGAAGCGTCGTCTCACGCGGTCTGCACGTCCAGCACGAACGATGGTCCAACTGAGGCGCCAGGTGGAAATGGCATGGCAAGCCGTTCCACAGGACTACATCCAGCATCTCTACGATCGTCTCCATGGGAGAATAGCAGCCTGCATTGCTGCGAAAGGTGGATATACACTGTACTAGTGCCGACATTGTGCATGCTCTGTTGCCTGTGTCTATGTGCCTGTGGTTCTGTCAGTGTGATCATGTGATGTATCTGACCCCAGGAATGTTTCAATAAAGTTTCCCCATCCTGGGACCATGAATTCACGGTGTTCTTATTTCAATTTCCAGGAGTGTAGATTTAAGTGTCAGGAAGTATTTTCTGAAAGAATTCGTATGGAGTGCAGTCATGAATGGAAGTGAAACATACACGACTAAGAGTTTAGACAAGAAGATGAGACCAAGGGATGAGTGCACTAAACAGATTCAGAAGGATGTAGGTTGCAGTAGGTACTGGGAGATGAAGAAGCTTGCACAGGATAGAGCAGCATGGAGAGCTGCATCAAACCAGTCTCTGGACTGAAGACCACAACCACAACAACCTTTGGTATTGTTATTTGTCACCTCAAAACAACTTTCCTATCACTCATTGTTGCCGATGCAGATAACGAATGGATCAGGATGAATGGAATGTGGGATAGTTCGTCATGAAGAATATACACATTTATCTCGGCGTCTTGTTTTTAGGAGAATATGAAAATCTCAGTAAGAGAAGGCAACAATGGGATGCCAGTGATGCAGGCAACAATACCCAACTATTTCTGTCGACTTAACACCGTGGCGACAGTCAAATTGGCGTTTCAATGTATTTTGATTATACTTCGTTAGCCTTCTGGCGACCTCGTTCTAATACGTGGTGGGAGCAGGAATAACGTTTTGCTTTTTGAACACTGAGCAATAACACACAAAGACAGTAGATGGAAGGATACAAAGAAACAATCAGACTCATGGGTGTGGATCCAGTTCATCATTAGAAGACTAAACAAGAGGGAAACATTACGAAAGCTGGTTAGTATACATTATTTGTATAGATCTGAAGATGAAAAAGCGCACATCTGCACAGTGCCCGCATCTGCACTTTAGTTTCTAATGGGCATAATTTTTAGTTTCTTCTCTTCCGAATTTTCAAATGTATTGATTATTACATAGCACACAAAAATTAATTAAGTGTGTTTCTTATCTCTTCCATTCCCACCAACATTTTTCTACATTCTCGTGCAATTCATTAAATTCTACTTGTATGATCACAAGACTGCACATAGATGCAATCGATTTCGAAGTGCAAAGTGTTTGTTATCTTACTTTTCGTGACAGGTGGGCAAAGTTGATTTCCAAAGGTATTTTATTGTACTGAAATAATCTTTTATCGTAAAATAATAGGGTAAGTGTTTTATTCGTATATATTTTGTGGGAAACTGTAATCGTGAAGCCGCGCGACCTCTACGATCGCAGGTTCGAATCCTGCCTTGGGCATGGATGTGTTTGATGTCCTTCGGTTAGTTAGGTTTAAGCAGTTCTAAGTTATAGGGGACTGATGACCTCAGAAGTTAAGTCTCATAATGCTCAGAGCCTTTTTTTTTTTTTTTGTAATCGTGATGGAAGTTTTTACACCTGTGTGTTTGACACAACTGGTTGGAGCAAACACTGCATATTAACCAAACCCTCCTCTACTTATCCTCCTATGACACGAGCAAGGGATTCTCCTTGCATACCAC
This sequence comes from Schistocerca nitens, assembly GCF_023898315.1. Lineage (NCBI taxonomy): Eukaryota > Metazoa > Arthropoda > Insecta > Orthoptera > Acrididae > Schistocerca > Schistocerca nitens. The sequence continues at coordinate 581,812,951 of NC_064620.1, read as the reverse complement.
TACAGAGCTGTTCCTAGCACAACTGAGAATTGGCAACATCGTCACAAAAATTTGGCAACACTATGACAGTGCAATCACTTCCACTTATGGTACCGAATTGACTCGCTAAATTCACTTAATATTCCCTTTCCATTTGAATGACCATGCTATATAACCCCTAGACACTAAGACAGAAAATTCAATTTTTTGGCTAAAGAAACGCTATTCTTCACGTAAGTGACAACTTCTATTATCCTTCACGATGCGTTGTGAGGCTGAGCGACCAATACCATGATGAGAATGGCGTGCTGGCAGCAGTGTGTCCATAGCACCATGCCCCCGCCCCTATCTCGTGTCGCAACGGCTCAATGAGTCGTCAGTTCTAACCTTGGCAGGGATCAGGGTGTGTGAGGTTTTTTTTCTGATTTATTTCATGGAACTGCGGATTTTCAGAAAAAATTCTGTAACGAAACTGGAAGGAAACCTTTACACATCAAGTCCTCTTGGTAGCTCGACACAGCAAGTTGTGTTAATGGTCATAGATCTCGGCTTTCTGACTGCCAAGCTGCTTCACAATACAAGCGTCTCTGAAGAAATTCGAATCGACCATCAACAATACGAATTTCAGTATTGTCCTTCACTTCAGACTCACATGCCAGGGTGATAAGTATGAAGGAAATGAACCTTTTGATTACTATAGGGCCTCTATGATAAATTTCCACAGTAGCAATTAGGAACTCTCTGCAGACATTTGGTAACAGCGGCTCTAGCAACTTACTTTTTCTCTGGATAGCTTCAAATATGGGCAATTTTGTCGCCTTAAATCCAATTGAATATTTTAAAAACCACTTTTGAACAGCATTCACTTCTCCATTAATTGATATATGGACGTCAAAACAAGCAATTTGCCTGAGTAGCTATAGAGCAGGTTCTGAAAGGTATTGACACAATGTTTCACATCCATTTACCATAGGGAATCAAAGAAAGAAACCAAACACATTACAATGCATTTACTCTCTGTCCCTTGACTAATACATATGAATCCATGGCAAAAATAAATTATTTGAAGAATCTCCTGTGAAAGGAAAAAGAACAGGATGTGATGCTTTAATTATAGCACACTGGATCAGGAACAATGGAATTAATTCTGTGCAACATTAATGTATTGCATACTAGTGTAATAAAATACTCATCAAATGAAAACGATTTTGTGGCTCCATTGCTATCGAGTGTGAAAGACAAATCGTAGACAGATTTTATGGGTGACCACTCAAAAACATTAAAGCATGTTACACCGTCAAGAGTGAGGAGTGGAGCAGACGTTGTCGGCAGAAGGTGAGGCAATGCAGTGGCTCAGCCCCCGCCTGTAGACAGCAAATGGGTCCCAGAGAACTCAGACGGATGCGGTGTTCAGAGGCAGATGGCCGGCCAAGATATCTCTCACTAAAATAGTGTTGAACCTAACTGTTATTACCAATGTGACATAAAGCGAAATATGTTGTAGATTCGCTTGAATTACACTCATAGCTTCAGCACCGAGAGGAAAGGGGCGATAAAAGTTTTGTCGACGTGTGCTTTCTGTTGCCAGATGTCATATTAGCAAGTCTCGTGTTTTACCTCAAGACTACGGTCATAGTCAAGACTGATGTACTCAGACTGCAGTCAGGACTTCCTCCGGGAAGTGCCATAGTCTACAATGTTGCCAGATCGAGCATATTGCCGGACATAGAATTCTGAGAGGGGAGCACGACTATATTGCCCACCTTACGTGAACGACTCGGCGGTCAATTTTTTTTATCTAAGAGTGTATCTACGACACATATTGCACGCTGAAGACCCAGAAGAATTAAAAAAGAAAAATTATTTATGAGAGCAACGTTAACTATAGCATTCGAAGTATTCATAGTATTGTATACGTGTGTCTAAATGCCTTCCAATGCCCACCCAAGGAAGAGAAGGATACACAGTCTAACTTCAATATTATAAATACGCCACAGTTTGTGAATGAACTCAGACTAATATTGAAGAGCATTTTGAACATTTAGCAGTACTATACCCATTGGTGATAAACTCGTTTTCAACCAATTATTCCCACAGCTACAGGAACACTACTTGTGATACCTCTGACAAAATACTTACGCAGTGCTGTTAGACGAAAAGATGAACCTGACACAAACTATTTGTTTTACAACCTTTGTACCTGGATAAAGAGCTCTTCCTATTTGAGATATCTGTGAACATTGCTGCATCAGAAGATTTAACAAGAAACTAAATTCCTTCAGCTCTGACAATGTTTAAGGAAAACGGCACTAAATCGTGGTTTGTGAATCGTTTACCACCCGTATTCTGCCTCATTTCGCTGGTTGGAAGGCAGAAAGCTCACTGACGAATTTCACACAAGGAAAACGGTGACGAAATGTCTCCTAGTGGCAGGTCATGTTGTTTTATTTAAATGATTACAAAATCAGGTAAAACGAACAGTGAGGTTGTCAGTAAAAGCACAGTACTGTTGTCAGTATGATGTTGCACTGCCCAGGTCCTGTAATGATAAAGGGCCTCTTTGGATCAGGAATGTTGTACACAGAAGTGGAAGAGAGAGCATCACTAAATTTTACAATCCATATGCATTGCATCACACAGAAATTACTGTTACAGTGTACTTATGGAGCCCAATGGGTTAACTGCGTAAGCTAAGCATATTATCCGTTACAGCACACTCTTGGGGCTGGGAAATGTGGCCACAATGGTCTGGGGCAACGAACTATCACAGGTGCAATGCGTGGGTTCAGGCATTTACTTTTAAGAGGCACAAACAGATTTACTTTACCTCTGGTAACCTCAAGAGAAAGACGTTATAATTCAGAATCCGCATTAAACATCACGTTCCTTCATTACCAACTGGGCAGAGCCGGTTTACGTTGGGAAATGACATAGGCGGAAGTCATGGTAAACAGAAATACTGTGGCCAGTAAACTTACTTACATTAGAAAATTTTATTTTGTTTGATGAACCGATAGCCATTTAAAGGAACAGGGCTCTTATTTTACTTGTACTTGATTGAACTACAGACGTTGAAAAATTTGGTGCTGGACTGTGATTTGAATTCGTATCTCCTCTCCTGAAGATCTGAATCTGTCGGAACAGTATAGTTCAGTCATTACGTTCCTTTTCCCAAGACTGCAATCTTCTCTAAGTCTCCTCCAAAGGTAAGTATCTGGGTCCGAATACTGATCCGGTACAGATATATTCATAATTTCATTTCAGGCCCTATCACGTGCACACCGGCCACCTAGTGAAAATTAACATGCTTTTTTAATGTCTGTTCATGTGTTGCCAACATTCGCAATAGGTGTCGTTATTTCTGGTCAGGCCGAAGTGGCCGTGCGGTTAAAGGCGCTGCAGTCTGGAACCGCCAGACCGCTACGGTCGCAGGTTCGAATCCTGCCTCGGGCATGGATGTTTGTGATGTCCTTAGGTTAGTTAGGTTTAACTAGTTCTAAGTTCTAGGGGACTAATGACCTCAGCAGTTGAGTCCCATAGTGCTCAGAGCCATTTGAACCATTTCTGGTCAAACACGCACATATCTTACTGTTGGTGAGTAACCGACTGATACTTAAGCTATATTTGTGAATGATAAAGAAGGACGGTAGGTGTGCGGTTCGATTGTCGCTCAGGCAAAAAAATTTCTATCCTTATTTTAGATTGAAACACCTAACAGCTGGTAAGAAAAACCGATATATAACATTTGATTTTACTTAGTTAACAATCCGATTACGTGTTGAGTTCGTATATCCGTCACAGAACTTAACATCATACGCTTCATCTTTAAATGCAAGCACACTTTGTTACTTCTGAACAGAGTTACATCAGACATCTTTCGTGGTTAGTCAAAAGAGACGTAAGGGTCTTGATAGGAGTCCTGGTTTATTACAAAAAATGCGGTCTCTTATTTTCAAGTTTACATTTGGATACTGATAATGACCATTTCGGAAATCATGATTCTTCATAGCTAGTCAGCAATATGATTAGATTACATTAGATTAGATTCGAATAAAATTTGTTCCATAGATCATGAATACGACATTTCGTAATGACGTGGATCGTGTTATTTTAATGAAAGATTTCTGTACATACCACGATGCAATTTCTTTACAATTATTTACTCTCTCTCTCTCTCTCTCTCTCTCTCTCACACACACACACACACACACACACACACACACACACACACACACACACACACACAAACATTGATTTATATTTTCATTTGTTTGTTGTGCTCGACTATCGGCCAGACACGAATTCGTTCATGAATGTGTTTCTTAGTTTTGAGTACACTTACGAAAGAAATATAAAAACAACTATGACAGTTACTGATTTATGATGCTTAGTTTACAGTCAGTTCTGAGTATTATTAGTAACTACGCTCCAGTCCCTAAACCTATTTACAGAAATGCGAACCAGACGCATTACGTGTTCCAGGCCGTGCCAGCCGCGTCTTTGAGATCCCAGCTATGGTCACTTCACAGCCCTCTGTAGAAACACATCTGTTCGTCTTCTTCCTGCTGGTACTGTAGCTGAGATTTGGCAACAAGGCAAGGTATTTTTGGCAACTCTGTGATCGACGAGTTACTTCCTGGTGTACACAGAATTAAGCCTCAAAGTCCACTTGAGTTTTCCTGTCATTTCCATTGAATAATCTGAGTTATTATCGCTTGAGGTATAACAAAAGATTGTAAATTTACGGTTTTCAGTCCAGGAAAGTCGTTGCACGTGGAAATCGCAACTAATCTTGTCCTTTAAATAGCAATTTACGAGTTCTAGTCACTATTGGCCTCGTAATAGGAACGCCAGACACATATCTCTTCGCTAGCTCTGTGCGAACATGCAGACTTCTAAAAAAGCGTCTGTTCTGGCTCGCGGTTCCAGTCTTGCTGGCTGTAACGTTTTTTATCCCTTCTGTGAAAGAGCTACAAGCAGCAGGTCAAACATCGATAAGGAAAACGCAAACAATACTTTCGGCTCATAGTGCTATGGTGAAAAACTTACAATGCTGCACAGCAGGTAATACTTCTTTCCGTGGCTGACAAGCAAATTTTGGGTTTCTAGGAATACATAACTTTATTTATGAAATGCAACATTTGCATACCTCTCGAGTATGACACAGCTTATCAATTAAACACAGACCCAGTATAAATCTAAGTGAGTAGTATTTTCCTAATTCGGTTCGATAGAGGCACGCTTGGGTACAGACACTCAGCTTTATTAAAACAGACTTTCGTCGTAAGGTTATCGTGGGTAGCTTTATTTCATTTCTTGTAATACAGTGTACAATTTTCGTAGGGTTTCTTTTAGTGTTGTTTAAACAATAGTAAACATGAGAGAGAAATTAATCACCAACGATATACGCAAATTCTCTGATGTTCGCTATAACAGTCTGACAATGCACATGCAGTTAATTGATTACATGCCTTGTAATTACTTGTTCTGAGATAAAGCTGTCAAACAAGGTTTGAAGAAGAAAAAAATGCGAGTACCACACGACAGATAATGTAGAAAATACTTTTCTGACGTATTTTGGCACGATGCACTCTCCCCATACATAATACAAAAGTTTCAAGCTGCATCTGCTGCCTGGCAGTATATTACACTTGAAAAGAACAAAATGTCGCACTAGTTGGCCATTTTTCCACATGCGACTATTTTGGGTTGAGAAGTGAAGGGAATTATGTTCAAAGTTCCATTAGATGATAACTTCAGCAGACAGCAGAATTGCGTTTTAAAAAATGTAGC